>NC_084464.1:139415844-140027094 GCF_027409185.1 Cynocephalus volans
GAGAGCTGTTCTTAATTGATATTAATATTTTATAAAAATAGATGTGTGGATTATCAAACAGTGTGAAAATTTCGTTCTTTGAAATTCACAATTCACGAGCTCAAAACATAGGAGAAATTGATACTTGTCATTTTTTACACATTTTAGAGCACTATTGATGGACTAGATACTATCATACAGGCTGAAACTGAGGAAGAGCTTGACCAAATGATAGAAACAGGGATGCCAAAGTATTTGGATGATCTCTGACATTGCATGAAAATGAATGGCTGGGTCCCACAGGAGTGATTAATGGGATGGTGCTGAGTGTTCTATGAGCGGCATTGTTGGTGCGGTGACTGTGGGGGAGTGGAACAGGAACTTTCTTGTCCTCACCAAAAAAGAGAGATGTCTTTTCCAAACATAGGACCCTAGATGGACTTTACTTCTTCCTAACTTTATTTCATTGCTCACTGGATTCCAGCTCACGTGATTGGCAGGGCTGCATTATGACTGTTGTGCCTTATATGGTAAGAGGTTCACATACTTAGCTTTTGCCTTAGTGGGCCCCTTCCTCTGTAAAAATATCAATAATTGTATTTTATGATCACATACATATAAAATGAATATAATCCAGGCTGGATTCATTTTTACATGTTCATTATTATTACGTTTTTTTAAATATATGTTAAAGCGAAAACATTGTCCTGGACCCCTAAAAGTATCATGTACTCTCGGCACCGTGCATCCTGTGCCTGATGGAAAAGGCACAAGCACAACTGACCCTCAGTCAAGGTGAGGGTACCTTGGGAGAACAAAACAAGTATGGTTGAGAAAGGTCACACATGGTTTCTTTTCCTCAGGTTAAAACATCCACAGTTCATTCCAGACAGTCCTTTGTTACAGGTTCCCCTACCAGGTTCCACTTTCCATGCGAGGCCTCCTGGGGGAGCTCCCCCTTATGCTGCTCTCTACCTCCAGTTTGTAACACTGTTGAAGTCCTTTCCAGCCCTTCTTGGCCTCTGGCTCTAGACTATGTGCCTTCTCTGAGCCATGATCCCCTTGGACCCTCTTCTAGAAACCACCCTCCTTTTTTGAACTGCTTGTCCCTGAGTTCCAAGCCTCACACACTCAGGATCGCTACATTCTAGAAACTTCTATATATGCACTTTCCCCCCTTGACCCAGTGAGACCCAACAGGGCTGTCTCTGAGAACCTCCTCTTTGAGTCGGCACATATTCGTTACTTTCAATTCACCTTCTCCATTTTAGCACTTGAAATCTCCTTAACTTTTCCCTACTTCAATCATACTTCTACTCTTATGAGTGACCTTGGGCAATTGATTTTCTAGAATCAGTTTTCTATACAAAATCTGTACAAAATAGATTAATAATAGCCGGCTATGTATTGTATATGCTCTATGGGCCAGGTATTGTGCTAACAAATTTGCTAAAGGACTAATACGCATGATCCCTTTTAATCATGACAAAGACCTACAAGGTATATACCATCATTATTCCCATTTTACAGATGGGGAAGTTAAGGCACAAAGAGATTTAATAACTTAAGTTTTCCCAGATAAAAAGTGACCAGGTCAGGATTACAACCCAGGCAGGTGGATCACAGAGCATTAGTTCTCAATTATTACTCAGTACTGCTCCGATGCTCTTATAATACCTACCTCATACAGTTATTGTGATTTGCTTGCTTAGTAAACATCTGTTTTGCATCTACTGTGTACCAGGCACACACTGATATCTGCACTCAAGAACCTTCCATAATTGTTCAATAGATGGGACTAGATACAGAACAGGAGACAAAGGATAACTAAATGTATGAGACAGCATATGCAAAGAACCTCTTAAGGGACACGGAAGACACCACAGTCACAGTCTAGGGATGAATGGGAGGGTATCTGGAAAGGCTCTTTAGAGAAAAAAAAAATTTAGACCTTAAAGGAAGGATAAATTGTAAATAATGAAAAAAGGGGGGAGGGAGTTTCCACGTCAAGGGAAAGGTTAGGCAGGAGGCCAGGTATTATTCTGGTTTCAACCATAAGCTTTAAAATCGTTGACATCTGGAAGTTACAGTTTAGCTCAGAAACCTCTGCCCCCATCTCTGGGTGGGTAGTTACTAAATTATAATGACTTTAAGCAGATAGTGAGCTGGACCAAAGATGGGATTCATATAAGATGCCTGAGACTAAATTAAAGTGATGTCTGTGGGAATAATGATTTTTGTTCATTCACTCATTCATTTTCTTGCTATCACTTATTAAATACCATGATCTGAGCCGCAGAGCAAACCTCCTGTGAGAGCAAATATGAAAAGACAGACCTTGTCCTGAAGGAGCTCAGTCTAGTAGGGCAAGGGAATAGGAAAATATAAACAGTTACCATTGAATACGATCAAGACAATCAGAAAATTATGAACCAGAGAGAGGGAGCCTGAGCAAAGAGTTTCTGTTTCTTCCTGTACTTAGATCAGAAAATACTTCATTTTGGAGGTGCCCGTTGAGTTGTGTCTCAAAAGATGAGTTCACCCACTGAAGAAGGTAAGAAAAGGCATCCTAGGCAGGAAGATCAGCATGGGCAAAAGAGTAGACGTGGGAAGCTTGACAAATGCAGAGAACTTCAACAGTTGGTTATCAATGGAGCGTCTCTCCTGGGGAATTTGAAGTTGAGGTGTGATTTCAGGCAGGGGGAGCTTTTAAGCTGGAGAGCTACAATCAATTCACATGGGCAGAGAATGAACTGCAAGAAAAAAGAGGAAAGTAGGAAGACAAGCCCGGAGCCCATGTTGTGCTAGATGGTGAGGACCCGATTCAAGGTAGTGGGGATGAGGAGGAGAGATTGTGTTCATTTAGGCTGAGAACTAATTGGTGTGGACGGAGAAAGAGAAGGCTAAGATAACTCCCAGGGTTCTGGGACATCAACTGAGCTTGTGGATACAGGTAAAAATTTTAAGATTATCTACAGTTATTTCTATAAAGCTGCCTCAAACATTGAATTAGGGAATGTTAGATTCCTAGGGGAAGTACAGGGTTAGGTTCCTTTGAGCCCCTTGCCACAACATTTTCATCAACTGATCAATACATACCCTTGTTTTACATGTGTTTCTGTTTAAAGACACCTTATTCAGTATATATTGATTCATTAATACTGAAGTCACAGCCAACAGCACCATAACTCATGCCTGAACGAAGTTTACCTAACACATGTGTTTTCTCTGTAAGGCACATCATGATTTTTATGTTCTTAGGAACACTAGACAGCATTTCAGCACAACCCTGGGCAACTTAAATTTTCACAGCTCTGTGCATATCTGCAAATGGCTGTGAAAACATCATGAGTTTGGATTTGGGGGTTACCATTAATTTTAGGGAGTAAGAAAATTCACAAATGTGGGATCTATGAATAATAAGGATCGATTGTATTCACTTAGGATTTGGAAACTTTGCTTCTGACATGCTTTTAAGACATGCAGTTGGTATGTCTTAGAATGAAAGTCAGGAGAGATGTTGAACCAGAAAATAGATACTTGAGATACGTTAGTATTTAAATGGTTGAAGCATCCTGACTGCATAAGAGATCGGTATGGGGCATAGGAGATTATTTACGTAGTGTAAGGATGGAGACGAGACAGTGGCTGTTGTGATGCCCAGGGCAGGGATGGCAGAGCCCGTGTGGCATTGGAGGAACTTTGGTTCCTTTTGAGATGAGCCGCTACCTCCATGGCTTCCCTTCACATCCTGCAGTGGAATTTGGTGCAAGTCAGGCTCTGGGTGACACCCCTGAGAGGGATTCAGGAGACTGGATTCAAAACGATCACTGTACAAGTCACTTTCAGAGCTAATGCTTCAAGGAGAACAAAAAGTCTCCTTGATGGGGGAGTGAGTCAGAGCTTGGCAGAGAGCTCTGGGATCCGTGTCCATGCTGTCTTGGCAGGGAAATGTAGTGTATCAGCTGCTCTGTCCTGAATCCCTTTGTCCTATGCATACTCACACCAACACAACTTTTATGAGACTTGTGACTTCAGGGAGCCACACTTTGGGGCCATACTGCCCTGATGTTCTTTCTTGAGTTATAAGTTTCTGAAACTTCCACCCAACCCTATCCTTTCTCTGCAAACCCCATTACCTACTGCCCATGTGTGCAGTGGTCCTTTTGTCTGAGTCTATCTTTCCTCCACCATAACTTCATTCTCACAGACCCAGCTAAATATGCTAAAATATTTAAATCTTTTAAAGTAAATTAAGATTTGGGACCCAACTGTTAATATTTCTTCCTTCCTTTTTCCCTTTGTGCTATGTGTTAGACACTGTTCTAGAAGTTGGATATGTAGTGACAAGTAACCTAGGTGTAGGCATGGTCCCTGCACTTCTTAAGGTGTAGGAAATAAGATACTGTGAGAGGCAGGCTAGAGCCTGGACACCAGAGGTCAAGTCATGATTGTGTCAATATTTGTTGATGTAACATTGGACGAGTCACTTTGGCTCTTAGAACCTTTTCCTCATTTGTAAAACACTGGGTTTTGATTTCTAGGTTCTTTCAGGCCATTTATATTCAATGATTCTATAAAGTAAAACACTGTTACATTGTGTTACTGGGTGATGGAAAATGTTATTATTGAACTTAATTGTTGTAGGGACAGCAAGAATCAATGGAAATTGTCTAACTTGTTGAAAGCCTTGAGCCACCAGCATGTCCCTGCAGAAAGTAAAAGGGAATTGTCAATGCTTATCATGCCACTGTTGAAAGCCAAAGTATCTGTATTTTGTAGAGGGATTTACTGAATGGAAGGGAAGATGGCAGCATTGGGAAAAGGATTTGATAATACCTTGCATGGTTTAACACCAGCTGGAGAGTGGATCCACCACTTTTCATTGTTATGCTTGGGTTTAACTGAATGACTCCATTTGAAAGCCACCACTGTGCTGTTGTGAACAGTAGCAAGAGCTCATCTATTGTTCAGGGTCCCTAAGAAGATCTTAGAGAGACTAGGAGACCACATTCGAAATACAAAAGTTGAGTTACTTTACCAGAAGCAAATACAGCCCTGCAAATCTGTCGCCTGTGCAGCAATTTCTGCATTACAATTCCCTGCTTTCTCAGATACAGATCTATTGAAAGCATGAAATGAAGCATGAACCCAGATCAAAATTGTTTTTCAAATAAATGTTAGGTGACACCCCAGGGGAGGCTAATGGTTCCTCTGCTGTACAATGCACACGTGTGGTTCAGTGTTTCACTATTGGCAGAAGGAAACTTCGAGAGGTGTTGTAAATGAAAGCACATCACGCATGCAATTAATGGCCCAAAAACTAACAGGAAGAGTTTTACCATATTCGGTTATGTTTACGGTAAGTATATTTCTTCTCAAAAGGGTGTTTTTTTAAGGAAAAAATTATCCTTATCACAAAAGAACCCTCTTTTGTTTGTTTTATGGCTGAAGGATGGCTGTATTTAAATTAATACTGTAATCCATTGTAATACACTGAGGAAGGCAGGATGAGTCTACAGGGTTGGGGCATGGCGCCAGGGCTGGGCATTTCCCTGGACTGGTCCTGTGACCTTAGGCATTAGAATACAGTTCTCTGGCACTCTCCCTGCATGCAAAGTGCAGACAGCAGCAATTTATATCCCTTTCTCTTACCTTGTAGGTTGACTAGTCAGTGATAAAGTGGATGAAATTCTTCAAGAGAAACACGTGCTTTTAGTACAAGCTCGCTGGGTAACGTTCATGGAGTGCACCAGTATATTTGGAAGTGTGATCAGAACTGAATTGAATTACTAAGATATTTACACTCCTAGGAAACCTGATCGTTACAAAATATGGCTGAAATTGTAATGAAGTAACTGCTAAGAGTTTACTGACTTTAGAAACTCAGGTAACCTACTTGAAAAAGAAGGCGTTCAAGCTCCTTGGCATTTTCTCCTCCCGAGTTTTGCTCTATGTTTTGCCGTTTCCAGACCTCTTGTTTCCTCCCTTGGGTTCTCTGGTTCCTTCTCTTCTAGCTTCTGGCTCTTCTTGACTCAGTGTTTCTCTCTTACTCTCAAATGGGAGACAATCAGTATTTAAACTCAAACTAGTAGGCCTAAGGAGGCCTGTGAGTCAGGTGACACAACCTTTTGCTGGGATCCTCAGGATTTTGTTTCCTAATTAGTAACTAAGGAAGAGCCAGTATTGAGGGTCATGTCTGAAGAAACTACGGTCGGTCACCATCCTCGGGAAATGCTGAGATAGTGTGGTTTCCTTTATTAGTATCAGTGTTATTTAAAAAACATGTGGGGCATACATGATATGATCCACATGTAAAATGGGTCCTCTCATGATCTGGCAGATGAGAACTGCTAAATTTACGAAGTTTGATTGAAATGTAAACATGGAGTACATTTAAAGAGAACACATTTCACTGAGTTGAGAAAAATAGTGAGTTGTAAAAAATTAAAAGCAATAATACCTGAATCACTTGGATTTGCTTTTAAAGTAGTAGGAAATTTTTTTTTTTGATGTATTAATTTTGCTTTAAATATAATTCAATTTATTTCACTTCTTTGAAAAGACATTTTAGGGTTCAAATGGTCAGCGTGCTCTCTGCTTCAAATGTCTCCCTCGTGCTCTGTTCTCCTTCAAGACTCCTGTTCTGTGTCAGGTCCTTTTTCCAGGCTCTCCAACACTTGCAGGCAAAATAATCTTCTCCCATCCCTTGTCCGGTAGCTTTTTGCTTAGTCTGCTCTTGTAGCACTTATCATAGAGCACATTTCCAAGTATATGCCACTTCCGGCAGGAGGCCTTCTTTGAAGTTAATGGCCCCTTCTGGGGTTGTCTTATCTCTTTGTACTATCCCTTTCCCAGCACTTGCCCCTCCTCTGTGTCATCGTCTGTCAACCTCTCCTTCTGGCTGAACTGTAAACTACTAGAGGACTAAGTCTGTCTTGTTCACCCTGTATTCTTAACACCTACCATGATGGTTGATTCTTAGTAGAATAAATATTTCACTGTCAAACCAAAAAATTGTTTCCTTATCCTTGTTTTTAAAGTAGACAAATTCTTAAAAACTTTGCATTTTACTCTTTCAATAAAATTTATCTCTGAATTACCTTCTTGCAAATTGCAAATGGGCCTGTCCATCTGCCCATGGTAGCATTGAAGATCTCTCCATTTGCTTCCACATGATATTCCCTCTGCCTGGAATTCTCCACCCATCAGTCTTGTTAGTTGTCTCCTTCTCATCCTTTGGATCTCAGCTTGAATGATGCTTCCTTTCCCAGCGGCTCCCTCGCTCCTCCTAATCTGAAACAACTTCCCTAAAATAATCACTCATCACACCCTTTATTTTTCCTTCATGTCACTTATCCGAAATATAGATTTCTTTTTATGGCTTGTCTTTTTTACCAGATTATAAGTTACACATGAATAGAGAATATATATATATACTTAGTTCAGTGTTATATTTCTAACACCTAGCATGGTACCTGGCAAAAACCAAGTATGCAATAAATATTTATAAAATTATGATTTTTTTGCTTTTTCTACTGTATAAAAGGTACTCTAAGAATACATAGATAAAGATTTTTTTCACTAGCATGTGGGAAGCATATTTTGTGTATGGATATCCAGTTTTCTCTGATGCTTTCAGGATGAAACAGACACGTGATGAACAGGAGTGCAAAGGTGTAGAGATTTAGTATGGAAACTGTACATTATTAAACATTGATTAAGAAAATTCATAATGAAAAAAACTATATGTTTATTCAGTAATGTTATTAAATGTGTTCATACATTATTAATCACAGTATTACATTATTTTGAGGAATAGTGGCATGTAGAGTGAGAGATACAGACTTAATTTTTTTCTGAATTTATTTATTTATTTTAATTGACAAAAAAGTTGTATATGTTTATCATGTATGTTTTGAAGTATGTATACATTGTGGAATGGCTAAATCAAGCTAATTAAAATAAGAGATTAAAATAAGAAATACTTCAAAAAGTTCATGGGAAGATTCGTATTATTATTTTTACTTAATTTTATTATTTTTATTTTACTTTTTGTTTTGTTGTTACACAATCTAAACATTTTTTATGGCCCTTTACCAATTTCTCCCTAATCCCCCATCCCCCTCCCTTTCCAACGTCTGGTGGCCTCAAGTTCCATTCTCTCTTTTTCAAAGTTCAAGGAATTATTGTGATAGTTGTAATTTTCTTTCTCTCCCCCCGCCCCCCCCCCCAGCTCTCCTACTTATGAGTGAGGACATGCAGTATTTCTCTTTATTTTCCTAGCTTATTTCATTTAACATAATTTTCTCTAAGTTCATCTACATTGGTGCGAACGGGAGAATTTCATTCCTTTTTATGGCAGAGTAGTATTCCATTATGTGTATATACCACATTTTCTCTATTCATTCATCCCTTGATGGACATTCAGGTTGGTTCCAACTCTCAGCTATTGTAAACAGAGCTGCGATAAACATGGGAGTGTGGGTATCCCTTCAACATGATGATTTACATTCCTTTGGGTATATACCCAGCAGTGGGATTGCTGGATCGTGTGGCAGTTCTATCTGTAGTTGTCTGAGGAATCTCCATACCATTTTCCATAAAGGCTGCACTAATTTACAGTCCTACCAGCAGTGTAGAAGGATTCCCCTTTCTCTGCATCCTCGCTAGCATTTGTTAGTCTCAATCTTTTTGATAACAGCCAGCCTAACTGGTGTGAGATGATATCTCAATGCAGTTTTGATTTACATTTCCCTAATGTTGAGTGATGTTGAGCATTTTTTCAGGTGTCTGTTGGCCATTTGTATAACTTCCTTTGAGAAATGCCTATGCAGCTCCTTTGCCCATTTTTAATTGAGTTGTTTTTTTTTTTATTGTTAAGTTGTTTGAGTTCCTTGTGTATTCTGGATATTAATCTCTTGTTAGATGCATGGTTTGTGAATATTTTCTCCCATAATATAGGTTGTCATTTCACTCTGTTAACTGTTTCTTTTGCTGAACAGAAGCTTTTTAGTTTGATATAATCCCATTTGTTTATTTTCTCTTTTGTTGTCCATGCTTTTGGGGTCTTATTCATAAAGTCTTTGCTAGTTCTACTTCCTGAAATATTTCCCCTATGTTTTCTTTTAGTAGTTTTATAGTTTCAGGTTTTATATATAAGTCTTTAATCCATTTTGAATTAATTTTGGTGTATGGAGAGAGGTACAGGTCTAGTTTCAGTCTTCTATGTATGGATCCAGTTTTCCCAGCACCACTTATTGAAGAAGCAGTCCCTTCCCCAATTTATGCTCCTGTTGCCCTTGTCAATATCAGTTGGCTGTAAGCATGTGGGTTGTTTTCTGGGTTCTCTATTATGTCCCATTGGTCTCAGTATCTGGTTTTATGCCAGTACCATGCTATTTTGTTTACTGTAGTTTGTAGTATAATTTGAAGTCAGGTAGTATAATGCCTTCAGCTTTATTTTTTTGTTCAGGATTGCTTTGGCTATTTGGGGTCTTTTGTTGTTCCATATGAATGTTAGGCTTTTTTTTTTTCTATTTCTGTGAAGAAAGTCTTTGGTATTTTGAGGGGGATTGCATTGAATATGTAGATTGCTTTGGGTAGTATGGACATTTTCACTATGTTAATTCTTCCATTCCAAGATCATGGGATGTCTTTCCATCTATTTGTGTCCTCTTCAATTTTTTTTCTGCAGTGATTTGTAGTTCTCATTGTAGAAATCTTTCAATTGGTTAAATTGATTCCTAGGTATTTTGTGTGTGTGTGTGTTTGTCTGACTATTGTAAATGGGCTTGCTTTCTTGATTTCTTTTTCTGCTGGTTTGTTATTGGAATATTAAAATGCATGTTGATTTTGTATCCTGCAACTTTACTGAAATCGTTTATCAGCTCTAAGAGTTTTTTGGTAGAGTCTTTAGGTTTTTCTCTGTATAGGATCCTGTCATCCACAAACAGGGATAGTTTGACTTCATCTTTTCCAATTTGGATGCCCTTTCTTTCTTTTGCTTGTCTGATTGCTCTGGCTAGTTAAATACTATGTTAAATAAGAGTGGTGAGAGTGGGCATCCTTGTCTTGTTCCTGTTCTTAAGAGAAAAGCTTTCAGCTTTCTCCCATTCAGGATTATATTGGTAGTAGATTTTTTATATATGGCTTCGGTTGTGTTAAGATACTTTCCTTCTACACCTAATTTGCTGAGAGTCTTTATCATGAAGGGATGTTGATTTTTTTCAAATGCTTTTTACATGTCTGTTGAGATAATCATATGGTTTTCCCCTTGATTTTGCTGATGTGGTGTATCACATTTATTGACTTATGTTGAAATATCCTTGTATCCCTGGTATGAATCCCACTTGATCATGGTGTATAATTTTTTTGATGTGTTGCTGTATCCTGATTGGTAACATTTTGTTGAGTGTAGTTTTCTTTTTTTGTTATAACTTTGTCTGGTTTGGTATCAGGGTGATGTTGGCCCCATAGAATGAGTTTGGGAGAATGGCCTCTGTTTCAATTTTTTGGAATAGAATTGATGATAATTGGTATTAACTCCTCTTTAAGGTGTGGTAGAACTCAGCAGTAAAGCCATCTGGTTCTGGGCTTTTCTTTGTTGTGAGACTGCTGGTTACTGCTTCAATTTGTTGCTTATTATTGGTCTGTTCAGGTTTTCTATTTCTTCTTGATTCAGTCTGGGTAGTTTATATGTATCTAAACATTTATTCATTTCCTCTAGGTTTTCAAATTTGTTGGTATATAGTTGTTTATAATAGTCTCTAATGATTCTTTGTATTTCTGTGGTACTGGTTGTAATGTCTCCTTTTTCATTTCTGATTTTTTTTAATTTGGGTCTTCTCTCTCCTATTTTTGTTAGCCTAGCTATTGGTTTGTCTATTTTGTTTATCATCTCACAAAATCAACTTTTTGTTTCATTGGTTTTTTTTTGTATCATTTTTTGGGTTTCTATTCATTTAGTTCTACTCTGATATTAATTATTTCTTTCTGTCCACTACTTTTGGGATTGGATTGTTCTTGTTTTCTAAGTTCTTTGAGGTGTAATGTTAGGTTGTTTATTTGAAGTTGTTCTGTTATTTTGGTGTAAGAGTTTATTGTAATAAACTTCCCTCTTAGAACTGCTTTTGCAGTATCCCACAGGTTTTGGTATGATGTGTCTTTATTTTTGTTAGTTTCAAGAAATGTCCTGATTTTCTGTTTAATTTCTTCTTGGACCCATAGGTCATTTAGGAGCATTTGTGTAGTTTTCTGAGTTTTGTTTGTTATTGATTTCTAGTTTTAATCCATTGTGGTCTGAAAAGATACTTGAAATGTTTTCAATTTTTAAAAGTTTGTTGAGACTTAGGTTTGTGACCTAACATGTGGTAAGTCCTGGAGAATGACCCATGTGCTGATGAGAAGAACGAATATTCTGTAGTTGTTGGATGACATGTTTTGTAGATATCTGCCAAGTCCAATTGGTCTAAAGTGTAGTTTAAATCCTGTGTTTCTCTGCTGTTTTGTTATCTTGTTCATTTGTCTAGTGCTGAGAGAGGGGTGTTCAAATCCCTTACTATTATCATATTGGCTTTATCTCTTTCCTTAGATATAATAGTTTTTGCTTTATATATCTGAGTGCTCCAGGGTTGGGTGCATATATATTTATGATTGTATGTGTTCTTGCTAGATAGATCCCTTTATCATTATATAATGGCCTCGTTTATCTCTTTTTATGGTTTTTGTTTTAAAGTCTATTTTATCCAATATAAAAATAGCTACCCCTGTGCATTTTTGGTTTCTGTTTGTGTGATATATCGTTTTCCATCTCATCACTATTAGTCTGTGTGTGTCTTTCCAGGTGAAGTGAGTATCTTGATAACAGTATGTAGTTGGGTCTAGTTTTTTAATCCAATCAGTCAGTCTGTGTATTTTCGGTAGGGATTTTAACCCATTTACATTTAGGATTGTTATCGAAAGGTATTGTCTTACTCCTGACATTTTATTGATTTTTGTTTGGATGCTTTAAATATCTTTAGTTCCTTTCTTTCCTTTTATTGTTTGTCTTTGATGTTTGTTGGTTTTTTGAGGTGGTAAGATTTAGCTTCCTTCTCTTTCTTCTTTGCATTTTTGTTCTACCAGTGGGTTTTGTTTTTTCTTGTGTATTTGTGATAGTGATTATCATTTTTCAGATTCTAGTTGCAGGACTCCCTTGAAGATTTCTTTCAGGGCTGGTCATTTGGTGAACTCCCACAGTTTTTGTTTGCCTGGAACATACATTATTTCTCCCTCATTTCTGAAGGATAGCCTTACTGGGTGTAGTATTCTTGGCTGGCCATTTTTTTCTTTTAGTATTTTTAATCCCAATTTCTTCTGGCTTGTAGAGCTTCAGGTGAGAAATCTGCTGTTAGTTTGAGAGGGGCTCTCTTATAGGTGACTTGATGCTTTTCTCTTGCTGCTTTTAGGATTCTCTCTTTGTCTTTGAGCTTTGCCAGTCTGACTATAATGTGTCCTGTAGAAGATCTTTTTGTATTGAATCTGTTCGGGGATATTTGATCCTCCTGGATCTGAAGGTCCTTGTCTCTCCCTATATCTGGGAATTTTCCTGTTGTTATTTCATTGAATAGGTTTTCCATGACTTTTCCTTTCTCCTCCCTTTCTGGAACATCCATGATTTGAATGTTTGTGCACTTAAGATTGTCTGCTAGCTCTCTTAGACTTTCATCATTTTTTAAAATTCTTTTTCCCCCTTTTTTTTTTTTTTGGTCTGCCTGGGTTGTTTCAAAAGGACTATTTTTGAGATCAGAAATTCTTTTTTCTGCTTGTTCTAGCCTGCTGCTTAAGCTCTCAGCTGTGTTTTTTATTTTGTTGAATGAATCTTAGTTCCAAGAGTTCCATTACATTCCTTTTTAAGATATTAATGTCTTTGTAAATTTCCTCCTTCATATTCTGGATTTTTTTTCCATTTCATTATGTTGTCTAACTGAATCTTCTTGTATCTCAGTGAGCCTCCTCAAGATGTTGCTCAGAATTTCTTTTCAGTCATTTCAAGTGTTTCATGCTCTGTAGGGTTTGGTATTTGAGAATTACTGTATTCTTTTGAAGGTGCCATGTCTTCTCAGATTTTCATATTTCTAGTATCTCTACCTTGATGTCTGGTCATCTGGTAGACCAGTTGCTGCTTCTATTACTCTTTGAGGAGAGAGACTTCCTATTCTTTTTCCAGTCTCTGCTGGTGAGTCTCCTTGTGTCAATGCAGTTCAGTGGCTGGTGGGTTGCCTGCATGGTGGCTGTGGCTGCTACTGTGGTGGTGAGCTGCTTTTGCGGTGGCTGTGGTTTGCCACCTGAATGGATGTGGTATTTTTGGCATGCTCTTACCTTCTGCTGGGTGGTGTGGGGTGTCCATGGCTCTTGCCTAGGACTCCATATGCGCCTCTGCCTTCTGTCAGGTGGTGGGCCATATTATTTTTTAATTCTATTTTCCCATGAACTTTTTGAAGTACTCTCATATGGATTACTTCACATGCTTTTTTTTCTGTTGTGAAAGCATTTAAAATCTATTCTTTTAGCAATTTTCAAGACTCTGATACATTGTTATTAATTATAATTACTATTTTGTGCAATAGATCTCTTAAACAAGCTTAATCCTGTTGTCTAACCTTGTATCCTTTGACCAACACGGATGCAACAACTTTGGTAGCTACATACATGTATCAGACCTCTTACAATAATAGCCCCAGGGTCCCTAAGCTTTGGTTGCTGAGCTCAAGATGAGAGAGAGAATCAGTGTCTAAAAAATATTGTCAATAGGAGAGAGAAACCCTGAAGTGTAGTTGAAAGGATATTCATTCAGGTATTTTCCACATTCTAGTCCTGATGGCATGTCAGTATGCCTCTAAATTTGGTATTGTTATAAAAATTTCATCTTCATCTTCAAGACTATCTGCATTAAATTACTCTTTACATAACCAGCAGTTATTCTGGCACCTGTTCATTAATGACCACGTTTCGTTAAGAAGACACTATTCTCCTCTGTTTGCTATAAGCTGTGATAGACAGTGTGGAGGTAAACACTCGAAAGTACAATAAACTAAGACTTTATTAATAGGTAGAAGTAAACACATAAATAGTCAAATGAATGTGCATAAATATTTACAGAGTTTAGCTGCATTGGGCATTAAAATAAAGAGAAATACTGTTTCTCTTTTTTCAAATTTTAGTCAGGAAGCCTTCAGGTAAAGCAAAGAGACCTTCTAGGCAGTGAAACTTATGTGATTACTAACACTTATCTTGGGCTAAAATACTCCAGATATATCCTAAGAGATTTATAGTTCGTATATCATCTATAATGGATGCTGCTGTATGTAGTAAAGATATCCTCCAATAGCACCAAGGCATTGTTTCCTGGTGTGCTGTCTGCGGATGGCTTGTAGTTAAACCCTCCCTAGAAATTGTTCTTGGCAGCAAGGAGCTGCCTTTCCAAGACTACATACCTTTCCAGGGATAGCCTGCATCCAATGACTTGTCAATATCTCTGCAAGGCCATTCCTGCTTCAGAGATTTGTGGGATCAGCTGAGGCCTCTGTTGCAACTGATTGGCAGTTCAGATTCTCCCTTTTCTCGTTCTTGCTGCTCTCACTGCCTTACTGACTGGTGTTTTTCCTGAGACCATTCCCTTCACAAATCTCAGCATTTCTCTGAGATGAGTGCTATTACCAGGATTTGCAAGAATGTTGAGGTGCAGAGAGATAAAGTCACTTACTGCGGCTCACTGAACTGGTGAGTCTCAGAACTAGGACCTGAACCTGGAGTGCATGACCTTAACCACCATGTCTTAGAGCAGAAGGTTTCTGGTGATGTAATAGACCGGGTGGGCCAGGTTATGAGACTATTGAAATTTGAGGTTGGAAGAATTTAGATAGACCTGTTAGACAATTGGGAGCCTTCATAATTAAGGAAAAGCATAGGTTTAGAAGCCAAACTAAGGAGAGTTCTAACCCATTACTAGTTCTAGTCATTACTGGAAAAGTTGCTTATTCATTTTAAGGCTCAGTTTTCTATACTATAAAATGAGAATAACAAAGCTAATCTTTTAGAGTTGCAGTGAGGATTAAATATAACCCAAGTAAAGCCATTTGTATAACACCTAGTCTGATTGTAAGAGAGACTCAGCTAATGAATGGTCGTTGCTGTTGTTTTAGTGTAGATTCTTAAGCTAGGATGGAGACTTCTAGAGAAGACAGGAACAGAAGGCAAAATACTGAAAATGGCATTTCTGGAAAGTAGAGGTGGCTGCACTGTGTATAATTGACTGGAAAAGGATGGGATGGAAGGGCTAGATGCAGGTAGATTTAGTACCAATAATTAAGATTTTCCAGTATTCTAAAGATAAGTGTGTCTGGAGTTGGGCAGTGGCTACGGAATCATAGAGGATAGAGGAAACCTAAGCAACATCACAGAGAAAGAACTGACAAGATCTGTGTATAGAGGGCCAGAGAAGAGGCAGTGAAAAGCAGCTGGGTGGTCTGAAGACTAAAAAGTTGAGAAAGGTATTATCATTGAGGGAAAAAATGGGGAAACTGAGGGAGATGTGGTACTCTGGGGCATGGTGATAAATTCTGCTGTTGAAGTGGAAATGAGTAATAGATGTGAAAAAGATTGAGACAAATCTGAACAATGGAAAAGGAATTAGAAGACAATGATTCCATTAATTTTGATCTTTAGAAAGTGGGATTTCTGGTTGTAGCTTTTCTGGCTATAATTCTGAGGGAAAGAGAGTCACGTGACATGGTACCTAGAAACAGATGCCATCCTTGCATAAAAGGGCTGAAGTCATGGGAATGGTGAGGGCATCAGAGATTGGGTTTACAAAGAAAAGGGCCAAGATAGATTAATGCACGAGGGGTGGATTCTGTCTTCTTATGAGCCAAGTCCCTTTCTATGTGGGTTCAATGGTATTCTTCCCCTAAAACCTGACAGTTTGAAGACTGACTCAGAGACTTTTCTGGTTTACACTTTCTGAAATGTTTTAGAATAAAATTTCAAGGCCATTGTGTCTCTTTTGTTCTTTTGCTTTAAGGGCAACACATTAGAATGCCTTGCCAACACCAAGGGGTTCAGAAGAACTATTTCTGTTTTTCCAAAGAGCTTAATAAGGAAGCAGCTTATTCTCTCTGAGGAAAATGACACTGCAGATGCCAAATATATTTCTGTAAATGGTGAAGGATAATAATATTGTTCCAATTAAGCTCTTCATGCTCACAGTATAGAGGCCAACCTGACCTTATACAAATAGGACAGCAGGAGAAGAAAGATGCTATTGCCAAAATGCTCTCACCTGGAAGATAAATGTCTCAGATAAGCAGTTGCCAAAAAGACTCTATAGAAGCTAGAAGCAACATTTTATTGTTTCAAACTGACGAGTAGATGAATTTGTAAATTGAGAAACTATAGGGAGCTGGAATCAGGGAATTTGAAAGAATCAGCCATGCTGAGCCAAGTGGCCTTTCTCAGAGTCTAGAATTTCTCATGTTCCAATAACAAAGCCCAAATCCCTCAGGCAAACAGTCCTAGAAAAAATTTTCATTATCAGCTCATTAGATAAAGTTAACTCTGAGCTCCTAAAATGTATCTGTTTTACTGAGTATTGACGATGCCATCTAGAAGGTTTTCTCTAGAATTTACCTGCCCTAAAAATGCACAAGGCGAGATTTTAATGAAGATCCACCTTTTTCTTTTCTTGCAGACTTATGAGGTAAGATGTGGAACAAAAACCCAGGAGAAGCCTTTTCTTAGTCCACCTGTGAGCCATAATGTTGTCTATTAATGTGTTTTTAAGCACACAGTGAAAAAATTATTTCTACCTTCAGTGAAATATGTTAGAGGTGGGAAAAAGGAAGAACTCGCAACTGCACTTAAAATTCAGTTAGATAGGCTGCAGGTTTGGCATAAGATTAGCTCAAACAGTGATTTTTGTCCTTCCCCTTAAATGCTCAAATTTTATTCTCAACCATTAATATAAATGTTCATGATGAAGAATCAATAAATGCCCTGGAAGCTTTTTTTTTTCTTTTTTTAAAAATGAATTTTGCCTTATTTAAGGAAACAAAATGGATTTGGGACAGAGATAAAGTATAATTTCAAGCCCATTGACCAGGCATATGCTCATGCTACCTGTGGCTGTTTTGGGAATAACCTCCCATATGAAGATTCCTAATTTCTATTCTGTAATGTATTGTGCTATGCTTGACTCTTGAGGGCAAAATGTAGCTATATGCCTTTTTTCATTGACTATCGCGATGTATGCCAGTCAAGTCTAGGGCAGTAAAAAGCACTGATACAGCATTTTTTAGGGCCTCCTTTCCTGGTGACATCATCACACTACAGCAGATTTTCATGAAGACTACCCTCTCCAACTTCTCTTTTACTTTCAGGGGGAAAGCTCCAAGATGGCTCATTGGATTGTCTAGATTTTTCTTATACTTGTGTGTCTGGCTATGACAAAGGCTACTGCAAGGCCTGGAATCCTCATAGCGCCATTTGTCTAGCTCTTACTCCTATTCGTGATGCCAGTTGTAAAGCTAGGTGACCATGCCAGTTGTCGGGCTCTTTTTCCTGCTGGTAATCCTGCATCAACTGGGCGGATGATTGAGCTAGGGCTGGGTCTGGAGCTCCCAGACCCCTCAAGCCCATTCACAGACTGGGTCACAAACCCTTCTCACACGAGTCTGGGGTACCATACCCCTCCACACCAGGCTGGGTCACCAGACCCCTTCATGCAGGTCTATACGCTAGGCAACCGGCCACAAGGTCCTTGGAAGCGGCAGGTCTGGAAAAAACATGGCCACGTAGGGCAGGTGCCAGAGGCAGTAAAACACCAGTCAAGGTGGCGCCGTGGGTGCACACTCACCCCACCCCTCCACATACAATGTTTATGGAACCACCCCTATCCGGCCCTGAGGTGAGGGGAACCTGACTAAATTGTTCCATTTTCCCAACTTTGTGGTACATGAGAGTCAATCAGTCAAAATGTTTAATCCAAAGAATTCTTTTTAAAAATGATGTCTTATAGGGAGCCCATGGATAAAGGAGTTTGTGGGGGCTGGAGGGTGGTGAGAGAATGGAGGGGTGAGAAGGTGGGGCAAACAGTGTTAAACTTTTGCTGGTGTTAGGTAAGGCCCACTTGGTGCTAGTCTGTTCTGCTGTCTGAGAAAGAGAGAAAACATCACCCCAACTCTTCTTACCTCATGGGTTTCTGTTCATGAAACAAGAATGGCTTCAACTCTGGGAAGAGCCTTTACCTCTCAGGCATTATATTAGTGATGGGGGCTACCTCCTATTTCTCCATCCACCTGTGCATACCCGAGTCTCTCATGCCTGGAACAAATTAGCAGCTATCCTGTCTTTATTCAGTACCCAACACTGTTTGAAAAATAACCTGAGAATTATAGAGAATAGCTCAGCTAATGACACCATAGTCCTTCTTCGGAGAAAATAAAAAGCACGTTTCTTATTAAAGGGCCAATATTTTTGGAAAGGTGGAGTAGAATGCTACGTTAAAAAAATTCTAGTTGCTTAAATGTAGTATGCTGAAAAGAGTCAAATCCAAAGAGATTTCTTTGTTTTTTCTTTTATTTTTTTATTTATTTATTTATTTTATTTTTTTAAAAAATTTTATTTTGTCGATATACATTGTAGCTGATTATTGCTCCCCATCACCAAAACCTCCCTCCCTTCTCCCTCCCCCCTCCCCCCCAACAATGTCCTTTCTGTTTGCTTGTTGTATCAACTTCAAATAATTGTGGTTGTTATATCTTCTTCCCCCTCCCCCCCGGTTTGTGTGTGTGTGTGTGTATGTGTGTGTGTGAATTTATATATTAATTTTTAGCTCCCTCCAATAAGTGAGAACATGTGGTATTTCTCTTTCTGTGCCTGACTTGTTTCACTTAATATAATTCTCTCAAGGTCCATCCATGTTGTTGCAAATGGCAGTATTTCATTCGTTTTTATAGCTGAGTAGTATTCCATTGTGTAGATGTACCACATTTTCCGTATCCACTCATCTGATGATGGGTATTTGGGCTGGTTCCAACTCTTGGCTATTGTAAAGAGTGCTGCGATGAACATTGGGGAACAGGTATACCTTCGACTTGATGATTTCCATTCCTCTGGGTATATTCCCAACAGTGGGATGGCTGGGTCGTATGGTAGATCTATTTGCAATTGTTTAAGGAACCTCCATACCATTTTCCATAGAGGCTGCACCATTTTGCAGTCCCACCAACAATGTATGAGAGTTCCTTTTTCTCCGCAGCCTCGCCAGCATTTATCGTTCATAGTCTTTTGGATTTTAGCCATCCTAACTGGGGTTAGATGGTATCTCAATGTGGTTTTGATTTGCATTTCCCGGATGCTGAGTGATGTTGAGCATTTTTTCATATGTCTGTTGGCCATTTGGATATCTTCCTTAGAGAAATGCCTACTTAGCTCTTTTGCCCATTTTTTAATTGGGTTGCTTGTTTTCTTCTTGTAAAGTTGTTTGAGTTCCTTATATATTCTGGATATTAATCCTTTGTCAGATGTATATTTTGCAAATATTTTCTCCCACTCTGTTGGTTGTCTTTTAACTCTTTTAATTGTTTCTTTTGCTGTGCAGAAGCTTTTTAGTTTGATATAATCCCATTTGTTTATTTTTCCTTTGGTTGCCCGTGCTTTTGGGGTCGTATTCATGAAGTCTGTGCCCAGTCCTATTTCCTGGAGTGTTTCTCCTATGTTTTCTTTAAGAAGTTTTATTGTCTCAGGGTGTATATTTAAATCCTTAATCCATTTTGAGTTGATTTTAGTATACGGTGAGAGGTATGGATCTAGTTTCATTCTCCTGCATATCGATATCCAGTTATCCCAGCACCACTTGCTGAAGAGGCAGTCCCTTCCCCAGTGAATAGGCTTGGTGCCTTTGTCAAAGATCAGATGGCAGTAAGTGTGTGGGTTGATTTCTGGATTCTCTATTCTATTCCATTGGTCAGTGTGTCTGTTTTTATGCCAGTACCATACTGTTTTGGTTATTATAGCTTTGTAGTATAGCTTAAAGTCAGGTAGTGTTATGCCTCCAGCTTTATTTTTTTTGCTGAGCATTGCTTTGGCTATTCGTGGTCTTTTATTGTTCCATATAAATGTCTGAATAGTTCTTTCCATTTCTGAGAAAAATGTCTTTGGAATTTTGATGGGGATTGCATTGAATTTGTATATCACTTTGGGTAGTATGGACATTTTCACTATGTTGATTCTTCCAATCCAAGAGCATGGAATATCTTTCCATCTTCTTGTATCCTCTCTAATTTCTCTCAGCAGTGGTTTGTAGTTCTCATTATAGAGATTTTTCACCTCCTTGGTTAACTCAATTCCTAAGTATTTTATTTTTTTGGTGGCTATTGTAAATGGGCAGGCTTTCTTGATTTCTCGTTCTGCATGTTCACTATTGGAGAAAAGAAATGCTACTGATTTTTGTGTGTTGATTTTGTATCCTGCTACTGTGCTGAAATCATTTATCAATTCCAAGAGTTTTTTTGTAGAGGTTTTAGGCTGTTCGATATATAGGATCATGTCATCTGCAAACAGGGACAGTTTGACTTCATCTTTTCCAATCTGGATGCCCTTTATTTCCTTCTCTTCTCTGATTGCTCTGGCTAGTACTTCCAACACTATGTTGAATAGGAGTGGTGAGAGTGGGCATCCTTGTCTAGTTCCTGTTCTTAAAGGAAAAGCTTTCAGCTTTTCCCCATTCAGGATGATATTGGCTGTGGGTTTGGCATATATGGCTTTAATTATGTTGAGATACTTTCCCTCTATACCTAACTTATAGAGGGTCTTTGTCATGAATGAGTGCTGAACTTTATCAAATGCTTTTTCAGCATCTATAGAGATGATCATATGGTCCTTGTGTTTGAGTTTATTAATATAGTGTATCACATTTATTGATTTGCGTATGTTGAACCAACCTTGCATCCCTGGGATGAATCCCACTTGATTGTGATGAATAATTTTTCATATGTGTTGCTGTATTCTGTTTGCTAGTAATTTAGTGAGGATTTTTGCATCTATATTCATCAAGGATATCGGCCTGTAGTTTTCTTTTTTGGTTATATCTTTACCTGGTTTTGGTATCAGGATGATGTTTGCTTCATAGAATGAGTTTGGGAGGTTTGCGTCCATTTCAATCTTTTGGAATAGTTTGTAAAGAATCGGTGTCAATTCCTCTTTGAATGTTTGGTAAAATTCTGCTGTGAATCCATCTGGTCCTGGGCTTTTCTTTGTTGGGAGCCTTCTGATAACAGCTTCAATCTCCTTTATAGTTATTGGTCTGTTCAAATTTTCTACATCTTCACGGTTCAGTTTTGGGAGCTTGTGTGTGTCCAGAAATTTATCCATTTCCTCCAGATTTTCAAATTTGTTGGCGTATAGTTGTTTATAGTAGTCTCGAATGATTCCTTGTATTTCAGATGAATCAGTTGTAATATCGCCTTTTTCATTTCTAATTTTTGTTATTTGAGTCTTCTCTCTTCTTTTTTTTGTTAGCCATGCTAATGGTTTGTCAATTTTATTTATCTTTTCAAAAAACCAACTTTTTGATTCGTTGATCTTTTGAATTGTTTTTTGGTTTTCAATTTCATTCAGTTCTGCTCTGATCTTAATGATTTCTTTCCGTCTGCTAACTTTAGGATTGGATTGTTCTTGTTTTTCTAGTTCTTTAAGGTGAAGTGTTAGGTTGTTCACTTGCCATCTTTCCATTCTTCTGAAGTGAGCATTTAATGCAATAAATTTTCCCCTCAATACTGCTTTTGCAGTATCCCACAGGTTTTGGTATGATGTATCATTGTTTTCATTAGTTTCAATAAACTTTTTGATTTCCTGCTTGATTTCTTCTTGGACCCATATGTCATTAAGTAGAATGCTGTTTAATTTCCATGTGTTTGTATAGTTTCCAAAGTTTTGTTTGTTATTAATTTCTAGTTTTAATCCATTGTGGTCTGAGAAGATACATGGGATAATTCCAATTTTTTTGAATTTATTGAGACTTGATTTGTGACCTAATATGTGATCTATCCTGGAGAATGATCCATGTGCTGATGAGAAGAATGAATATTCTGAGGTTGTTGGGTGGAATGTTCTGTAGATATCTGCCAATTCCAATTGGTCTAGAGTCTTGTTTAGATCTTGTGTTTCTCTACTGATTCTTTGCCTAGATGATCTGTCTAATATTGACAGTGGAGTGTTCAGGTCCCCTGCTATTATGGTATTAGTGTCTATTTCCTTCTTTAGGTCTAATAGAGTTTGTTTTATAAATCTGGCTGCTCCAACATTGGGTGCGTACATATTTATGATTGTTATGTCTTCTTGATGGATCAGTCCTTTTATCATTAAGTAGTGTCCCTCATTGTCTCTTTTTATGGTTTTTAGTTTAAAGTCTATTTTGTCAGATATAAGAATAGCCACTCCAGCTCGTTTTTCTTTTCTGTTTGCATGGTAAATCTTTTTCCATCCTTTCACTCTTAGTCTGTGTGAATCTTTATGGGTGAGGTGGGTCTCTTGTAGGCAGCATATAGTTGGGTCCTGCTTTTTGATCCAGTCAGCCAGTCTGTGTCTTTTAATTGGGGAATTTAAGCCTTTAACATTAAGAGTTGTTATTGAAAGGTGTTGATTTATTCCTAGCATTTTATTGGTTGTTTGGTTGTCTTAGGTGTCTTTTGTTCCTTGCTTTCTGATTTACTGTTTGGTTTCTTTGTTTGTTGGTTCCTTAGGTTGTAGATAGTGTTTTTGTTAGCTTGTTTTCTCT
Source organism: Cynocephalus volans (assembly GCF_027409185.1). NCBI lineage: Eukaryota > Metazoa > Chordata > Mammalia > Dermoptera > Cynocephalidae > Cynocephalus > Cynocephalus volans. Next base: position 139,438,640 of record NC_084464.1, read on the forward strand.
TCATGAATGCCATTTTTATTGTACTAGCGGGTTTAGATTTTTCTTAGGTTTTTATGGCAGTGGTAGTTATTTTTCAGGAACCAAACCCAGTACTCCCTTGAGGATTTCTTGTAAGGGTGGTCTTGTGGTAGTGAACTCCCGCAGTTTTTGTTTGTCTGAGAAATATACTATTTGCCCCTCATTTCGGAAGGATAGCCTTGCAGGGTAGAGTATTCTTGGCTGGCAATCTTTGTCTTTTAGTATTTTGAAAATATCATCCCATTCCTTTCTAGCTTTTAGGGTTTGTGATGAAAAGTCTGATGTTAACCTGATTGGGGCTCCCTTATAGGTGATTTGACGCTTCTCTCTTGCAGCTTTTAAGATTCTCTCTTTGTCTCTGAGTTTTGCCAATTTGACTATGACATGTCTTGGAGAAGGCCTTTTTGGGTTGAATACGTTTGGAGATCGTTGAGCTTCCTGGATCTGAAGATCTGTGATTTTTCCTATACCTGGGAAGTTTTCTGCCACTATTTTGTTGAATATGTTTTCAATGGAATCTCCATTTTCCTCCCCTTCTGGAATACCCATGACTCGGATATTTGAGCGCTTGAGGTTGTCTGATATCTCTCTCAGATTTTCTTCCATGTCCTTGATTCTTTTTTCTTTCTTTTTGTCTGCTTGTGTTATTTCAAACAGCCCATCTTCAAGTTCAGAGGTTCTCTCTTCTACTTTGACAAGCCTGCTGGTTAAACTCTCCGTTGTGTTTTTTATTTCGCTGAATAACTTCTTCAGTTCAGCAAGTTCTGCTACATTTTTTTTCAGGACATTGATTTCCTTGTATATTTCCTCTTTCAGATCCTGTATACTTTTCCTCATTTCATCATGATGTCTAGCTGAGTTTTCTTGTATCTCATTCAGTTTCCTTAGAATTATCACTCGAAATTCCTTGTCAGTTATTTCAAGGGCTTCTTGTTCTATAGGATCTAGAGTATGAGATTTATTAACTTTTGGTGGTGTACTTTCTTGATTTTTTGTATTTCTGGTGTCTTTTTTTTGGTGTTTATTCATTGTGGCAGGGGGTTTCACAGTCCACTGGTTTGAGACTAATGACTAACTAGGATGTTGCTGTGGTTGCCAATTTGGTATGGCTCCCGCCGTGACTGCTCAGTTGGCCTCTAGTGTCTTGTGTGTGTGGTTGCCTCGGGTCTTGGGCTTCTCCGGGGATCCACCTTTCTGGTCAGCTTGGACTCTGCTGGGCTGGTGGATCACGCACCACAGGGTGTGTGATCTCTGTTGAGCTTTCACTTTCTGTACAGGACTTCTCCCCATTCCGTGTGCTCTGGCCCAGGCTGTTAGATCGTGCAGTGGCGACCCCACCGGGTGTGTGGTTTCTGTCGAGTCTCCGCCTCCCTGGCCGCACGTCTCCCCCCTCTGTGCACACTGTGCTGGGCTGGGGTGTGTCTTCTGCACCCCTCGTCTATCAGCTGGGCCTTCAAGACCCTGCTCAGCACCGCCTCGCCCAGGAAGTCTACCAGGTTTCTGCTAGGCACAGACGACCGGTCTCTCTGGGTGCCTTTGTAGCACTGTGTAGATCTTTCTCGGGTCTTGTTCACCTTTGTATCCCCCCGGTATAAACCGAGTCTAGTGCCCACCTGCAGCCTGCTCTCCGGCAGGTTCTAGCGGACCTGGGAACTCTCCTACCACACTATTCCCAACCAGAAATTCGTTAGGCTTTTTTCCAAACTGGTGGTCGCAGAGATGGTATCTGCCTCCCAGTAACAGGAAGTTTACCGGGCCGGAGTCCAGGGTGTGGTGGAGTGACAGTCGGCCCGCCCGTATTTCCTAGCCCTCCCAACACTGGTCGGGACGCCCCACACCCCCAGCCCGGCCAGAGAACCGCGGAGGGAGTGGGAGAGGAGGCTGGCCCGCAGGGTCCGGAAAGCCCCGCGCCAGGCCAAGCAAATGGGCTCAGTGATGGCCGATCAGGGCGGAGCTGCCCGCACCTGGGAAAATGGAGGCAGCACCGGGGCAGTGAGTGGCCTGGTGGTGCAGGCGGGAGCCGGGTGGGCATCCACCCCCTGAACAGAGCTGTGCCAGGGATCACTCACAGTGCTGTGCCAGGTCGGGCGCTCGCTCTGTCTCTGGTTTGTTGCCTTCCGTGTTCTCGGCGCTGCCGCCTCGGGCTGTTCAGTCGCGGCGCCGCTCGGGTGCTCCCAGGAGTCTTCTTTAATGCCGGCCTGAAACCTCGAATCCTGAATAGGGCAGCTGGCCGCCTTCAGTGTGGCCCCAGCCTCCGGGATCCTGGCTGCATCCACAGCAGCCCTGGCGCCGTGTTCCCTGTTTCAAGACTCGCTTTTGCAGCTAAGAATCAGTTCTTTTCCTGCTCCACACTTTAAAGCTGTTGCCGGTAAATGAGGCAGCCTCTCCTGCCGGGGGCAAAGTGGCGTTGAGCCCCCACGACCGGCCAGCAGCAGCAGTCCTCCCTTAAGAGATGGCCAGAGGAAGGTCCACAAGTTTCCCGGCTGCCTGAGGCCCAGTGGCCACCTTTTCCACCTCAGCTACTCCGCGCCAGCCGCCGCAGCCGCCGCCATCTTGAAACCGTCTTCTTTCCAGCAATTTAATTGGGAGAAAACAAGACTGTTTATTCTGTAGGTCTCCCAGGGAACTCTTCCCAAATGTGGGTGATTTCATCCTTGCAGTGATGTTTACCATGTTCCTCTGTCCCCCTTGTTTCCTATGTATTGGTAGTTAGATCTAGCAGCTTGGTCAAATTCAGGTTTGTTTGTTTGGCAAAACTACTTCATGGGTAGTATTGTCTACTTGCGTCAGGCAGTACACACTTTGTGGTATTTCTCTTTTCAGCATGTTGGCAGTCTTTGATGATTACATCTTGATTCACTAATTTAATAGGGGCTACAAATGGTGCTACTCTACTTCTACTTTATTTCATTTATTACACAGAAGGCTTCTATGTAGAGAAAGTTCGTTAAGTAACTCTTTGGTTACTCTGAGTTACAGTTCTTTTAGAGAAGGCAGAACAAATGTTTGATTCTTTCCCTTTACCAGTTTTTAACTAATGTATTGGTTCTCTGTCAACTCATGGATTCAAACTAGTCTTTTTCCCATCACTTTTGTTTTAAATGAAACACTTCAAATCTGTAGATGCACCAGTTGTTAAAATTTTGCCACATCTGCTTTGTCTCTCTCTCTCTCTATGTATAACCAATTGAAAGTAAGTTGTAGACATCATGACAGGTTATTCCTAAATACTTCAACACATATTTCCTAAGATCAAGGACACTTTTCTACATGACCACAATACTATTATTATGAGAATGAAATTTAACATAAATAATGTTAAGTAATAAGTAATAGTACTTAATAATTAATCCATATTCAAATTGATTCTTGTCCCAGTAATGTCTTTTAAAATTATTTTTTAAAAATTAAATGAAGGCTTATGCATAGTATTTCATCATGATGTACCTTTTTTATTCTTTTGGTTATTTCTTCTTACTGGGATAGGAATCAATGTTTTCATGACCCAAAGCCCAGTATCCTGCATTCTGCCACCCGGGGGGATGGTGCGTGTACATTACATAAGTGACACAGTTTACTTCCTCTTGCATCTTATCAGGAGTCATATCTTGTCAGTTTATCCCAATATTGGTGATATAAAGCTCGATTCTTTGGTTAAGTTGAAATCTGCCAGATTTCACAATAGCAAAATTCTTTTTGTAATTAAAGTAATACGTGGGGTAGTATTTTGAGATTATTTGGACTTTATGACCCCCCAAAGGTATTAGCATCCATTCTAATCTAGCCTGAATCAATTATTTTGCTGGTGGTTGCAAAATGGTGATTTTCTGATATTAATATGAGTCTACGTCAAAAAGTTCATGGAAAGATAGAATTGAAAGATAATACAAATCTTTCCATGAGCTTCTTGAAATACCCTTGTATATTGTCCATAGCTGGTATTTTTCTGTGAATAAAGCTTTCTCTATCCCCCATTTTTTGAGTAACAATATGGACACATGGATTCTTTGTTGATTCAATGTATTGTAATCCATTATTGTCATTTTTTTAATATTCATATTATTCCATATTTGGCCAATGCGAGCTCCTTCAAGGCAGCTCCTATGTCCTTTAATATACCCTCATTGGTCTTCAAGCACTTCCTTGCTTTCTGGCATAGCTAGATAATCTGACTTACTTCGTCCCTTAGCCTTTGAGTCATCAGCTTTCCAAAATGACCTGGTTCCTTTATGCAAATAATGATATTAGAAACTGTGATCTGGGCACTAAGTGTGCTTATTGCTACTGAGGTATCATTGCTTTAGGCCCTCTCAACAAGAAAAGCTAGGAGATACTTTTTGTTGTTGCTGTTAAATTAGGAGTTCATACTCAGCAATCACAGGGTTCCTCGCCTTCTCCCAGCCATGTCTGTATCTTCCTTCTCCCATGGTGCGAACCTTGTTTCTCAACAATATTAACAATTTTGCTCACTTGCTCTATCCCATAATATGCACAAAAGTTTTTCAGAATTATTACACCAGTACCTCTGCCAATAACAAAACTATTATAAATTTCAACTCTTTTTTTTAAAAATAATTTTTGATTTTTGGTCCTTAAACTATCTCCCACTAAGATAGGGTTTCTCAACCTTGGTACTCTTGACATTTTGGGTTGAATAATTCTTTCTGATGGGCAACTGTCCCATGCATTACAGTGTCATACTTCCCCCTCTGTAACAGAGACGAAAAAAAGAATTACATGATTACTCAAAGCACTACGTATGCATTGAGAGGCCCAGAAGAACTGCACTTCAGTAATTTCCCAATTAGGAGGAGAAAACTGAATATGACAGCCGTGATTCAAAGTTAGCCTCTCCCATTTACTATAAAGACAAGGAAGTTTCACAAGAAAATTCAGTTGATTTAATCATTACAAAGAACACAAGGATATGGGCAGAATTATGGCTAAGTAAGGTTTTAACAAATGGAAACTAGTAACATCAGTGAAATAAACAAAGTGACATTCCATAATGCAATTTGTAAAAGGTTAAGTCGATCCACCAACAAAGGCTTGTTCTTAGCAAACACTGTCTTTTCTTACAGCAATTTCCTTAGAATTTTTACACAACGATCAAGCAACTTTCTTAACATATCAATCAGTAGGTTAACCAAGGACGTCTTTTCTAGAGCCAGCAATTTTGCGGTGTTACAATTCTTTATCTACAACAGAGACTTTAGCCTGGGAAAAGTTTCCTGTCTTTTGCAAGCTTAACATTTCTACATGTAATTTTTAAAAGATAAGTTATACCTGAAACTACAGGGCTTTGGAAGCTAGGCTGTGTGAAATACATTTGTTTTATTAGTGTTAGTACACTCCACACTGGAGAATATTTAGCAGCATCCTGGCTTCTAGACACAAAATGCCAGTACCCCTTCACCCTAGTTTTGGCAATCAGAAGTGTCTGGAAACATAGTCAAATGTCCCCTGAGTGGCAAAATTGCCCTCTGTTGAGAACCACTTTGTCTTAGTCTGTTTTGTGTTGCTATAATAGAATACCACAGACTGGGTAATTTGTAAGGAAAAAATATTTATGTCTTACAGTTCTGGAGGCTGGGAAGTCCAGGGTCAAGGGGCCTGTGTCTGGCAAGGACTTTTGTGCTGTGTCTTCCCATGGCAGAAGGTGGAAGGGCAAGAGAGCACTCAAGAGAGAGCAAGAGGAAGGGGGCCGAAGTGATCCTTTTTATTAAGAACCCACTCCAGTGATAACTAACCCACAATAATGGCATTAATCCATGCATGAGGACAGAAGTCTCATGACCTATCACCTCTTAAAAGTCCCACCTCTCAACACTGCTGCAGTGGGGATTAAGTTTGGAGGACACATTCAAACCCAAGAATTTTGGGGGACTCATTCATACCCCAGAGGGTACATTCAGCCTGATTACTATTTTCAAAAGCTACTTGAATTAATTAATGTTATTGTGCTGTTATGTCATCAATTTGATATACAGTTAAATTCATTTATTTCTGTTTGATTCAGTCTTAGAATTTGCTTTTCTTTTATTATTTTTAAATTAAAATTTATTTTCTGAATAAATAAAACATCTATATGGTTAAAAAATAATACTTAATTTGTAAAAAGATATACTTAATAAAGTCTTATTCCACTCCTATTGCTGCCACTCTGTTCTTACCCACCATCTACAGGTAAACTATTTTCATGAATTCCTGGTTTATCTTTCTTACACAAAGTGTAGGATATTATGTATTCTGTTTGGATCTTGATTTCTCTACTTAAAAATATATTTTGGAAATCATTCCACAACAATTCATGGAGATTTTCCTCATTTTTTTACAGCTGCTTAGTACTTCATTGTGTGGCTCTTCCTTAGTTTATTCCACTATCTCTTAGGAATTGAGTATTTTGCTAATATAAATAATTCCACAATGAATAACTTTGCATATGTTGTTTTGGATTTGTGAAGTTACGTCTTTGAGTTGAATTCCTAGAAATGAGATTGTTGCATCAAAGGGTAAGTGCATATTTAGTTTTGCTAGATATTGCTAAATTCTCTTCCATGGGATTTGTGCCCTTTTGCACTCCCACCAGTAAAATATGAGAAAATGTATTGCTAAGCTTTGAATTTGTGCCCATCTGATAAGTGAGAAAGTATCTCCATATAGAGTTAGTGTAGTTTTGACTTACATTTTTTTGTTATGAATAAAGTTGAACATCTTTACATGATGTTTATGTTCTTTTATATCTTTGTGTGTGTGTGTGTGCGTGTGAATGGCCTGTAGTTGTCTTTTGCTCATTTTCCCATTAAGTTTTTGGTTATTTCTTTACTGACATTTTTAAAAGATAGTAATATATTGGGTAGGTTAGGTCTTTACCTGTGATAGCTGTTTCAAATATTTTCTTTCAATTTGTCATTTGTCTTTTAATCTTACTTATGACTTTTTGCCATGCCAAGTTATTTAAAAAAAAAAATTTATTTAGATATGATTACAATGCATTTTTTTTATATCTGGATTTGAATCACAGTTAGAAGATTTTCCCCACACCAGGTTTTAAAGATACTCACTTATGTTTTCTTCTACTACTTGAATGATTTCATGTTTTACATTTAAATCTCTAATATATTTGAAGTTCTGTGTTATGAATTTAGCTTTATTTTTTTCCAGTTAGGGTTACATTTTCCTTAACGTCATTTAATGGGGAGTCTTTCTTTTCCCTATTGATTGGCAACACCATGTTTATCATGTATTTGTGTCTATTTTCTTTCTATTCCATGGTCTATCTCTCTATTTGTATTAAAGTACCACACTTTTTAAATTGTAGAGGCTTTCCAGTGTGTTTTTTTATCTGGTAGAGCTAGTTCTCACCTCATTCCTTTTAAAAAAAATTTTTTTTATGATTTTCCTAGCTATTCATGCATTTTTTTTTTACATGAATTTTAGAATCAACTTGACTAATTCCAGAAAAGATTTATTGGTATTTTTACTGGGATGGCTTTACATTAATACATTAACTTGGGGAAAAGTGATTGATATCTTTGTAATATCAATTCATCCTATTCAAGGGAAAGGGAAGTCTTTTCATTTTATGAGGTCTACTTTAGTGTCTTTCAGGAGTATTTCAAAGCTTTACAATTTTCCTCACTAAGTTTCATATATTTCTTAAGTCTATTCCTAATTATTTTATCTTTTTTCTAGCTTTTGCAAAAAAATTGTATTTTCTAATTGGTTATGGTTTGTATATCTGAAAGCTATTGATTTTTATATGTTAATTTTGTATTCTGATATCTTACTGAATTATTGTTTGCATTTGAATCTCTGAATGACTAAGATTTCCCAGGGATTTCATCATATCATCTATAAATAAAGATAATTTAATTCTTATGTTCTAATTTTTATGTCATGTCTGTCTGGAATTGCTTTCTGACCTTTTGCACTCTCCAATGTTGTCCTTGCTGTTACTACGATCCTCAAGGTATTGCTGTCTTTTCTTTTTCATTAAGGTACATGGATGAACCCAAGTGTGGTATACCACAGGCTTCACAACCCCCAAGGAGTAAACCTAGTGACAGAATTACCTAAAACAAGGAATGTGTCAGTATGTCCCAATTACAGTTGTCATCTTCACCAGGTCTTCCACCTCAATTCTAGGTATTTCTTGGGTGTTCCTAAGCCTTGGCTTTAGCTCTGACTTTACTTTCTCTTTCCACCTTTGCATCCTATCAACTGCTAATTCATGCAGATTTCATTTCAGCAAACTTTTTTCCTTTTTTCCTATATCCAATGACTGGTCCACTTGATGAATACAAAGGTCTCAATTGGTGACCCAACTTTAGAACCTTGCATGGGATTGATTCGGTCCTCTGCTGCACCTGCATTTCAGTTTAAGGTCTCCTTCTACCTAGTCCTAACTTCCTCACTTCCTAGAAGATGTTTCTGAAAATGCTCCTTAGTAAACTTCCTGCATAAACATCTCAGAGTCTCAGAATGTGTTTCCTGGGGAGTCTCACCTATGGCTTCTCTTTTTCTTGCCTTCTTTTACCCCCTAGGTTTAGGCTCCCATTAGTTCTTACTTAGAATATTGCAAAAGTGTTATAACTAGTTTCTCTGTTCCACTTCTATAATCACGCTACACAACTGTGGAAAAATTATTTATCCTAAAGCATAGTTCTAAGCATGCTGTTTTCCTGCTCAAAAACCTTGGTGGCTCCCCAGTCTATTTAATTGGGTGCTTACTCCTTTTGTGACCTTCAAGGCCCTTCCTGACTTAGTCCCCATGGTTTTCATCTCTTATCCTCTACTCCAGTACAGGTGGCCTCTTCTCCATTTAAACTTGACTACTTGCTGTCCTCCAAATTTACTGGAAAATTTTCTTCTTCCTGCATTTGTCTCAAGTTTTCTCTCTCCTATTATGTCTTCTTTATAAAATTCTAACCATATTTCAAGGTCCACCTCAAACACATATTTTCCATGAAGTCTTTCGCCAAACCTCAACACAGTGTCACCTTTTCCTCATTAGTCATTCCAACACATTTTGTACTTCTCTTTGCTATGTACTTGGTTATATTTACTGTATGCTTATCTTACCATTATGCTTCTCTTCCCTGTCCTGCCACCCGCACTGATAGAAAATAATCTTCAGAGCAAGGTTTTACTTAGATCATTTTTGTATCACTTGAAGCAACAAGCATCATTCTTAATTCCGGAGTTCAATAAATTATGAATAAATTCAGTTGAATGTGAACTTCCAGTTTGTGTGACATTTGGGTGAATACTTTTTATCTTTCCAGCTTCTCAAGTTTGGGGCAGGAGGGTTTCATGTGTAGGACAATATTTAACTAAGGTTTTTTGATGAAATCATATTTACACTCTTTCCCAGTGCAATTTTCATTGGAAGAAGATCCTTAAAGATTCCTTTAAAATGTTTCTAAAACTAAGGATGGAATGTGCCTTCGTAGGGTCATGGCCATAGCCTGTAAGACAGGTGGGAACTGTCAGGAATTCCTGAGGGTGAGGAGGAGAACCATGGGACCATGTAATCAGATGCTGTGACATCAAATCCATGTTTCAACTTAAAACACAGCTGTGGGTCAGGAGCCTGGCACCGACCATAAGTCTCTTTTTCACCTTTTCCATCCTACAGTGGAGGTGGTATAGGTTTTAGCTTCCTTGTTCTATACAGGAAATCCTTACCCTTATCAAGATATAGCTTTCCTTTTTTCCATATACCTGAGCCTAATTTTATTAATTATCTTCTCTTTCTCAGTCAAATGAGAGTAGTATTGTGCTCCAAAGTACTCTTGATTGATTGATATCTGATATTGCCCATAACACTCCAATTAGAGACAGTGAGACTAGGGCGCTAATTAAAAATAAGCTTCTGGTGTTACAAATAATATTTAGGTGGTCAATCTGTGAGGAAAGAAAGAAATAGAGTGGGCTATCATACATCTGAAGATATGCTTTTAATTTTATTCATCTATTTATGTCATCCTATTTCTCAGAGTAAGCTATCACAAATACTATAGTACTAGAAATGTGACTTCTCCTTTTTTTGGTACAGAGGTGGAGTTTTCAACAAGCTCGAGTGTGGTTATGGTTGGAAAGAACAGCCCAAGGTTGTGTTTACATAGAATCTTTCATTGAAAGAATTTGGAGTGCTTCATAAACATTGCCTCATGAATTCTTCCAGCATCTTAAGGCGGGTGAATGGAGTTATTATCCCCATTTAACTAATAGAAACGTTAGAAAAGAGAGGACTTGAGCTTCCTATTCACTAGTCAGCGGTCTATGTGACCTTACAAACAGGACCTACCTAGCCTTGTGATTTTTGATGCTGTAACTATACACGCATAAATGATGTATCCCTGTTCTGATTTTATGCTATTGTCCTTTTTCCTCTTGTGCATTAGACTGCTAAAAAATGATCACATAGACACTTTTATAAGTATTCTGTATTATAAGATACTCATAATATTCTTAAACTTCCACCAAACTTCTATTTGGATAATCATACTGTAACAGGGCTTTGTTTTCCCTTATTTATTTATAAGATTACATTTCAGTCGTCTTAACCACCAGAATACAGTCACAATCTCAGATTTGAACCAACACTAGCCCTAGGTGGTTACTGGCTGTCACAAAGCCCATGAATCTTGCTTTGTAGAAGACAGCACTGGTTCAATCACCCAAACGCAATGTGTATGGGAAAGCAAGTGATAACAGGACATTGACCCACCCACTGACATCAGAAAGAAATGACACAACTGACAGCAGAGGGAGAGTTTTGAACAGCAGTCTGTTATGGGTGGTGAGATTTCTTGGATTTTGAATATCCTCAGAAAAAAAGTTTGGGTACATGACAGCAGACCAGTTATGAAATCTTGCTTCGAGTTCTTTGTCACAGTGGTTGGGGGTGGGGGTGGGGGTGGGGTGTTCTCTTTTTCTTTTCTTTTTATTATCTACTTATTTATATATTTTTATTAATATTATTATTTTTTTACATTTTATGATGTTGTTGTGGAGCAGTTTGGAGGGAGGGGGAGAGGGGAAAGGGGAAGGAAATGGGATGGAAGAAGGAGGAAGGAGGAGGGGTGGAATTGAGGCCTGTGACACCCCCCTCATTCCCACAGGGAAGACTGGGGGGCTTCTAGCAGTGGCCTGGTCATTGTTGGGCTGGGTGCAGATGTCAGGGGGTGTGTGGCAAAAGCCCTCGCACCCCAACACCCCTGCTCAGGAACCTGGGGCTCTTCTTGCTGCAGCTCTGTGGTCATCGCTGGCCTGAGCCCCCCACTTCCCCAGCTCAGGAGAGATTGGGGTGCTTCTTGTGGCAGCTCGGTGGTCATCACTGGGCAGGTTGCAGGTGTCAGGGGCATGGCTGAGGCCCCTGGTCCTCCCACCTCTCTGGCTTGGTAGCCCAGGGGACTTCTGGTCCTTCTAGGTGTTCTTTGGTGAAATGAGACCTTTACTAGTTAATATGAAACTTTGTCTCTGGTTGCGGGTACTCTTTTTTTTTTCCCTGTTCTGTGTTGGGTTATTTGCTGTTCCCACTGCTTGAACTCTGTGCTGGAACTAATTTGTTGTCCTTTGCTTACTTCTAAAATGGGAGAACTTCCTCTGGGGACCAGTACTTGAGCTCTATGATTGAACTAAATTGCTGCTTTGCTGTTGATTCCCTGGGGAAGGCTTTTTGTACAGCTCAGGTTTTAATGGTTGACTTTATAGGTACTTCTGGGTCTAGAGAAATCCAGTGCACCTGGGTTGTGTAGAAACTCTGGTCTGGGCCTGAGTCTTTTCATCAAACTGCACCCCCTGCAATTCTATATTCCTGACCAGTCTCCTCTGAATGGTCCTATGCTGATTGGGGGACAGATCAGCTGTCCTTGCTGTGGCTGATCTCCTGGTTTCCCTGGTGGGCCCACCTCCCCACTGCCCATGCTCCAAACACTTCCCATGGGAAGGGCTGTACCCTGGTCCCTTGTGATGACTCGCAGCCTCTGATGGCTCCTTTTTTTCAGTTGTTCTGGCTGCTCACTCTTATGTGGGTCCACAGGAAACCTATTAGTGGTCTTGCTGGCCTGGGGGCCACTAAGGCGCTCTTTTCTCCTGCTGCCTCCAAGGAGCTCCATACAAAGGGCACAGCTGTGGCTTTTGCCAGCTCCTGCTCCACATGCTTAGCAGCTCCAGCCATGAAGTGGCAGAGATTCAAAACGGTTGGAGCAGTTTTTTCTTTCTCTCATTGTGGCTTCTCCCACCTTCATGCACTCTGTAGGTCTCTCCTCCTCTTCCCCTGAGCTTTAGTAGCCCCAGCTTGGCTGTCATTACTTTTTAATAGTTGTAAATTATTTGATTTGTGGGAGAGAATGATGCTGGGGACCATCTGTTCTGCCATCTTGACCAGAAGTCCAGTGTTTTCTTTCTCACATAGCTCTGAGACAAGGAACAAAATGCCAGTGGCTAATAGGTGAGGTTAATTTGGTGTGCTGATAGTCCTGAGACTTAATTAGAATTAAATTATATTCTCTGTTTCCATAAGACATTTATAGTTCTATTTTAAAGACTAATATCAGAAATGGTTAAAAAAAAAAAAAAAAGAAAAAAAGAAAAGGAAAGGAGTGCCTGAAGTAATATATACCAGAAAGTGAAGAGCTTCTCCTTCACTTCAAAAGGGAATGAATTGTCTTTTATCCAGTATAGTATGGAGTCTTAGCCAATCAGTGCGTAAGATACATGCAGGCCCTCTGGCAATTGTCAGTCTTGACGTTGCTGCTAATGATCTGTTGACAGGAACACCTGGTGATAGCAACAGAGGTGAGTGTTAGGAGAGAAGAAGGTATGGAGACCTTGCTGAGGTAGTGCAGGATTGGCAGAACACATTGAAAAGAGTGCCAGCCAGAGCCCTATTCCCTGGACCTTAATAATTTCCAGGATCTACATTTTATGGACTTTACATGGCATGGAATAAAGATGAAAAAGGATTCAGTTTGATCATCTCCTTTATACTCATGCATAAACATAGTGCAAGGAGAAATCCTGAATGCTGTTCTTTCTACAATTCTGCACCCAAGTCTTTAAAAGCACAGAATATTTTGGACCCAGTGTTCATTGGATCATATGTCACTGTGCCAAATAGTTTTTGGTTCTCAGAGCACTTGAAAAACATGTTTTGGAGAGTCTGTGTAACATTCTGGGTGGGGTGGTTTCTAAAAGGCTCAATCTTAAACACAAAGCAGAGCTGTAAGACCAGTGATTAGTTTTGATGCAACAACTTCCCAACTATGCTGAATGTGCATAGTGTGAGGAATGCTCTGAACTCATGCTGGGTTGACACATCTTTCACCATATGTTGACAGAAGAGGGCTAAGTAGTGTGTTATACAGCTTGAATCTTTAATAAACTCAGTTTTTGCAAGTTTTTTTGATAATGAGAATTTATATATATTTCTCTTTTAGCTTTTTAAAAATTGTAAGATATCTCATACACATAAAGTAAGTATAAATGGTAATAAAATTTATACCTATGTGTTCACCACCTCGTTTAAGAAAGGGAACTTTTCTAATCCTTTTGACACTGAGTTATTTTTTGACTCTCCTTTACTTCAGAGGTAACAACTATACTGACTTTTTCGTGTTTCCCATTCTCATGCTCTACCTTACAATTTTACTATATATAGATATAGATAGTTACAGGTAGATAAACACACATATATAATATTTCATATACAATATTTCACACACATGTGTAATATTTCATATATATATGTGTGTCCCTAACAAAATGGTATTAATGTTATAAGTTTTTGAGTTTTATGTGAAAGATATAATATTTTATGCCTGCTGTGATTTGTCAGAATTTTATTCATGAGATTTATCCATATGCATATAGCTGATTAAATTTCTCTGCCGTATTGATTGTATAAATTGTATTGTATGAATATACCACAAGTTATCTAGTGTCTCTCCTTTCAACTGAAAACCAGATATTTCCAGGCTATCAGGAACATTCCTGTATATGTCTCCCGGTGTTCACAAGCGAGACTTTCTCTAGGGTATAGAAAGTGGAATTGTTGGTTAGTGCAATATGCATATTGGCAACTTCACTAGATATTGCCAGATTGTTTTCCAAAATCAGTGAACTAATTCACACTCCCACAAACAGTGGGTCATAGTTCCCACTGATCCATATCTTCTCCAAAGTTTGGGATAGACTTTCAAATTCTTGCCAATTCAGTGGACATGAAATAGTACGTTGTTGATTTAGTATTATTTTCCCTGGTTACTAAAAAGGTTGAGCTTCTGATTGGATGTTTATTGGTCATTTTCTCTTCTGCTTTGGTTAAATGTCTGTTTGTTTCATATGACCATTTTGTTATTGAGTTGTTGACTTTTTCTTGTCTGTTTTTAGTTCTTTGTATATTCTGGGTACAAATGCTTTTTGATTATATATGTTTCAAACATTTTCTCCTGGATTATTTTTTCAATTTCTTTTGACATCAGCTGTTATTTCTTTAAAATTTTTACCAAGGTAAACAAATCCTCTCTGCTTAGTAATTAAAGAGGTACACCTAGAGTAATTATACTACTCAGAATTTTTATTCAAACATAGGAATCAGAAATGGTACAATACATTTGTGTTAATTATTTTAAAAGGGAAAATGGCAAAGATATGTTTTCTGACAGACTCTCCAGGGCAATCTAACAAGATGATGATATTTAGTCCTAACCAAAGGGATTCCTTTATTTATCTAATTAAATTCTGTCATCATTACAGGCATACCCAAAAAGTCCATAAAAAATCAAATAGCAACACATCTCTCTCTTTCCTTCCAGCATCCAATTTCTGGGAAAGTAGTCTGTAACTGTCTCCCCCTCCTTATAATCGCTTTCTCCTTATCCTTGGGTGATCGGGCTTTTCCCACCACTCTCTTGGAAACTGATCTTTGCAGTGACCTTGTAATTTCTACACCGAACGCCCTCTTATTTAGAGTTGCCAGATTTAGCAAATAAAAATACAGAATTTGGAGTTAAATTTGAATTTTAGATAAACAAAGAATAACTTGTCAGTGTAAGTATGTCCCAAATGTCCCAATATATGTCCCAAATATCTGCTCCTCATTCCTCCTTCCAGACACATTCAACTGAGCACAAAGTGCTATCAATGCCTCAAGTATTTATACTAATATTTTCCAAGAAGCGATTGCAATGCCGAAGTGAAACAGAGATATGGAAATTTTGGTATTTAGTCTGTGTGATACATTTATGGACCAGTGAGCTGTGATAACATTTCTTTCTAATCAAATACTTTTCCACCAGTCTCCCAGCCTGAGATTTCTCCCTCCTTCTGCTGGATTCTGATGGGGAAGAAGATGCTGGCTAACACAAGTTGTTCCAGTGGGAGGAGTCTCAGAGAACGGCTCTGACCAAGAGAAAAGAGAAGGTCAGACTCTGGGGGGAAAAAGCTTGGATTTGGGTTGAAGGTCCCTCTTTTTCTCTGTTGCATAATCCCACCTTTCTTCCCTCTCCTCTCCTAAGCCCCCATCATATACTCCTATTCTCCCCCAATTTGTCTTGTACTGGGGAAGGAAGTGCTAACATAAAACATAAACCCCAGAAATAGAAATTAAAGGAACAACATAATACATGATACTATAATATATGTAATATTAAATAACAATATAATATATAAAAATAATATAATATATAAATATACCATATAAAGCAACAATATAATGTCTTGAAAGGGTTTCAAATAGGTAAAGAATGTGGTCCATAGTCTTTATAAATAAATGTACTTTTGTTTGATTTGAATTTTAATTGCAGCAAGAATTTCAAGATGCAAATGATTTGAATTACAGATTTTCAACAAATTGGAAATAAGAGTCATATGCCATAAACAATGACAATTTTAAACACTTAAAAATAGCACAGCATGACAAAAAACCAGAATTCCTAAAACCCAAAATCACTACTTCTTTCAAGATTTTAAGCCTTTGATCATTGCTTTAG
This sequence comes from Cynocephalus volans, assembly GCF_027409185.1. Lineage (NCBI taxonomy): Eukaryota > Metazoa > Chordata > Mammalia > Dermoptera > Cynocephalidae > Cynocephalus > Cynocephalus volans. Next base: position 139,454,659 of record NC_084464.1, read on the forward strand.
GTATTGAAATTCAATTCTTCATCCAAGATCCACTTTAAAAGTCATCTTCTTGAAGGCTTTACCAGTCTCAACAGTGTCAATCCCCAGCTCAGAGTAAGTTTGCATTACAATTTAGTTCTTACTTAGTGTGGCTTGAACTGTAGTTCTTCAGAAGTCCCTGTCCCTCCTGGATCAGCACCTCCTTAGGGAAGAGACAATGCCTTATTTGTATTTATATCTCTACTGTCCTGTCCTTTGCACTGGGTTGTGTTTAAAAAACTGTTGACTCGAATCTTACTTAGCCTTAAAGCAAGCAATAAACATTCATTTTGTTCAGCTTGACAAGTATGGTTCGTGTAGAACACTAAATTATATATTCATTAGTAAAATAAATTGACAGTATATTAGATCTCCAAAATTATACCTTGATAATTCGTCTTTGAGTGCACATACATTTAAGATTTGGAAGATACTTAAAAATTTCAAGAGACAGTTGTGTCCTTGAGCAATAAAAACGTGTTTAAAATGTAAAGGTCCAAAATGCTAAAGTCACTGTTAAGGGAAGGGTATTTTTAAATGATGGGTGTTTTTCTTGTGTGAAAAGTCAGGAGACTAGTTCACTGTGAGGAGAGAGTTTGAAAAACAAGGAATGTGGCCTTTCCTCCAAAGACCTCAGATATGTATTATCATGGATCCCAATTTATACATGTAGCAACCAAGACGTTAAGCAACTTGCCTAAAGGGAGTCATTGACTAGAGCTGGGAAAAATCTCCAGCTTGTGCTGTAACGTAGACTGTGTTGACAGAAGTCAGGCTTGGAGGACTGTTTTGTGAGTGTAATGTTAGCTTAATGTTAGCAAACAATAAAGCAACATCTGCTACAGACTGGGCCAGAGAAATCAGTTTTGTAAAAGCACAAAATGACCTGGGAGAGAGGAGGTAAATCTGAGAAAGTTGAGCCCTGTGGTTGCTAACATTTTTAAGAGAATTACAGAAATGAATGTTCACCTTCTAAGAGTTACTCGGTGAGCATCAGAGCCACTACAATTATTCCTGCACAAAACCTCTCTATTCCTTGACTCTCAATACCCTAGTTTTCTTGTTATCTGACATAAACACAGCTTTACCAAAGTGGTGTGAGGAAAGTGAAGGAGCTTTGCTTCACATGTGGGAAAGGTATGATGAAATAGACTCTGAAATAAAAAATAAGCATGGCATCCAGAGAGTGACTTAAAGAGTGTTCCCCCATAAAGTTTCTATGAAAAAAGTAAGCGTGTCATTTAGATCACTGCTAGAACTGCTACCATTGGTTTTTTATAATTTGGGAAAATATGTAATCAGATCCTAACAGTCATTATGAAAACACATATAGAAGCACTGTTTTAACCATAAGAATGTGTCCCTGTGAACATGACACCAGAGCCCCAGAATGCAGTGCTGCTTCCATGTGCCACACAAGGGCTGGGATTTTAATTTTGCTTCACATTCCTCACAAGGCTCTATTTTGAAGCTCTTAGGCAAGAGGTGATGTGGGGACAGCATTATATTCATAAAGATTTCAAAGTTGTGGAGGTCCCCACTGTTTGACCTATTTCACCACTCATGCATTATATACCGGCCAAAGTCTCATGCATACAGCAGAGTCATTAATGCTTAACATGTTCTAATGTATGTGCATTTATACGTGTGTGTGTTATGTATGTATATGTATGGCTTTGGTGCAAAAGCATACTTTTTCTAGACAAGATGAATAACTTAAATTTCATCAATTATTTATGCATTTTGATATAAGATCATGGTTAGAAAACTTTAAGAAACTACTTCCAAATCCAGAATTCCTCAGGGAAAGAGAATTAGGTTTAAAATCCAAGAAGAAAACAGGAGTTAATTGTATAAAGTAGAATGTGCTAGATTCTTTCTCTCATCATCAGCAACTTGCCAGTCATAAGAAAGGTATTCTAGAAGCTTTGTCGATTCTTTCAGGCCTCTAGTACATTACTGTACGAATCAAATAAGAATTGATGAGACCATTTGAAAAGTACTTAATTTACAACTTGGAATAACTTGTAAAGCTGCTGAACCTAACTCAATGTTAGTATCAGCACCTGAATCTCAAAAGAATCAGACAGTTGTTTTCCTGAGGAATTAAAGGCAGTAACAGGAGAATGGGTTCCATCCACCCACCTCTGTAATTTGTTGATTCCTCTATTTGACAGGCTTTTTTGGAATGCTTACTCTGAGCTGGACACTGTTTTTGTGCTGGTATGGAACATTGTGTAAGTTAGACATGTCCTTCTCTTAGGAGCTTATATTTTATTGAGGGAGACAGAACAATAAACAATTACATAGACAAACAGAAGATGATTTCCACTACTGATGAGTGATACTAAGATATTAAATGAGGCAACCTTCTTGGGTGGAGGGGAGTGTCGGGGGGGCCTTCTGAGGAAGTAATATTTGAGCTGAGCTCTGAACACAGCTTCGTGAAGGACTAGGGGGCAGTATTCCAGGCAGGGGGACAGTAAGTTTAAGGCCTGAGGCAAGGGGACTCATGGCAAGACATCTAGTCCTGAGGTGCGCTGGCAGGGACACTCATTGAGGCTGAGGCCAGAAAGAAGGGCAGGGCTCAGTTTTATATTTCTGTGACGAAAAGCCATTGGAAAGTCTGAAGTAGGCCAGTGGTCTGATTTATGGTTTGAAAGATCACCCTGATTATTGTGTGGAGAAAGCATTATCAAGGGACTGAACTAAAAACAAGGATTCTAGGTGTCTATTGAGGCTTACACTAGAGCGATGGCTGGGGAGATGGAAAGAATGATCAATGGCTGGAGTGGGCATGGGTTTTGGAGGGAAAGCCTACAGGGTTAGGTTAAGGGAAAACACAGCATCTCAAATGGGTTGTCCATCCAGATGCCATTTACTGACGTGGCAAGTTGCGGAAGGCGGTAGCGATGGACTGGGTGAGAACCCGGAGTTCTGTTGGCTCAGTACTGCTTGAGATGCTGGTGAAACACTCAGGTCAAGGTTAGAGATCGGGGAGAAAGTAGGGCTGTTTGTTGATCCGCTGGTCAATAAATAGAGAACTGGGGAAAGCCGGAGGAGCTCCCAAAGAGGTTGAAAATATCCTTATCAAAGCAATTCCTAAATCAACTTTCTCCTCTGCCTTATCTTTAAAATCCTCCTTGGTTTTTTGTCTGTTTGTTTTTAATTTTTTTTCCCCCAAGAGGTACGAGCACCTGGGACCAAAGAATTGGGGACAATTTGGAAATGTTTATAGATTCGACTACAAAAACACAGTTTCAGCACAACACCCCACCCACCCCTTTCAGTGCACCTCTCCCCTAGTCTGGTTTGCACTAATCCATTCTGAGCTGCATTCCAGTGACAACTGTGCGAGGAAGAGAGCTGGTTGTGCTTGTATTGCTCATTCCAGTCATCCTTCCAGGAGAACAGGCTGTGTGTTTATAACAGACCGGTAGAACTTTGGGTGGGAAATGTTTTTTCCCCTGTTATCAGAATGTAGCCAGACTTAAAGAAGACTGGTTATCTATTAGTCATTTGGTATTCTAAACATGTGGGTGTGGACTCCCCACCTGCCTGTGGCTTATCTGAATTGCAACCAAGTTTGTCCCAAATAGCTTGCCTAAATGCTGGAGAGATTATGCTTTTTGGCAGTTCTACCAGAAGCCCAGTGTTTAGGCCAGAATCTTAATTATATTGTGAATTCATAAAGGACAGAACTGACATCTTCTACAAATGTAACAATGAAGTAAAGTGAGTGCTTTACAAATGAATATAACACAACATAAACTCACAAATGAGCTTGATCCTTTAAAGAGACACTTAGGAAATAGTGTAAATCTAAAACACTTTTTAGCTCCTTTAAAAAGTATTTCAGGAATAGTTTCGGTTGCACACATGAAAATTTTTCTTAATTTTATTGAGAGTTCTCATTTTCCATCAAAATTAGTTTATTATAGTGGAAAAAGAATTGACAGGCTCTAGAGTCACAGACCTGGGTCAAATCCAACTTCTGCTACATTCTGGGCTTATGAGCTTGGAAAGTACTTTGAGTTTTCATTTACTCATCTAAAAAATGGGAAAATTATAATAGCCTCTAGAAATATGCATGTCCTAGATCCAGCAGTTGTACTTCTAGGAAATTATCCAAAGAAAATGATCATAGAAATCCACAAAGACTTATCTATGAAGAATGATCCTTGAAATATTGAAATTGTTTGAGTAGGTTATATGCCCACATACAGGAAGACCAAACAGTGAGTAAAGATTTTGTAGAAGAACTTTAGTGACATAAAAAACAAAAACAAAAACAACAACAACAAAAAACTATTCAGAGTACAATATTAAGTGAAAATCATAAAGTTATGCACACTGTGGTTAATTTTGGGAAAAACCATATTTATATACTTACTCATAGATGAAGGACTAGACTGATCAGCATGGAAGTATCAGTAAAAATTACATCTGGATGAGGAGCCCTGAAGGAGGGTTGGTCTCTCTACTCTTCTAAATTTTCCGAACTTCCTTCAATGACACATACTAATTTTATAATTATTAAAAATGTATTAAATGGAGACATTACTAACAACCTTATAGATGTGTGGTGGGAATTAAATTAGGTGAGATGATTTATAAAAAACACTTTGTTTAGTGCTTGGCATTTAATTGTTGTTTTCAATTACTTTTACTCAATTTAATCACTCATCATGGACTTAGCTCAAAATGATTTTTGACTTAAAACAGAACCAAATATATTACCCTTTAATGGGTGAACATTGGTCACCATTAGGGGTATTCAAAAGAATGCATTGCAAGCTGTGAAGGCAATTTCAAAATAGAATTACCTGGAATACTTTGAGCAATGGGCGAGACAATGAAATAAGCATTTAGTCTTAAGGTAACTACTGTGGAGCATTTATTTGGACCTATAAGATTTGTTTTGTTTGTTTAAAAGCCTGTCATTACTATATAGCCACATTGGGTACACAGATAGATGAACAATATTTAACTCAAAGGAGCAATTAGTCTGTCATGATAAATGCTCCCTCTTCTTCAGGCTGATAAGAAGTATCTTGTCAGAGCCTCTAGTGTCATCCCCAATACACTGTGCATGAGCCCTGCCGCTTTCTTCCTGCAACGTTCTTCATCCTGCGGAAATGTAGAGGGAAGCTTTTGTGGGCATGGTTGAAAGACAGCTCATGTTACCCCATCTCTCTTCCTGAACCATTTATCCTCTGTGTGCTGTGCCTCTCTCCCTCCACCCAGGACACACCACAAACAGAAACATACACATACACACTCACACACAGAGACACGCGGGCATACATACCCACAGACATACATACACAGACATACATACAGAAACACACACGGACATACACACACACACACACACACAGAGGCATACACAGATATATATACAGAAACACACAGACAAAAGACACACAGGCACAAAACACACATAAACACACACACGGACATGCACACACACTCTTACACACACAGATGAACGTATAGATGCACGCACGCGCGCGCACACACACACACACACACACACTCTCTCCTTCCACTTTCCCTGATCCTCTCCTCTTTCCTTTCCCCTGTATTGAGTTAGAAGCCCCCCCTTCTTTGTAATCTCTGTTTTAGCATTTCCCATAGAATATCGCAAACATGAGTTTGCTTATCTTGTTCCTGCACTCTCTAGTTCCTTGAGAGATCTGCCACTTTTATTAACCTCTCAGAGCCTTAGTTTCTTCATCTTAGTTTTTCACTGGCAAATGGGAACATAATGCCTCATTCAGAAGTCTGTTGTGGGCACTCCATTGTGTAATGGAAGTAGAAATCCTGGCACATACTAGGCACCTGATAATGGAAGCTATTATTATGATTAATTATATAATTTATTCACTTTTGTGTCCTTAGGGACTGGCTTAGTGGCTGATGTGTCAAGGATGCAAAGTACATTTTTGGTGAATTAATGAATTAACTTACATGCTTACAGAACATGGCTTTAAAATAAAAGAACGTTGTTTTGTAGTGTTTAAAGGAGACTGGGATAATAACCACTTCCTTTTCTCACTCCTTTCCCCAAACAACCTGTCTGGCACCTATCCTTGGACACTATCTTTTCTTGGGAAAAGCAACTGTTACCATACCGATATAGGAAGTCTATTGTCTGTTAGTTCCGTGTAGATGTGGCTTAATAGGGATAAGAGGAATTTTCTCCCTTGATCCTTACTTCCTTAATCTACCTAGATTATTGCCCAGAGACCAGTCTTCCTTAGCCCTGTTAACCTCTACATTCTCTAAATCCAACAAACAGTTCCCGGCCACAATAACCTGATCAAGGTGAAATCAACTCCACTGCTAACTCCAGACTCCATCTGATCTGTTGGTTCCAATCTATTCATCTCTCAGTGTTCACAAAAACTGTTAGCTGATTTGCATGCCACCTCCTGTCTTTTCCCTACTTCCTTTTAGGAAGATGTTTGTGAATTATTTTTAAGCCAGTTGAACCACTCTGAGAGTTAAGTGCTATTTTTAAGCTTTTGAGGAACAGTTGAGAAGGAATGGTTTAGGGGTGTGAAGCATTTCACAATAATATCCCACAGAAACTTTACCTCACCAAGTTTGTGGCAGATATCAGTGTGTTAAGACACTAGGGGTAAATAGGTCACCATTCTCAGGTATCAAATTTTAAGTCACTCGGTAGCAAAATGCCTTATTAAAGCAATGGTGTTTGGTGCAGGGTGCAGGTGAGATACATAAGAAGCCACCTGCTACTTGAGAGAATGCTTTCCTTCCCAGCATCTTCTGAATGCGCTGCTTTCTCTTGTTGCTATCTCTGCCTGGATGCAGAACTTTGTCTGCTTTTATCAAGACCGCTGTCTGTGTCCTTGTCAGTCTTCTTGCCTCCCACTGGCATCCACTTCTCTAAAGACTGTGGAGTGGATCGAGGGTGCCAGGTGATCTCACAGGGTGAGCAGACCTTCGTGAGCAGACCACAAGGTGAGACCCTCTTGAATGATCATCCCACTTGTTTTTATGAGCTCTTCTGAGCCCCCAGCTCACTAACCAACCTACATTTCCCTACATACCAAAAAACCCTACCAGTTTCAGGAAGTCTTCCCAGGTTGATAAGAACGCAGATGTTTTATCTTATCTCAACTTTTGTAGACCTTTACATCAATTGCTCCCGTCTCAACTATGCATCTGATGTTGCTCTTCTCCGTCCTTCTTGCTTACCCTTATATGGAAGTTCATGCCTTCTTGAATTTCTTGATCAACTGTGCTGTTTCATTTTGCCATCTGTATGTCCTTAGCACACTGGTTCAGGACATTATTTTCAGTAATAGACTGTACCCAGTCAGAATAAAAGGACCATATTTCTTTTCTTTTTTTCTTTCTTTTTTAAAATGGTGATCAGTGAAGCACCAAATATAATTGCAACTTAATAAATACTTTTTTTGTTGATGATGAAATGTTCTTTCATAGTCACAGACTGTAACTTCCTGTAATCCAGGTACTGTAGGCCATGGGGAAACAATATTGACATGTTAAAGCTAATGAAGTCTGAGTTGTATCTCTGTTATTAACAAACTGGAAACTTGGATATGTTTTTAAACAATATCTTTATATACATCAAACCAACTACCTACCATGGGTTAGAAGTGAAAATAATAAGTCCACAGTTTTCATCATGGATTATGGAGTTTGATAAAGAATGTTTTAAGATGCCAGGTCTGCTCTGAACTTCAGGAAAATTACCAGTCCGTGCATAAGGTAACATAAACTGTTATTTTTTGCAGTGAGGGTACCAGATTAGTGTGTGTGTGTGTGTGTGTGTGTGTGTGTGTGTGTGTGTGTGTGTGTGTGTGTATGTATTATCTATCTATTGCACATATTCGATCTATCTATACACCTTTTCTTTTGACATGTGGAGTACTGAGTAAATCTAACATCAGACTTTGGAGATGTTGCATAATCTCTAATTTCATAGGAAAGGAAGATGATTGCAGTAACATTTTTGTCATTTTGTTGCTATTATTCCTGGTAATCATTGTTAGCTCAGTTGATTTAGGGGTTTATATTTTATTTCAGACTTGTCATTAGAAGATGGGCACAAAGAATTTTAAATTAGGAGCTAGGAGAAACCCAAGAGCACTTTCGTGTTCTAAATAAGAAGGAAGAGCCTTAGAGAGGTGACTTGTTTAAGATTACAAGGCTAATGTATTGCAAACCCAGGCCACTCTCTTCCCCTTTCCAGTAAACTCAGCTGCCTCTCTGAGCTCTTGGCACTGAAAATAACACAGGACTGAGAGCTGTTGAGAAATTGCTCTCAAGTTTTGCCTGTTTATATAGAAGTCTTCATGGTGCTTCACGGATGCCTTCATGTTTACAGAGGTGTTCTTGTGGGCATGATCAATATGTGCTGTGTACATGGAGCACAGATACCTGGTACATAAAGTAAGGAGACACTGTAATAAAAATGTTTGTTCCAAATAGCACTGAACCATCACTAACCTGGCCTGTAGGCCTCAGTGAGTAAAGAAGATTAAATGTGATATTAGCAAATATTTGATGTGGGGAAGAAGGGTCGAAGATCGGAGAAAGGCAGAGGAAGAACAGATCCACTTTCTGTGCTTTTTTTTAGGCCACGTGATTCCTGCAGCTATGCTTTGGGCTTATTGTCAGAGAAAGGTTGTCCAGATCTTTCCTTTCGTCCTATTATTCCCATTCCCCTATGCCTCCAGAGAGTTCCAAAAGTTCCTGTCTCTAGTCTAGGGAAGAGATAATACCTCTCTTCCTGAAGGGAAAATATAAAAGAAAAAAAAAAAAAAAAGATGACTGTGAGTCATCTTGATCCTATATCTTACTTCCTATTTCTTGTAGGGACTATGCTTTGAAGAAGGTTGACCACGGACCAGTCTACAAATTAAAAACCACAGCAACAGACGTAACTAAAACCCCTCGATCTTTTGTCATTCTTCTCTCCCTCTTTGTACCTCCCTCCAGTAAAGCCCCGTGGGTCTTGGCTGTGTTTCTGGGGCACACCGTGGTGTGAGAGACTCCACTTTCGACCCACCGCAGAACTAGTGAAGCGAGGGTGACCCTAGTCCCCTGCTCACCAGCATCTTCACAGGGTCCTGTCCTTTCTGTTCCACTTTTAGTCAGGGCAATTCATTGCTCTGAAGCACAGGTCTTCCCTTCCTAAGAGACTTTAAAGTGTACATCTCTCTTTCAGAATGATGGGAATCTAAATTTGTAATAAAATCACATGAATGAGTTGTGGTAAGTTTTTGGCAGGATCTAGAAAATAATGGTTTCATTTAAACCTGAAGGTTAGCTCAAAGCAGTCCTTATTGTTAGAATTCAGAGATTTCCTCCACAAAGCTCTCTGCCTTATGCAGACTTCCAGTGTGGAAGCCTAGACACCCGAAGCAGAGAAATTTGCCTTAACAAATCACGTTTTCTTTAAAACACAGGGGAAAAAAGCGTTCCTTCTCATTAGCTTCTTGAAGAGAACTTCTCAGGTTTCCAGAGTATTAACAGACTGATTAAGACATGCATAAGTAAATATACTGAAGGTGAAAAAAGGAAAAACTGAGGAATGTCGTTTGCCCTGAGGGAGGTTTTTCAATAACCAGGTGAGGAGTATGGGAACTGCTACGGTTTACTGTGGTGGGCGCTGTGGTTGGGGCTTTGCTAGGATAGGAGCTTAGAGTGTGCACTAGGGTCTTCTTGTTCCAAACAGGACTGTGGCAGGGTCTGTCTGGTGATGCCCAGAGATGCATCGACGGTGCGAGCGTTTAATAAAGTGCCAGTGAGAGCTCTGCTGCGCAGTGCGGTCAACTGTTACACCACATTGCTTCTGCGTCACGTAAAGGAAAGATGACATGAGTGTCACACAGCATTTATTTTTAAACACAGGTGGACTTGACAATGTTTAAGATGCTGAAAAAAATTAAAATGTGTTCCCCTCAGAGAACTTACAGTCTAAAAGCCAACATGATTGGCAACCCAAAGAGTAACTTTTAAAAAAATTGAAACATAATTGATTATGTATATCTGCAGAATACAGATTTTACTATGAATACATGTATACAAAATGTGGTGATCAAATCAGAATAAGGAGTATACTCATGTTTACAAAAATGTAATCAATCCTTGTGACCCTTAACTAATTTCTAAGTCCCCTCCCACTCCCCCTTTCCCACCTCTAATAACCACAGTTCTGTTTTTTTTTTTCCGAAACTTCAATGTACCGAATAGCAACTTTTATTTTCCTTTTCCAAACAAAGAGAATTAAAAGACTTCAGCTTTTCATCCTCAGCCCTTTCACACTGATTCTTTCTCTTGCAAGTTAGCATTTGGTGATGAGGAAAGGTTAGTGAGGACCTTTCATTCATTGTAGAGAAACTGGGCAGCTGATTAGAGAAAACAAAGCTGACTGGAGAAGGTGGATGGGAAAGTTCACAAGTTAAGTATTTTTTTCTTTTAGGGTATGATGGGCTACTTATAAAATCATAAGAATTTTACCTATTAACACATTCCATGTTTCCTATGAAGAAAAGTTGTAATAATTGTTGAGTGCAATTTCTTCTTTCAAGTGGAAACCTATGATCTTCTAATTCCCACGTGGGATGCCTTTCACGTTGAGTGATATCCAGGGCGCAGAGTGAGACTCTGAGTCACTATTCCCTCTATGGGAAAGATGAAGACACAAAGTGGGATGGATTTCGAAGGCTAATTTAGAAAATTACATTTTATTTTTTTGACTGGGTTAAACATGCACATGATGCACAATTCAAAAAATTACAGTTAGAAGTCAATTTCTCTTCAATCCTCTGCCCACAACCACCTAGCCTCTCTTCTCAAAGACGATCATCCTTGTTTTATGTTGTTGTTCCAGAGACAGTTTACTAGAGGCTTCTTTTAAAAACACTCTTTCAGGGCCGAGCCCGTGGCGCACTTGGTAGAGTGCAGCGCTGGGAGCGCAGGCAGCGACGCTCCCGCCGTGGGTTCGGAGCCTATATAGGACTGGCCAGTGCACTCACTGGCTGAGTGCCGGCCACGAAAAAGACAAAAAAAAAATAAAATAAAATAAATAAAAATACTCTTTCAATCCTTCTGATAACACCAGACCATGAAGCTGAAACTTTCCTCACCAGAGAAAGTTGTTTGGCCCCTTTCCAGCAAGAGAGCAGGGGGTAAGCTCAGATTTTCTTTGGCTTCACAGCAACCTCGAAAACCAGGTAGGTATAGCCAACTCCATTTTCCAGATGAGGAAAATCATGATCTCAGGAGACTGTGTGATTTTCCCATTCATCGGGTGCTCAAGCGCCCAGCCTCAGTCTCTTTTCATTGCGGTGGTGCTCAACCAACCCACAGGGCTTCTCTGGGTGCCAGCTAGACTTCTCCAGTGTGGGTGCAAATTGGTTTTCCTGCTGTGGAATCATACTCCAAAATAGCTTGTAAGGAGCCAAAAATCTTCAGTATTACGCTAGCAGTATCCAGAATTCCAACAAACCCTGGGGTGCATGAATATAGATATACATAGGCCCACAGCCTTTTATGACCACCTCATGTCTCCCTGCACATCTCTAATGGCATGTTTAATGGTCACCACCATTTGCAAATACTCTCAGGGGGAGAGACTGGGCTCATTCCTTCTACTGAGACGCAGTAAAACGTATTGAGAAAAGAGTTGATTCAAGGCAGACGATGGAAGAATCTGGGAATTGTTGGTGATTTATAACTGCAAACTTTTTGCCATCATCATTACCCCCACCTCCAAATGTGCCCCATTTCATCCTTGAGACTGTGCTTCTGGCAGCAACAATCATAAGGAATCTGTCCTTCAGTAGATGAAGGGTTAAATAAACTGTGGTACGTCTAGACAATTGAATACTATTCAGCACTAGAAAGAAATGAGCTATCAAGCCACGAAAAGAAATAGAGGAAACTTACACTCACTTTACTAGGTGAAAGAAGTGCATCTGAAAGGCTATATACTGTGTGATTGCAACTATATGACATTCTGGAAAAGACAAAACTATTAAGACAGTTAAAAGGTCAGTGGTTCCCAGGGCTAAGCAGGGAGGGAGGGATGAATAGGCAAAGCACAGAGGATTTTTAGGGCAGTGAAAATACTTGGTGTGATACTGTAATGGTGGATACATGTCATTATACATTTGTCCGAACCCACAGAATGTACCAAGAGTGAACCCTAATGTAAACTATAGACTCTGGGCAATAATAATGTGTCAGTGTAGGTTCATCAGTTGTAACAAATGTACCACTCTGGTGGGGGATATTGATAATGGGGGGAGGAGGGGAGCTATGCATATGGAGGGGGAGGGAGTACATGGGAAATCTCTGTATTTTGCTCTCAATTTTTTGAGAACTTAAAAAAACTTTTAAAAAATAGACTTACAAAAAGAAAAAAGCTAAGGAATTCTTTGGATGATGTTTTTCCTATGGTGTCTTTTCCATCCCACTCTTTATTCCTGTCTAGATGGTGCCAAACTCATTTCCTTGCTCTGCCTTAAACTGACCATTATAAACTTACCAGTAACAAGAAGACTGAGCTAGCAAAGGGGACTCCCCAGAGCTCTGAAAGCTTAGTAAGGGAATTGGGGAATTGTTTGAGATCTGTAATCTCAAACAAATTATAATTTATACTCAGAATCAAGAAGAAATCTAGCATAGACCCAGATTATCATCTCTGACTGTCCTCTGTTGATGCAGATTATAAAGCTGGGATCATTGAACACTTAACATTCAGAAAAAAGAAATGAGAGATTTCTCCAGTAGGCAATTATGAGCCCTAAATAATTGCCTGGCATTATGATGTAAATTTGTATACAGACATGGAGAAAAGTGTGGGTGGAGTATATAGAAATTTTTGTAATGTATTTGGTAATTTAATTTTCCATACAGTATCCCAGTAATTTTCTCACTGGTGAGGGAGAACGATTAGTCACAGTTGGAAAACCAGCTCAAAACCAGGAAATGAAGGGTATGGTAAATAGACTATTCCACCATGGGAAAATATAAAGGAATAATGTTCAAGCCCTTATTTTAACAAAAAAAAATTTTTTTTTAAATAAATGTTTTGGTGTACATCAAACTCCCAAAATTTGTGAATGACACAAAACTTTCTGGGGTTGGGAGTTGAGCCAAAAAAGAGATAAATGCAGGAAGTTCATAAATCTGTGTAAGTGGGGATAAAAATGGCAACTAGAACATTTAAGAGGTTTTAGGTAACAGCAAAAACTAATATTTGTCAAGAGCTTACCATATGCAGGCCACCGTTGTAAGTACTTGGCATCTATTATTTTACTTAGCCTCATAACCACCGTAAGAAGTTGCTGCTGTTATTATCCTCATTTCATTAATGATGAAACTGAGATAGTGAGAGGTTAACCTGCCCAAGATCACACACAAATAGTAAATAGTGGAGCTGGATTTAAACCTAGGGAGTCTGACTCAGAACTTGTGTGCCTTACCAATCCCCTATGGGGCCTCATCAAACACATACAGGGTTAAAGGAATAGAAACCAAGAAAGAAAATAAAGATCCAGAACATTGTTTAATGAGAAAACTCTTCCAAGAAGAAGAAAAAAAAAGTCCTTGCACAAGGAAGGGTGTTGAAAAACCAAACCAAACATTGCCTTTCTGATTTATAATTAGGGTGCATTTATACCTGCATTATTGTGGGAAGATCTGGTTGAATGAATTTTAGAAGAAAAAATAGAAGGAGATTGGCAATAAAAATGGTAGAACACATCAGAATGAAAGTTTGGGAGAAAGTCTTTCTGTTAAGAATAAAGGTTGAGAAAAGGCCAAGATTAATATCTATGATATAATAACTGGCATGAATGAAGTGGATACAAAAATTATTCATAAAATAACTGGCAAAGTAAATTTAGAATACAAAAAAGACATAGTGCTGAACTCATTTAGTAATAAACACATGGCATTATTACCCCAGGAGTTAGTATGTGCAGAATGTATAATAACTTGTGCTGTGTCTAATAAATTATTAGGAATAATTATAAATGACTCCTGAAGACAGAGAAGGATCCAACCTACAAGAGTGAAGCCAGAGAGGGTGGTCATGGGCCTTACCCAGACAAGTGTTCCTAAATGAAAAAAAGAGAAAGCATACTGACGTAGTCCAATGTCGTTTTGAAGTCAGACAGACCTAGGTTCAAATTCCAGCTCTACAGTTCACTGAGTAGTTACTTAATCCCCCCTGGGCTGCAGTTTCGTCACTTGCCAACTGCAGGTGATCATGCTTCACTGGGAAATTGGGACTGGAACATAATTGACATTCAGAAAATGTTGGCTGTTATTATAATTATGATGACCCCATGTATGTCTGCCTGATGTGCTCAAAAAAGGTTTTCCGTTAGGCTAAAGGATGTCGAGAGTTTCAGTTTGATTTTACTCTGAGCTGCAATTCTCAGGCACAACTGTGAATTTATGTTCATATTTCTAGAAGCACGGTGGAAATTGTTGTGATCTCCCCTAAATTTCAGAAAACACGTACTTTTGTGGGAGCTCACATATTATTTCTTGCTGACCTTTTCTTAGTAGCTTACAGTCACCTAGTGATCTGTATCTCTTTTGGATTTTGCTTTTGGTTGCTTGGTTTGTTTTTGAAGATCCTTTTATGCCTACACTGTGAAAGGAGAAGGGCATTGTGTGTTTGCCTTTCTTCTGAGAGTGGGTTCCTTTTTGCCATTGCTTATCTCCTCGATTGAGAGTCCTTGAATCAGGTGCCAAACATACTGTAGGCAACAACAATGACACAACAACAATTCTCAAATAAGCCTTCTGCTGTGGAGATGACAAGCTGAATAAAAGACAAAGTAGAATGTGTTTGTTATGACTCACATGCCGCCTAGAACTTCAGAGTCCCTGCCCATTTTGTTTAAATCAAACATGTCAGGTGATGGGGCCACAAGGACTAAGTGTGACACTGATGCACATTTTGCTGAAACAAGGTCAGCAGTTAGACCTGGAGAGTTACACCCTGGTGAATTCAGCTGTGACAGTTGCTTACAAAATTATTATTTAGAAAATTATTTCCTAAATTCTAACAACATTTCTCATTTCTGGGCAGTGGTATTTTTAAAAATCACCTTACTATTTTTAATTTATTTTATAAGTAGGTGATTTTTTCTTCAGTGACAACAGGGAGAGAAGGTGGAAGATTGACTGAAGAGAGAAACAGGAAGAAATAAATTGTCCAGAACTTTGAACTTATGTATTTTCACTTCCATTATATTTATAGTTTCAAAGAAATAGAAAAACAATTTCAAAAAGGGAGCACCAGCCACAGAATAATGTGCAATGGAAAGCAAATAGCTCATTAGAATCTGAGATTATGACCATTACTTGGTTATTTTTGTAAACTGACATCCACCTTAAAGACACAGCTTTGGAAAAATGTGTAAAATTGAAAACGTTTACAACAAAGCATGCTTTCCCAATCCTCCTTTTATTTATACCTCAGCTTCAAATTTTCTGGCTACAATCACAAAAAGGAGTGAAAGGTCAACAGAGAGCAACATAATCTCGTTTAATCTTGAAAACTCTGTTAGGTCCTTCAAATGGCATCTAACTGGATCCTTGGCTGCTTGGACGAGGACTCCCTTCAAGGGCTGCTTCTGTATGTCTCTCAACAATGGTTCCTGAGATGGAATCCACTCAGAAATGCAGTCGACATCCATGTTTCCGTTAGATTAAAAAAGAAAAAAAAAAGATATTTTTAATCAGCCAGGTAAATAAATCACAGAGAATTACTGCTACAAATTAAAATGTACTTTGAGAGAGAAAGAGACATGATTAGGCCTGAAATATCTATATTAAAGTCATGAGCCTTCAGACAGCTACCTCTACGTGACTATGCCCTGTGTTACCCAGTATATACCTTTATTTTTTTCCTTATTCTTTGTAATTATCAATGAAATTGCAAAGGTTAACTCTTTGAATTTTTTTTTTTTTTTTTTTTGCATTTACCCTTCTCTTTTTAAGGCTGGTTTCAAATTGGTAAGAGAAAGAGGAGAAACATGGATAAAAAAGGAATAAAGAAAGGCTCTCCCTTCAGAGGTGCTGAATCTAGAATTTTGTAAATTAATGTAGGTACTACATTATGCATGAAACCTTTGTAAATTTGGCAGAAATGCCTGAGCATTGGTCCTAAAATTTTTGCACTTATTTTTAAAAATTAACCTCTATTTTGGAAAAGGTAAAGTTGTTTATGTGTCTCCTCCAGCAGTGAAGGTCAGCTCCAGAATGGCCCCTAGGTGCCATCCTTTGGGACGGTATGCTTGTCCTGGCCACTTAAGTTCAAATTCCAGTTTCCTTGCTCGACTTGAACAGCACACACAAGTCGGCTGCAAAGCCTGCTTGCTCTTGTTTGTTTTGTTTTGCTTTGTTTTAAACCGTCTAATTAAAGAATTCTGGATATAGATGAATTTCTCTCTGGCTCCATCGGTCCTCTCCTCTGTTTTAACTGACAGGGTCTAAACACCATAGTGTTTTGATGGATTTCCTAATTTGGTGATAAAATCCTTGTTTTTCTTACAAAAAAAGATCGGTTCTGCTTCTGACAAAACTCTAATCTTGCCCTTCTGACTCCTGATTCCCGTATCCCCTTTCTTCCATGTTCCAGGAAGGAACAATTAAGCAAACCTGCCATGTTTCTTCTGAAAGTAGTAAAAAAAAAAAAAGTGCTTTCAAGAGCCCTTATGCTGAGTCATGACATAGATACTTTTTTTTCACTGCCCAGAACATTTTGAATTAAGGTAGGAAGCCTGATTCTAAGCCTCTATTGAACTAAGCCCTGGAAAGAAAGAAGTGTGGAAGGAGAGAAGTGGGTTGAAGGGAAATAACCATTTTGGAGTAAAAAGTTCAGTTGTTCTTTCAATGAATAGTTTAAAAGTGTGGACTAATTGGAATGAATCTGAGGGTTAGGTTACAATATGCTTATAGCAGATTTTGCGATTAAAGTCACTGGATAAAACTTTTTTTTAACCTAAGTGACATATACATGGGATTAAACAGGATGAAATTCTGTACCTTCCCTACCCACTCCCCCACCGCACATCCATCAAACTCTGCAATCTGATGTGATTTTTGCAAAGGGCCCCGATACACATTTGCCTTGAAGCGCTGGGGCAACTGTGGGAGCCTGTGTTCCGTACCCTTAGGTGCCCTGGGATAGGCAGGTTGGCGTGTAAAGGGAAAGCTGCATTCCACTGAGTGCAAGGTCCACACCCAGGACACACCTTTAGAGTCATACGGAGCTGGAGGGAGACAGAGATAAGCACTGAAGGGAGAAAAGAGACCCCTCTTCTCTCTTCCTCAGGTGGGGAGTCCAGGACCATGCCATTATTTTTTTTTCTTCTGATGAAAGAAATTTGGCACTTTCCCTGCTGCTCTCTCCTTCAAGAATCAGGAAAGGATTATTAATAGAGCCACTTCTTTCTGGAAGTGTTTCCTGACACCCGCTCCTGTCCAGCTCTGACCTCCTGACTCCCCACTTCAATGCGTGCTCCTTGTCCTGTTCCTCTGTAGGCTAACGCCGTGTTGTACCCCCTTCTCATCCCTATCTCTCCAGACTCGGGAGTCCTCCTTCTAGACACTGGACTCCAGGAGTCTTTGCAGCCTCATGTCTAGCACTGAGTAGACACAGGATTGTTAATTGCATGAGCAAACAAACTGTGGGAACCCACAAAGCTGTTCTGACTTCCTGACTGCCCTAGTGAGCTGCATTTGTGTTGCACCAGATAGGCCAAGCCTAGCACTTCTTAAAATAGGAGCTACTTTGGAGGGGGAGGCGGGTGGGGAGAAGAAAATAATGATAGAAGTTGTCTTCTGGTAAACAAAAGTAAGAGCTTTTGAAAGATCAACAAATACAATCAAGCTGGGAATCTCTGTTTTGCTGCAAATCAAGCGTTCTAAACCCAGATGTAGTGCTGCCTTGCTTTAACAGTGTGGGGCAACCGCAAATCCAGTTGTGTCAGTTTCTGCACATTTTTTTTTTTCCTTCCAGTTCTGGGGTATAGTTGACGCCGTCAAAATGCTAGTATGATCTATACCAGTTGTTTTGAAGGTTTTTAACTGAGCATCTTATAAGGAAAAAATTTATCAGCCCACATCTTTCTCCATAGCTATCAATTGTATGCATGCACTACTATACTAACGTATCATGTACATTAGAAAATATTACACATATGAATTAAAAGAGAATGATATAAAAATATAAAGATAAATTCCAGTATTTTCTTCCCAAGCCTGAATAAATCGTTGTTACACCCTGTGTGGATGGCACACCCGGTTTGGAGGCTGCTGCTGCAGGCCTGACTTCTCCCACCTAGGACTTAATGATTTGGACAAAATCAGAGCTTTCCTCCTTGAACTATTGGGGGGGCATAGTGATGTGATTGTTGGCTACTCATTATGCTTCTCTCTGCCTCAGTTTACCTCTCATGATGATAGATCCTTGTTTATCTCATAGAAATACAGAGATGAATGGATAATACACCTGACTCTATGACTGAGGTCATTCATTTGGTATATTGTATATTATTTCCCTTTAACTTCTTCTGTTTTCCAGGAATTCCTATTATTTTATTAAATCATGTTGCTTCTTCCATTAAGTGGGAGAAATATTGTCATCTTCATCTTTGAATTGTGGAATTTTAGCAGCAGGAGAGATCTTAGAGGGGACCTCTTGTCCAGCTTTTACACAGTGACATGAGGAAACTAAGCCATAAAGAAGGTAGTAGGTTCCTAGATGTGGCAGAGAATCCCCATTGCCTGCAAAATTGACCTCTCTTCCTTTTCTCTAATTTTGTTTCCCCTCCTATGAGTGCCCACATGCTTGAAGGTGGGCTGGGTCCCCTCTTCAGCCCGAGGGAGTGTCTGATTGAGGTAAGGAAGTTATGGGGGTTCCATCTACCTGCCTTGCTAAGTGATTGGGTTTATGCTTAGGCTTGTGATACGGTCTGACCAAGTTTCTTGGAAAGTTCCTATTACACTAAAAAAAGGGACACAACTGGCAGAAATTCCCTTCCTACCTCTGGATCTCATCATCTCCATGTGACATGGACACTGCTGTAGCCCACTAAGGGGCACAGAGGAAGCTAGCTGCGAGGACAACCTGTCCACTGGGCATGGGAGATAAAAAAATGGTCACAAATCATGAAGCTGCCAACTTAATCATGCTGGGACTTCTATATACTATGAAAAATAATAAATGCTCTCACTGTTTAAGCCACTTTTAGTTGCATTTTTTTGTTATTTGTAGCCAAACACATCCTAACTGATACTTATCTGGGGGGTGGGGGGACAGGGAGGGGAGGAAAATGGAACAGGAATCCAGAAATTTACAGTAGCAAATACTATATTGCTTGGTTTTTGTTTGCAAGTAATCACTTAAATTTTTTTACACATCCTGCTCAGCAGGACACTTTGTTCTTTTCACTTCAGGAACTTTAGTCCCTGTATACTTAGAAGTCTCGGAAAGAATAAAATTCCTTGATTATAAGAATGTTCTGCTTCCTGGCTTCCACTGAGCACTCAATTCTGCTGACGTCTTGGTGGGCTTCTTCTGGGAATACATATTTACATTTTAATATTAAGCTTCTCATCCAGGGATATCCAGTTACACTACAAATTTCATCTATTGGCAAATATAATTTGCCTACAGAGGCCTGGGCCAACAGTCCCTTGGTGAATTAGTGGCAAAACGCCTGAATGTGGAATCAGGTAGTTGTATGTTCAAACCAAAACTCCATTGCTGCCAATCCAAGCTGCCTTTGCTGCCGCTGAGGAGCTGGGACACTCTGAAATAACCCAGGGGTTCGTAAAGGTAACGAGTGGTTTCAAATCACCCATGGACACCCATAGCAAATGAAAAAGCTTTTGTCAACATCTTTAATGGTTTCAGTTGGTAAATTATTAACAGAATATATGTGGAGTCCTCAGCATTTCAAATACGTTTACTCTCTGAACGGGAACATTGGAGAACAGTCTCTCCTGCCAACTCCTGGCTGCCGGTGCCCACTTTTGTGCCCTTCCTCCCTCCTCACCTGGGCTGTGTCAGGAGCCCCTTTTCCTTTCCTGAGGGGGCTTCTCCCCACACTGCGGAGGCTTTTAACCTCTGTGCATGCTTGCCCTAGCCCACGACCTGTCGTGTGAACATTTGTGTCACATTCGACTCCTCCTCTCCTGACATGTGGGGGAAAGATCACAATTTGAAAACAATGAACAAAACCCTGGATTCTGCCCCGTACTAACTTATTAACGTTGGGTAAATCACTTAACTTCTCTCCGCCTCAATTTCTTCACCCATCAATTGGGAATCATCACACTAATTGTGTTAGCTACAGCTCGTTGTCAGAATCAAGTGACATAATCTTCGTGGATAGGCTGTGAACCTCATGGTTCTCACTGTCGGGTATTGTTTATGTCGATATTACCCTTCATAGGAGGTTGACACGCATCCATTGAAATGTTCCAACTCTGACTGACTCAGCAGGCAGGAAGAACAAGTCCACATGCCAATGAGGGGAATGACACGTGTGACACAGTTGCTGGAAAGTGTAGTGTGTTGTTGTTTCACACTAACAAACACTGAGAAGTGGGCCCCATTATTATTTTTCACAGTAACGTTGATTGGTTTAGCCCTGGCATACTGGGTAATGTCTATATGTTGGAAGCACTGAATATTCAAGGGAGAAAGGGAAATTGTAAAGGGATAGAGGGAGGGTGGGTGAGAGAGACAGGTTATATGCTATCAAGATTTTTTAAAAGAGAACTAGCTATTACATTGTTATGATTACATCTGTGGGATGGGAGACACTGTCTGGAATCAGAAGGCAATAAGGTACAGCCATGTGCCACATAAAGACGTTTCAGTCACCAACGGACTGCATTTATGACAGTGGTCCCGTGAGATTATAACGGAGCAGAAAAATTCCTATCACCTAGTGATGTTGTAGCCGTAGTAACGTTGCAGCGCAACACATTACTCATGTGTTTGTGGTGATGCTGGGGTAAACAAACCTACTGCAAAATACGTTGAGGAGGGTGACCCTCCCAAAGGTAGCTCAGACCTTTAAGATAGAAAGCCACGCATTTAACCCATTAGGGCTAACCCCAAGTGAAAAAGTTGTCTACTTTAGAATTCTTGCATTTTAAATGATGCCCAGACATCCCCATAGCAAAATAATTGTCAATATCAGTTAGCTAACACTCACTGAGTGCTTGCTGAGTGCCAGGCCCAATCCCTACCTGTAATTTAATTTTTGTAACTTTGTTGGGGTGGTATTATTCTAATCCTCATTTAATAGATGAGGAAAGTGAGGCACAGAGAGGCTTAGTAACATCATTAGAGGGCCCACACTCGTGGCCAGTGTAGATAATAGGAAAATTCATTGCTGTTCCCTTTCATAATATACTTTTGCACAAGGATGAAATCACCTAATGACACACTTCTCAGACCACATCTGCGTTGCTAAGCAACACATGACTTTATATAGGCTATTTCTGTCACTAACTCAATGACCCTGGGCAATATATGTAACTTCCCTAGAGTTTCCTCATTAAATGGAAATGGGAATGGTACCTACCTCATAGGGCTCCTGTGAGTGTTAAACGAGATAACACACATAAGCACGTGATGATACATTGTGTGTGTGTGTGCACGTGGACAAGTGAGTGTGACTGTGTGTGCACTTTACCCAGTTTCTGGTTTACCGAGGAGCCACACATTCCGCCAATCACTTACTGATCATGTATAAAGCACAATACCATGTTGCAAGGCAATGAATTCTCAAGGTTCTCAGAATCTAGACAAAACATAGAGAAGACAAGGGCACAGAGAGAATCCAAATAGAAAGTAAATAGCATGCTAAATATTGATTTCATCATCACATGCTGTACACAAATACTGACAGTCAACTCTGTACCCCATAAATAGGTATAATCAAAAATAAATAAATATTTTAGGAAAAAAGTAAAACAAAAAAAGGAAAAAAAAGAAAGTAAATAGATTAAGATGCTAGTACAGACTATTATCAACTATGAAGCTGAGAAGGGTATGAGTTCCTCGAGACTTGAGAAGTTCACAGAAGTTGTACTTCACAGGTATGGAGAGTGACTATGCTTTGAATTGGGGAAGAAATTCCAGGTGTTGAAGCATCAAGAGCAAAGGCATGCTGAAGGAGGAGGGAGAAACCCAGACTGGCCAGAATGGTGGGCCAACTGGAACAGGGGGAAAGCAACGTAGGGTCAGGCATCCTTTTCATGTATGCTGCCATTGGCTCCAACACCAATAGGATGTATTCAGTCATTGCTCAAGAATTCCTTCTTCTTAAGGGAGCAGCTGCAATAAGCAATGTCTGGGAACACCCCCGTTAACTTGTAATACACAGTGTGACCTGCTCTTTCTCTTTGTAAAGAATCATCTGTTGATCATCAACATGTAGTGAGTGATTTTGCTGTGCTAGCCATCGAGAAAGGTTACTAAGACAGCAGAGACCATGCAAGATACCTGGCCAGAAGAAGATCATTCTAATTACGGACCTAGGATAAAACACACATGTAAAGACAATAAATCTTTGTAGAATAGTGTCCTAGACTGCATCTCTTAGAGCTGCAGCTATAAGTAAGAACCCCCCAAACAGCATGATATAAATAGATAACAGGGTGACATGCCCCACCGTTGACAAAGGGGGGTTGTGAGGTTGGTGTGTGTGCAAAGCAATGTTTGTAAAACCTGAAATCATGATTTGACTGTGCTCAGGGAGCAGGCGGCATGCCACAACATTTCCTGTTCGCCTGTCTGGTTGCCCATTGTATTGTGATCTTGCTCCATCAAAGCAGTGACGACGTATTCAATGATTTTTTTTCTTAGTCCCCTTGCTCATTTTCTTTTTTATTCATAGATCGTGTGTTTCCATTTATTCCTCCTCAGTCTGACTTTGAGTGGAAGTTGAACAATTTCTCCCATCAATTGCTGACAATTCCTTTCCATCCTTCAAAACTTTCAGAATGTTCTGGAGGAAGACCCCTGGATCTTCCCGTGTCTTGCTAAGTGTTGGGTCAAGCAAAACCCAGTCAGGTGAGTTGGCTACATCTGCCACTTAGAATTAGAATGGGAGAAAATATAAATGTGGACACTAAAAGAAAGTGATGTTAATCTTGGAAAATGAGGTAAATCATAGCTATGTAAGGTTTTGATGTGCTTATAATCACAACTGATAGAAACAAAGAGAGCCAACTGCTTCCAGTCAGACACCTGCCAAGGTGGGGAGGAAAAGATGACCACAGTGGGCATGGGTGGGAGCCCCCCAGCTGGCGCTCCTTGGGAGCAGGGACTGTGTATCTTATTCCTTTGACCTAGTGCAGTGCTGGTCACACCGGAAATGCTCACTTAGAGCTTTGTGTGCATGAATAAATGAACAAACTCCAAAAAGTTTTGATGGATAAGAAGTAGCTTCGAGCAGAGCCATAGTCTTCTGAGGCTTAACTTCCAGGTTTAGCAGAGAATCATTGTGGCTCTGTATTGCCCCTGGACTGATCACAGGTTTTGGGAACTTGGTGTTTCTTTGACGTAAAACCACTGTCTGAGGCCTGAGATCAGCAAGTACCTCTGCAGCTTTTCCTGAAGAAGTTCTATTGCTGGTTGCCGTGTCTTTTTGTTCCCAGTTTTCTTTTCTCAACCCCCTTTCCAAATTAACAGTAGACTTAATTTTAAAATACCTTTAGGATTTTGATGTCTTAAATTTTACATATCAATTATAGCATTTAGCACATAAGCATTCAAATCTAAATAAAATATGCATAATTTCTCAGAGAACTAAATAGAAAAAAGTATCATAGGAAAAAATTCATGTTGTAACTTTGCCATAATAATGACCTTGGATCTACTGTTATTTTTAAGA
Organism: Cynocephalus volans; assembly: GCF_027409185.1. Lineage (NCBI taxonomy): Eukaryota > Metazoa > Chordata > Mammalia > Dermoptera > Cynocephalidae > Cynocephalus > Cynocephalus volans. Next base: position 139,478,628 of record NC_084464.1, read on the forward strand.
AAAAAAGAAAGATCTATTTGTCTTATGGCTTAAGTAAGAACGGGTGGGGGATACAGGCACCTTCTTTGACAACAAAAGAATCATTTTGTGTCATTCAACCATTTTTCTCTCTCTCTTCTTTCTACCAACCAAAGAACAGATCAGAACAAAAAATCCCCCCAAAGTCAAAGTGACAACTATGACAGTAGCAGCAACAACAAACATAGTAAACAAGAGGACTTAGGTGGAATTGTACAAAAATCAGATCAGCAAACGAGATTTCAGAGTTTCACGTGGCTTACGTAATTCTAGCAAAGAGATGTTTTATGTGTTGCTACTAAAGGAAAGTGGGAGATAGAAGAAAAAGAAGTGAAAAAAAAAAAAGAAAAGGAAAGAAAAAGCTCTGTTTCATGGTGTTTCTCAGCAGGGCACTATTAGCATTTGGGGTAAAGTGGTTAACCACACTTTATAAATACAATGAAGAATTCTGATAGGGACTCAAACACAGGGTGGACTCCTCTTGATTAATCGTACATTTTATTTCCACTCCAAAATTCCTAATGTTTTAAATTTTTTTGAAAGAGGATTTCTTCCTGTTACAGTTTATAAATGTCTCAAAGTGTGGGTGTATGGCAAACCATTCCAAATTTACCCTCAGAGAAGTATTCGTTACTTTTGACTGTTCTGGTTCTCCATTTGACTTTTGTATGAAAATCCTCAGCTCTCTCTGCTGTACTGTTTTTAAACTCACTCTCTTGGCTGAACTAATTAATTCTCATGGCTTCAGTTGCTCTTGATGGCCTAGGTTTTACACCCATCACTGACATTTCAGCTACTCTTCAGCTTGATGTCTTATGCAGGGGTTGGAAATCTGCATTTAGACTTATTTTTCTCATGTAAGGAAAAATATGATAAAAATTGAACTCATCTATTTCTTTTTGCCAATATCAATGATAACATCATTCACTGAGTTTCTTAATTTCACAAATACTTGAGTACCTATTATATACCTATTATGCTAAGTTCTAGTGATACAATGGTGACCAAACAGGCAGAGTCCTTGATCTCATAGAACATAGTCTAGGGGTAGGAAGGTATTAGTAAAATAATCATGCAAATCTATAATGACTAATAGAGATAATGGTCATGCAAAAATAGCACAGATTCCTGCAAATGTATAATGTAAGAACTCACAATCTAATAGTCAAAAATGACTTTCTAGACTGCCTTTCCTTTAACACCAATAACCACTCAATCACTAAGACCTATAGGCTGCACACCCGTTTTTACAGTTGCAACTCTACTGGGGGGCGCTCCACTTCTGATGTTTGGATTATTCCAACTGGATCCTCCCTAAACTCTGTCTATGGCGGACCAGCAGCACATGGCTGCCAAGTTACTATTCTTAAATGCTCATTTGTATCACATCATTCCACAACTTAAGAATCTTCAGTGGTCCCCAATAGTTCATTGAATCAACATCAGCCAGATTACTTTGCCTACATGCTTTCATTGCGCTGTTCTCCAAACCCAGAGTGCTGCCTTCTTTTTCTTCTGTCCTTGCACCTCCTATATTTCCACTATTTTCAAACGGTGAGCACTTGGAGAGTGGGGGATGACAGGGGGAGAATAGGGGAAGTGGAGAGGGATGAGCGGTGGGCTCAGCTCTTACTGCTCTCTGCGATGGATTTCCATGTAAGATTGCAGGTGAGGAAAGGGGTCCAAAGCAAAAACATATCTGCAAATCCATGTATCATTGAAGTATCCAGCTAAGATCATCTTCCCTCATCTCTCCCTCCCCCTCCACGTTGACTTTCTCCTCTACCTTCCGTCTCTAGCGTGGGGTAACTGTACTCCTAGACGAGGTGCACTTGCTTAGCTATTGCCTTGCATTGAACTCAACACATTTGCCTTCTTGAGCCTTGCTTTTTATTTCTTTTGCATTCCCTAAAGTACTTTACCTTTGCATAAGTGAATGAATAAATTGATGAACATGTGATTACTGTTTTTTTCAACGACTGAACAATTTCTGTCTATAAAATTATGTTTTTAATCTATATTTCATTGTTTTAGCAATGAAATATATAGATATAATCAGTATGTCAAAAGTGACATTCTGTTTGGGTTACACACATGAAGGTGAGTCCACATAGATGGCCAAAAAACAAGAGAGAATTTGTGAGAAGCGATGACAATGTTTTCTCTGACACTCTTTACTCACTGGGACTGACCTCCTGCCTTGTTCTGCCCCCTTCATTCCTCCTGAGGGTTACCTTTGCTAAACTGTGATGTGGAGACTCAAACTTTCTATCTCACATCTCCTGGGTCAGAGCAGAAATCTCTTTTCGGACCAAGGCCTATTTGGTTAAGTTGCAGTAATGTGAATTTAGTTGGGCCACAAATATTGTTAGCACTTATTATTCAAGCCTGTTCCTGAATTATAACGGGACACTGATTTATCCCAAATTCCCAAAAGGGAACAAAAAAACAAAGAGAACGAGTCCCTGCAGTGGTTTCTCCACTGAGCCTAAAAAACCACATCTGATAAGCTATGTAATTTGCTATAGCAATTTGTGCCAAAAATAAAGGCACACTTCTGCAGAGTCGCACATTTCTAAGAAAAACCGAACTCCACCCCATTCTAATCCAGCTCCTTTTCTATCTTTTTTGAACTTGATGTTTATGGATAGAAAATACCATGGTGGATATTAGATCCCATATCATGGATGTCCTTTGGTCCATTGGCTAGGTCTATTGTCCTTTAGTCACCCCAAGCTGCTCTCACTGTCACACTGAAACCTGAAGGGTGAGCAAGGCAACAGCAGTGGCCTGTTTTACAACACCCCAATAGCATAATGTCTTTAACAGCATAGCAGATTCTTGGCAGATGGCCCTGCTTAAAGGAAGAGAGGCACAGAATCTTCGAAGTCATCAATTTTAATGAGCACTGCAACTATTCCAGTAAACTAGATCCCTTTATTTTTGTTTGCTTGACAAAGAAACTTGATACATCCAAGACACTTATTCCTTTTTAGTTCAGCACCAGGACAGGAACTTGCTTTTTCACCCACAGTATTAGGCCCCCAGTGGTGATAAAAAATCCTGTGCAGTCTTTCTTGGAGGGGTAGAATAAAGGAGTCTACAAGGGAGGAAAAAAACCCAACCAAACAAATGCAAACTTCTGAAAGATTCAGGCTTTCTTTGGCTCAAAGGTTAAACATGAATTGTTAGAGTTCCCTTTCAAAATTGGAGTTTGCCTAGGTATCTCATAAGCTTGGATGGTTTTGTAGAAGTTACAAGAGAAATAAGAAATTTTATCTGCATTTTCAAAGGCAAGGAATACACAGTGGGGTGTGTGTGGGGGGGGAGAGAGAGAGAGAAATAGAAACAGAAGCAAATAAAAATTCATCTACTTTATTTAAAACTTCATGAATTAAAATTTTTGGAAACAATATTCCTGAACTTTCTGGGAAGGTCACACTAGAGGTAGTAAGTAATTTCTAAGGTTTGTCATGAGATAAACAAAGAGGTAAGTTGCTGGAGATGTTTGTGTAATAGAGAAAACAACAGCCCAGCCTTTGCGTCTAATCTTTTCCATCTTCGTGCAAACTCAGTGAACTCTTATTCCAGATCTGAAGGCAACAGGCAGGCCTTTGTTTTAACACCTTAAGTAAACTGAAGTTCTAGAGTCCTTAAAGTTGAAAGTCCTCTTACAGTTCTCTAAATTATCCTCCTCATTAGTAAGGGATTCGTAGCGCAGGGTAAGCTGTGCCCCCTCTTTATGAAATTTTCAATCAAAAGAAATTCCTCCTTTTTTTTTTCTGTTAAAAAATTTCTTAAGTACAAAAAAAAGCAACCCATATAAAACTTACAAAAATGGCAAGGTAGTGACAGGGTATCTATCAAAGTGGCTCTGGAAATTCCAATTTTTAAAGTGCTGTAAAAATATCATTATTAATGATGATTGACTGGGTTTTCAGAGCCAAGGTATTTCAAGGCTGCTAAGTTAGAGTTGAGTGCAAAAGCGGGGATGGCTTAAGGGTTCCCTCACTTTCTTCATTGATTTTTAAGTAACATGTGAGCACAGTCAAATTGATGATTTTCATTTTGAATTAGTTTGGCCTCTGCCATGCAGAACCTTCTATCTTTTTCTGCCTGTCAGTGTCTAATTTATCTTCATCAAGTCCCTAGCAGGAAGATTTGGATCTTATTACTCTTTGTTTTATAGTTTTATCGTTTACAGGAAATTGGGACACAGAAAAATATAGAGGAATCTACCCAAGCTTTCGGCAGAACTACCGATGTGAGAAGGTGCACCTCCACTCCTAGACCTGGATGAACAGAAACTGCTGGATTGCAAAAGTTACAGTAGGTGAGCCAGTTGGGACTATAATACAATACTCCCTTGAGTTATTATTACTGTTATTATTTTTTACTTTTTTGTTTCTTTTAGATTCCTGAAAAACATTAACTCTTAGTCTGTGTAAATCTCATACCTTGAACCTGATGTGTTTATGAACCTAAAGTGCTCTCCCTTTTACAGATGGGAAAACTAAGGCTAAAGAAAAACATGCATGAGATTGGCAATAACCATATTAGATTTCAGTAGGATCAGCCGTTACTCTGAAGGTCTTCTATTTTGCCCTATTTTTAGTCACTGCCAAGACTGGGAAAAATGACAAGCATGGTTTTTTAAAGTGTACCTAAAATATGCTTGAAAAACATCACAAAAATATTGTACTATTTTGGCAAGGCCCAAGGCCCAAGTTAGAGGATTTTGTTAAGGACACAGAGAAAAAATGATCAAAACCAGCAAAAGCTGTCATTTACTGAGAAACAATCTCCTTTCTACCCCCTGAAGCTCCTTAACTCCCAGCCCTCTGAGAGTTAACAGCTAGCATTGCTGAGTCCTTTCTGAAGACTAACTCATTCTTGCAGTCCTATGGGAAGACACCAGTTTGTCCTTTCAACAGCATGCCAAAAATAAAAAAAGGAAGAGTTTAAGCAACTGTCAACTAGGAAACTTTTAGTTTGTTTATTTAAAAAAACAAAAAAACCCCAACCCCCCCCCAACAACTCACCAACCTAGCCAAGAAATTTTGTCTAAGTTTACAGATTGTCATTCTTTATAATCACTATTCTTCTTTCTTTTTCTTTCTAAATCCTGCATTTTCACACAGGATAGATATTCTCTGGCATTATCCTCATTGGCTTGGCTTAGCTTTTGGTCCCTTGGGGGTCCTGCTGACTCTATAAACTTTCAACTCCTGAATCCAAAGCTGGCTCACCCAGGAAATAAAAAAGCAAGCTTAACAATAAAATTCGAGCTGTGGCTTCCGTTGTGACTCAAGAACAGAAAATGTTTTTAATGGCCAACAGCACATAAAGTGCCATTAATCACCAAGAATTTATTATTTCCCAGTGGAGGCCCCAGACAAACACCATTTTGCCCAACTCCATTTCTATCCAGGATTTGAAAGCTTTTCAAAGGTAATTATCTAATGGAATCTTCACTTAGGGTTGAGCACACTGAAAATTCTTTCATAAAAATGAGATACACCAAAAAGGAGAAAATACTTTTTCTTTCTTTCTTTTCTTTTTCATTCTACCTTCTGGTTTCTCTTCCTTTCCTTAGCAATTCTTTTGCTGTGTCAGCAATTCTGTACATGATCAGTTTGCTGTGATCTGTGGAAAACTCCCACCTCAGGAATTTGAAGCCTTGTGTTAAATCCTTTCATTTTGCTGGGTTCTGTCTACAGATTTTTGTTTCTAGAAAGCCTTAGAGGCTTATGGTATAACCAATACTTTTTATTCTTGGAGCTGCATGGATAAAATAGACCATTTTGGGAAGGATCTTTGCAGTCACATTTCCAGGAACACTTTATTAGTGTAACTCTGAAACATTAAGTATTATTTGGATATTCATACAATAAGATGATGGAATGTTTTCTTTTTTCTTTTTTTCTTTCTGATGTTTCTAATGGAGTACATAAGTGGTTGAAAGAATGCTATAAATTCCTTTGTTGCTAATTCTAGGAATAAATAGAATGATTGATTTGGGAGACTTGAGTAAATATTTATCATAACAAACCCACATTTCTAATTTATGTGGAAGAGAGCTCCATTTTCCTTTATGCACAGAAATCACTTCAAAAGCTTGTGTTGAGCAAGAGAAGCTTCAAACTCACTTTCTGGTCTTGGCGGACATAATTTCTTGGGCTAAGGTTTCATTAGAACATTTATGATGTTAGTAAAATTTTTAAAAATTATTCTTCTTTTTCTGTGTTGGGATTAACAACCGTAATAGTGCAGAACATTGCAGTTTTATAGGCTGCATTCAAATGGGGAACAAATGGGGGAAGAGAACTGCATTTGCTGAAATTCATCTGTGGGCCAGGCTCCCTGTATATTCTTCCAAGAGCCCTGCAGGGTGGGCATTGTTACACCCATTTCACAGATGAAGGGACAGAGGCTCAGAGAGGTTAGATGACCTAACCAATGTCAAAAATGTAACAAGTAGCAGCACTGGAAAGGTCTATATGACTCCAATCTGTGCTCTTTTCTGTTATAACCAATTTTCTCCAATGGGTGAGAAGGCTAATTTGATATCCACCATTACTGCCAACCTGGATAGGTAAATTTCACAGGGAATACTGTCTCTTCCAATTATCTGCCAATGAGAAGGCCATTGCCTATGGCTAACCTGTCTTTTCAGGGATTTGGAGGATGAGCAGAGTGTCTTTTCCTCCTCACTGTATTGTCCAAGGGAAATGGGCAGTTTGGAGAGGTCGCTTTAGAATTTCTAACATCCTAAATGTTCTAATGAAAAAAAAAAGTATTTGAGGAGAGGGGAAGATCAAGCAAAGGCTGGCACTGTTTTATCAGGTGAGTTAAATAAGCATGAAGCTGCCTGAGCTTTCCCATGATCTTCAGTTAGTGGTCTTTCCATAGGGTCTTGAGAGTAAGACAGCTTCAATTGGCAAGATCAGAACAAATTCACAACGATGGCCGTGGTCCCGGCCTTACCTGCAATTGTAAAATAGGCAGACGCAATGTCAGGGATACCTTCCCCTTCAGAGCTTTTGTCTCTGTGGAGGATATTGTGCTCCCCTCAGGCTCCTTGGACTCTCTACACTTTCTCCTTATCACAATCTGCTCTGGTAGCTATCAGTTGGAAAGGATCTAATCGATTACATCATCACTTGCGGGAAAGATTAATGGTGGAATTTCAGGCATCAAGGTAGGCCAGTGAGGATAAAATCTCAGACAAGCAGAGTTTTCTTAACATGCTTGAACGTATAGGACATAAGCGACCATGCATTTACAGACTGATGGATAGGGCTGGTCCTGAATGGAGGTGGGAGAAGGCCCGTGCAGATGTCTGAAGGGTGCTTGATCAGAGTGCACCTCTGGAAAAAAAACAAGAGTTCCCTCGCTGTCACTTTGTCTTTTTGTCATCTTTTAAGTCACTCTACTATGACTCTGATATTTAGATTGAGGCTGGCAAGGGGGCTGCAGGTGGGGAACATTTTATTTTTTGTGTCTGGGTTCTTAGCCTCTTAGAAGAAGCCCAAAATTATTCTTTCAACCATTGTCTCTTGGTCAAAGATATTTCCTAGAGAAGAGAGTGATTAAAAAGACTGATAACCTAGGAAATAAAGCCTAGAAATGCAGTACATTTACAAAAATAGGATCTGATGAAGTTTTCCTACAACTGTTTTCATGTCGATTATTTATGAAGCTTTTTTTGAAGGTCAAAGTTTGAGCAACTGGTTTTGGAGTTGAGGAAGTTTCCCACAGTATCAGCAATTTACCTATCCCCTTATGCAGAGTAGATGCTCACCTAGGGTAGGAGGACATTGCCAGTTGATAACATAATCCGTGGTGTAGAAAAACATTTTCTAGAAGAAGGTTTCTTCCACAGCCAGTTCAGAAGCACTATTAGTTTATTTAGAGAGTCGAGAAATAGTGAAAGTTGCAATCTGTGGCAGGGTAGGGAGATGCTATGTTTCTTCTGTGCTTGAAAAGATGGCCAATGATGTTTGCAGTAATTATAACTGATCTCTCGCCTAAAGAAGAAGGTGAAAGGGCTTGAGGAGCATCTCTATACGTTCCACACTGTTAGAAGTGTGTGTTGTAGAACCAACACAGAAAGCAAGCCAGATGAAAAAACAAGAAAAAGGAGAAAAGGGAAGATCTATGTCCATAGGTAAGTGTAATGAACTAAATATATATTTCCACTGGTAGTAATTGGGCATATTCATGGGTTTTGTTCTTTTTCAATTTGCATACTTCTATTAGAACATTGCTCTCTAGTTGTTTTATAATTATTTCTCTAAGTCTGCCTACCCCCAGTAGACTATGAACTATGTGAGGATATGAATCTTCTTTATTTTTGTGTCCCTAGCATCAAGTATATTGCTGGACGCAGAACAAGTTGTCAACGCCTGAAATTTTTTTGATATCGTAGAATTTTAATTCTAAAAAGATCACTTCCTTGGGAATGAGACACTCTTGGGAGTCATCTCAGAGAATGTAGGGGGTAGTGGAACCAACAGCTTGACTTGAGTAGGGCTGGATTATTAATTAGTCAAAGATATGTCAGCCTTTCTTATTGCAAATTCACTGAGTCTGAAACATGGATATTTTGAAGTTAGCCAAAGAGGGTAGCTTGAGGCAAGGAAGATTACATAAGGTTGAAGGTTATCAGAAGAACAGGATTCCAGAAAGAAGTGTTCCTAGCATGGCCAGCTTCATGGCAGTGCAAACCTGTGCTGTCACATGGACTCCTATACTCAGAGTGCTCTGTCCTTGACTAAATGCTGTACTGTTGCTGTCTTGAAATTCTTAATGATTTTTAAATAAGGGGCTCACATTTTCTTTTTGCACTGGGCCTATGAATTAAGTAGCTGGCCCTAGCTGCTAGTGAGATGAGAGGAGCCACAATGGCCAAGATCAGAAAAACTACACCCAGGAGGTATCAGAGAACAGTGGTAAAAAAGCAAGCATTGGATGTAAGTAGAACTCATCCCACCTGTCTGGTTAGCATGCTACAGGCACTGCATAGGGCAGAGTTCCCAGAATGTGAATGAAAGGACTACTGCTCAGGGAAGGACAGGCATCCTGGGGAAGAGTCTTCAGACAGCAGATAAGTGAGGGCTTTTTCCCTTTGGGGTGATAACAGAGAAAAAAAGCAAGGACTTACAGGGTCAGAAGATTGGAATAGTCTCAGGAGGAGTGAGCACACACCTGCAAATTCAGAGTAAAATAGCCTGAAGCCCAGAAAAGGAATCTTCAGGTATTTCTAGTCTGTCCCCAAATATGGCCCCCAGAAGAATGCTAGATTGGCCAACCTGGAAAGCCCCACACCAGGGACAAATATTACAAACAACATAGGTTGTAGAAGACATTAAAAATTGACTAGACCTCACTCTGGTTCCTGAGTATCGCAGATAAAAAGAAAGCCAGTAATTGTGAGCCAAGAAAAATAACTAGGATGACTCTTAGATTACTTGATTTTGGGGTAACTTTTTCATGTTTGTTATCATTATCTTCATCTAATTCTCCACACTATTGTAAACGGGAAGGGCTTGTGTGATTATTCTGGGGTATAAACTGACAGGGAGGAGGTGGGAGAACCACATTGTACTCTGTAGTCTATGCTGGGAAGAGCCTAACATGGTGGGAAACAGATCATGGAATAGAAAGTAGGAGGAGACAGCTTTTTTTTTTTTTTTTTTTTTTTTTAAAGGTTAAATACCTAAATGCCTAGGGCACATAGGGAGAAATAAAATTCGCCCTGGGACTGCAAAGTGGTTCCAAGGCTGTCACTGAGAGTAGCTTGGAGGCCTGTGACATAACTAGGGATGAGCAAGAGGAAGTTAGGCTGCATGGAAGCTTTATGATGTTCTCCTCATCGGGGCTGAATCCAGGCACACTCGAGAAGAGGCCTCCAAGAGATTCTGAGAGATTCCTAAGCATTCAAAAGATGAAACCGTGTAGTATCAATCAAATAAAAACATACACTTCCTAATGAGTTGTAACTGTCTGCTGGCTGGGTGATGGGTGCAGTGCATAAACGTGACATGGTCACCAGTCTGTGTGCTGCCTTCTTGGAGGTATGACACGATCTACCTCTAGGTATGCTACAGAGCCCGCCCAAACTTACCAAACTCTGGTCCCTGCTACTCTGATGGCTCAGATGGGAGCAGGTGCCATAGTCATATAGAATCTGTAATGCGTCTCTAGGGCTAAGTAGGAAAGTGAAGAGACTGGGGGGATGGGTGGGATGTTTTTTCTCTGCTTTCAGTCTGTGGTTATGATTTTGGAAGAGAAAGGAGAAAGAGGGATAATAGCTGGTTATGTAGAAGACGTCCAAAGGGAAGAATTTGTCTTCTGCATCATGACAGGAATGTCAGGAAGATGTACTACTGGAAATGGAAAGGGGCACCAGATCAAAGTGGAGAATATATTTAACAAGGATGAATGGATGAAGGGGAGGGAGAAAAATCAAGATCAACTGCCGACTAGGTACCAAGGACAGTGGGCATGATGGAGAAAGAATTTGTAACTTAGTAATTGTTATTACTAAGTTATTGTTATTACTAAGTTCACTAAAAATAATATTTATGACCTTTGGAAACTACACATGTTAACACCAGGGGTGACAAAATGAACTCAAAGTTTCAAAGTGGAAAGCAAATATAATGTTATCGAGAGCACTAAGATTTAATGGGATAAAACTCAGCCTAAAAAATAGCAAGAGAAAGACACACTTCATTCAAAAACGTACCTAGTAGGAAGAAACATAGAATAGTCCTGTGTATAACGATGATATATATCTAGATGAAATCAAAGGTAAAGCAAGTCAAGAAAATAAGAAATTAATTATACTGCTTTTGAGAATATACTTCAGACCACTCAGGAAGAGGAAGGATATGGATATTGTGTTTTTGGTGTTAAATCTCGGTATGAAGTAACCCCTTGCAGTAATGGGAGAATTCAACTATGTTTTGAAAATTTAATTTTGCTAAAATTAAAGTATTTGATAAATGCCTAACTTTTAATGCTGACATTTTTAAACCCTAAAAAAGAGAGATAATGCAAGAGGGGTAAATGTCAATGTGGAAATTCTAAGGGGCAGTAGTGAGGGAGTAACCAGAATCTCAGAGTTGACACTGTAATGAAGTCATATTTGTGCCCTTGCCCAGCGTTTCTTAAATGAGGTCCTTGGCGGGCTGGTTCTACAAATTGTTACTGGTCTGCAATAAGATGAAAGTAAGTACTGGAAACTTTTACAGCAGTTTTTTATCACCACCACATTTTAATTTTATTTTACAAAATTTAAACCAATCCTTCACCACAGATACTTTACAAAGCACCATCCTAGTTCATGATAAAATAGAATTCAAAAAATTTTCTGCCCTTTGTCCTGAAAATGAATACAGCTATGAGGAAGAAGAAATCTAAAGAGATAATGAAAGAGAGGGAGAGTTAGAGCATATATTTGAGAATTATTCCAATGGGACCAATGAGAAAAATCATCTAAAAAGTAGTTTGATTGTACTAGAAGCTCTCTTGATGAGAAAAGAGGGTGAAAACCTTTTATTGAATACCTATTATACGTTAGGCACTTTTACTTAGATTTTCTTATTTAATGTTCACCCTTCAGAGAAGTGGTATTATTCTAATTTTTATGGAAAGTGGGGCATAACTGAGGCCCAGTGAATTCAGTGGGTTGAATGGAAGTCCCCAAAAAGATATGTGCACATCCTAATCCCCAGAACCTGTGAATATTACTTTATATGGCAAAATATGTGATTAAGCTATAGATCTTGGGAAGAAGAGCTTCTCCTAAATGGGTCCTAAATGAAATAACATATCTTTATATGATGGATACACAGAGGAGAAGACACAGAGAAGAGGGGGTGGCCATAGAAGCAGAGACTGGAGTGACGTAGCCACAAACCAAGGGACATCTGAAGCCACCAGAAGCTGGAAGAGGCCAGGAACAATTTTACCCCAAAGCCTTTGGAGTGACTGTGGCCCTGCTGAGTTCTTGATTTCAGACTTCTGTCCTCTAGAACTGTGAGAGAATACATTTCTCTTGGTCCACATTTCTGTTGTTTTAAGCCACTCAGTTTGTGGTAATTTGTTACAACAGCCTTAGGAAACTAATACAGTGACCTAAAGTAACTTCTATGAAATGAAAAATCTGATATTGACTCAGGTGTAACTCCAGAGCCATTTACTATGACCAGTCACATAGCAGGCTTCTAGACTTTAGGATGTCCGGATTGAATGATTAGAAATATGTTGAAGGGCAGGAAAGAGCAAGGAGGAATGAAAAGTATATTTTGTGGCCTCATGTACTAGGTTTGAATCTGGGTTCCTCTACTCACTTTACTTGTCTTCTCTAAGTCTCAGTTCCCTCAACTGTAAATGAAGTGTCATAAACCAAATTAACAGGGTTATTGTGAATGTAAGCTTCTTTGCAAATCATGGAACACTATTCAAATGCTAATTACTGAGAAATTTTCCTTCTAAGAGAGACTGAAGAGATGATGTTTGCAGCAACCTTTACACTTAGTGTCTAACTAACCTGCTGCAGCTGCAATGGCATTGGGTTGCCCAACTCCTTGCCATAGTAGGTGGCAAGATGAGCATATCCTTTTCTCTAGATAAGCGGTCTTACTATCACGTGCCTGCAGGAGCAAGGAGAAGCCCCTAAACCTGTTGAGCAATTTATGTTTGAAAGAAAATCTTAGCTGCTCCCACGCCAAAAACAAAACAGTTGTTTTTGGCAGATATATAGATATTTTTTTCAGTATTCAGATGGACAATACTAAATAACTCTATTCAACAGGCCAGTTCATTTTTACTTGTTTACTTATACCCTGCCTTTTTCCAGAAAGGATTTAAGGTGGATTACCTATAAATACCACACAAGATAAAATAAAGTGAAAAATAAGTGGGTGAGGAAAGTAGGACAACAGGAAAATGAGACTCAGAAAAATAAATGAAACCAGGAGTGAGTTAGACTCATTGTGTTCTGTAAGGTCTTGTGTGCTTACCAGGGCTGGCCATGAGTGTGTGTCTAAGCTTTTTGCTGTTAATACAAAAAGGGCTCTAAGTCAAGTCCCTAGTAACATCCTCTTTAGGAAGTAATTTGTGTTTGCCCTGAGCTCTGGCTATGGGAGATCAAGGCCTCAAAGATCTTGACCCCGAGCATGACAATAATCATTTTAACTTTGATTAAAAAAAAAAAAAATCAATAAAGGATCATTGAAATTTGTGTGTTTGAGAAACATACGTTCCCAATGTACTGTCTAATGTACTAGCCATAAAATTTATATTTACAGAACTGATGACTAAGTAGCTATACAGGATGATTAACTATAAATCACGCACACATGTGGGGATGTCTACCATAAGGGATGACTGGTTTCAGAACCGTTCATCTGTTGCCCTTTTTGGCACTAATCAAGGCAAGCTTGATCTGCAGCTACTCTTTGTTCATGGCAATTAAGTCAGTGTCTGCTTATAGGAGAATGTCTATTTTTCTTTTTTCTAGAACAGAGGGAAATGCATCCAGTTTACAGAAAATTATTGAGTGTCATTAAATTATTAACAGTGGTTGGAGCACATGTCTCTGTTTTTATTCTACTGAGATCACTACCTGAAGACTAATTCACTTAGCTTTTGGGGTGTGAATTTTGCAGCTTATTCATTGTGGGGAGCCCTTAACTATGTTGCGATGCTTAAAATAAAAAAGTTGATGAGGGTTATATTAAATTATTTTATAGTGAAAATTGATGATGAAGAAGTAATTATGGCCCTTTACAGCCCTTTAGACTTGAATGATTTCTCTCTGCTTTCTGGCAGAGGTTGGCAAACTTTTTCTGTAAAGGGCCAGATAGTAAATATTTTAGGATTTGTGGGCCATATGTTCCCTGTCGTAACTATTCAACTCTGCCACTGTAATGTAATGTCTATGAATAGACAATTCATAAGCTAATGGGTATAGCTGAATTCCAATAAAACTTTATTTACAAAAACAGGTGGCAAAGGAATTTGGCCCCTGAGCTACAATTTGCAGACTCCTGCTCTGTGATGTAGAATTATGGGTTTTATGTTCTTGTTTAAAGTTATCACTATATACAAAACGATTTTCGTAGAGAAATTTTGGTTTGGCAGCCTATCTCCTTGAAGATGATGAAAAGGCCCTCCTTTTAGGCAAGAAGACCTTAATTCTTAAAATAGATCATTGCCATCTATATAGCAGTTATCTAAAGCATGGAGCTCTCTATTTTATCAACGAGACAGAAAAACTACATTCTCTGCTTCCCATATAGCCTCACCCTCTATGTATGAGCAGCCTAGCCACTTGTCAAGGTCGCCTGAAACAGAGAGATAAGAGAGATAAACTTCATGGGCTTGATAATAATTCATTTCTCCAGATTTTCAAATTTTCAGCCTTGCATTAAACCATGTTACTAAGAATATGAATAAACATACAATATTACCTTCCTTCCTCTAGAAGTATCCTCACACAGTTTAACATCAATCCCTCATCTTTTATTGAGTTATTTACAAAAATGACCATTTGGACAACGTATCTCTCCCTTTGTAAAACTGCTGTTGAAGACATTTTCCATTAGATTGTTTTGTGTTCTGTAGGTGAAGTTCTATGTGCAAGCCCTCTTAGAGTTCAGTGGGGTGCCAAAAAGTGTATCTCTTGTTATTCTTCTTGTTATTAACAAGAGAGCGTAATGTAACTCCTCCTATGCTACCCCCCAGTTCCTATTTTTAGCTATTTCCAAAAGTGAAGCTAAGTATATGTCCAATTGCCTAGATTGTATTCAGCCTAGGGTTTCTTACCCAATCACCTCTTCCTTTTCCTTCTTGGTTATTTCATTTTTTTCTGGTTTTGCTGGATCTGATCATACTTGTGTCTTAGTACAGAATTTTTTTAGAGTATAAATAACAAACAAATAATGAAATTCGGGCCTGTTGAAAACGTTAAAAATCAAAAGAAGACATTTTCATCTGTGAAACTGGAAAAACAAGGAAGTGATCGCCAAACTGCCCAGGGCAGATGGTGTAATGATAACAGATAACAGAACTATTAAATTCATATTTTACTTTCAAGTTCTGCAACAAGAAAAGTGGTCTGCAGGCTGGGAGAATAAAAGCAAATAATACCAGAAATTAATTTTTGGGGTGCTTTGTTTTTGGGGGTGAGTTTTTTAGTACCTCGTCTCTTTTATTTTCATACTGTGAGGGGGTAGTCACAGTAGTTATTATATCCTACTTTGCTGGGGAGGAAATTTTGACTCAGCATTAAAGGACTTGTCCACATTCACAAACAATGTAAAGACTGAGTTGACTGCAACTCTGTCTAGATGAGTGAACAGTAAGACAGAGCCTGGCCACGCTTCAAATTAATTCTAGTTGCTAGAATGAGTGAATACACACTGAAGATTACTCAGTAATTATTGAGATATTCCATATTCCAGAGACCAAAAGATGAATAAATAAGGCAATGTCAATCAATTTTTCACAAAGAGGGATAGATTCCACAATTTACAAACTCTTCTCAGATGGCAAGCCCAGAAAAAGTCAGGAACGGATTTTTAAGCTAATGGTTTGTGAGTATTAACAATGGAATGTGGTGGTTACCAGGAGTGAACATAAGTTCACAAGGAATGTCAAGTTATGCTAGCTTAATTTATTTTCTTGCTTTAAAAATGGTGCTGCTTTATAAGATCAGAGGATTAACTAGGAAAACTTAATTTTCACAATAATATCATAAAAACAGCAACTACTTGTTGAATATTTACTATGTGCCAGGACTTATTTGCCTTGTTTTATGGAGCTACTTTATAAGATCAGAGGGTTGACTAGGAAAACTTAATTTTCACAATAATATCATAAAAACAGCAACTACTTGTTGAATACTTACTATGTTCTGGGCCCAATTTGCCTTGTTTTATTTACCTCCACAATAGTCCTAGTAGGTAGGTACTTTGCTTATCTCCCTTTTTAAAGATAAGAAACAAAGGATCGGTGAGATCAAGTAATTTACGCAAGGTCACATTGCTAGTGAGTGGCTGATGTGGAATTGAAGCCAAATTTTTCTGACTAGCTGTTGATGGTCACTACTACACTATATTGTGTAGACACACAGCCAGGCTTATGAGGTCTTTGAGGCTAAGGTAAAAGGGTGTACGGGTTGGGTCACAATACCTTTTGCTGGACTCACAACAGGTTGTAAACAAAGCAAAAGCATGTTGATTGATATTTTAGTCTTAATTTGCTTGGCATTTGGATCAATGAATTGGCTAAAGACATAGAAAACATACTTATCACCCTTGTAGTTAACAGCATCAAGAAGAAAAGCCAATCCTATCACTGCAATTAACTAATATTTGCATAGTGTTTCCCATATTACAGAATGTTTTCACCTAGCTTGTCACATTTGATTCTCACAACTGTGCAAAGACTTATTCGTAGACTTATTACTATTTTTCCTCCCCCCCTTTTTTTTTACAGTGGGCAGAACTGAGGTTCAGAGAAATCAAGTGACTCAATCAGAGTCATACAGTGAATAATCTGAGGACTTCTGTTTTCTGTCACACTGCAGTAGATATAGAGCCATGATTAGCAGCATTATCAAGATATGTAAATGCAAGATCAAAACCAGTAAGATGAAATATGAAGGTGATAGATGTAAAGTCTAACAAGGAAGTAAACAGTATATTTATTTGAATGCTTAATGTAAGCCAACATTGCATTATGATTACTAATAATGCCAATTAATATTGGGCTGGATTAATGGATTATTAATTACTTATAATGCTAGTTTAATATTGGGCTGGATTTATTAATATCCACATCAAATAAGAAATACTCCCACTAAATATGGAACTGTTCCAAACATACGCAGGATCCAGCATTTACTAAAAACCTGGACTAGGTAGAGAGTATCTAGAGGCAGGTAACTACTGCAGAGACCATGGGCTACATGTGATAGTGAAGGCAATGAGGAAATGAATAGAAATTCTGATTTTCTTCAAAATTTTAAGAATTATCAAATGGAAGAGAAAAATATTTGTTCTGTGTTGATATAGGTCCAATAGGTGTATGAGAAAATCAAATTTTGGCTTGACATAAAGGACATCTCCAACAATTGAGCAACTCCCTATTGAATGAGCCTTGTGGAGTTTTAATGCCCTGTCATGGGAAGAAGTCCCTCACTGGATGGTCTTTCTTTCTTTTAGATGTCAGGTGAAAAGCGAAATTACGAAGAGTTACCATGGCTTGCTGAATCTGATATTATGTGATAGTTAAAGAACTTATTCCAGGAGGGCAAAGATGATTCCTGTTTTGGTTTTCACTTAGCTCCAAGCAATGTCTGGAATATAGTAGAAGCTCGAAATATATTTATTGAAATGAATCTTCAAAAGGGAGAGAAAAGGACTACGGGCTGGTCATGAACTGTCTACTGGGATACATCATGCCTGACACAATTAACACTCCCCAGACCATTTTCAGTGAGAGGCGTCAACGTGAGGCTCTAGTCTGGAGCATTTGTACTCACTGTGCCCTTTGCTTGGAATGTGCTTCCCCTTGGATTTTCACCAGGCTCAACCTCTGAATTTATCATGTCTGCTCAAAAGGCACTTCATCACAGAGGTGTATATCTGAAGAAGCAATCCCTTAAACTGTATCACTTCACTTTATGCTTACCCTGCTCTAGTACTTCCGAGCATTTTTTACTGCTTGATAAACAGAGGCACATGCGCGCGCGCGCACACACGCACGCACGCACGCACGCACGCACGCACACACACACACACACACACGCACGCACGCGTCTCCTGACATTTAAATGTAAGTTCCTTGGTAGAAGGGACTTTGTTTTGCTCCTGTTTGTTACGGATTGAATTGCATTCCCCTCAAATTCATATGTTGAAGTTGTAATCCTCAGTAGCTTCAAATGTAACCTTATTTGGAAAATAGGGTTGTTGCAGGTGTAATTAGCTAAGATGTGGTCATACCACAGTAGGGTTGGCCTCTAGATCAATAAAACTGGTGTCCTTTTTAAAAAGGAACATTTGGATACAAAGACACACACAGGAAGAATGCCGTGTGAAAATGAAGGCAGAGACTGGGGGCACACATCTATAAGCCAAGGGATGTCAAAGACTGCCAGCAAACCACCAGAAACTAGGGAAGAGACATGAAACAGATTCTCTCTCACAGCTCTCAGAAGGAACCAACCCTGCTGACAACTTGATCTTGAACTTCTAGCCTCCAGAAGTGAGATAATAAGTTTCTGTTGTTTAAGCCACCCAATTTTTGGTACTTTGTTATGATGGCCCTAGCAAAGTAATATTCTGCTGTATCTGTGTAGCTACAACTGTGACTAGATAGAGTAGGTATTTAATAAATACTTTCTGAGTGAATGTTGAATGAATGAATAAATGGAAGAATAACTGGATATATGTTAACTCAGGAAAGTCATCTATTTTTTCTAGTCCTCAGTATTGTCATTTGTAAAATGATATCCACTACAGTGTAGAAGATTTATCCAGTTTTCATCTATTTATAAAAAAGAACTCTTGTGACAGAAAAATTGATCATATATTAGAAGTTATCCAGGAAGCTTATTTAATCTGAATCTCTATTAGAAAAATACAGACAGACACGGGTTTTAAAGATGGTTGAAATTTTAATTTGACCCGAGGCAAACGTCTGAAATGAATAATTTCCTGAGATGGCTTTTAGATTTTGATCCTGTGTTTTTTCTTGAAGATTTTATCTATTTATAGAAATCAGGTCAGTGAGACTGTGAGTTATAGGCGATGTGATTTTATTGCACCCCAGGCTCAACTATGTATCACAGTAGAATCTTCTCACTGAGGAAATGAGCTGTTGGCAAGAAATGCTGTAGGAATCAAATCAGAGTAGAATGCAGAAAATAGTCTTCATGATTGGGAACTTTGGGCGTGTCATTACCTGAGATGAAATTAGGTTTATTCTTGTGGCCCCTGAAAATGGGCTTTGCAGAAAGATCTAGTTGAAGAGACAACGAGCAGGACTGCAGAGACTGATCTGGACGTGATTAGATTTATTAGTCTGAACTATCAGGAAAGCCCCAGCTGGCCAGAGTGAGCTCAAGTTTTCAGTCCTTCAAGACTGGACTAGGTGGGCTTGCCAGGGCTAATCCACAGATATGGTTTTCTAGAAACCCAATGCACCCAATAGAGCTCTGGTTCTACTTCCCTTTTTAGGACCCTTACCTTCCAAGGGATCAGCAGAATCATGTTCTCTATCTCCCGCTATTCAAAGCATTTGACTTCTGTGTGGAACGTTTCTGAGTGTCCTGTTACTGAGAGTTAAGTCCTCCACTTGGTTCTTTTCATTCTCCTTTCCCAACTCACATTTCCTGAGGTAGATCTGCACTCCAATGAAATAAATTGATACCTCAGTGCGCAGAACTCAAAGACTCATAGGGCACAGAATTGAGGAAGTCACAGAATTTGCAGCTCTAAAGAAGAGTTAGATTTATCTCCCAGTGGGGGTCTGCTGGGCTCTATGGGAAAGACAGTTTGAATTTGGATTTTGGTGCTTTTGGCTTCACCAAGTTTTGGGTTCCTCTTGCTAGTCTAACTTAGCTCAAGTCCAAGAAGCCACCATAGTTCTGAATGCATGGAACCAAAATCAACAAAGAGCAAAGCATCCCTCTTACTTTCCCATGTACAATTGTCTGAATGTTGGTTTTCCCCCCAAATTCATATGTTGGAACCTAATACCCAGCATGATAGTATTAAGAGCTGGGGGCCTTTGGGAAGTGATTAAGTCATGAGGGCTCCACCATCATAAATGGGATTCATGCCCTTATAAAAGAGACTTGAGCAATCTCCTTTGCCCCACTTCCACCATGTAAGGGCACGGCAACAAGCACCATCTATGAAGCAGAGAGCCTTCACCAGACACTCAATCTGCTGGTGCCTTGATCTTGGACTTCCCAGTCTCCAGAACTGTAAGATATAAATTTCTGTTGTTTATAAATTACACAGTCTATTTTGTTATAGCTGCCCAAATGGACTGAGACGCCACCCCTACCTCGGTTTTGCAAATGGGTCAGTAAAAAAGTATTCTTGGTGTGGGCAAGAGTGTAAGTTAGTACAGTGAAGACTCAAATAGAAAACAAATCCCCAAAACAGAGGCTATTTATATTTTAAATCTTTGGATTATAGTGAGCAGTTGGAAGCAATCTTAAATGTCACCTAATTTAACTAACTTATTTTACAGATTGGGAAACAGCATGCTCTAAGAAAGACCTTTTGACTTGCAGACCCTATGTTTTCCATGTAGTTCTATATTTTTGTATCTTTAAAATTTTACTCCTCCTTCCTTTATCTCTGCATAATTCAGGGCAAAAAAATCCATAAAACCAGAGGGTGGGTGTATTAACAAGATTGTAGCAAAGGGAAAGGACATAGACAAGAGACCATTCCTAATTCAGTGTTCTGTGATTTAGCTAAGCATTAAAGCAAACTAAAGCTGGGTGAGAATTAGAATTTGTGGTCCTGAGACTCTTGGGTGAAATGGGCTCCCATGTTATTTTCTACAGTCAGATATTCTCTATAGTCTGATGGTATGAGTCTCTATAGCAATGATTTTCATTTCTTTTGGAGAATGGAGTAATGGTTCTCATTTGAGAGTCTGAAGACTATCAAGGATCCTCTTTCCAGAAAAATATCCATTCACAATTTGCACACAAGTTCAGGTGATTCACACATGTCCTCGATATGAAGACTGGACTCTAGGTTATGAACTCATGTTCTAAATATTAATGGCAGCTATGAGTGTTGATTGAGTATTTGTGATGTTCCAGGCATTATTCTGAGGACTTTACATGTGCCACATTATTTAACTTCCACAACACTTGAGGTAGGTAGTATTACCTCCATTTTACAGAGAAAACAGATTTAGAGAACATCTGCCTGTTTAACAACCATTTCTTAAATACTGACTGGTGCTAAGCATGATGCTAGGTGCTGAGGACACAACAGTGCACACAAATGGGCATCATTTCTGCCATCATCAAGTTTGGAATTCAGGGAAGCCAAGTGACTGCATATATACACAGAAACGTGCCATGAGGAAATAGGCATGGAGGAGCATGTCAGGCAGTGAGAATAACAGATCCACGTGGAGTGTTGGAAGAATGTAAAGAAAGAAGTCATGTATGGACCACTCAGACACACAGGTGTGAGAGGCACATAATGAGGGGTAGCAGATAAGGTGAGCAGTGTAGACCGTGTGTGGGAGTTAAACCATTCTCTAGAGGTTAATGCGAAAAGAAGAGACTGAACTCAAACCAGGTTCATCTGCCCCCAAAGTCAGACCCTTCCCCATTATTGCTACAGTTCATTTCCTCTGACTACAATGACTCCTTTTGATACATATGTGATGTCCTAGTTTCCTTCATGCCAGTAGGAAGGAAGTACACCTCCCTAAATCTGGGATCAAGGACCAAGTTTTAAAATTTTCCGTCTGTCAGCCTGTGTTCTGATTCTTTTGCCCTTATTTTCTGCTGGAAAATCAACCTACCATCTCCTCCCCAAAGCCTTTTTCCCAAGCTCGCCCCTATGTCTGGGTGAGCCCTAGGTAAAAGCCTGGAGAATCCTGGGCAATCATTGAATCATGCCTTTTTGTTTCCTGCCTGACCCTAAATTTCAAGGGATTATGCATTCAGACCAATGCCTTAATTTGGTGAAAAAATAATCTCTTATCTCTATTTCTAAAAAATTGCTTCTAAGTGCTTCGGCTCTCACTGTTGTCCCCACATGTGCAGAGCTCTGTCCCAAACAATGGGGGCCTTTATTTCTTCTTTCCAGAGCAGCAGCTTGCTGGCACACGAGATTGCCAGGCCTGGGGCTGGACCCCTGCCCAGAGTGGCAAGGGTGGGTACCCAGGCCACATATGACTCGTACTCTGTTGTCCAGCTAATGTCCTTGGCGCACCATCACTGCTGAGTATGCTGCACACGACAAACAGAAACACGGTGCTAATTTCAACGCCTATTAGAAACACAAGGCAGTAGAAATAATGGTTGATAGACAGAAATGGTCAGAATTGGCAGGTTAAGAAGCCCTAAAAGCTTCTGGGAGATGTTGACAAACAATGGGAAATAGATACACTCTATGATAATAAAAATGTATTTGACAGTGTGCTTTTGAATGGGCACAGTGAGAGACTGAAGTGGACAATACGTGACCATGGTTTTTGCCCCACACCATCCAGAGCTGCTGATCAGGTCAGGCCAAGAACAAGCATCTGTGCATTCACGCAAAAGCTATCGGAATGCAGAGTGTTCCCAATGAATACGTTAATAACTTTCAACAACCTTCACTTCTGGACATGATGTAATTAATTCTTGAATCAGTGAAGCAAGATGGTCTGTGGTCTGATATTTTCATTTGAAAGTAAGTGGGAAGACAAAAGCAAACAGGCTTTTTGGCTATGACAGAATCAGTGACCTTCCAAGTAAGGAATTTAAACTGGAACTTTCAACTTTAGAGGGGAATGAGTCTGGAGAACCCTTGTGTAGCAGAAATTGAAGGTGGAGATAGAGTGGGGGTTACAATGCTCCCCACTGCCCTCTGAGCACACACACCCTTCCCCATTACATACACTACTTTCAAGGGCTCTGATGTCCCTAAACCTTTTTTTTTTTTTTTTTTTTTTTAGCAGGAAAACATTATTGCTAACAGCTTTTTTAAAAGAAAAATACACAGGGCTGGCATGCCAGCACATGCTTGAATGCTCTCACAGTTACATATAAGCTTTAAAAAGAGGCCCCCTTTTCCCCGAGCCTTACTCATACTCCATGCATCATAGAGCCAGAGTTTGGAAAGGCTGTGAAGAGTGCACATGGCAATTGGATCTATTGTGTCAGATCGTGGGAGTGGTAAAAGCAGGTGACGTAGTAGGGGTGGGAATGTAAAGTTGGGGGGTGCAGTGTAGGGTAGGGAGGGGCCGTGCAGGGCAGCAGGAAAGGTTGTCATACTTCTTGATGTTCTTTAGGACATTTAGGATAACAGAACCATTGTCTTTTAAAGATGAATGAAACCTTAGAAACCTGACATGAAGATTCAGAGGTATTAACTGCCGAAGCAAAATCACACAGGCAGGGAAAAGCTGGGTGAGACAGTGTCTGCATAACACAGACCCTATTTTGGACCACAAAACCCATTTGAGAATATGATTAGGGCTACAGACACTTTCCTCTGAAAAACAAAACTACGCATAATATTTCCTATTCAATTCAAAGGATTTATTCACTCTTTAAGTGAAACTGAGGGTCTGAGGAATTTTCTGATAGACAAATATAGGTTATTGATTGAGCATATACATAATGCTCAGACAGACTGAGGTTTAAGGTTTTCCTCCTTTCAACTTACTAGCTGTTTAGCACAAGCAAGCATGTAAGGTTTCCAAGCCTCAGCTTCCTGTTACATGACATAGGTGTAATAATACCTATTTGTAGGTTATCAAATTGAGATTCAATGTGACAATGGGTTTAAAGAACTTTAGTTAGTATAAAGCCTGGCACATGGGAAGGACACCTGTGTGCCATTGTTTTGTCACTGTCCTCCCTCCTTGACCTCATGGACTCCGTGGTTAGCTGGTGGTAGGCTACCCCGTCTCCTGAATTTCTTCCCGGTCCTTTGCCTTTTGCTTGCTTCCAGCCTAAATCTATTTGCTTCCTGGCCATTCTCCTTTCCTTAAGAGTCTCTCCATCTCACCATATGAAAGACAGCCAGTGTTAAAATGTCTTAATAAATTTGTCGTGCAGAAATCCATTAGAAGGTAGTGCAAGAAAAATAAGATTACTTGAGAAACAGGTATGGCTGTGAAGAGCCTCCTCCCTGTGGTGGAGATCTACAGCAGCACAAGTGGAAATAGCAGGTCTGCAAGAATGGTTTTGAGCCTAGGTTATTTCATCTTCCCTTTAATAGCAGGGGAAAAGATAGCTTGTTTTCTTTACATAGTTTATTTTTTAAAAATCTAAACTTTCAGTTTGGAACTCTTCTGTTTTTAATGTCAAGTGTCTTTGGCTGATACGCTGAAACTGCTTGCAACTTCTAACTAGTCTCCCTGTACCCACCTCCACTGCCTTTGAGTCTGTGTTGAGGAACAGAAAGGTGGACTCAATAAGAGGAGGAGGGATGTTAGAAATACTGAGCAGCAAGGAACCTGCTCCCACCACCCTCCTTCTGGTTCAAGTTCTCCATTTTTTGTAGTGTTGGAAGTTTCCCTAGGGATGGGTGCAGGGTGAATTATATGAAATTTTGGAAACTGGGTTTCCAAGGACAATGAAGTGTAAGCCTCTAAGCTCCTCTTCTACCTGGCAAAGTTGGATCACAAGAATGATAACATCTCTTGGTGTTTTGTGCCAGTTCAACTCCCACCCACTTATATTTGAAAGTAGGACTTCAAGGTACTTTACCACAGAAACCAGAAAGCAACCTTGAAATAGTCCCAGAACAGCAAAATCTGCTTTCTCCTCAGGTTAACTGCTGAGTTTTACTTCACCCACACAAGAATGACATGATCAGAGCCAGAACAAGTTTCTGGCTTTCTGACGCTTTAACATTACAGATCACTGTTCTCTTCTACGTCCTCTTTTCCCCATTGACTTCTAGGAATAAAAGTGAAGTTCAAGCAACCTTTTTAGTGCTTCCGTCTTCCTCGTGGAGTAGGGATGGGGTCATGTGACAGTTCCCTCAAAGAGCTGCAATCGGAGGGGAAATACAATGAGGATGCTTCACAAACAAGGCAACCTGCTCTTAGACAGATTTGGGTTCAAAGCTCTTTTTTATTATATTCCAGCCTTGAGTCCTGGGAAAATTACTTACTTCTAACTTTGTAACCTCTGTTTCTTTCTCTGTAACTGGAGACATACAGCTATTGTTGGGACCGGTCCCTATATGGTGTCTGGCACCAATTTCCTCCTCTTGGGTCAGGCAGTTTCATCCTGGGTAGTGATTCACTATATTGAGAATGATATGCCTTTTGGATAAATGACTTAATATCCAGAGTTAATGGAGATGGCAGGTTTGGAAGTTGGAGAGTGTTGTGTTGGGGGGTGGTGTTTATACTCATTGAAGATAATGATCGCTTACTCTAACATGTTAAAATATGCTAGAGCCTTTCTTCTCTCCTTTTCCTCAATGTCTCATAAGACAGTCTGTAAATAAATCAAATAGACTGGTGCAGTGCCAGCTCATCACCTCTATCATTCGGGTGACTAGTTGACAGAGTCATCATCAACTTGTTACCGACTTTAGCATGTTATTTTGGAAAGAGAACTGAATTGGGTGCCACACACAAGGAGAAGCATCCAAGGAGAAGCACAACTTGATATTAACACTTACTCTGTTCCAGGCCCTGGGCTACAAGCGATTGATACAAGGGTGAGGGAATCCAACATTAAACTGCAAAGTGAGTCTAGTATCTTAATCAGAATCCAAGGTTTCTCAGGGAGTGCAAATTCCAGAAGAACTCTAATTTTTTTAAACTTTTGTTTCAATGTAAATTTTAATGGTCATTTAACAATTTATAAATTGTATTAGTCCATTTCTGTTGCTTATAGCGGAATACCTGAAACTGGGTAATTCATAAAGGAGTGAAATTTATTTCTCATGGTTTAGGTGCTGGGAAGTCCAAGTTCAGAGAATACATCTGGTGAGGGCCTTGTTCTTGGTGGTGTGTCTTCACAGAAACTCAGGGTATCACAAAGTAAAAATGGGCTGAGCAAGAGAGAGAACTCACTTTCTTACTTGCCCTCCTTATAAAGTTATGAGAACTGCACCCATTACTCCACGAATGGATCAATCCATTCACAAGGGCACAGTCCTCATAATCTAATCACCTCTTGAAGGTTCCACTTTTTGATGACCACAATAGGATTTCCCACCCTCTTAACACTGTTAGAACAGAGATCGAGTTTCCAATGAATGAACTTTTTTGTTGTTATTGTTGTTGGCTGGCAGACAACCATTGACCTTTCTGTTATAAGGCTGCACTTTAACCAGCTGAGCTGTCCAGCCAGCCCCCAATGCATGAACTTTTGGGGGACACATCTGGCTCACAGCATAAAGGCAAAAGTTTTTTTATAGCAATAACTCATGTCTGAAAAATATGTCCAAAGATTATGATTTAAGTTTTTTAACCTGCTGTCTAAGAACATACCTACATACTCTCCGAATCTTCAGAAAGTTTTCTTTCATTCAGCTTTTATATATTATCAAAGTTGAAAAACACTGTCAAAAGGGATCGGAATTTTTGTCCTCCTCAACCCTTAACCTTGTGTATAGTCTTAGCCAAGACACATAAACCCATTGGGCCTCATAATCTTGCTCTAAAATCAAATACCTAGACCTGGTAAGCTCTGAAGCTCTTCTAGTTTTAATCGTCTATAGCTTTATGACTTTCCCTCTAACTGGAATTGTAACCTGGATGTCTTTGTAATTTCTGGTTCAGAGGCAAGAGCAATGGCTGGACATCAGACCTGTTCTAATTCTGCCTTCAGAAATGATTTCTAGGAAAAATAATGGAATCATTTTACTTCTTTGTGTCTTAGGTTTTCATTTGAAACATAGAATGATAACTTAAACAACAACAACAACAACAACAACAACAACAACAGCAAAACCAAACTTGAAAATAAATGATAACATATGTTTGAAAAGTTTTGGAATATTGCAGCAATGTTGTTCCGAATGTGAACCCTGCAGTGACACTAAATGAAAGGACAAATTACCATCTCTAAGTTAATTAGTCAGGAGGATATAGATTATACTGTACCAGGTTCACTTGCGCTACAAGTCAATGTATGTTGGCAAGGGCTCTGCTCATTGCAATCACTGAGGGAGGGACCCAGGCTGCTGGGAACTCCATGTAGACTTATGCTCCCAATATCAATGGATGAGAGAGAAGGGGATACTGCGAAGTGCACATTGTCTCTGAATCACACTTCATTGACTAATGCAGGTCACACAGTTATGCCTAGGTTCACGGGGGTGGTGTGAAATGAAGAATAGCAATTCTACTTGTGACCAAAAAGAGAATATCTTGAATATTATGACACTGAGTCTTCACAAATATAACATCATTAGCATGCTCATTTTTAAATTTAGAGACTAAAATCCAAATTATAATTCTAGGGAGTGATCATCCCAAAAGGCAAAACAATGAACAAATTCAAGTTGATTTTGGATTTGACTATACACATTTCTCAGAAGAAGGAGATTTCCTGGGAAGGGTGAAGGAAGAGAAGGAAGACATTTGGCAGCTGTTGATTGGTGAGTTGCCCATGATAGAAGAACTTACAAGTAAGAATTCTTAGCAGTGAGAATGTGCCAAAGGAATAAAGCAAAATTAACTGGGGTGAAAGTTCATGGAACATGAAATAACACAGGTAGATCCGTGATCAAAGGAACAAGTGGTTTATGACAGAACTTCTTTAGTAAGGACTCTGAGGTTGAAGTCACATTTGTGTTTCATGTAGAGGATCTCATACGGGGAAGCAATTCCAATTTCATTTGGAATGAAAGAAATGTGTTCAGATTGGAAGAGATGGGATGAACAACAGGAAGGGCTACAGAGAAAGTGCGGTGAATTTCCATGTTGGTTTATACAAATTGGTTTTTCCAGTGCCATACTTTAACATTTAGTATTTACTGAGATTTTCACTATACAGTTCACTTTAACCCAGAATAAATAAAAATTCTGCAAAAGAGAAATATTTTAATCGAAACGTGGAATTGATTACCTGCTTCATCGAGGTAACAACAATTTTGCTGTAGTGTGGTATCCTGTCATTGCTCTGGGAGGTGAGGAGTCCGAAATAGAGTGGCTTTAGTTTTCCTTTGAAGATAATGTTCTTAGAATGACATCATGATCTAGTGTAAAATAATATTAGTTCCCAAATAAAAAATAATCAGATGTAAGTATAAAAACATTCAAAATGCCAAATATAACTTAAATATTTATACTTATATCGATACATCTAGAATATGTTCAGTGCTGACTGGTGATGTTTGCATTTATCTTCATTTTAGATTATTTTTTACTATTGTCCTTTACATTGGTATGTCTAGAGAATTGGCTGGCATACAAATAAAGGTAAAAGGAGGAGAAAAAATTCTTTAAGTGTGATGTGAATCTTCTGAAATTTGTGATTTTGGGGCAGCAAAAGTTAGAAGGAAAACAAGATATTTTTAAAAAATAATATAGTGATGGTTAATTTTATAGCAGATATGGAAAATGCAGATAGAAATGAACTTGTGTGGAGAAAGAACACCTCAAAAGACCTGACTCAAGACCTGAACAAGTTCATGCATGTTATTTGGCATCATGTGTCATTTCATAAATCACTTTCATGCTTGAGAAATGCAATATATGCATAAATAATATTGATGCTAATAGCAACAATAGTAAGTTACTGGTCTTGCTTTGTACTAAGGTGTCTCTGCTGCAAAGGCTGTTATGGGATTCCACAGCAATAAAGAACTAGAAGTATGGATTAGAAAGATTATTCTCCAGCTATTTGTCTAATATGAATATGACCTTAAGCTTCAGGTCCTGCTTCTACCCATTTATAGGACCATAGGTAGTAATGAAAAACCAACCAAAATATAGCTACTAATAGTTGTTGTGATCAAGGTGGGCTAATGACACCTGGGACAGCAGAGAAGCAAAGCCAGAAGAAATGAGCCCTGCAGTGATAGGGAGGAGGACCTTCACTTATTCTCTCTCTCTGCTTGCTGCCACCACATTCTGATCTTGAAAGCCTGAAGTAGTCATGGTACCTGTGTTCCTGATGGGCCTATCTCCGTGGAAAAGTGTTCTAATGTTTGATAAACCTGCTCTATTTGGAGAGAGAATGGCGTTTTTAAGAACAGGGATGAAACATTCAGGGAGCTAGGGAGATCTCGCCTGGTGTGCCCATGTGCTCAGGGCCACCATATTGACAAACGTAACAAGGTGTGAAAGGACTCAGAGTGATTCTAAAGCATGGGACTGAAAGGACTGGGGTGATGGCTGAGGGATAGGCCTTTCTCCTCTGCAGTCTGAGAAGGCTTATGGTTATTGCCCAGCAAGTTCTAGAAAAGAATTCAGGTTATTATATAACTTGTTTCCAAACATTCTTGTGGGGTGGGAAGGTTGCAGCTATATATGGCCCCTCTTGCCAAGGAAGCACTCTAGCACCTGTGGGTCTGATATCCACTGTGGTGGGGCAGGCTTATCAGGTTGGCCAACCTTGTAGATCCTGTTGTGCACAGAATATTTCTTCTCTCTCCACTTTTGTTGTTTACTTAGCAAAAGGCACTCCACATTCACTGCAAGTTTTGACACTCTCTCTGATACACTGTATGGCTACTGTACCTTAACTTTCAATTACATGAAATCCTATTACAATCATTTTCTTATAACAAATCCTCTTTAACACCTGAAAAGCTCATCTCCCATGGGTGTAGTATTATGCTGTCAAAATAAAAACCAGAGGAATCCTACTGCAATTGCAGTAGCGATTGCATGTGTTTGAAAATAGGATCTGCATAGGGGCCCTACCCACTTTGCAAAAGAGAAAGAAGTTATTCTAAGCCATTCAAGTATGGCTTGACCTATAAACCAGTGTCGTTAATTCTGTGATTTTAAATTAATCTGATATAATGTTAAAATACTTTCTTGGGGAAAGCATTTCTTTCAGAAGTGAGGTCCAGAATTCCTTAATATTACTATTAGAATGATTAATGTAACTAGAATATTTTTCATAATACATAGCAAGAACACACTGTATGTGAAGGTTGTTTTTGTTTGTTTGTTTGCTTTCTTTTAATGCTACTACTGTATTGATTAAACCATAAGCAAGTTTCAAATGTTGGTGGGCAAATGGGCATGATGTTTCCACCTCTTTTGCCTTGATAATATTTGGCCAACATCAATAAGTATAGCTCAGACAACTGTTTTATTGTTCCATTTGCTACTTTGGGCTAACTCATCATTTTGAAGAACATCTCGGGGTCAAAGGAGAGAAATGGACGTCTGAAGAAAGTAACTGATTTTGTTGACAGTGCTTTTCAGTATTAGTCATGGTGCTGATTCTTCAAACTGACACTCTGAGCTCCATCCTGGGCAATGATAGTCCTCTGTGAATTAGCTGGCAGGAGGATGGCAGGAGCATGTCTCTCCAGTTAATTAAATCCCACCGCAATAATCACTCTATTCCACATATAACCCAAGAGTTACCTCTATTTCTATAATTTTTCCACCACAGAAGGAAAATGAGTAGCTCAACAACTGTGTATCAGTCAGAATTAACAAATTTCTTCTTTCCTTTTTGAGTCCTTACCTCCAATTGGCAGGTTGGTAAAATCTTACCCATTCTGGCAACGAACATGTGCCACATTTTATTTACTTTCTTGAGGAACGGGAGTAAGATTGCTGATGGCTCTGTTCACCATCTACAATGACCAGGTCTCTTGCTATAACCCGGGAGAGGCAGAGTTCTCTGCTTCCATAATGGAGCTTTGGTTCAGGCCCATCTTTCCAGCCGAGGGTAATGTGAGCTGGAATTGGTCACAGAGGCCCTGGCAGCTGGCTTAACTTGTTTATATAAAGACGGAACACAGCCACTGATTAAGAGAGCCACCTCCTACTGGTTGATTTTGGAGTGAAGCCCAGAATTTTCCATGGCGATAGCTTTTAAAAGTTAGGTCAGCATCTCAATGAAAGATAAGGACACACAAGAAAACTCTTGTGGGTTTCCCTGTCTTCAGAACCCCCACTGTTCAGCAAGAATCGGAATAGATATATTTGACCAATGAAATGCTTCTACGAGGTTTATCTCCATGACAGGATCACTCTTCCTGGAGTGATCCTCTGAACTGAAGATTAAGTGGGTCAGTCTGAGGCAAGCTTAGCACTTAGCAGCTTACGTACAGCCTTGGCTCTTCAGTTCTAAAACCCTTCAGGGTGAACTGGTCAGTGATAAGATCAATTTGGTATCAGGACATTGCATATGGGGGATATTTTTAAATGGTAGGGACAATGTTGTACATAATAAAAGACTACTGCTTCTAGGTTTAAATTGGAGAATAAGGTAGCCACAGAGGAATGGGCAGGAAGGTGAGTTTGGGGAACAGGGACCCGATGGAAGAATTCCACAGAGAATCAGTGGAGAAATTATAGGGCTTCAAGGTCCCATGGATTTCATCACCCCGATAACTGATCAAACATACTTGATGGAATAGTATTTTTGCAAAACTGCACAAAATGATCTCAGGCCATGGTGCAATTTGTGGATGCAAAGGAATCCTTCCACTGGATTGGAACCTTACTTTATATTTTTATTTATTTAGTAAGCAGAGGCTATTCCTTTATTAAGTTTTCTATCTGTATGCTTAGAAATAAAGACGTGGTAATGCCAAAACACTACATGAAATGGAATCTTTAGTAGCTAGAGTGTGTGCAACAAGAAGTGGTGATTAGAGGATATTCCTGCTCTCTAGACTGCAACTTCCAGAGGTTAAAAAAAAGAACATCCTACTTTTATAAAAGGAGAGAAAAATCCTTTGCATAGATTATTATATAAATAAATCTTCTTAACACTGCAGTTCTTTTTTTTTTTTTAACAAAGCACAAAGAGTTATTGTGTGATTTATGTGAAAAGGTTATATAACTGTACTCTGTTACTTTAAATAGTGTTTTTTATTTAAACTGCCAACGTCTTCATCACCAGCATAGGAAAAAAAATGCATATTTGCTAAGCACAAAGGTAATTTTCAAGGACTGTAATTAGCTCATGATAACTCTATCTTTTGTGATGTCTTTGCTGCTGAACTAGAAAAGAAATGGACTTTTTTTCATTGTTAAATCTAAACTGTGGCACCTGCAGTGTGTCAGTTCAGTGAGAACCAGGGAGGGAAAAAGTCTGAGGTATTACATTTGCTCAGGGGAAAATTACGGAAAGTAACAGATCTCGCAATTTTCATTTGGCTTCATCTTTTCTTTTACAAACACAACAAGGCTTCATTTTTCCCTGTTCCTGTTGTCAAACTGACCCTTTATTTCCAGGATATTAAAAGATATATTTAAAAACCAAACCGAACATATGATATGGAAGACAAAAGCAGTAATGAAATTATCGTAAACAGAAGGTAGGAAAAAGCTAGGGGTGCAAATCTTTGTGTCTTAAAAATGGATAATAGGGCAGAATGCTGGCAAGAGAAAGAAAATGAAGGAAATATTTGAGGAAGAGAATGCTAATTACTTAAATTCATTCCAGGAAAATCAATTACTAAGAAACATTTACTTCCATGGAAAGTCATATCTTTGGTGGAGGTCAGAGTGATGTGCACATGAGGTATGTGTGCAGTGTCACCCAAAGTATTTCTCTCATTGGTTGAGACAACATTATGGAGGAATTCAGGGGATCAGAGTCAGAAAATTCTCCCCATGGTGAGGAACATCTCCAGAGAAAATTTAGAAAGTTTCCTTCCTAGGAACAGAGGCTGTTGTAGGCAGTGGAATTCCCTGGAGTTGGTAACTGTACTACATTCTGGGATTTGGAGATCTGTTTCCTTCTCAGAAGTAAACCATACTTTTGTAGGCTGAGATCTGGGATTCCAGAGCTTGTTTTTCACCCCAGGTTTGGACTATAACCACATAAACAACAGAAAAATCTGTAATTCACTTAAGTCAAAGAATTACAGTGTGGCACGTTAGTTCCAGGTGTGTTTTCTCTGGGACTGTGAGAACATTATCACCTGTTTGGTTACCAACCAGGCTGCCCAGGTGGCAGTTTGGCAAAGAACCAGCATGAACAAGGACAACCACTTGCAATGGACTGTGAAATTTTCAGGCATAGTTGTTCTCAGACATTATTGATCCTTTTCAGTTCAAACATTAGATTTCAGTTTTAATGGGAATAAAGACAACTGATATGAGACCGAAAATGAATAAAAACTTTAACAGTTCAGGCATCAGATACCCACTTCCAGAAACTCTTGCACTGGGAGAAGGTAATTGATTTTTAAAGAGTGCCTTGCAACTGGCAGAGAGAAATGAGATGGTAGCTGGTTGTTTCAATATGTCATAGAGAATTATGTCAATCAATATGCTTTGCAGGTAGAATTCAGTGGTAAGTTTGATTGTTATATCTTTAAAAGTTACATAGGGATGTTGAGCCTCTATCAGGCAAAGTCTTTGGCATTTAGGATCTCATTAAATCTTGTTGTCTGGAAGGTGTCACATACCCTGTTTAACAGATCAAATAAGGGAGGACTGAAAGTTAATTTCCTAGCCAGGAAGGAAGAAGTCAATTAAAAACATATATTTGAAGAATGATCAATTTCACTTCAATTACCCAGAGGAAGTGTTTTGAAATGTGTATTTAAACTAAGAAGCAGAATGCATATCAAAGGGGAAAGAAAAGTTAAACCGTGAAAGGAAAGCCCAAAGTTAGCGGCAATGGTATATACAATAACAGGTGCAGACTTTTCTAAATTTGCAGCTACCCTCTCTGACTTTACCACGTGGCGGGAGAATCTCTTCAAACAGGAGATACTTTCTCTGAAACTTAAAGGCTGTCTTAGGCTTCTAGCAAAGCCTGATGAATAATATCAATTCCTCCATGTGTTCAACATGAGGATCAGGCCAAAATTAACCCCACTGTAGATAGAAGGTAGCCAAGATGACACCATTATCCATTATGCTGAAAAAGAAATGCTTCTCTTTAAACCTAGAGGGAAAATGTAGATACAAAAAGTCCTTCAGATGAATTGTATGCCTGGTTTTATCCAAGCCGGGTCACTTGGAACGACACCTCTCTATTTCTGTCCTCTTCTATGGGCTACATTTAGATCTTAAACAATTAGCCCTCTTTAAGGTTTTTTTTCCCTTTCTTTCATTTTTTTTTTTTTAATGTCACCTGCTCTAGAAATTCCAGCATTTCTTATTTTTAGATGCTGAGGTCAGGGCAAGTGCAAAAATGATGACACTTTCTGCCCTTACAAGCAATTTTTTTTGACTTTAGCAGGACACAACAAAGTACTGAAAAAGTTGCCACATTTCATTTTAACCCCTTTGAGTCAGAATCACAAAGCGTAAGTACTAGTATGTTCTCAGGAGGCTAACCCCATTAGAGAAAATCCTATTTAGGAAGACAAGTGCTCCCTGTCATGTAACCCCCTCCAGGTCTTCCAAACTTTGCTATTAGGCGCATTTATTTTCCTGATCTGCTGTCATTTAATTGTAACCATGAAAGTAAGGCATAGAGGCTACTCTCTGATTTGATTTTTTCCCTGACAATTCTAAATCGAGTATTCCATGAACTGTTTAGATTTCTAAAGTATTTTTCTCTTTTAAGGAGGGAAAGTCTGTGTTCTACTGGAAGACAGAACCTCCTGTCTTCTCAATTACACCAAAAAGTTCTGTCTGAGGCTCTTAGAATATATCGCATATGAAAAGTAAGAAGGCTAGCTGGAGAGAAAGGATGGAAAAACAAACCGAATTGCATAAGCACTTTAGCTTTTAACTTGTGGTCACCCCTTACTTATGAATGACTGTGTATACACATAAGCATTGCCCCCTTGGCCCTTCCCTTCATACTCAGGGAGGGCTAACCCTTAGAACCCCTCATCTAAAACCCAAAATCCCTTCTCCTGAGCACATTTTATTTGTCCATTCATTTATTCGTTCATTCACTCAACACATATTAAGTGAATGCTATTATGTACCATGCACTTACAAAGCATTGAGAACACAGTGATGAGCAGAAATAGACTTGGAACAGACCTCCTGGAGTTTACAGTCTAGACTCTAGAGGGAAAAATAGTCAAACAATTGCACCAATAGATGTAAAATCACAGGTCTGATAAGTGCGATGAGGGAAAAGCGCATCATGTCGTGAATACCGATAACAGGAAAGATTGAACCTAATCCAGGGCTTTAAGGTGGATTTTCCTGAGGAAGTGATAAGTGCTGAAATGTGGAGTTTGATTAGGTGTTAGCTCACTCAAGAAGGAAATGAAGAAAATTCCAGGTTAAGTAGCATATTTGGAGACCTGAGGTGAGAAGGGCCTGGGGATGAGAGAGAGGTGGCCAGTGTGGCTGGGGAGAAGAGGACAAGGCAGCCTGGTGACAGCTGGGCCAGGAGACGAGCCAGACAAATGGGCTGGAGATCACAGCTGGACTCTTGTTTTTATCTTAAGAGATCCGGGAAGCCATTGAAGTGTCTATCACAGTGCAGGGTGGCTGTGGGGAAGGGGAGGGAATAGTAGTTTGATAGGCGGCATTAATAGGGAAAGCATGTTCCTTTAATTCCCCCATTAGATCTCTTTTCCCCACCACTGTACCTTCATCTCTGCATCTCCAGATGCCCTGTTTCTGCCTTCCACCCTCTGTTCATCTATTCCTTACTCCAGAGCCCCTGGTCACCTTTCTACCGTGGGTCCTTCCTTTTCCCCATCTCAGTTTCTGTCCTGCTGGGCTTCTTGCCCTCTTGATCTAAGGCCACACAAGACCATCACTCATTCAGAGTTAAGGCAGCAGGGATAGATAGGTGAGGCATTCTTGTGAGAGGACTCAGGCACCCAAATTAGAATTTTGAATGTATTTGCCCATAGAATCAGTGGATACACAGTCTTAAGATTCTGTCTCACTGATGGGATGGATGACATTGGCTTTGGAAAACTGGCCTTGGAGACCCACATCATAGGACATAGTTTTTATGGGAAAGATTATTTTAGCAAACAGCTTATAAGACCAATGCATTTTCTTATGAGGGACTGCCTTTATATAGATAAGTTTTTGTGTGGTGGGTACCTTAATGATATCTCCCCCACTTTCTTGTCTTTCATCCTTTGCATGTTGAACTCAAGCAAGTGTTGAATTAATGAAGAAGTGAGCAGAGAACCTCTTAGCCCCAATGATACATTTTTTTGTTCCCCCTCTAGCTAAGAGCTGCTTAAATCAGTGATTTGAATTGCTAGTTTTGATAAAGTAGACATATAAACATTTTTTAAGCTTCAGTGCTGAATGGAAATTTAACTCATTGTGAACTCTTTGTCTCTTTGTAGTTACCGAAATAGGCAAACACCTGTGTTTCTTGTACATCCATTCTTCCTGCCCGTATTTCACTTTAGTTGGCTCCCCCCACCCTTTTTTTTCCCAATGAGGGATGCTTTTTAAAGTCCCCTTTTTGGTTTTTCCACATTGTGAATAAGGAGGGATCTTCCTGGATAGAGTATTTATTCAACAAATATTGGTCTGCGTTTACTATATGCTAAACACTCAAGGCCCTGTGATACCATGAAAAGACAGTTACAATTCCTGTCCTTATGGGTCACACAGTCTAAAGCAGTGCTGTCCAGTAGAACTTTCTGCAATGATGGAAGTTCTATATCTACACCGTACAATACAGTAGCCACTAGCCACATGTGGCTATTGAGTATTTAAAATGTGGCCAGTGAACTGAAAACCTTAATTTGTAGTTTTATTTAATTGTAATTAATTAAAATAGAAATTTAAATAGCCACATGTGTATACAGAATTGGGTAGTACAGGTCTAAGGGGCCAGAAAGACAGGCCTAGTATGATATGAAGAAGATAAACAAGTGGAGTCTAGTAAAAATCACTAACTACTTACACATTTTGGAACTAAAGGAGGAAGTAACTAAGTTCCAGATAAATGCCATCTTAATATAGGGAAAATGTTGGGTGAATGACATTCACACAGACTTCTGGAGAAATAAGCTAAACAGTCCTAATAAAGCTGACATCCACCAAAAAGGATATTTGACCATTCATTGGCTCTTCTCCAAGTCTACACAGATGTACCTACCTATGGCTTCCTCTTTAAAAGGATCCTGTGATGATTTCTTATACCAAATACGTAAGCACTTTGAGTTTTTTGGAAGTTACACTATCGTTGTGCTGGAAATAATTATTTAATTGAGCTGTACAACAGGAAAGAAGTTAAACTTTTAAGGATAAATGAGTCAGAGATGATTTAAATCACCTTTGGAAAAAATCTAGCATAAAATGTTTTGTTCTGGAAAAATATCACCTATTTTAGAAATCAGTTTTAGAAGAACTCTTTGGCTAGAACAGCTTGTATTAGACAGAGCTGTTTAAAGTTGTGTGTTGTGTAACTGGTAGCAACAGGCTTCTGAGATGTTTTATAGTTGAAAGTCATCATACTTAGCTTGCAGCTGCTAATCAAAAAAAGAATTAAGAAGGCAAAACTTTCCCTTGTATTCTGAAAAGAACAAGGCTAGGAGAATACTTTCTTGGACTGGAAAGCATTGATAATGGGGAGGGGGATCTCAGAATAGAGGGATGCCCTAAATGTCAGTGATTAATTTATGCTTCATGCATGTGGGAAAGACTTCAAGACAGAACAGAGGCCTTGCTGCTAATGCACAGGGGCTAGAAAGGAAATGAAAGCTGTGTATGTAAATCGTTTCTACAAAGCTAATAAAGGAAAAGAGACCACATATAGATAAGGAGAGGTGCAACCGTAGTTACGCCTTGGAGGAAACTGGTTTTAAGGCAGTGGATACAGTGTGGATTAAAAAAGCAGCCTAAATCAAGTCTGGGTGGAAGACCAAGGTTAAATGAAATGGTGATAAATAGATACAGATTTCTGAGAAATGTATTTATGATAAATTCAACTTTGTTCTATTTAAAATACACTAACAAACAATTACATATATATACATTTATTTATTTATTTTTATCATTATTTTTAAATTTTAATTTATCAATATACAATGTAGTTGATTTTCATGTCTCTTACCAATTCCTCCTTTTCCTCTCCCCCCTCAGCCCCATCAACATCATGTCTGTTGACTTGTCTTAAGTTCAAGGAATTGTTGTGATTGTTGTGCCTTCTTCTTCCCCACCCCCCATTTAATTTTTGTATATTTATCTATTTATTTTTAACTCCTACCAAAAGTGAGAATGTGCAGTATTTCTCTTTCTGTGCCTGGCTTATTTCACTTAATATAATTTTCTCTAAGTCCATGCCTGTTGCTGTGAATGGTAGTATTTCTTTTTTAAAAAAATTATTTATTTATTTATTTTATAGCAGAGTAGTATTCCATTGTGTAGATATACCACATTTTCCTTATCTGATGATGGGCATTTAGGCTGATTCCAACCCTTGGCTATTGTAAATAGCACTGCAATAAACATGGGAATACAGGTATCCCTTTGACATGATGATTTCCATTCCTCTTGGTATATACCCAGTGGTGGAACAGCAGGGTCATATGGTAGATCTATCTGTAATTGTTTGAGGAACCACCATACCATTTTCTGTAAGAGCTGCGCCATTATGCAGTCCCACCAACAGTGTAGGAGAGTTCCTTTTTCTCCACATCCTCACCAGCATTTGTCATAATCAGTCTTTTGGATATTAGCCATCTTAACTGGAGTGAGATGGTATCTCAGTGTGGTTTTGATTTGTGTTTCCTGAGTGCTGAGTGATGTTGAGCATTTTTTCATGTGTCTGTTGGCTGTTTGTATATTTTCCTTTGAGAAATGTCTGTTCAGCTCTTTTGCCCATTTTTAAATTGGGTTACTTGTTTTTTTGCTGTAAAGTTGTTTAAGTTCCTTGTATATTCTGAATATTAATCCTTTGTCAGATATTTATTTTGCAAATACTTTCTTCCACTCTGTTGGTTGTCTTTTTGCTCTGTTAATTGTTTCTTTTGCTGTGCAGAAGCTTTTTAGTTTGATATAATCCCATTTGTTTATTTTTCCTTTGGTTGCAATCAAGATAGCTAGCCCATTTACAATAATCACCAAAAAATTAAAATACCTAGGAATAAAGTTAACCAAGGATGTGAAAAATCTCTATGACAAGAACTACAAACCACCATTGAGAGAAATTAAAGAGGATGCAAGAAGATGGAAAGATACCCCATGCTTTTAGATTGGAAGAATTAATATTGTGAAAATGTCCATACTACCCAAAGTGATCTAAAGGTTCAATGTAGTCCTCATCAAAATTCCAATGACATTTTTCACAGAATTGGAAAAAACCTAACATCCATATGGAATAACAAAAGACCACGAATAGCCAAAGCAATCCTGAGCAAAAAAAAAAAAAAAAAAAATAAATAAATAAAGCCAGAGGCATAACACTACCTGACATTGCACTATACTACAAAGCTATAGTAACCAAAACAGCATGGTACTGGCATAAAAACAGACACATGGACCAATGGAACAGAATAGAGAATCCAGAAATCAACTTAGATACCTATAGCCATCTGATCTTTGACAGAGGCACAAAGTCTACACACTAGGGAAGAGACTGCCTCTTCAGTAAATGGTGCTGGGAAAATTGAACATTCATGTGTAGGAGAATGAAACTAGACCCATTCCTCTCAGCATATACCAAAATCAACTCAAAAAATGGATTAAATAATTAAACATATGTCCTGAAACAATAAAACTCCTCAAAGAAAACATAGGGGAAACACTCCAGGGTTTGTAGGATTGGGTACAGACTTTATGAATAATTATATATATATTTAAATATCATTAACTTTGGCTCACTTGTATCCATCATGGGAATTTTGGTTAAAAAAGAATGCATTATCTAGCTGTCTTCAACCACTTGGTGACAGTCTACTTAAAATGTATTTCCCTGAGACATTTTTGAACCTCTATCTGAGCCCCTTATTATGAAAATAAGGTCAATAATTTCTGTATCCCTGGCTACTTCACAAAAGTGACAAACAAGATAGTAGGTGGAAAACTCTTGGAAAACTTTAGAACATGTGCAAATATAAGAAATTTCATTTTTTATTATTTGAGTAGCAAATTATCTTCCTGAAAGTTAAATCTACAAACTTAAGTAGAGAGCGATTACAGCAAGTATTGAGATAACGCTTTACTCTTCCTACTGGTTAGTGGAAGGGAAGTGGGCAATGGGGGAAGATGGAGAATGTGTGTGCCCAGTGTGTAAGTTTGTTCAGTAGCTGGACTTCTAAGTGTTTCAGGGCCCATGAGAGGAAGGCCTGGAATGAGAACATCAAATACAGTCCAAATTCTTTTCTGCACATTATAATGGAAATTAAAAATATGTATGTTTTAGTTATGGTACAGCCTCCAGTGTGTACATCCTGTTAGTTACAGTCTCCGGTTAGTATACTTTCCTGTCCGTCCACAAAGTACCTCTAATCACTGTAGAAAGTGAGCTAACAAAAATTACCCCTATTCTCTCAGTCATAAGATTATGCGACTTTAAATAATTTACTTACTCCTTCTGGGGCATAGTATTTAGAATTACAGAAAGAGCTTACTTTATTAGGGCTTACTCAAATAAATAGATGGGGCTGCTGGGCTGGATTCATCATCTTTAAAAATTTTTTTTCTTAGTCATTGTAGGTCTAAGAAAGAGGATGAAGCAACAGAAGGTCCTCGAAGGAAGGAAGAGGCCCGGAAGAGCTCCGGTGAACTTCATACCTACATGCATTTAAGGGCTGGCTGAGAGAATCTCTGGACCAATGGATCTCATAGCAAATCTGCTTGACTGGAGAGGAACAAGCTAACATGTATTAAGGGCCAAGAATGTACATGAACTCTACTAGGCACTTCATATATTATCATTTTGTTTAATTAGCAAGGAATAGGAAGAATTGAATAATGCCCTTGTTTATGCAATTTGCCTATAAAGTAAAATTCTGCCGGGGGAATTCCAATTTCCTATTCACTTTCGTATTGCATTAGAAACCATCCCTGTGGCTATGGCTGCTCCAGTGATTTCTCTTTCTTGGAAGTTTCGGTTTTCACGTGCTCAATTATCATAACAAATTTGTGTCATCTCAGTTATAATTAGGTTTACTTAAAGGGATGTTGTCATCGTTGGTTTTGCACCAAATACAGATTTTTCTCCTAAGTATGTTGGAATTAAAATATTGTCATTGTTTTCAGGGCCAAATACAAAAAGGCCACATTTGTGCTTTAAGTCTTCAGATGCTGGTTTCTTATCCCCATACATTCGATCATTGCTGTTTGAGTCTCCATAAGAAAAGAGGCTTCTCAAAACCTAAGAAAGAAATGGGAGTCGAGCAAGCAGAGTCAGGCTGGGTCCCAGGCCTCTGTGGGGATGAAGTTCAAAGCTACAGCCAGGCAGTCCTTGCAGACTTTTTCTTTGCAGAGTCATCAGAATACTTCATTGTTTTTTTTTTTTTTTTTTTTTAACTATTTCAGCAGCCCCTCTTTGAGGACATGTTCTCCTCCACAGAAGTCCTTTTCAAACATTACTAAGAAGACTGATAAGAAGAAAAAGCACCCACTGATGGGTTCTCAGAAGGAAAGCATTTGATGTAACTACAGGGCAATGCAATGCTGATCTGATTACCATGGCCCAGCTGACAGCAAGGTTGCCAGGCAGCACTTGCTCTGCCAGGAATGGTGGTGGAATGAAGTAGCCATGTGGTTTGTATTACCGTTTTTCAGCTTTTTAAGGTTTAGAAAAGAGAACATCACCAATGACGATAATTCAGTTGGGAAGGAATATGTTTTCAGTGTTCAGCAACTGCTGATTTGTTTTAAATCCTAGAGTTCATATTCACATTTTATAATATGGACAAGACAAAGCACAAGATATGTCAAGATCCTGCTGTATGCAAATAACTAAGTTTCTGGCCAAATCCTTCTCTTCAAAAAAGAACAAAAAATTTTAAAACCTCTCCAGCATTTCT
This sequence comes from Cynocephalus volans, assembly GCF_027409185.1. NCBI lineage: Eukaryota > Metazoa > Chordata > Mammalia > Dermoptera > Cynocephalidae > Cynocephalus > Cynocephalus volans. The sequence continues at coordinate 139,520,417 of NC_084464.1, forward strand.
AAGCTGCTACTTACAGCCTTTGTAAAGATAGCAAAGGAAAAAGAAGCCAGAGCCAAACAGTAAGCTCAATTCTGCCTTCCATTCACTTGCACCATCTTCTTTAAAGGTGGAAGTTGTCTTTAAAAAGTATCTCAATCGAAATCTGCCACAAACCAATCAATCTCTCTAGGCTTATGTTAAACCATAAAATTCAAATATTTTAATTTTATTATCTAAATTTTTCATTTAAAAGAAGAGAGACAAATCTGGGATTATTCATACTTTCAATTCTCCTGGGTGTTCTTAGGAATAATATTCTCAGAAAGTTTGAAACACTAAATTGGAATAAATGATTCAATTCTTAGACAAATTTGCAGAGTCAAAGGGTTTGAGAATCTGCATTGAGTACAATAAAACACCTTATGAATTAAGCCCCTTCCTCAAAGAAGTGCATTCACCCTCCTTTCAGTGGAGTACATCAATGTTCCCATGACATTGAGTCCAATCTCATCCCTTAAAGAAACAAATTTTAAGAAACTCATGTTTTTTCAAAGCCATCTTAGCAGAATTCAGGTGCCTCTTAAAATGCTGTTGCCCTCATATAGCATTTTAAGGATTCTGGGAAGTCCACTAAGACATTACACTCCTGGAAAGAAGGCCTTTTTGTTGGAGGTTATAAGGCAGCAGAAACCAAAAGAAACACTTAGCTGGTGCAGTCATACATTTCTGCAAAGACCTTCAAACAAAGAAAAAAAATATAACTTGTCAGTCATGATGCCCTGGTCGAAACAAAATTCAGACCTTTTTAAAGAGATGCTGTCAAACATAGTCATTTGGGCTCCAAAATTATGCTTCGCAAAACACTAAATTAGCTTTGTCAAAACATAACCTTGGTTCTCAAAACATTGTCAGAACTTTTAAAGTTCAATAAAGGAAAGCAGCATTTGTGGTTTAGGTGATATTATCCTCTATATTTATTCTACAAAGCATCCACCAAGTCATCCATCTTTCTATCTGTCCATCCACTAGTCCAACCATTTAATCCAGTCACGGGACAAGAATTATTGGATTTTTATTGTGTGCCTGGCACTGTGCTGGACCCTGGACACAAAGATAAAAAGACACAGCCATATACTCAAGGCTAGTGTCTTAGCAAGAACACAGCCATGCAATCAAATAAAATGACGGCTGTAATGGACAGGCAGTGAGAGCATCAAGGAAACAATGGCTGTAATATTGCACTAGTTCAGGATACTCTAGGAGCTTAGCTGAAGACAGACCATTCTTTTTAGATACTCTTTAAAATTCATAGGAGACCTAACGTCTGAGATCACTTTATTTTTTCTCTTGAGATGCACATGATTGATGACATTATCACAAGGAACATATCATCATGGGATACTCAAATAAGGTTCAGATACACATTTCTCAGTGGAGGGAGCTTTCTTGGAAGAGAGGGGGATACTTGGCAGCTGTTGATTAGTGGGTTGCCCCCACTAGCTGTAATGACATATTTGTATCCTCTCTTAAGGAAATATATGAGGATGCAAATGAGTGAGTGTCACGTTATTGTATGGATAACCTAAATCTGATAGAGTTTATCCAAAAAAAAAAAAAAAAAAAAAAAAAGATACCAGGATACTTCAAAAAGTTAGTGGAAAAATGGAATTGAAAGGTAAGGTGAATCTTTCCATGAACTTTTTGAAGACCCCTGGTATTTTGAAAATTCTAGACGTATATGTGTGGCAGATTTTCAATAGATTGTGATGATTGTGTTGATCCATTGCAGTTGACTGCGGCTTGTTGAAAAAAGCTCGCTGAGGACATCCTTAAAGAGTTTACAGTCTCCCAGTGTAAGATAGCTGGTGTTTATAACACATCACTTCAGCAACAAAGTATGGAAAATAAATTTGATTTTATAATTTTATTTTTGAAGACTCTAGGTGTCATCAGCCCCATAAACTGTGACAACCAGAACTGCTTTCCTACTTTTCCAACGTTAAGAAGGAGAAGGTATGGTTGGACTTAACGTTTATTTACGGCTTGGGAAGTGGCCTCTCTGTCACATGGCATTGTAATAGAGCCTCAAAGGGAACTTTAGAAGGCAAGCCTACTGGTCTTACAACAATTCTTTTGAAGGCCTTTGAGTTCTAACAGAACTTGTCAAAAGGATGTAACTGAGTAATTTATCCATTAGGCCAAGGGTGATGATGCTTGGGTGGAGTATTGCTTATTCTGGAAGCTGCAGGCCTAGGTGATGATAAGGTTAGAGGATATGCTGGACAGGGCAATATTCCCTTCATGCTATAAGTTGAAAGGGGCTGTGTCTGTACACATAACAGAATAAGCATTAGGAAAACCAACTAATAATTTAGAATTTTTCATGTTTATCTTTGCCCAATCCATACAATAACAATCAATTGGGACAGTTTGCTGATCTTTTTCAGTCATTAAGATTGCAAGTTAAAAATCCTGGATCCACTTGGTCCATGCCTTTCAGTCACTGAGACGCCACTAGTATTTCTGCTAAACAAATAAACTGTACTGCCATTAAAAGGATATATAGTTTACTAGATAAAAGGCAGGGAATGAATTCATTGTGCCTATCTCAAAATTTTGATTCTTTACATCTACCTGTCATCTGTCTTAGAATTTTCATTGAATGTGTTTGATGTTGGCCATCATCAGCTTGATTTCAAGTTGTCAGGGAGTGCTTGGTGGCCTGGTACAGGAACACATTCAGAGCCGCTAGAGGAAGGTGGTTGCTTCCCTGGAAGTACCAGCAAGTATTTCCAAGCCCATGTGCACTCCGAATGCAGGCTGCAGGCCTCTTGTTGGCTACTCTCTTTAGAAGTCTATAATCAGTATTATCCACTTCACTTAAACATATGCCTCAAGTTTAAAAACAGCCAATAAGCAGCACTTTCTCAGTCATTTAAGTGCATACACCTCTGAGCCAGTCCCAAGCCTCAGTCCACCAACAGATGTATAAACCTGACCACCTATTTTTGCCCCAGTGGAGTCCCAGAAAGGACATCTGCACAGGACCCCAGAGCTGCGCCTGCCTGTGTGGTACTGAGAACAGCCTTCTGTGCTCTCTGATGGGGGAGGGAGCCCGTGGAGATGGTGCATCTATGAATCATAGAGCCCTAGATGGGACGGCCCTCTCTTCCATTAACTGGGGTTTCTCGATTTCCTCCAGTTTTCTGGCATTTAACTTTAATAGAGTTAAAACTTGCTGTTTCGTCCTGCCTTGTTCCTGCAGACCTCTTTTCTCAATGCCAGACCTTGCCTCCCCTTCCCTATCACCTTCCGCTGAGACAGGCATTGCGACAGAATCTAGCTCTGTGATGGACACTCACGATTTCACCCGATCACTTGGAAGCTGTGTCTGCTTCCTGATTCTTAGATCAATTCCCTTTGGATCAGTGCTACTGGGCACGGGTCTAAACTAGCCCCACTGCCCTCTCCTTGGTCCTTACCCCTCCCCGTGCCCTGGATTTACTCCAGCTGTTGCCAGCTCTCACCTGGCCTCCTTCCTGTCCTGGGGTTTGCCCCAGTGCCAGCCCACTTCCTCTGCCTCTGCTTCTGTCCAGTACCTTCCAGCACAATGGGACTTACTCTGGCAATAAGCACCTCTGTGCAAATTATTTTATTTGACCCTTTGCTGACAGTGGATATTGAAAAGTAGGGAAATAGAGATAAGTGTTTTGGAAACTTTAAAGTGAAGCAGTGAGATAGGGGAAGGCTGCTTCAGAAGGGGAGGTGGAAGGACAGAGGCAGCAGGAATTGTGGAGGATAAAAAGCAAATTTAACAATCTGTGTTTATACTTATTTGGATAGCCTTCTAGCTCTGGTTTCTAAACGTGCCAGTTTTTGCCTTATATTATTGTTGTTCCTGTGTACATCTTACATTCATCCATCTATTCATTCGTTCAACAAATTTTTCTGAGAAGTTTGCCAGCTCTGTGCCAGTCATTATTATAGGCACTAGGGATTCAGTGATGCGCAATCTGAATTCTCATGAAGTCTAGTAGGGAAGGGATATGAATCAAATTAGCACATACTAAATGTAAGTGGGGTGGGGGAGACACATGATGCAGAAGGAGGATATAATAGTGAGTTTAACCAGGTCAGTGATTTTGGAAAAATATACCTGGGGAAGTGACAAGGTTGTAAGATTTAGTGGGAATATAGGGTATAACTTGGTGAAGATATAAGGAAATACCTTTACTGGAAAAGAAAAAAAAAGAAAAAAAAAAAGGAGAATTGAGCAAAGGCTCTGTGGTTGATCAGATCATGGCATGTTCAAAGAACTGAGAGAAGGCCTGAATATCTGGGAGGCAGAGGGTTTTGGGATATGTGATGGGATGCGGCTGGAGAACCGGGGAAGAGACTCTTAGAGGCATGTTACACATTTCGTTCTTTCTCTTAAGAGCAATGGGAAGTTATCTATTGCTAGGTAACAATTTCTCCTCATATTTAGTGGCTCAAAATAATCACAAACACTTAGTACCTCACAGTTTTTGTGGGTCAGGAATGCAGGATCAGCTTAGCTGGGCAGTTGTGGCTTGGGGTCTCATGCGGTTGCATCCAAGAGGTCGGCCACAGCTGCAATCATCTGAAGTCTTGACAAGGCCTGAGGATCTACTTCCAAGTTTGCTCACATAGCTGGAAAATTGGTTCTGATTGTTGGTGGGAAGACTCAGCTTTTCCTCACATGGGCCTCTTCAAAGGGCTGCTTGAGTCTCCTCAGACCATGGCAGTTGTCTTCCCCCAGAGCAAAGGGTGAGTGAGTGAGTGAGTGAGAGACGGAGAGAGAGAGCTATCTTTTTAAAGATGTAGACTCAGAAGTCACCTAGCACTTCCACCACATTCTATTTTTAAAAAATAAGTGACTAATTTTTACCCACATTCAAAGGGAGGGGAATTAGGCTCCAAGTTTTGAAAGAACTAGAATTAAAGAGTTTGGGACATATTTTAAAAACATCCAATTATTGAGGTGTGTTAAGCAGGAATGGTGACATGGTCAGATTTGCTTTTCAAATATGTTACTCTGAATGTACAACAAATTAAATAGGGCCAGTATGAAAGTGGATTCACTGATTAATAGCTATGAGAGAGATCTGGGTATGAGCTTCTGGGAGGGTGGGGTGGGAGGAGGATGCTGGTGAGGAAGAAGAGAAGTAAAGGGCTCAAGATATATTTAGAAGGTCTTAGAGATCAACTGGATTTGAAGGTTGAAGGAGAAGGAATATTATAAATTCCTAGATTTCTGGTTTGCTTAGACAAATAATGTGGCATTTAGTGACACTGAGAATACTGGGAGAATACCACTTTTGGTCTGTGGGAGATAACGGGGGTGACTATGAACTTTATTTAAGACATATTAAGCACAGTTACCAAGTGGTTCCTTAGTTATAAAACTCTGGAACTAACAGCTGGAAATATAAATTATCAAATTATTCATGTATAGATAGGGAGGAAATCTCTGGGTTTGATGAGATCTCCCAGAGAAAGAATGACATAAAAAGAGAAGAGGGTTTTGGGAGATTAAATTTTGCTCATCAAGTATTCACTCTCTTCTTTTTATTATTATTATTATTATTAATTTCCTGTGAAAGGAATGTACTTCCATGTCCCATTGGTGTTGGGCTTAGCCATGTGATTTGTTTTGGCCAGTAAGGTGTTAGCAGGTTTGACAAAAGTGGGTGTTTAAAATGTGCAGTGGAGCTCTCCCTTCTGTGCTCTTTCCTTTTGCTTTGAAAAGAATATGTCTTATATGCCAGTGGTTCATAGAGGAATTTGCAGACCTGGACCCAATTCAAAGTTTGGGGTCAAGCCTAGCTGAGTCTAGCCTATACCAGCTGAATGTGATGCACAGAAATGTTAGTAAGAGATAAACACACTTTTGTAAGCCATTAAAGTATCAGGTTTTTGTTGTTATGCAGCATTGTTGTGGTAAGAGCTGACTGATACAAGGGCCTAGCATCTAACAGTAAGGAACACTATTTTTTAAAGTCCTTATTGGACTTTATTTTGGATTAATTCCAATCACTAGCAGTAATTATGTTTGATACATGACTATATTAGCAAAACCTAGCACAAAGTCTTGGTCAAATACTTGGTGACTGTACGAATGCATGCATGGACACAATCTTATTTAGGCATAGCTACTTATTTATCATGGGTGTCTATAAGTCACACACATACATTTTTATAGCAGCTCCAGCTCTTCTAAACAGCGTGTTCTCAAAAAATGAGAAGAGGTTCAAATAAACCTGAATGTAGCAGTCTCCAAGATCAACAACCGAATCCTTTCCTTTTCCCTGAGTCCATTTTTATTACATGTTGTAAAGAAATGCTCAAGAAAATTGATGCTCTATCTAAATACCATGTGAATATTTTAGACCATATTTTATTGTTGTTGTTAAAGCAGATTTCAAGTGAACAAATCTTAAGTGAGCAAAAAAAAAAAAAAAGAAAGTTATTAGTGGCAATAAACATGCCTGTATATAGTTTGTCAATGGAATGAAGGCAATCAAAGTGGCTCTTTTGGCTACTAACATTTTCATAAAAGCCTTGATTAGTTATGAGGTAATTGTGGGAGATGAGTTAGAATCCAAGAACGCAAAGTAGTTTTTCTAGTTGAACAGCTGTGGAATCTTTTGGTAATTGCTGGAATATTCTTTTTCAGTAAATTTAAAGCTTGCTTTTTTTAATGTCACAATAGAATGCTTGAACTGAAATATATATCTCAACTTTATCTTATTTACAACTTCCTTCTTTAGTGTATTTCTAAATTATAATTGAGAAAAAGAAAAAGGCAGCACCTGGATTTATATGTTATCTCCATTAAATAGATAGGAAAACTGCACAGGAAAAGAAAAAAAAAATCATTTAAAATGTTTGGCTGTCATGTTTCGGTTATTTAAAATTTGATTTTTTTTCCCTCCAATGTTATCCTTCTTAAATGCCTATAAAAATTGTGTGCCTGTGTGTACAAAAGCAAGTGCAGTTATCCAGTGTTTATAGGGGACAGGTTCAATTATACCTTGCCTAGTTTGACCACAGTGTGAAATTTTAAAGTATAAACATGATCAAAAAGAAGAGTGGCTTTAAAAACGGAGAGACAACAACATTCCATTCTCCTAGAACCTTTTCAGTCTCTCAGCCAGACAGCTGCCCCCACTCCTGGCTCCCAGCAGTCACAAGAAACAACACCCCCTTCTGCACACCATCCCCCGCCTGCAAGTAAAGGGCACCATCAATTCTGAGAAAGAAATTGCCAAAATAACAAAACTTATTGGAGTGGATAATTTCTCATAGAAACTGCCAATCAGCTAGAGACGCAAATCTGCCTTTCTTATGCCTCACCCCACCCCTTAGCTAGGGCAAAACAGCCTCAGCCCTCAGGAGAAACTTAGCCTTTCAGCCAAAGAATAATACAGACAACACTGCCATCTTGGAATATTTTGTCTGCCCTTCTCTTTCTACTTCTTTATTATACAGCTGTGTGTGTATATGTGTATCTTTTTGCCTTTTCATTTTGTTCAGGATTCAAGAAACGTTATTATTCTACCTGAAAATAGCATATGAACATAGTTAAAAATGCAAGCAGTACAGAAGTAAATGTTTCCTTCTCACCACGGCTTCCCCCTTTCCCCAGTTCTCTTAGACTTCGCAACAGCAGAAGTGGTGTGAGCGGATGAGGGTGTGTGTGAGTGTGTGTGTGTGGGAGAGAGAGAGAGAATCTTAATATTATCTTACTTTGAATTTAAGAAAAAAATATGTGTCACATACATAGACCCTCTTCCCACCCCCTGTCCCTCAGGCCAGACACACACACACACACAAACAAAACCCCCCCAAACTCTGCTATTTAAAACCCTAAAAGAATGGCTGGTTAAAAATCTTTCAGGTTAAGCTCATTCCAAAGACATTTCCAGTATAACCAAACAATGAGAAACACTGGTATCCAGCCAGCCACAGCCCCTGCCATCTCTGATTTACTGCAATTTGATGATGATTAACTCAAAGACAGGATGGAGATAGGTTCATGTAATAGGAAAGCAAACAACCAAAAAAATCCTCTATTTATGTATATTTAAAATATTCATATTAATAAATTCATATTCATTAAGGACGTTTGTTAGTAGGGAAAAATCTTTTGGGCCTCGCATTTTCTTCTCAGTTATAAAGGTTTTGGAATGTTTTTCTGAGCAGAAACGTTTCCTCGAGGAGTTATTTTTTCTAGAATATTAGGAGGGTCTCTACTAGGTAAACAATGACATCAGCTCGGATGTTTGAGTACTCCTCTCCCATCCAAATTGGCTTAAGATTTTTTAGTTCTATTACTTGACTGTTTTAAAAACAGATTGAAAAAATTTTCTCACAAGGAGGACAGTGATTAAGAAAATCTATAAATTGCCATTTTATTTCCTAATCAATAGCTCAAAGAAAATCTAAACCTGTGACTAATGACCCAGGAGTGAACTACTTGCTTAGAAGAGCCTCTTTAGACCAAAGCATTATTTGAGAAGTCTTTAGGATTTTCTTCCTTCCTTTCCTCATGTCATTCGACATTTTAAAAACTTACTCATTCTATTAATAATAAGGAAATGTATTCCCAGGCCTCATTCTCTTTTTAACTACACACCTGATTGACTTTAGTCTGTTTTTCCTCTGAGCATCTATTCCTGAATTTGCCATGAGACAGTGTAGCGTACTGGTTAAGAGTGTGGGCTTTGGAAACAGCTTGTCTTGACTCAAGACCTTACCAGCTATATGGCTTAGATTTGCTTTCCTAACATCTCTGCACCTCAGTTTCCCTCAACTGTAAAATGAGGGTAAAATTTAAAATCATAGTGTGGACTTGATAGTACTGTTGTGAAGATTGAATGAGAAAATGTAAGCAACACTCTTAATATAGTTCTATCCCACAATTAGCCTCAACAAAAGATAATTTTAAAAATAAGATAGACAAAACTAAAAATTTGAAACTTTCAAAAATTCCCAAACTTAAAAAAACTATGTGGTCTTGGATAAATAAAGCTTAAATTATTTCTCTAGATCATCCTGTATCTTAAATTCTATGACACTGAGTAAGAAGGTATATATTACAGTCTATTCTATCTATTCCAGCCAGGAAGGAACTGACAGTCTGGATGTCCATGCAGTATTCTGATCTATGAATGTCGTCCCTGGAGTATGGACTGTGGACGAAAAAGATCAAGAAAAGTTATTTGAATAATAGACAGATTCGGCCAAATGGCCTAGAGAAACATATGTATTCACTATTGTATTACTAATTGGAAGGCAGCAAGAGTATAACTATTATTTCCATGTTGGAGCTTATACATTGTTGCATACTCAGATGGAATTCAGGACAATTCAGTACCAGCCTTACTGATTTTCAAAATCCAAAGTCTCAACAGCAAAGTGTACATATCAAGTCTATAACATATGCCCACATCAGTTCCTTTTCATATGCATTTCGTCTAGAATTGGTGCATATTTTCATTCCATAGTCAGTGCATATATCCCTTTCTTTACCGTGGACCAAGCCTAGTAGGCTTACTCTCAAGGCTATTGAGGTAAACTAATTCCAAGAGATTATTTTGGGGTATTATGTGAGTCCTTGAGGAACATCTACTACTCTTCTGAGGGACTGGGGAGGTAGATGGTACCAGAGCCAGCAATGATATCTGAGATAATTCTAAAAGGAGGAGTAAGGGTCTGCAGAGTTAAACAGCAGAGGTGAGAGGTGGTGGAGAGAACAAGATCAGGAGAGGTACAGAAGTGATAGATTGGTTGGTAGCTGGAGATGGATCTGAGGTCAAAGGGGGCTTTTGGTGATGCGAAGAATGTGGAAATATTCCCAGGTTGAGAGGAGAAAGTCAGAAAGGTGAGAAAGAGTAAAGGTTCAGGAAGAGAGGGGCAAGTTCTCAGACGAGGTGGTGGTGCTTTTATTGAAGGAAGAACACGCCACATTCTGGGGCTGGAGTAAAGGATTTAAGGTTAAATGTGGAGACGAACTCTGATAATTATCATTGATTTCACTTTGACTGGAAAACGAATTTTCCTATGTACACCAGGATAAAAAACTGTTTATTTACTTAGAATTTTGCTGAATGCAAAAGAAGTCAGGAAAGAAGAAAATAGAGAAATAAATTTTATAGTTAAATATGTGTTAATTCTCTATTTGGAAGAGATTACCTTCAAATTAGTTTTTCCATTTCATCCATCTTGCAGACAGATTTGTTCTGTGCTAGTGTCAGTTGGTCAAAAACATTTTACGTATTTTACAAAATTCTCAGGGCTTTAAAAAGTTGTGTATACACAGGCAGGGACATTCTTTATATTATCAAATATTTGTTTTCCTGTGAGGTTAACATTTTCATATTTTTATTTCTCTTTTTATGAATTGTCAGTTTTGTCATCTGAAAGCAGGCTTTTTATGAAACACCTTCAAGCTAAAGAAAAAAAGTGTCTAGGATCAAGAGACTTTGGGATGCTCTGATCTTGGATGGATGAATGAGGGAAGCAAGAAAAATATAACCAAGACAGAAAAAGATGCATGAAAATATAGACTCTCACATATGAAAGGGACTTTAGTGGCTCCTGATCCAGTCGATATCCAATGAATTAATCTGACGTGCCATTTCCCTGTGGGGTACTCTCTAGAATCAGTTTGATCACTTCTAGAGATAGGAAACTCACTGTCTCTTGAGCCTGCCAATACCATTTTAGGGCCCCTAAAATATCTATATGTTAGAGTCGAAATTATTAATATGTGAATGAATAGCTGGTACTCATAGAGAGCTTTCCATTTGTCAGATGTAGTACCAAGTATCTCACATGTATTAAATCATTTAATGCTTAAAGAGTCATCTTAGGAAGTTATTATTACTATTGTCTCTGTTTTTCAGATGAGGCAAATGAAGCTCAGAGAGATCAGATAAATATATGTGTCACCCAGCTAGCAAATAATAGAGCAGGACATAGGACCCCAAAATTCTAGCTCTAGAGCCCATGCTCTTAACCACATCCGTTTTCTTCCTTTCACTTGTATGAATGTTCCCTTAATTCTCCTCTTTTCTTGGTTAAGCATTTCTACTTCTATCAGCTATTTCTTTTTTCCTTTTAAAAACAGCTTATGGAGTCTATTTAAAAGTCACTTGACTTTTCAGAGCACATTATTATCAACAGAAAATCTTGGCTGGACATGTGAAAACTTTGAATACTTAGGGATGGCTGGTGCACTCATGAGACATGAAATAAACTAAATGTATCAAAAGTGTATGATTAACTTTTGACATATGTATATATACCCACAAAACCTTCACCACAGTCAATATAATGGACATATTCCTTACCCCAAGAGTTTCCTTGGGACTCTTGGGCTCCTGGAGATTCCTTGTGACCTTTTTACTCCCTCCTGCCTTTTCCCAGTCCTCAGGGATCACGGATCTGTTTTCTATTACTATAGATTAGTTTTCATTTTCTAGAGTTTCATACAATTAGAATCATACAGTATATGCTATTTTTTTGAGTGGGAGCAGTGTTTGACTTCTTTCACTCAGAACAATTATTTTGAGACCTATGTGTATTTTTGGGTGCACCAGTAGTTTATTCCTTTATTTTGCTGAATAATGTTCCATTGTATGGATATACCTCTTTATGTTTATTCATTCACCTGTTGATGGACATTTGGGCTTTTATGAGTTTTTGAATATTACAAATAAAGCTGTTATGTTAGTTATGTGTACAAGTCTATATTGAGAATTAATCAAGAATTAAGATTTAATTCTTGTTTGGTAAATAACTAGGATTGGAGAGATTGGATCATGTGGTAGATACATGTTTAAAAGAAAACTAAAACTGCCGAACTATTTTTCAAAGCAGTTGCATTATTTCAAAATCCCACCAGCAGTATATGAGAGTTCCACTTCCTCACCAACACTTGGTAAGATCAGTATTTTTCATTTTACTCATTGTAATTGATGTTTAGTAGCATTTAATTGTGGTTTTAATTAGCATTTCTCTAATGACTAATAATGTTGATCATCTTTAATGTGCTTATTTGCCATTTGTATACCTTCTTTGGTGAAAATCTGTATCATTCTTGCTTATCTTTTAAAATTGGATTGTTTGTTTTGAGAGATCTTTTTATTCTCTGGATACAGTTCCTTTATCAGACATATGATTTGAAAATATTTTCTCTCAGTTTCTGGCTTGTCTTTTTATTCTCTCAACAGTCTTCTGAAAGCAATTTTTAATTTTGACCAAGTTCAGTTAATCAATTGTTTATTTTATGGGTCATAGCTTTGCCTAACCCAAGTTCACAAAGAAATTTTGCTATGATTTCTTCTAACAGTTTCATAGTTTCAGATTTTACATTTAGGCCTATAATCAATTTAGACTGAACCTTTGTATACACCTTTAGATAAGGGGAATTTTCTCTATTTTGCATATGGATATCTAATTGTTCCAGTGCCATTTTTTGAAAGAATATTCTTTTTCTATTGACTTGCCTTTGCAACTTGGTAAAAAATCAGTTTTTTTTGTATATGTACACATGCGTATATGTCTATTATCTCTCTATTTCATTGATTTATTTGTCTATCTTTACATATTATCTGACTACTATCATTTTATAATAAGTCATGAAATTAGGTAGAATTAGTCCTTCAACTTTACCCTATCTTGTCCAAGTTGTCTTTACTATTCTGGATTCTTTGCATTTTCACATAAATTTTGGAATCAGCTTGTCAATTTCTACAAACACAGACTGCTGGGGTTTAGATTGGAATTGCATTGAGTCTGTAGATCAATTTGGGAAGAACGGACATTTTAATGGAGGATTACTATCTCTCCATTTACTTAGGTCTTTTAAAATTTCTTTTAGCAATGTTTTATAGATATTCAGATATCAGTCTTGCACATCTATTGTTATACTTATTCCTATGTAATTTTTATTTTTCATATTATTTTAAATGGTATTTAAAAAATTTCAATTTCCAATTTTTCTTTGCCAGAGTATAGAAATACAATTGATTTTTTTATTTTGTATCCTGCAACTCTGATGCTATGGCCTGAATGTTTGTGTGCCCTGCACAAATTCATATGTTGAATTCTAACCCCCAAAGTGATAGTATTAGGATGTGGGGCCTTTATAAATTTGATTAGTGCCTTCATAGAAAATTTCTGTGGGAGCCCGATTGCTCCTTCCACCAAGTGAGGACACTACAATAACGTGCCATCTGTGAATCAGAAAGAGGGCCCTCACCAGACATTGAGTCTACTGGTTCTTTGGTCTAGGACTTCCCAGCCTCTAGATCTGTGAGAAATAAATTTTTGTTATTTATAAGCTATCCAGTTTATGGTATTTTGTTATAGCAGCCTGAACATACTAACATACTTGATAAATTCATACTAGGTCTAGCATCTTTTTTCTTTTGTAGGTTCCATGGGATTTTTGGCACAAATATGTTATTTCATTATAGAGATTTATATCTTCCTTTCCAATCTGAATGCCTTTTATTTTTTTCTCCTATTATTTCACTAGCTAGAATCTTCAGTACAATGTTAAATATGTATAAGTTCAGATATTCTTGTATTTTTCCTGATCTTAAGGAAGAAATGTTCAGTCTTTCATCATCAAGTGTGAGGTTAGTTGTAGGTTTTCACAGATGCCTTTTATCAAGTTGAGAAAGTTCCCTTTTATTCTTATTTTGCTGACAGTTTTTATCATAAATGTATGTTGGATTTTGTCAAATGCTTTTTTTGCTTCTATTGAGATAATCATATGGTTTTTCTTTTCCAGTGTGTGAATAAGATAAATTAAGTTGATTGATTTTTAAATGTTAAATCAAAATTCCTTACCAATATTGCTTTCATGGGATAAACCCTACTCACTATGTATTATGTATTATCATTTTTATATATATTTGGATTGATTTGCTAAAAATTTTTAAAGAACTTTTGCATTTTTGTTTATGGGAGATATTGGCATAGAGTTTTCTTGTCTTAATGTCTTTGCCTGGTTTGGGTATTGGGGTAATGCTAACCTTATAGATTGAGAGGGAAAGAATCCCTCCTCTTCAATTTTCTGAAGCATTTGTGTAGAATTATTATTATATTTTTCTTAAACTTTAGAAGAATTTTCAGAAAAAAAAATTTCTCCATAAATCCTTATTGGCATGGAATTTTCTTTGCGAGGTTTGTAGTTCATTTTCTGTATAAAATTCATTTTCTGTAGTAAAAATAGGATTATTCAGATTACTTCTTTCTTCTGTGAGCTTTGGCTGTTTATGTATTTCAAGAAATTTATCCATTTTATCTAAGTTGTTGAATTTATTAGTTTATACTACTATCTCATTTTCTTTTTATTATCTGTAGAATCTGTAATGATGTCATTTTTAACATTTTCATATTGACAATTTGTATTTTTATGATCAGCCTGGATAAAGATTAATTACTTTTATAGGTTTTTCTTAAAGAACTATAGCTTTTCTGTATTCATTTTATGTTTTCTAAATTTTGTTAAACTCTGTTATGATTGTTATTATTTATTTTTCTTCCGTCTACTTTGGGATTAATTTGCCCTTCTTTTTCCAGTTTGGGGTGAGCAAACTTTTCAAGCAAAGGACTACATGGAAATATTTTAGGCTTTGTGAGCCATATAGTCTCCATCCAATTACTCAGCTCTGCCGTCGTAACACATGAGCTGCAATAGAATATAAAGAATGAGCAAGACTGTGTTCCAATAAAATCTTTTCTACAAAAGAGGCAGTGGTCTTGATTTTATTAGGACCATAGTTTGCTAAGCCCAATTTTTGTTTCTTATGGTTGAAGCTGAGTTCATTGACATGAAACCTTGTTTTTTAATATAAATATTTAGTGCTATAAATTTTCCTAATAAAAACTGTTTTTGTGGTGTCCTACACATTTTGATATGTTGTCTTTTCCTTTTCATTCAGTTTAAAATACTTTCCAATTTACCTTTTGAATTCTTATTTGACCTCTGGGTTATACAGATGTGTGTTATTTAGCTTCCAGAGATTTCTCTGTTCTTGATTTCTGATTTCATTTCTCTGTGGTCAGAGAATGCACTTTGTATGATCTAAATTTGTTTAAATTTACTGAAACTTGTTTTATGGCTCAGAATATAGTCTATTTTGATAAATGTTTTATGTGCACTTTAAAAAGAAATGTATATTCTACTGTTGTTGAGTAGATTGCTGTATATATGTCAACTAGATCAATTTAGTTGGTAGTGTTCAAGTATTCTATGTTCTAGATAACTTTCTGTCTACTTGTTCTATCAAATATTGAGAGTGGTAAATTTAAATTTCCAACTGCAGTTATGATTTGTCTCATTCTTCTTACCACTCTATTCTTCTTACCATTCTATTGGGTTTTGCTTCTTATATTTTGAAGCTCTGCTATTAGGTACATAAACATTTAGAATTGTTATATTCTCAGGGTAAATTTACCCCTATATCATTATGAGGTAAACATTTTTATCCCTACAAATATGGTTTAATTTGATATCTACTTTGTCTGATATTAATATACCCACTTCACTTTTCTTTTTGATTAGTCTTAGCATGTTACACCATTTTCCATCCTTATATTCATAATCTATTTTGAGCCTTTATATTTAAAAGGAATTTCTTGTAAGTAGCATGTAATTAGATATTATTATTGTTGCTATTGTTATTGTTATTATTATTGGTATGATATGACAATCCCTGCCTTTAAATTGGGGTGTTTATGCCATTTATATTTAATATAATTATTGATATTATTAGGTTTAAGGCTATTTTGTTATTTGTCATCTGTTTTTTGTTTCCCTTTTCCTCTTTTTTGCCTTCTGTTGTATTTTATATTTTTTATGATTCCAATTTATCTCCTTTGTTGGCTTATTAATTATAACTATCTTGTTGTTTAAGTAGTTGTTTAATGTTTTATAGTATACGATTTAACTTATTGCAGTGTACCTTAAAGTGATTTTATACCATTTAATAAATACTATAAAAATCCCAGAAGTGGGATTGCTGGATCACATGGCAGATCTCTCTGTAGTTGTTTGAGAAACCTCTGTATTGTTCTCCATAATGGCTGTACTAATTTACAGTCCCACCAACAGGATAGAAGAGTTCCTCTTTCTCCACATCCTTGTCAGCATTTGTTACTCTCAGTCTTTTTGAAAATAACCAGTCTAACTTAGGTGAGATGATATCTCAATGTGGTTAATATTTTTGAGATTTCTTTTGGGATGCCACTAAGTAACTTTAAAATAGTTTGCATCTTTCTAGACTTTTAAAAAATATGTTATTTGTAACCACAGCAGCTTGTGCTCTTGGACTAATTTATTCTCCACTACTCAGACCCTCTGAATTTACTCAAGCCTCATGAATTAGGAGGTTTTCTAGTCTGGCTTATGAGAACAGGCACTTTTCCCAGTCCTGCATGAACACTAGAACTGTTTGCTCTAGTCCTTTCAGATGGTTCTTTTCCCAACATCAAATAGTTTACTCACATGTAGATTCTGATCGGTACTCTGCTGAGTGCTTGAGGGAGAGCCTTTGCAGACCTCTAGAGTCTTCTTTATGTTCATTACTCTCCTCTCCAGTGCTGTGTTCTGTGAACTCTAGCTGCTTTGGTCTCCTTGGACTCTCAACTCTGTACCTTCAACTCAGGAAGTCCACCAAATCCTACCTGGCTTCCTTCTCCCTGCATTACTACCTGAAATCTCTTTTAAGACAATAACCTGGAGTAATCATAGAATTCACATTGTTTGTTTACTATCTCTTACAAATCACTTTTTTGTTGCCTGCTATCCAGTGTCTTGAAAATTGTTGTTTAATATATCCAGGTTTTTGTTTGTTCATTTGTTTTTAGTAAGGGATGGTAAATCTGTTCATTACTCTATCTTGGTCAGAACACAAGTTTATCTGTTGTTTCTTTTCTTCTTGTTACTTCTCTACTCTGTGAATTTTCTATTATGCCTTTCAAATGTGTTTCCTATACCAGTAGACAATATTCCAGTAAATTCTGAAAAATGCAGAGGAAAGTACAACATTCTCTGTTATAATCTATTCTCGATACTCCTATGCATGCAGGATAAGAACACATTCCTTTTTATCAGTCTCACTTGTACTGTGGCTTGTCAATGTGCATGCAAACAAATAAAATATCCCAAATATCCTTTACTTGTGCAACTATAAGCTATTTCCCCTAACTTGTATTTGTGAAATTGTTCATATTTTTTCTTTCTAGGTGCTGATTTTTAATTTTTTAAAAATGAATTTCACTTGGTTAAATTTCAACCAGGACTTGCTAATTCACAGTGGGAGAGGAGATTTTAGGAAATACCTAGAATCAAGGGACAGAGGAAGGAGTAAAGAGAAGATCAGATTCTTGGGAACCTAGCTCATGAAAGATTAATCAAGTTGGTCATATAGAGGGAACATATAGTGGTTGTAATCAGAAAAAAAAAAAGTGAAATAATTGCCTCCAACTAGGCTACAGGATTTGGGACAATGACTTAGAGAGTCCCTGGATTAAAAATGTGAAATGATGAAAAAGAATCACTAAAAAGAATCATGATGTTTTGAACCTGTGTCAGGATGATTGAGGAAATGTGAAAACTGTAGTTGAGATTTTCTACATTTTATATATGATAATTGTCTCAGTGTTATTCAGCCAAACTAGAATTTATTTGTATATTTGAAGCACCTGTTTGTCATGATTGGCAGGAGACAAAATTAGAGGAATGTGTTACACTGGTGAAGAGGGAGTGGAGAAAGGATGAGACTCAGGTAGATGGCCCAAGGCAAGCAGCGCCATTCTTTTCATTAATCTGGACAATGTTCATGCAAAGTTGACAGTATAAAGCAGGGACTCATCTAAATGTTAGATGAGAGACTTTACTGAGGCTGCTCGGTCATTTGGAGGCAAGCATTTTACCTCTTTGACAGTGGGAGATCAGTTTTTATTATAGCTACATATAAGAAGCCAGGTTTAGGGAGTTCATACTCATGCAGCAGAAACATGAGACCACAAGTGATAACCTGGTGACCTTGTATTTTGAGTCATGGTCTCCCCCCCACCTTTGGGAATATCCCTTCCCATATGCCCACAGCAAAATCCTCTCCCTTTCTCTGTGGGGTAAAGAAGACACAAGTTGCAAACACGATATACTCACAGAAATATGGAGTCTAACAGCATTTCAATTCAATTCAACAAACATCTATGGTGCACCAACCATATATAAAGTATTGTAAGGAATGATGGAGTTTAAATTCACACAAGCGATGGTCCTTAATTTTTAGGAGCTATAATCCAGAGAAGCATAAAAAGTCATACTGTGGGTGGCAAAAAATAAAAATAAAAATTCTAAGAGCGGCATAAAGTACAGTGGGAGCTTAGAGGAGTGAGAAATTATTTCTTGCTTTAAGGTTGAGGGAGATTTCATGGAGCCTGGAATTTCATTTGGATTCTAACTGGAGACAAAGGTTGAAGAAAGGAATGTTATGTAAAAGCATAGAGATAAGAAAATGAGTAGGACATTTGTAAAGGGAGCGATGGAAGGACAATGGATTGAAAAGACATTTTAGATGAAAATAGGAAACACACTGGGATCCACACTAAGGAGGCTGGACTTTTGTTCTGTAGGGAAAGGCAATCATTCATGGACTTCCAATAGGGGTGATAACATGAATAATTTTGCGTCTGGACAAATGTATTGGTAGCTGTGTAATGATGGACCAGAGAGGTAGAAGGCAGAGAGACCTCTTAGGAAAGAGGTAGAAGAATAAGAGCCAAGTCTTAGTGAGAGTTGCAGTTGAGCACAGGGGTTACGAGTTAAACCACAAAAGCTAGACGACCTCGCTCAGAATCCTGGACTTCCCATGGATGAGCCATGACCTTGGGGGAAGTTACCTAATAGTTCTGTGCCTCAGTTTTCTCCTCTTTAAATCAAGGATCAGAATAGTGGTTACTCTTAGAGTTGTAAGGATTAAATGAATTAACAGGTATAAAGCACTTAGATCTGCATCTGACAAATAGTGAGCACTCAATACTGTTATGTATCATGAGTAAGTCAGTACTAAGAAGAGACAATAAGGAGTGGATTTGAAAGTTATTCTGTTATATAATTATGTCATTATTTATTATGGAGTTATTTTCAGCTATTTGTCCATTAAACATAATTCTGTCATTTAGCAAGCAAAGCAAGAAATCAAGTTGTTATCATAGTTCTTGTTACTTTTCATTTATTTCTTGTGACTGATTTCTTTTAGAATGTCTCAGACTTTGACATAATATATTAGGTTGCCCCTGACATATATGAGTTTTAAAAAGGAGCTTGAAAATGTAATAGGGCCATTGGAGGTCTGTGGTTAGACGTAGTTGTAATTGTGTTTTATCTATCAATATATCTAATATATGTATAGTTTTTCTTTTTTTTTCCCAATTTTTAAACAGCACCTAATCTGTGATAAGTTAAAGATCTTTTGCAGATACAACCATGCAACCTTCATAACCCTTGGGAGGCAGGAAAAGCTGTATTAATTGAAATGTAGAGTAATAGTCTTAACGATCCCTGTACTGCTTTTCTTTCCTCCCTCTGTTCTACCTTCATTCCTTAGATCGTTGCTGCAGAACAGAGGGAGATGCTGCCCAGAAGCAGTGGCGGGGGCTGGGGGGGCCTCCTCCAGCTGCCCTGAGTGCTCTGTTTGGTTCTCTTTCCTGAGACCTTGGGAAAAGGCATAAGGCAGAATGAGGCTGAATAAGAGAAAACAAAAGAGGCAGCTCTCCTTTTCTGGGACAAGGCAAAGAGGAAAATAGGGGAAGACAAGCCATTCTCCTTTACTGTTTCTGTGCAAAGTTTGAAGTGGACTTATCGATGGTCAAGACCACATTGAAAATGTGAAGGTCATGATAATAGAGACATTTGCAGTCAACATCTAACTGTAAATGTTTATCTTCATTTACTGTGGGCTTTAATTATAATCCAGGACCTAAGAAAGGAGCCATAGGTAAGTGTCATTGCATAGCAAAGGCCATCTGTGAATAGCCAAAGCACCTCTAAAGGAACAGGAGTGTGAGCTGTTCTGTGGTCCGTGGCTCATCAGTTCGTTCTCTGGGCACCCTTCAACCTTCCTGTACTCAGCAATAGACACGAGGCTGTCTTTCTTTGTCACCTCTCTGACAGGGGATGAGATTGAAAGAGCAGAGACCCGCTTTAGTTCTCACCTTCAATATACGCTCTTGACTCAGGTGAGTCAACAGCAGAGGCAAAAGCGATTACAGAGTTGAAGACACCCCTTCGATGCCATTTTATCACCTCTGTTGAGGAGGAGTTATTCTGCATCAGAAAGAGATCCACCCATGTGCTCCCTTTAAAAATAATCACAGATGAATATTTACTGGCAGGGAGACTTGTTCATAAAATACTGATGAGTACAAAAAGCATGTAGTGAATATTATGTACAGTATGATCTCTACTTGTGAGCCAAGCCAGAGTAACCACACACGTCACACATGTGCTTGTACGACACTTAACCAAGTCTAGCCATGGCCACCTCTGGTGGGGAGGAAATGTGAAGTTTGCTGTGTGTGTGTGTGTGTGTGTGTGTGTGTGTGTGTGTGTGTGTGTGTGTGCATTTATTATTTTTTTCCTATTAATAAAAGTCATTTTTAATTTTTATGATAAGAAAGACATTAATTCATGACAGAAGCTAAGTGGTGCAGCCCCCAGAGATTTCTGGAAAATAATGCAGTCCCCATTAGTAAAAAGTTCTTTTTGCTTTCTATTATAGTCTCTCTCTCTCTTTTTTTTATTTGCACAGAAAGCATGGGGTAGCAGCCTTCTCCTTCCCCAGCAAGGATCCTGGCATGTGGGTGACTTAACCAGTGCAGAAAAGGAGAGATTGAGACATTCTCCGCACACTTCCTTGTGCCAATCAGCTTCCTGCACCAACCACTCCTACCCCAGCTTCCTGCTAACAGTCTTTTAGCAGGAAGAGAAGAATGGGCTGAACTCCTAGCACTTGGAGAAATATCTCCTTCCCTCCCAAGCTGCCATTACTTCAGTGAAGTGTTGGTGGGGTGTGCTGGGAGAGGTGGGGGTGCTGGAAGAATCTCTCCTTTGCATGTGTCATGATCTATCCTAAGCACTTTCATTCTATAGTGTCCCAGAGCTGGGTCAGCTTGCAGGCTTTCTATGCCCACCAACCTGTGTACTTGCCCTGGTAACTTTCTCTTCACATAACTGACTTAAAAACCGACAGCAAAAGTAGCAGTTACACTTACACAAGAGAAGATGAGGAAACCTCAGGCTGGTTAGCGTGTTTGCTCACCAACTGACATTATTTGGGCGCCTTCTGAAGAAGGAGAGAAAGAGCAGGCCACAGTACAGCTTGAATAACAGTGACAAGATGCTGTTCAAAGCAAGAGAGTCCTAACTGGAGTGGGACGAAGTGTGGGAAACACTTTCTGGAATTTCACTGATTAACCATTGATAAAATTACAGCAGTCTATTTTTTCCCCTCTCAGGGCCCCTTGATTCACAGTCTGAATGTGAAAAGTAAGAAACCCAACTTACCTAGACTTTACACTGTGCTAATTGTGTGTGTGAGATTCTGTCATTTGGGAGCGTAGCCTCAAATCTCTTTTCTGAAGGACTTGGTGCAGAGCATGTGCCCTCTCACCTTCTCTCTCCTTTGAGGAGGTGCTGATGAGCACACGGAGGATTTTTTCATTCCTTCTGCTTGTTTTCTGGAGGTGTGTGGCATTTGCTTTTTGGTCTCACCCTCCTCAACTCCTGTACCAGCAGGGTACCTCCTCCGCCCCCCATTTCTCTTCAGGAGGCACATTTCCATGTCAAAGTCCTCTCAAGAGAAAAAGCCTCTCTGTCTTCCACTCTCTGCCTCATTTGTGTCTTACTCACCTTCCCTCCATCCTCCCAGTCCTGTTCCACAGTAATAATAAGTGCAAGGAGCAGAACCTGACTTAGAAATGGAAACCACAGAAAAATCCAGCTTCTGTCTGTGAAGGATAAGAGGGAGCAGTTAAATTGCCCTTGAAAATATCAACTTGTGAGAAGGAATAATTACTATCTTTTGCAGTAAACATAGAAATAAGAATGATTCTTTGGTGAAATTATAGATTTTCCTTATGAAAAAGGGAAATACTGAGATCTCTATACACAGTAGGTAAATTCAGTCTATTAGAAGATATTATGTGGGAGTTAGTGAGCATGGTTGAACTTGTCTAGCATCTATAGACTGTCTCCAATGTACTCATACAACAGAACTCATGGTAATTCAGTTGGACACAAGGAAGTCTCTTCTATTCCACGTTCCTGTTCTTCTAGGTTTGGGGAACCTTAAAACCCATTAATACTCTTGCACTTCTGGCAGTTCTTGGGAGCCCAAATTCATTTCCTATAAATTGTCAAGATTAGAAGGCACTGATGATAGAGCTTCATTTGGAAGTAGTTCCCTGGGGTTCTGATCAGTGCTGTTTGGACCCAACTAAGACACTTTCCTGAAGCCATCAAAAGCCCACAAAAGCTTCCACACTGACCACCATAAGGAACTTCCCATAGGGAACTCAAGCTCATTAGCTCTTACTTGGTACTGCAGCAGACACCCCATTGGACTTTGGATGGCAATAGGCCCTCTGAATTCCCCACACTAAAAGGTGGTCTTAGAGCCAGAGGAAAAGGAAAGTCTTCTGATTCCTGTTTATTTCTCATATCTCAGGGCCTGTCCCTCCCCTTCTATGCTAGATTTGAGTCACACCGAAATACTTGGACAGGCCTGCTCTTTTTATTCCTAGATAATTCACAAAATGTCTCTTTAGTTTGGAGTGCACTTCTCTGTCCTTGCTCCTGGCTAGTTTTCACTTGGTTGACTTGTATGTCCAATTAACTCATGAGTCTTCAAAAACTCTGTTAGATGTTCCTCCTATATAATGTTACAACTGGCAGGACAGACAAATAGAACAATCAAGGGGGAGAAATAAGTTTCAGAAAACTTTTCAGTTCTTCGCCTCTTACCTCCCTTTTTTATGTGGTACTTGGAAGCACAAATGACTTCTCTTTTATTCTTGAAAACATTCACCCATGTCTCTCTGAAGCCAGAACAAGGAACCAGGCCTAAAAGCAATGAGTCTATACTAGTAGGACTTCAATGTCCCATATATAAGCCAATTAAGGAAACACAGGAAGTATTCGCACTGGAAAGGTCAGCCTAGGACATTTATTTCCAAAGGTACTTTGGGAATATACAGAAGTATACAAAAGTTTGGTTTTCAGTTGGTTTATCATCTAGCATTGGGATAAAGCACTCATTAATTTTCTACTCGTGTAACAAATCACCACAAATTTAGTGGTTTGAAGCAACACCCACTTATCAGCTCACAGTCCTGTAATTCAGAAGTCTGGGCATGGCTCAACTTTGGTCTCTGGTCAGGGTCTTGCACAGGAGGTGTTGGCTGAGCTGTGTTCTTATCTGGAGGTTTTCGGTTCTCTTCCAGCTCACTCAGTGGTATGCAGTTGTAGGACTATAGTCCCTGTTTTCTTGCTGGCTGCCAGGAGCTGTTCTCAGCTCCTAGAGACCACTCTCAAGTCCTTACCGTGTGCCCCCTCCATCTTCCAAGCCAGCATCAGAGACTCTCCTTTGCATCAGATCCCCTCACACTTTGAATTCCTTTCACCAGGAACAGCCCTGTCTGTTTTAAGGTCTCACTGATTAGGTTGGGTTTGGTCAACCAGGAAAAATGACATGATCTAATTATGGGAGTGACATCCCACAGTATTCAGGTCTTTCCCACACTCAAGGAAAGGAGACTGTATGAGAGTTAGGGTCGCTTGGGTCATCTTAGAATTCTGCCTACCATAGCACTCAATGGATAAGGCAGAATAAGACAAATTCCACTTGAAAATTATAAAAAGTGCTACATGGATGCATGGTCAGGAGAGAACCTTATTCCTTGACAGTATATGCATAGCATATGGTAGATGCTTAATCAGTAATGGTTGATATGTGGGAAATCCATATACAATGAGAGCAGAATGATGCATTAGACAGTATTAATCAGAATAAGCTTTATCTGTCAAATAGAAAAACACTTCTGATCCTCTAGCCGGATAGTTTGTTTGTCAAATTTCTGTGTAGGGAAAAGTGTACTCTGAAGGGCAGCATAAAGTTCGGGCTAGGGTGGGTAAAGACCTTCACACATCTGAACGTTTTGAGACACTTTTGGGGAGAAGCCAGAAGAGTTTTGGGGTAAAGCCCAGTCAGAAACCACAGCAGGTAGTTTGGTATCAGAGGCAAGAACAGAGGAGTTGGCGCAAGTGGCCTTCGGAGGCCCAGTGTTTTTCTTATGTTCCGAGGTGTCTGAAACAGTGTACTTACTCACATGGGTTACTGAGTGCCCATTTAATATTTCATTCACATTGAAAGAATTGATGCCCTTTCCTTAGTAACGCTCTGATCACCTGACAGCGAATGAGATAGACTTACCAAGACGGAAAGTTGAAGACATGCTTGTGTTGTAGAACCTTCCAGGGTCTAATGGGAGACTGAACTGAGGTCTTGAAAGTGCTTCTCTGGAGTCACCCAATAAAAACAACAGAGGTGCTTCCTGGTTATGTAAGTCCTTCACTGAAGCAACTTCAGAGCTCTATGGACAGATTTCTTTAGAACTGTTCCCATTCCTGTTTCACAAATGGAAATAAGCTGAGGTATTCTGAAGAAAACTGACTTGCCCAAGGTCTTAGCGAATCAGTTGAAGCACAGGAAGGTTAATGCAATATCCCCAAATTGTTTTAAAATTTTTAAACTGGAGATAATGAAGCTCTGTAGATTCTCTCAGTTGATGTCTACATTTCTAATGTGGCTACTCACTTTATACATTTCCTTAAACATGCTCTCATTGCTCTTGAAATTCTCTAGTATTTAAATCTAGTATTTAATCTTCACGCTATGCAAAAAATTGTGCTATTTTATGAAGCAACTCAGTAGTTGAAGATTCAGATAAAGACTGACTGAGCAAGGACATATGTTTGGAGGTTTTAGGTTGAAACAGTTTTATTTAATTGTTAAATGCAAAATTGAATTATTTGACTGAAGTCTGATTCTTTCAATATTGTGCAAGAAGCATTATGAACTTCCTCTGAAGTTCTCAGGAAGGAATTGTCAAGATGTTGTTTACTTTTTATGTGAAGTTCAGTACAAAGCACTCTAGAGTGGCTTTAGGCACCCTTGGCCACTGCTTATCAGGCTCTTAAACGAGAAGTTAGAGAGCACATCAGTAGG
This sequence comes from Cynocephalus volans, assembly GCF_027409185.1. Taxonomy (NCBI): domain Eukaryota; kingdom Metazoa; phylum Chordata; class Mammalia; order Dermoptera; family Cynocephalidae; genus Cynocephalus; species Cynocephalus volans. Next base: position 139,545,736 of record NC_084464.1, read on the forward strand.
GAAGAATGACTGAAGGAAATACGAGTATAGGCTTAGTCAAATTTCAGTTTAAATGGTTGAATATTTAACGAAGAGCAAGCAAACGAAGAGTTGCATCTTGCTATGTAAAAGTAAATAATGAGTGTCCAGAAAGATGTGGAAGTCTATAGCCTGTATCCGATAACACAGAGTTTTAGACTGTTTTTCTCATTCTGATGGTGGTGGCTAATTCCCACTGGAATATCACCTCTGCAGATATTTGGAGAGGTTTGGGTTTGGTGAATTCCATTGCACATTAGTACAATAGGAATAGCATCCTAAAAACTGACTACAAGCTACAAGGATACTGGATGTTTGTGGGGTAAGTGCCTCAATTGTGAGTTTCCACTTTTTTATAATAAATTGCTACTAAACTAAAACGTTTTGGGTATTTTCTTACATTAAGTAGGAAAACAGAGCATTTTAAAATGGTAAGTTTTAAATTAGGAAACAACAGCCAAGTATCTAGAGGGACAGAATACACCAAAGGAAACCCACAAACCACAAGCTAAGACATTGTTACTATGTGGACAGACCACAACAAAATACTCACTCTCTTTCCACTCATAAGGGCTGCTTTTAGTGCAATATTAAATATTATTGACATAAAAAACTCAGGGCACTAAAAATGTATCTACTCTGTTTTTCTAGATTTTGTTTTTCTTCCTTGTCTACTGCAATTCTATGTGAAAAATGAAAAGTAAATGTGACCCCAGTTGTTGAAAACCAGAGGCTGGAATCTGGATCAAGACTACCTATTAAAGGATGGCAACAAAACCTGATGGCTTTTGCTTTTTTGTTGTTGTTGTTTTTGTTTGGTGTTGTCATAAGGAGTGATAGTTAATGAAAGAACAAAAATCTAATCAACTGAGTCCTTGTTCAGAAAATGAAATGCATATATGAGAGAACAGTCAATATTGCCACTTTGGTAGAAGCATTGGTACCAGGCTGGCATCATGCCAGGCTTTTAAGGCTATTGGTGGGGGAGGGAGGAAAACAGCCAAAGCACATGCAGTTTCTTCTATTATCTTAATCGTCTACCACATATATAATGGTTGGGTGAATAAGGTAAGAAAATTGCTCTATCTTGACAGTCATGAGTTAGTTCTAGGGAAAGTATCCTGGAATCAACAAGCACCTCAAATTTAGGCTCTATCTCCTCAATGTTTTAGAGAATATCTACAATGCAATTTGCTGCCTAGAGAAATCTTTGTGAATTCTCAGAAGTGAGGTATATTCAGCATAATAGATAGATGTATGACTTGTACCCGATGTCCCTTGTGTGGAATGCTAGTCTGCATGATTTACATACAGCTATTTCCTTCTGGTTATGTAGGTCTCAGTTTATACATCCTCACCTCAGAGGGGACTTTTCTGAACATCTTACCCGGTCACTCCATAAGACATGTTTTGTTTATTTATCAGAGCACTTGTCACAACCTGCTGTTTTCTTTTGTTTTGTTTTGTTTGTGGTTTGTCTCCCCATTTCACACTTGAATTTAGGGCCACAGAAGTGGCAATGTTGTCTGTCTGGCTCATTACAGCTTCTCTGTGTCTAGAACATATCAAGCCAGTACTAGGTTCTCAAGAGATGCATGTGAAATGAAACAATGAGTAGATAAATGAGTGATAAAATATAGATGTATTCTACTGGTACTGAATTCCTGGTTTCCTGAGGAAAATTATTTGTTCTTGATATTCTGCCTCTCACGCTCTTTTTTTTCACCAATGTTAAAGTGCATATCATTGCTAGTGTAGGAAGGTTTAGAGAAGTCTTTTCTATGAGACTGGAAAGGCTTTCTCTAAGGGAAATAAGATAATCAGAGAATTTTCCTTTAAGGTAAACAAAATATATGATAAATAAAAACTAAGAAAGGAAGTTACCTTTAAAAAATACAGAGTGGGGCCAACCCCGTGGCTCACTCGGGAGAGTGCGGCACTGGGAGCGCAGTGGCACTCCTGCCGCGGGTTCGGATCCTATATAGGGATGGCCGGTGCGCTCACTGGCTGAGCGCAGGAGGGTTGCGATCCCCTTACCGGTCACCAAAAAAAAAAAAAAAAAAAATACAGAGTGGCTCCCAGACCACCAAGATTTGATTGAAATCAGATAAAATATATCTAAGGAAAAAAAAAAAGACAAGTAAAAGCATTGGTCAGTCAGGAAAGCATAAAATAAAGAGTTTTGGAAGTAGCCTGGCTAGTGCTATCCCACACATCCATATACCAAGCATCCTGGTAGGGTAGCCTCAGCCCATAGTCTGCTCTTCTGGGAGATGGTTATATCTGGTCAACAGGCCTGATTCAAAGAACTATTTGCTTCTTTAGCTCTCTCTGTTCTAATCTCCAGGCCACCAAACAAACTTTGCAATGTAATTTGGCACACAGGAAGGTGTGCCTGCCACGATAAATGTACTAGTCCTATGAACTTGAAGTCCTTCAGTCCCTGTGATGGTCATTGCTCATCACACCCAATAAATTGGCATCAGGTTTATGTATCTACTCAGTGAGCTTGGTAAATGTGAGTTGTTCCTGAAAGAGATGTGCTGACAGTTCCTATATCTGACCTGGCTAGGTTCCCAGCAACATGCTGGACCCTGATAAATTCACCAGGATGACGAACAAAGACCTTGAGAGGGAGACACACATGCTGAGCAAAGAATTTTATTTGAATTTCTGAATTAATGTCCATCTACTATTGATTAAACAGATTGGTTACTTACCTGATGGCAATGTTTTGAATCTTTCTAACCTAAAGGGATGGGTGTATGTGAAGTCCAATTCACCACCCCTATCTCTCAGCACAAGAGAGAGTTGAAGACACTAGAAATTCAGAGCCTCTCTCTGAGACAAGTCTTAACATGTAGGAAGGGTGATGTTTTTCTCTTCACTGGGAAGTCTCCTCTCATCCTAGAGCTGAGTTGGAGCTCTCACTGCCTACCTCCTCAGTGTTCAAAGCCAAGTTTCTCAGCAGGGGCTCTGCACCAGGGTCCGAGGGCCCAGGAGCCCAGAGAGAGCATGAAAAATTCACAGGTTTCCTGTGTTTGGCTGCATATAAATAAGAGTCTTCTGAGTGACTTGGGTCTTTGGCCTCACCAATCTGCTTTCTGCCTCCTTTTCACCAGAGATGGTTTCACTCCTGATTTCAACAACCTCCCCTCTCACCACTTATATTTGGACCAAATCTCATTCACATTGATGCCATACTTCTCCCTAACTCCTATTATTTAAATGTATTTTTTTCTTTAGTTGTATTATAAGAACCAGAAAGCAAGTGATAAGGAAAAGGAAAGGGGTGTCACTTATTCGTGTCTAAAATCGTGCTATGGTTTGGAGTAAGTTTAAGCAGGACAGTAGGTCTGTGTGTCTTCCACCAAGGTGCTAGAGGGAAGCAGTTGAGAATATTGGGCTTGAATTTGAGAAGACCTGGTTTCACAGCCTCATTTTGCCACTTACTAGCTGTTTGATTTTGGGCTTTTTTTTAAATCTTAGTTTTCTCATCTGCTAAATAGCAGTAATAACTACTTCAGAGTGTGGTTGTGAAGATTAAACAAAATAATAAGTTTAGGGTTTAGCATGGTCCCTGGCTCATAGTAAGCTCCTATTATGTACTTTTATTTGTTTCACTCTCTCTGCCCTCATGCTTAGATTCTTTTCAGTTCTTCTCAGAAGAACCCTCTTAACATGAGCACAGTGAGGACAGCTCCTGGACTTGGAGGGACTTGCCAAAGCCCATGTTCACATGACAAACTGACCCTCTCCTCATCCTTACTTTCTGTTATTATCTGAACCCTGGCCTGTCTCCCCCTGTCCTTTCCACCTCTAAGGATCTGAAGCCCTTTTCACTGTGCCTTCTTTCTGATTTTTATGTACTCTCTGCTGAGATCACTACAGTAACAATTCTGCTGATTCCTAAACATTGTTTAGCAGATAAGCCATAGGTGTTCTTACCAGAGTTTCTACAGATTTGAGGCCTTAGGCTGGAGTTTGGGAGTTTGGGGACAGAGACCAGGAGATAACATGCAGGGACTGTTTCTGATGAAGGGCAAAGTCTGACAATGAGAGAACTGGAGACATAGGTGTGGAACTCAGAGATCATCAGTCCTAGATGCTGGGAGCCGGGAGTGAGAATTAGAGAATTCAGGCTGCTTAGGACTGAGACCATGCTGCCCTTGTCCCTGTGTCTACTGCACTGGCACAGTGCTTGGCATATACCTTGTTGTTTAAACTGTGTGTAAATGATTACCTCCTCTGAATACTGATTACAGCCTCTCTAAAAGGAGCTTAAAAACTACATGTGAGAGTACTTCAGAAAGTTCATGGAAAGATTTGTATTATCTTTTAATTCTTTTTTTCCATGAGCTTTTTGAAGTATCCTTGTATTTATGTCGCTTATGTAAAAATTAAGTATTAAATGGCATTTACGTGAGCTGCTTATGGTTTGTTAACAGATAGCAACATAACACTTATTATACTTGTCATTACATTAGTATCAAATTACCTTTGTTGCAATTTTTATTTGTTGTATGTTTTATTTGATTGCAATAGTAAATTCACTCACAAATTATAAAAGGAAAAAAAAAAAAAAAAGGAGAAGAGAAAGAACATTGCTCAGAACAGTAAGGCAGGGGTGGCCAGAATAAGAACAGCCAGTTGCTAGGGAGAGAAGAAGGTGAGACATTTAGAGACCTCATGACCTCAAGGAAGAGGGAGGGACCAGTCTATGGTACTTTTGTTATAGCAGCACAAGCAAACTAAGACAGTGCTCTTTGCTGCTCTCTAACCTTTTCCTCACCTGTGTCACCATTACCTTTGAAGATCCAGCCCAATCTTCATGGCCTCTGGCTTCCCACAGTGCCCTGGGCTCACACCGTTTTGTAATGTTTGCCACACTCATTTCCCTACCAGACTGCGAGCCTCTTTAGGAAAGCCTGTGGCCTGCTCACTTCTGCATCTCATCATTCCTGAATTCTAGAGGATAAGGTGAAATGAAGGAGGGTGGGAGATCTGCCTTTGCAGGGATTTGCAGAATAAATGTGGTTTGCAGGCTTCAAGGGACTCATTCTATATGTCTTAGGTCAAGGGAGCCAAAGCAATGGTTTGATTACCTGCTATGTGTCAGATAATGGGCTCGACATTATCACATTTAGTCACTTCCCATGAGGACTAGGTGGGTGTTATTTTCCAACCTACAGGATGATCACATTGAGGTCTCTTGAGATCATGGAGCCTATTCTATTTTCAGAGGTTTTCTGGCTTCCTGATTGTTCTGCTTCTCAGGAAAAAAAAAAAAATTCCCCACGTTCAATTCTGCTTGCAACCACACTGAAGATGGAAGAGATATTTAAGCCAATCATACATATATTATTGAAGGCCTTGGATTTCAGGCAAAAGCCTGGCACTGTGGTGGGTATTAGGTATACAAAGATGAATAAAACATGAAACCTGGTTGTTAGGGTTTTAATTGTGTACCCCCAAAATTTATATGTTGAAGTCCTAACCTCCAACACCTCAGAATGTGACTTTATTTGGAAATAGGGTCATTACAGTTGTAATTAGTTAAGATGAGGTCATATGGAAGTGGGGTGCACCCTCAATCCCACTGGCATACTTAGAAAAAGAATACCACATGAAGAGAGAGACACACATGGGGAGAACGTCAGGTGAACATGAAGGCATAGGTCAGGGTGATGCCTCTATAAGTCAAGGAACACCAAACATTGCCAGCAAACCACCAGAAGCTAGGAGAGAGACATGGCACAGATTCTCCCTCACAGCCCTCCAGAGGAACCAACCCGCTGATACCTTGATCTCAGACTTGTAGCCTCCAAAACTATGAGACAGTACATTTCTGTTGTTTAAGCCACCCAGTTTAAGGTAACTTATTATGGCAGCCTTAACAAATTAATACACTCATTCCAGTCAACAAAGAGACAGATATAAAAAATAGTATGCTATGGTGTGATGAGACTAACAGTAGAGCTCTGGGGAGATACAGAAGCAGCACAGAGAAGAGAGGGATTGGCTGTGAGTTTGTGAAGAAGTATGCAGGTGGGGGTGCTGGCTAGGCAGGTTGCATAGTACCTCAGTTGCTTGAGCTAGGTTTTAAAAGCTGAAGATGATTGAGACTGAACCCTCTCTATGGCTGTCACGGCTTTCACAGATCTGGCCAACTACTGTCCATCATTACTCCTATTTTCTCTTGATAATTTTTGGTGGGAGCTGTGCAGGAAGTTGTGGAAACAAGCAGGTGGGTTTGAGGCCTAACCGTGGCATGTAGGCAGTAGCCTGTGATCAATCTTGCACCAATGGGTATCTCTCCCCTCCCTTGTCCCACCCTGATGCAGTACACTCTTTGATCTCCTCTTTCTTTTTTCCTTTAAGTAAATCTGTTTACTACCCAGAAAAACAGGGGAGGAGTAGGCCAGTTGCCCCAGGCAGATGGTGCAATGTTAACAGATGACACACAGAAAGCAGAACTCATTGGTCTTATTTTCCTTCTACATTCTCCAGCAAGGCTCTTCAAAACAAATAACATGAAAAAAACATGATTAAAAGGAAACGGAAACAAGAGTCAGTGAAAGAGATCGGGAGGGAACCCCTGGTGATTTAAATGATTTCATGTCTTCAGATCCAAGTGAATTACACCCAAATAATGAAGGAACTTGCAGGAAAGACCAATGAACCACTGAGGAGAAATTATTTCTAGTAATTTTTCAAAAGAAATTCTGGATAATACAAAACATGCCCTGAAGCCTGGCAATAGGCAAATGTTGATCTTGTATTCAAAGAAATATAAAAGATATACTCACAGAAAATACAAGTTCATATAGATTCCTTGCAAACTTTTTTTGTTATTTTATATTACTTATCTGCATACAAACATACAAAGAGGAAAGAAGGGAGAGGGAGAGAGAAAATGAAGGGAGGAAAGAGAGTTTGAGAGACAGAGAAAAATAAGCTTATTAGATTTATGAAAATTACCTTAAGTTTACAGAGTACACACAACTTAATTTGCCTATAGTTGTCACTTAAATAATCCTGCAAAATTTCAGAACAGCCTATTCAATAAGCATGATGTGTGCCTTGTGAATGTGAAGGGGAAGATTAATAAGAACTAGAGGAGGTTAATTAAGAAAAAATCTTGCTAAACTTGGACATTTCTTTCTTCCTAACTTCCTTTGCCTTGTCTTTTTCTCATTTTCCCAGAGTGGAATCCACTCTTATTTCACCCAAAGATGAGGTACTGCCTTCACTGGACAGAATGTGACTGTCTCCAAGTCCTATGCAACATCCCCAGGAGCTCATTTGACCAGGAGAACAGGCAGAGCTGGTCACGGTGCTCGCCTGTTAGTCCCAAGTTGTCTTTTCTGTTCTCCAAGTTCCTCATCCTGAGGCCTCTTTCCCTTCCTTCCTCTCCTCTCAGTTATCCTAGGCTTCTGCCTCCTCCACTATCCCCTTGTTTCTCTTCTGATAATCTGCCTAAGACACGTGTCCATCCAAGAACTGGCTGCTGGCTTGCTTTGGTCAGTTGACTCCTCTTAGGGTTGATTGATGGGTGGGGACCAGGGGTGAGCAGTCCACCCCTCCAATGCGGACTGTCTTTATGAACCATACTTGCTTTGAATTCCAATTCTTTTCTGACCCACTGGGCTCATTTCTGCTTCTTGAACTACGTCATTGTTATGCCTTTATTCTATACTAATTGGACACCAACTCTTTGAAACACTTTGTTGCCTTAGGGTTAAGAGCATGGGCTTCAGAGTAAGTTAGATTTTTATCTCTGAAAAACATCAGACCATATTTTTCTCTTGTTTCAAAACTTCCAAAAATTTTTCATCACACTTAGAATAAAACTCTGACTTTTCACATGACCTGCAAGGATCAAGATAATCTGGCTACTGCTTACCTCTGTCACAACTGCACACCACTAAACCTTTTTTTTTTTTTTTTTTAATGTGCTCTGGAGACAGTTGCCTTCGTTCTGTTTTTTAAACATGTGAGCTCTGTTCCCGCCTCAGGGTCTTTGTACCTGCTTGCTCTCTTTCCTCAGATCTTCATTTCTGGATCTTTCTCTTTATGCAAGTTTCAGCTGAAATTTTCCTTCTCAGGAGAAGCTTTTCTAACTAGCTTGTCTAAATCAGCTCTCTTCTCCCCCTACCAGTTAGTCTCCAGCATGTTACTGTGCTGTTTTGTCTTTATGACATTTAATACTCTCTAGAATTTCCTTGCATATTTATTTGATGCCCTAGTTTATTGCTTTTACCTTGACCCCCTAAGCATGTAAGCTTCACGAAAGCGGGAACTCCATCTGCAGCACCCAGATAGTTCCTGTTCTATAGTAAGTGCTTAATAAATGGTTGAATGAATTAATGAATGAATGAATTACTCATGCTTACTGGCTACATGGCCATGGGTTAATTGTTTCCATTGGCTTTAGCTCCTTGTTGTTACAACATGGTTAGCAATTCCTATCTCAATGGGGTTTTATAAGAGTCAAATGGGATTGCATAGGCAAGGTGTCTGGAGCAGGGTGTGGAACAGCAAAGACACACAATAATTACTAGTTGGGGTTATGATGATATGCCAGACTCGGAGAAAGGCCATGGGAACACAGGTGATTCTAACATAGTTCTTTTTCCCAAAGTGCTTAGTCGTTTTGTCTGAGCAGCATTAGAGATGCTGCAGGTCTTGGACAGGACTCCTCCTCTGCCCTGCTGAACCTCTTCTGGGAGCCAGGCTCTCCCCAAGGCCCGTCGCACTTGCTAGTTGGATTGCATTCTTGGGTCTGCTTATCTACATTACCTTGTCCTGTTGTAAATAAACAGCCAAGACGCACTGACAATCTCTGAGATTACAAAACTAACCTAATAATTAGACAAGTATTTCTAGGGATAACACAGAGATTTAGTATCCTATTCCAGCAGAGAATATGACACCCATTTATGATAATTTTTGTGAATATTATAGATGGATACGGGATTATGCCTCTTTGACATTAATGACTATTTAATTAGATAAACCTAAACAACTCCCAATATTTTTTAAAAATTCAAGAACACTTTTAAGATTACAAATGATACTGAAGATACATAGTTAGAAGACTGAATCCTCAACTTATAATAGGAGGCATCTAATTCATTCACTTTTCTACTAGTCAGTCTCTGTCACATTATCCTGTGGAAGGTGATGAGCCGCAGAGCTCTAGTATCTCTATCTTCTCATTAACTGAACAAACAAGAAGGCTACAGAATGATGTATGTAGCATGATGCTATTTTGGTGAAAAATGTATATATTCATGCATGGAAGAAAAATACCAGGAAGACATATACCAACATGTTAATAGTGGATATAAAAATTTAGGATTTTTTTTTCTCTTTTCAAACTGTAATGCTGCTTTGACTATGCATGACTTTATCGGTGGAAAACAAACTTAAACACTAATCAACTGCACACTTACAGGATAGGGGTGGATGGCCTGTGAGCTTTTCTCATTAGGAAAGACTCAGGGGCTGAGCTGATTGTCAATCACAGGGTAGCAGCATCTGTGACATGGACCACGGCTCCAGAACAGGTGGGATGTGGTCTCCAATGGTGCATCATGCAGACGTCTCAATCCCACATTTTAAGAGACTTATTTTGAAGTTAGGATGAAGGAAACTTTGGCTTAATTTGAGGAATAAATTTGTAAGAAGTACAGCTAAAAAGAGAATGGCCATATTTTTAGTTTGCAAGCTCCACATTCAGCAGGTAGCCTCTCCCTGACAGAAATGCTAAAGAGGATTCCTGCACTGGGTGGGGAGATGGGTGAGATGATGCCTCATGTTTCCTTCTAGGCTAGAAGAGATCATTATCAGACTTGCCACTTTTACTTCTTTATTATTTACAATTTCTCCATGAGATGGGTATTATTTTTATCAATGAAGAAATTAATGCTCAGGTTAAATAATTTCCTGAATAACCCAGATCTTGTGAGTTTCTGAACTGGAATTTGAGCTGAGATCTGTTTGGCCCCAAATCCCAAAACTCTCTGTTATGTCCTGCCACTTTCCGATACTGTTTCTGTACTCACTTCCTTACTTTCCTTCCTCGTCCTTCTGTATCTTTCCACATTTCTTTTCTTTTCTTCCCATAACTTAGACAACAATGGCATCTGGTAATATACTTGGCTTACATTTAGTTCTACATTCAAGGGCAAAGAAATAGATGGTTAACTCCTGGATAGCAGAACCATTATTTATTAATATTATTATTGACATAGTTGCCGAGGTATAAAGTTATACTTTAAAACTTCCACTGACGAGTGTCCAGAAAAAAATCTTAAGATTAAGTGTTTAAAGATTATTCTTTGCTTTTTCATTGTCCCATTTTATTAACTTTTTGTATGTTTGGAAATTGTAAAGATAGAAATTTGGGAATTATTATTTTTTTACTGGAACAATTGGTTGCACATATCTGTAGGGTTATTCTTTTTAATATTAAAACTTATAGTATGAGGCTTTTAGCAAGAAAGTAATGAGAGACAATTGAACAACAAATTGGAAGTAAAATCATGTGATACAGTGTCGTTCTCATCTTGGGCTCTCCAAATTTCCTTTATTTGCAGTGTGCACCTTCTCTTTTTCATGAAAAATTTCCAATTCTTCTGCTTGCATTAATCCCAAGTAGTAATTTCCTTGTGCATTATTCACCAGGCAGCAGCTCTTCATTAGGAAGCCTTGATACCCTGGTGTGGTGCAACCACATACGAGCTAAACTTAGCTCCCTACAACTTGCATGAGCAGAGCTCATTCCACATGTGCTTCAGCCCAACTGTCAAAATCTTTGTAGTTGGGACTCCCCCACGTTTGAATTATGTTGCTGTAGCAACGAGCTCAAGAAGGGCTGCTGTATGGGAATAGTGCTAAGGAGGACGTTAAGGCTCAGGCGGACTGACCCCTTGACAGCCTAACATGGAGGCTTTTATCTTTGAATTTAACACATTTGTCAACTTGACAGGAAGCTTGGGCTGTAGATTCCTGCCCTCGTGAGACTCCACGGCCTTGCAGGAAGAGCCCAGGCATGGGAGTCAGACTCACCATGGGGTAAATCCTGCCTGCAACTTACAGGGCTAGGATCTCATTTCCCCTGACTGGAATTTTATCATCTATAAAATTGGGTAATAATAACTATTCACAGCATTTTGGAGAAGATTGAATGGTTAATGATGCAGAAGCAAGGATATAGAAATAAACAGGGAAATACAAACAAAACAATGGGTGTGAACCCCCAAATCATGGCCCTGCTCCACAAATCTTTTTGCCTGATTTCTGCTCTGATCAAACATTTATGAACCATTACAAAGATACAGTCCTAGTCTCAGTGTCTTACCAGGCTGAAAAGAGCTCTCTTTCAAATTGGGTAGCCTGTTATAATGGTCAAAAAACCCGTGGGATTACACATGAAAATTAATGCCAATGGAAATAAATAAAGCTGATTAACAAATAGTAATCACTATTTAATCACAACTTAGGGAACATATTTTTACATGTTATTACAGCCGTTCCATCCTTGAAAGTATTGTATTTTATCAAAAGAACATACACTTGGAGTGCTTGAGAGTGAAAAATAATACATTTTTCCAGTATTCAGCATGTCAGTGTCAGAAAGGCAATGGAAGTAGTTATTAAAAACCTTAGCCGTGCTTTCAAGGAAGAAATGAAGTAAAACATAAATTGCTTTCATGAAATGAAGCTAGTTACGACGATTAATGGTCAATAGTATGTGTTATTTATTCTACTGTGGAGCAAGGGGCGAAGATGTTTGAAAATGACTGGTTAAATCTCAGTCTATTTCATTTAATAAGTGATAGTTATTTCCTACCTTAAACAAAACTCACATTTCAGTCTCAAATTCAGCTTCGACTGAATAATCAGAAGCCATCATTGTGAGCCAAAGCTGGGAGATTTTTGGTAAGGATTCTGTGACATGGTTATATAGAAGATCTAATGGATTCGGTTAAGGCTGGATTACTTACACACAGTCCAAAGATAAATTTAGTTGAAAATTGGTCACAGGTAGCCTTGCAGTCTCAAAGGGCATTTCTGACTAGACAAACAGCGTCTTCCAGCATCCCGTCCACTGAAATAAACAGCCGAGTGTTCCCTTGCCACAGGCTGGGTAAATACTAACTAAACTGTCTGCCTGTATGCCAGTCGGAGCAACACTCCCTATTTTTTAGCAAAATATTTTTCCACCCTGTCCATCCAAGAAACTCTCCAAATCCAATACATTTCAATGGACTTTTAAGGCTTCTCTATTTTTCTCACTATTTATAGCTTTCAGATGTTGGCAGGTAGAGGACTACATTTTCTTCAGAATAAAGTTATAGACGGCAGTAATGCAGCTTCATCGTATGCCACACAGTGTTCAGTAAGTATTAAAACAATCCTTCTTCCTTATGAATGTAAACATTGGCAAAGGCTAGAAAACAAAACAAATCCCTCGCAGATATTCTATCAATGATCATATTTATATTGTGAGGAGTTTTATTGGGTGAGGACGCTGGGCCTGGGTCCAGAGGGAAAGTCCAAGCTAGTTGGGGGTAGTGTGTGGGAACAGTCTTTGTGAGGCTAAGGGACGAAAGTCCAGGGTACAGGAATCTGCCCCTTCTGTGAAACTAAGGCTAAGGAGAGCATAAAGGAAACATAAAACAGCCCCAATCTGTATAGCATTTAATAAATTACTGTTTGCAAATACAGCATCCTCTAGTCCTTATAACAACCCTGAGCAATAGACAAGGTAATTATTCACCCCAATGTGTTAATGGGGACACTAAGTTTTAGAGAAAGGGTAACTGAAGTTACCTGGCTAGAAGGTGGCAGAACTGAAAACAGAAGCAGCATCTTCTGACACTTAACTTGTTTTCCTTCCCCAACTCCACACTGCTCCTCCAAGAATTCAGCTCTTGGAGGTCTACATTCTCACTGGGAAGACAATCTATTCAAATGAAAGGGTCCTTGAATAAAGAGAAAGAGATATTAAGGGGATTTGTTAGGGAATGAAACCCAATATTCCTAATAAAGGAGTATTTTGGGCTGATTAGGAGGCAATAGTCTGGTATGGCTGAGATGTGGAAAAGTTGAATTTACATCTCCAGTTCTGCCACTAACCAGCTACGTAACCTTTGGTTTTCTCATCTGTAGATCTGTAGAGCTTTAAAGCACCCTCTGGGGATTGTGGCGAAATCACCAAACCATTTTAAGATTTAAGACTTTAAGATTCTGCCCTAAAGTGCCTGAGCCAGGATGCACCAAGGAGACAGGACTTGAATGAGGAGTCTACATGGGCACTTCAAAAAAGTTCATGGAAAAAGAGAATTAAAAGAAAATGCTAATCCTTCTGTGAAATTTTTGAAGTACCCTCGTATAGCTAGATAGAGGGAGAGTGGAAGGGAAATACCGAGAGAGAAATAGCCCTGGCAAAGTTATGGTGTAAAGGGTGGGTGTACTGTTCACCTGGGATAGTAAGATGTTTGATGGATGTGTTGATACAGAAACAAAGTATGTACACAGTTAACAATTATGAAATCAGTTTTATCCATGTAGTTAATTAGTCTGGACATTTCAGGTCAAATCTACTCCTTTACATTTCGAACGGGTTACCAAGATAGTTGTCCTAAGTCTTCCTTTCTTCCTTTCTTCCACCCTGCCTGTCTGTAGACAGACTACTTTGGAGTGTATTTCAGGAGGGTGGATTTGTTTGTCTAGGGCAGGGTTGTCAAATACAGGTTATGCATGCTGCCACACCCCTGCCATGACAGACAATGCTAATCAATCGCCACTCTCTGGATCTTAGGATTCATTCAAGTGCAAATGTTGGTTAGATTTGGCTCAAGCAGATGATGATGATGAGAGTCATTTGCCAACACAAATCTCGAACACAATTGGATTAAATATGTTTCCATTTTTAAAAAGGTAAAAGTATACTAGAAAATGCACTTCCTTACCCTTTCCAACATTTCTGCCTCCCACCTTCTGTTTTTTTTTTTTTATTTATTTTTTATTTTTTAAATTTTATTTTGTCGATATACATTGTAGCTGATTAATGCTCCCCATCACCAAAACCTCCCTCCCTTCTCCCTCCCCCCTCCCCCCCAACAATGTCCTTTCTGTTTGTTTGTTGTATCAACTTCAAATAATTGTGGTTGTTATATCTTCTTCCTCCCCCCCCCCGTTTGTGTGTGTATGTGTGTATGTGTGTGTGTGAATTTATATATTAATTTTTAGCTCCCTCCAATAAGTGAGAACATGTGGTATTTCTCTTTCTGTGCCTGACTTGTTTCACTTAATATAATTCTCTCAAGGTCCATCCATGTTGTTGCAAATGGCAGTATTTCATTCGTTTTTATAGCTGAGTAGTATTCCATTGTGTAGATGTACCACATTTTCCGTATCCACTCATCTGATGATGGGCATTTGGGCTGGTTCCAACTCTTGGCTATTGTAAAGAGTGCTGCGATGAACATTGGGGAACAGGTATACCTTCGACTTGATGATTTCCATTCCTCTGGGTATATTCCCAACAGTGGGATGGCTGGGTCGTATGGTAGATCTATTTGCAATTGTTTAAGGAACCTCCATACCATTTTCCATAGAGGCTGCACCATTTTGCAGTCCCACCAACAATGTATGAGAGTTCCTTTTTCTCCGCAGCCTCGCCAGCATTTATCGTTCATAGTCTTTTGGATTTTAGCCATCCTAACTGGGGTTAGATGGTATCTCAATGTGGTTTTGATTTGCATTTCCCGGATGCTGAGTGATGTTGAGCATTTTTTCATATGTCTGTTGGCCATTTGGATATCTTCCTTAGAGAAATGCCTACTTAGCTCTTTTGCCCATTTTTTAATTGGGTTGCTTGTTTTCTTCTTGTGAAGTTGTTTGAGTTCCTTATATATTCTGGATATTAATCCTTTGTCAGATGTATATTTTGCAAATATTTTCTCCCACTCTGTTGGTTGTCTTTTAACTCTTTTAATTGTTTCTTTTGCTGTGCAGAAGCTTTTTAGTTTGATATAATCCCATTTGTTTATTTTTCCTTTGGTTGCCCGTGCTTTTGGGGTCGTATTCATGAAGTCTGTGCCCAGTCCTATTTCCTGAAGTGTTTCCCCTATGTTTTCTTTAAGAAGTTTTATTGTCTCAGGGTGTATATTTAAATCCTTAATCCATTTTGAGTTGATTTTAGTATACGGTGAGAGGTATGGATCTAGTTTCATTCTCCTGCATATCGATATCCAGTTATCCCAGCACCACTTGCTGAAGAGGCAGTCCCTTCCCCAGTGAATAGGCTTGGTGCCTTTGTCAAAGATCAGATGGCAGTAAGTGTGTGGGTTGATTTCTGGATTCTCTATTCTATTCCATTGGTCAGTGTGTCTGTTTTTATGCCAGTACCATACTGTTTTGGTTATTATAGCTTTGCAGTATAGCTTAAAGTCAGGTAGTGTTATGCCTCCAGCTTTATTTTTTTTGCTGAGCATTGCTTTGGCTATTCGTGGTCTTTTATTGTTCCATATAAATGTCTGAATAGTTTTTTCCATTTCTGAGAAAAATGTCTTTGGAATTTTGATGGGGATTGCATTGAATTTGTATATCACTTTGGGTAGTATGGACATTTTCACTATGTTGATTCTTCCAATCCAAGAGCATGGAATATCTTTCCATCTTCTTGTATCCTCTCTAATTTCTCTCAGCAGTGGTTTGTAGTTCTCATTATAGAGATTTTTCACCTTCTGTTTTAATCTCAGCAAGAGCCTCAAGCAAAAATAGACAAATGTTATTTGAAGTCATAATCTAGTGAAGATTATCTAGCAAAGATTTTTCTAGTGAAGTGAGTCTAGCAAAGATTTTTTCAAAGCCTAAATATGTTTCATGAATGGATATCATCTTTTGAATATTTTGTCAAACAAATTGACTCTGGATGTTCTGAAATTTGCCCTATGTAAATATGAATCTCCTTGGTGCTAAAATTTGTTTTTTCAGCTTTAACGCAAATTTATTATATGTGTACATACATGTAGAGGTTACAAGCTCAGTTTCTGAAGCCTGAGTTGGAGCCCCAGCTCTGTGTCTGTCCAGCTAACTGCCCTTGAACAAGTTAACTGGACCTTTCCCACCTTCAATTTTCTCATATTGAAAGAGGAAATAATAATTATTGCTATCTCATAGGATTATGGTGAAGAGTAAATGAGATAATTTGTGTACAGCATTTAGCATAGTATCTTGCACATAGTAATACTTAATAAATGTGAGTTTGTGTGTGTGTGTATGTAGCTGATACTCTCCAGGGTGAATTGAGGACTTTGATGCTCACTGAATTGTCTGGCTAAATGCTACCTTTCTTTGCTTTTGTGTGTTTAAGTCAGAGTTGCAATGCTATTTGAATTCTGTTTTGTGGTTTCATCATTTTTTGAGTGTGTGTGTCTGAACTCCAAAAAAAAAAAAGTCCTTTTTTTTGGTAGCTGATATATTCAAACCACTAGTGCTGGAAGAAAAATAATCTGTCATTGAAGTAGATGAAAGTTGACATGACAGACTGTGCACTCTGTCTTAAACATTCATAACATGCATAATATGGTCCCTATGGAATGAAATAACTCCTTTAGAGTCTTTGTGGTCCCTTGTATCATGGCTCTCTTAGAGCAGGGCCATTATAATTCTAAAACAGCTCTGCCTGTTTGGGGAATAAAACATCAAGAAAAAAGGCATTTTATATACATAACAACTGGCATTTATACTTTGTTTAGATGTGTATGCATACGTGTGCACAAAAGTATGTGGGTAGAACATATATATATCCATGTGGTGCATATAGGTGTGTGGTGCTTACAAATCTGCTGTTTGATATATTGTATAACTTTGATATGTTAAGTTCTTCAGAATCCGAAACACTTGAAATCCAGTTCCGACTGTACTATTTCATTGGTCTTATGATTTTGGATAAGACCGCTGGTAAATCTTAGGTAACTCCTATTTAAAATGGGAATAGGCACACTTTCATAGACAGGAGTAATTCATGTGAGATAATGCATGTAAAATGCATGTTACTATGTTTGAAACATATCAGTCTCTCAATTAATAGTGCTATTAATAATAATAAATAAATAAACAAGTAATTAAATAATGTTCATAGCAAGGAAAACTAGTTTTGAGCTTCGTTATTCAATGTCTTAATTTGATTTTATTTTATAGAATAATCATTTTCTGGCTTAAGTAATGCATCATTCCTTAACTATAGCTGTCATGTGAAAACTTTACTAATCCATGCCTCTTCTGAGAAATATAAGCACTTGAGCAAATAACCAAGTTACTGACCCCGAGTTTTCTAATCCAAGAAGAAAGTTCTATCTCTGTGACTGCATTCTAGCAAAGTCATTCCAATGGAAAGGATGAAATAGAATAATGGATTTTACAGGTTTTTACAAAGCACAAACTGGCCATCCAACAGAAGGAGAGATACAAAATTGTACATACTTATGAAATACTCACATATGGACAGACAGTGTCTAAAGAAGGGGGGAATAATTAGCCCAATAACAAGTCATGATTACTAAATTTGCTAGTTATTCTTCTCAATTGGAAGAGTTGACTTGTATTTGTTTTTAATAAGAAAGTACAGTACATGCTAAATTTCACCTTTAAAATTCACCAGAGATAAACGGCATTCCCAGGAGGCCTCTTGGACTTGTAACCGTGCTATATTTCCATGTTAGGAAAAAAATGTTCACAGATACATCAAGATGATAACATTTAGTCAACGTAATCTAGTTGGACTGACCAGATACTACTGGGTCTTTGCTGATCACGCTACTGTGCCTGTGGGACCACAGACACAGGTTTCACCAAATGTTCCAGTATAAACAGCTTCTCTGCTGTCAAAACTTAGAGTTGAAGTATAGAAGAGGAATATTGCGACCTTCTTATACTTCCAGTACAAAAATAGTAATTATTATTTACCTGATTTTCCAGTGAGAAACATTGAATCATTTTAATGATTTAATTTTAAGAAGAGTGAATTTGGAGCTGGGAGACAAATCTACAACTTACTTCCATATATCTTTGGATTATGTGTTTGGAAATTACATTGAATCATTATTATCCAGGTTGAAATGTGGCCCCTGGAGCAAAACAATTCTGTATTTGATATTTGAATTCAATCGTATTGAAACATAAGAGCTTGGGGGTATTTCCTACTATTTGCAGGTACTGAAGCTACATACTTGAGGATTTCTGGATTAAAAAAAAATCCTTTCTTATCTACTTTGTGACATGGGAGAATACAAGAGGACAATGACAAAACATGGAAAGGAGGAAGCAGACTGGGTGTATGGAATATTGGTTAAGAGCAAGAAGTATGCAGTCAGACAGGCCTGTGTTTAAACATGACCTCTGGTACTCACTAACAGCGCTATTGTGTGTAGACTAGATTACATAATACTTCTTAAGGAACTGATCAAATCTGTGATAAGATGATACCACTCTACAAATATCGACAATACATTAAAAAATATCAATATTCAAATTCGCACTCAGCTGGTAGGGGAGTCCCCTTTTTCTTCTGCTAGAGAAATGCCTCAACCTGAAAGCAGATGAAGTGATCAGCCACTAGAGTAATGGAAAATAGTGATTGTTATTGCCATGATTTTTTCAAGAGGCCTGACACAGTTTAATATATAATTTAATATATAATTTACTCAATGTAGGTACAGTTTAACCACTATATGTACAATTTAATGATTTTTAGGAATTTTATAAATCGTGCAACCATCACAACAGTCTAGTTTTAAAACACTTCTATCTGATCCTTTTAAAGTCAATCCCGAGGCAAGTTTAGCCCCAGGCAACCACTATCTGCTTTGTTTCCACAGTTTTGCTTTTTCAAGGAGTTCATATAAAAGAAATCTTGCTATATATAAATACACACACACACATATGCTTATGTATGGCTTCTTTCAGTTAGCATAATGTTTTTTAGGTTTATTCAGATTGTTGATGTATTAGTTTGTTTTTATTGCTGTATAACATGTCATTGTATAGATATATCACACTGTTTATCTATTCACTGAATGATGAACATTTGGATTGTTTCCAGTTTTTGCTATTAGTGCTGCTATGAGTGTTCACATGCAAGTATTTCTGTGAACATACACTTTCAGTTCTCTTGGAGAGATATCTAGGAGTAGAATTGGTAGATCACATGGTAAGTGTGTTTATTAAAGAAACTATCAAATTATTTTTTGATGCATTTATGCCATTTACATTTTCACCAGCAATATATGAGGGTTCCTGTTTTTCCACATCCTCATCAATGTTTCATATTATCGGTCTGTTGGATTATAGCCATTCCAGTAGATGTGTAGTGTATTTCATTGCGGTTTTAATTTTTATTCCACTAATGAATAATGATGTTGAGCATCTTTTCATGAGCTAATTAGTTACTTGAATGCCTTCTTTGTTAAAATATCTATTAAAATCTTTAAAAAAAATTCTGTTTGTATTATTGAGTTGGAAGAGTTCTTTACGTATTCTATATATATAGAAGTCTTTCATAAGACATAAAATTTGCAAATATTTCCTCCCAGTCCGTGGCTTGCCTTTCAATTTCTTAATGGTGTCTTTTGAAAAAAAGTTTTTATTGTTTATGTCGCAATTTATTGTTGTTATTATTTTTAAATGAATTGTGCCTTTGGTATCATGTCTAAGAAATCTTTGCTAACAAAAGACCACAAAGATTATCTCCTCTGTTTTATTCTAAGAGATTTATGGTTTTAGCTCTTAAATTTTGAGTTAATTTTTGTGTAGGGGATAAGTTAAAAGTTGAGTTTCATTTTTTAACATATAGATATCCAATTGTTTCAACACCATTTGTTGAAAAGACTACCCTTTATTTATTGAATTACTTTGGTAGCTTTGTTGAAAATCAATTGGTCATAAAAAAAGAGTTTCTTTTATTTCTTTTTTTTTAAATTGTGGTAAAATATATATCACATAAGAATTTCCATTTTAAGCATTTTTAAACATACAATTGTGTGGAATCAATTACATGCACAATGCTGTGTAACCACTACCTCTACCTATTTCCAAAACTTTTTCATCATCCTAAACATAAATTCTGTACCCATTAAACAACAGCTTCTCATTATTCCTTCCAAATAAGGGTTTATTTCTGATTGTCTATTCAGTTGCATTGATTGCTACATCTAAGGCCAGTACTATGCTGTCATGATTATTGTAGCTTTAACAAAAGTTTTTAAGTCAGTTAGTGTAAGTCCTTCAACTTTGTTCTTTTTACAAATTCATTTGGCCAGTCTAGGTCCTTTGAATTTCCATATAATTTTCAGGGTGGGATTTTGATAAGAATCTCTGCCTTTTTCTTTTTCTCCAATACAATTAAGAATCCCATTAAATGTATGATTGGCATTACCAACCAGTCTCTAAGGCTTTGTTCATTTTTCTTCAGTGTATTTTTCTGTTTCTGAGATTGAATAATATCAATTAATCTGTCTTGAAGTTCATCGATTCTTTTGTCATCTCCAATCCACTGTTGAGACTACCTTAGGCATTTTTCATTTTCATTATTACATTATCAATTCCGGAATTTCCAATTGCCTCTTAAACGGTGCATATTTCTCTACTGAGATTCCTTATTTTTTTTGTCATTATTGTAATATTTTCCTTTAATTCATTGAACATGAATTAAACTCAATGCTTGTGCCCACTCAGAGTTAGTCTCTATTATCTGCTTTTTTTCCCTCTATGTGTATAGGTCACATTTTCTTGGATTGTCTTGCAAGTTTTGGTTAAAAATGGGCATTTTATATACTGTATCAGATTGATTATACCCGATCTAGGTTCTAATTTTTCTGCTTTTTTTTCTTTTTGTACCTTGTTTGGGCTTAAAATGCATGGGGAGCTGTTGGTGTCTTGGTTTAGGTTTTTATTCTTATTTTTACTTTTTAGCCTGGGTTACTAGGGGTCACCTCTAGTATCTGCATAACTTAAAAGTCAACCAATAATTTGGGTAGAGGTTGTACTCAAACACCTCCAGCCCATAAGGCTTCTATTTTCTAGCAATCAATATGCATGTGATTTGGGAATCATGTTCAAAATTCAACTCATTCTCAAATCACCTTTGGATTTAACTTCTAACTGGAGTCCCTCAGGTCTCTTCTGCGTATACTCATAGTTTCCCAGTCAACCATGGTTAGGTAAGGAACTTACATAGCACGTAAATGGTGCTCTCTCTTTTTTTGTATGTGCACTGCATGCCCCAAAGAGAACCACAACCTCAATCTAGTAAAGCTGTTTTTTTTTTTTTTTATTTATTTGTTATGATGTTTGCCAAAGTCATGTGCCATTTTTTTTTTTTTTGCCCCTATCCCAAAGCAAGTCTTTTCTCTCTAGTAACAAAGCTGCTGATTTTCTGCCTAGCCCTGCTTTGGTCATCAAATGGGTGGGGGAGTGGGACAGAGATGGGAATATCCCCAGGCAAGAAAGTTACAGACTCCAGCAGTTTTTACCCAAAGCTCTAGCAATTTTCAAGAATGGATGCTTCTCAATTTGTGATCAGCCTCTTGGTAATTTTGCAGACCCTTGACATGGTTATTTATGACCATTTTGCCCAGTTTTACACTTGCTTTATGAAGAGAGCATTCTCTGAGTTCTTCATGCCACCATAGCTGGAAGTTTCCCCTAGGCCTGAAGGTATATTTTTAATTCATAAAATATGTGAATTTTAAGATGTGGCTTTTACTTTTTCCTCTTCTCTTCCTGCATATATGTGTTTATTTAAGTATATAAACATAGTTTCTTAAACATAATCTGCGGATTATCTACTCTGTGCAGGGTCCATGGTGACTCCATTCCTGGTATTACTGCCTAGTTAGATCTCTTGACTCTGACAAAAGGATCCTAAGAAAAGTGCATTGCACTTAAAGATAGAGAGCTTGGGCCGAGCCCGTGGCGCACTCGGGAGAGTGCGGTGCTGGGAGTGTGGCGACGCTCCCGCTGCGGGTTCGGATCGTATATGGGAATGGCCGGTGCACTCATTGGCTGAGTGCTGGTCACGAAAAAGACAAAAAAATAAATAAAATAAAAATAAAGATAGAGAGCTTAATGGGTATAAGTTTATGTATGTCTATAATTTAAAAGCAAATGAAATTTATTGGGTTATTTGATTTGTGTTATCTGTTATACTCATGCCATAATTCACTTTTTTGCTATCAAAAAGCAACTTTTTCTGCTTCATTTCTGACTTGGAAAAGCATTCTTGGGAAAGTACACTTTGTCTCTTAGGAAATATTTGATGCCTAGGAAAAAATGTGGTCTAAGCACTGTTCAAAAACTATCTTCTGTTATGACCACCTTCTTCCACTTTTATTCTAAGTGATGGTATACATTTACGACAATTGAAAGAAGTATGTAGAAAAAATGTTCACATTTTACTCAAAGTAGTGCCACAAAATAAAGTTTTTAAAATTAAATTTGTAAAAAAATTATAAAATAAAATTCTGATGAGAAGGTCATGATACAAATAATCTCATATATTACCATTAGCAGGAGAATGTTGGTTTTAAAAGCCTATGGAGGTACAACAACAAATTGGGTAATGTAAAATGAATGGACAAATTTCTAGAAACATGCAACTTATTAAGAATGAATCATGAAGAAATAAAAAATCTGGATAGACCTATAACTAGCAAGGCAATAAAATCAGTAATCAAAACCTCCTAGCAAAGAAAAGCCCAGGACTAGAAAGCTTTGCTGGAGAATTCTACCAAACATTTAAAGAAAAATTAACACCAAGCTTTCTCATAGAATAAGCATTACCCTGATACAAAAATCAGACAAAGATTCTACAAGGAACAAAAAAAATGAAAGACCACTATCTTTGATGAATATTGCTACAAAAATCCTCAGCAAAATCCTAGCAAACCAAATTTAACATCAATTAAAAAGATTGTGACCAAGTGACCAAGTGAGATTTGTCCTGAAATAATGCAAGGATGGTTCAACATATGAAAATCAATAAATCTAATACACCACATTAGCAGAATGAAGGACAAAAACCACACGATCACCTCATTTGAGGCAAAAAAAGCATTTGACAAAATTTGGCACCCTGTCATGATAAAAACACTTAACAAACTAGAAAGAGAAGGAAATTATCGCAACATAATAATAAAGGCCATATGAGACAAGTCTGCAGCTATAACATCATACTCAATGGTGAATACCTGAAAGCTTTTCCTCTTAGCTCAGGAACTAGGCAGTGATGTCCACTCTCACCACTTCTATTCAACATAGTGCCTAAAGCCCTAGCCAGAGCAGTTAAACAAACAAAAAAGAGAAAGGCATATAAATGGTTAAGAAAGAAGAAAAATTATCTCTGTTCATAGATAACATGATCTTATGTGTAGGAACTAAAGATTCTGCAAAACAATTGTTAGAACTAAGAAATTCAGCAAAGTTGCAGAATACAAAATCAACACACAAAAATCAGTTGTGTTTCTACACACTAACAATGAACAATCAGAAAAGGAAATAAGGAAAATAATTCCATTTACAATAGCATCAAAAAGAATAAAATAGTTGGGAATGAATTTAACCAAGGAGGTAAAAAACTTGCACACTGAAAATTAGAAAATATTGATTAAGAAAAGTTAAAAAGACAGATAAATGAAAAGATATCCTTTATTCATGGATTGGAAGACTCATTATAGTAGTTCCCTTATCTTTGGATGTCTGAAACCATAAATAGTACTGAATCTGATTCATGCCAATCTAGGCATTTCTGTTTATGTCTTCTACACATGAATTTAATGCTTTTTCCATCTTAACTAAGTACTTATCATGCACTGTGGCCATAACTTTTGCAGTTTGAGGTGTGACAGCAAAACTAACACAAATTTCTTTTTCTTTCTTCATGATTTCATGAAGAGAAGATTCATTCTTACCTTAGATCTTAGCAACCTCAGAATTTAGTTTTTTTCTTTCCCTATTAAATCAACAATTTTTGCCTTTTCTCTTAAAGAGAGCACTTTACAGCTTCTCTTTGGCATATCTGAATTGCTGGCATCACTATCCTTGCACTTTGGGGCCATTATTAAGTAAAATAAGAGTTACTTGAACACAAGCACTGAGATACTGCCATAGTTGATCTGATAACTGAGACAGCTACTAAGTGACTAATGGGTGCACAGCATCCACAGCACAGAGATGCTGGATGATGCACATCATCCCTTTGGGTGTGAGATTTCATCACACTACTCAGTACAATGTGCAATTTAAAACTTATGACTTGTTTATTTCTAGAATTTTCCATTTAATATTTTTGGAGTGTAATTGACTGTAGAAAACTAAAACCATTGGAAGTGAAGCCATAAATAAGGTGAAACTACTGTATTGTTAAAATGCCAATACTACCCAAAACAATCTACAGATTCAATACAATCCCTATCAAAATACCAGTGGCATTTTCTTCAGAAATAGAAAAAAACTGATCCTAAAATAAACATGGACTTTTAAAGGACCCCAAATAGCCAAAACAATTTTGAGAAAGCAAAACAACACTGGAGGCTTCATACTTCCTAATTTCAAAATATATTACAAAGTTATAGTAATCAAAACAGTGTGGTACTGGCATAAAGCCAGACATCTAGACCCATGGAACAGAATAGAGAGTTTATAGATAAACCCTCATGTATAAAGCCATCTGATGTTTAACAAAGGTGCCAAGGCTACTCAATGTGGAAAGGATAGTTTCTTCAACTAATGATGTTGAAAAAACTGAATATACAAATGCAACAGAATGAAGTTGGACCCTTAAAACATACAGACATTAACTCAAAATGAAATAATGACCTAAATATAATACCTGAAACTATAAAACTCTGATAAGGATTGAATTGTGTCCCCCAAGTTTATGTATTAGAAGCTTGATCCCCACTATGACTGTTGGAAGGGTGGGAAATCCTATTATGCTAATTAAAGGTGGGGCCTTGAAGTGGTGATTAGATTGTGAGGACCCTGCCATAGTGAATTGCTTAATGGTGGTCATGGATGTGGTTCTGAGGGCTTTAAAAAACCAAGAGAGCAAATGAGGAGCTAGGTCTCGCCGTCTGCTTCCACCATCTCACAACGTGATACCCTGTGTCACTGAAGCCACCACAAAGGAAAACCCTCACTAGATGTATTCCCTGGACTTTGAACTTCCCAGCCTCCAAAACTGTAAGCAACAAATTTAATTTTCTCATAAATTACCCAGTTCCAGGTATTTTATTATAAGCAACAGAAATAGACTAATACAAACTCCTAGAAGAATGCATAGGGGAAAACTTCATGACATTGGATTTGGCAATGATTTCTTGGATATGGCACCAAAAGCATAGATAACCAAAGCAAGCATAGACAAATAGGACTACATCAAACTGAAAAACCTGAGCAACAAGGGAAGAAATCATTAGAGTAAAAAGGCAACCTATGGAATGGGAGAAAGTATTTGCAAGCCATATATCTGAAAACACATTAATATCTAGATAATAGAAAGCACTCCTACAATTCAACAACAACAAAACCCCAAGCAATTAAATTTAAAAATGGGTACAGGACTTGAACAGACATTTTTCCAAAGAGGATACACAGATTGCCAATAAGCATATGAAAAGATGCTCAACATTATTAACCATTAAGTAAATGCAAATCAAAACCACAATGAATTACCTCCTCACACCTGTTGGATGGCTACTATCATAAAAACAGAAAATAACAAATATTGGTGAGAATATGAAGAAATTGGAACACTTGTGTACTGTTGGTGGGAATGTAAAATGGTGTAGCTGTAATGGAAAACAGCATGGAAGTTTCTCAAAAAATTATAAATAGAACTACCATATGATCCAGCAATCCCACTTCTTGGTATATATCCAAAAGAATTGAAAACAGGATCTCGAAGTGATATTTGCACACCCATGTTCATTGCAGCACTATTCACAATAGTCAAGAGGTGGAAGCAACCGAAATGTTCAATGACAGATGAATGTATAAAGCAATACATATGATGGAATATTATTCAGTCTTAAAAAAAGAAAATGCTGTTGTATGCTGAAATGTGGATGAACTTTGAGTACAAAAAAGCAAATACTACATGATTTTTCTTATTTGAGGTATCTAAAGTAGTCAAACTGTTAGAAACAGAAGGTAGAAAGGTTGTTGCCAGGACCTGGGGTAGCAGGAAAAGGGGAGTTGTTCAATGAATACAGAGTTTTAGTTTGGCAAGATGAAGAATTTCTACAGATCTCTTGTACAACAATGTGCATATAGTTAATACAATTGTACAATACACTTAAAAGTGGTTAAGGTGGTCAATTTTATATTATGTGTTTTTACCACTATTTAAAAAAGCAAACAACTATGAAAGACTTGAGGTTATAGCTCTGACATGAAAAGTGCTTGGAGGTTGTCACTCCCATTTTAACAACAGAAAAAACTAGACAAACTGAAAATCAATTTTTTTTTCTTGAACTGACCAGAGAACTGAGATTGTATGGCACACAGCCCATCCTGAAATTTGGAGTCACAAGTGCATCCAAATTAATCCAGCAACTGAGATCTGCTGGCCTGGAGTAGAAGTCATTGGAGTCATGAACTGGCAGGAACACTTAAATGGTAAATTTGATGAATTGCTGGAGGCTGAATGTGGACTAGCTCCGGAGTGTAAACCTTCCGGGAGGTGCTGCAGTCTTCAGGGGAGGCGTATTTTTGTAGCTTTCTCTCTAGGAACCTGTTATTGTCTGAATTGTTTATGTCTCCCCCAAAATCATAGTTTGAAATCCTCACCCCCAAGGTGATGGTATTAGGTGATGGAGCCTTTGGGAGGTGATTGGGTGCTGAGAGTGGAGCCTTCATAAATGGGATTATACCCTTACAAAAGAAATCTGTGGGAGCTTGGTTGCCCCTTCCACCATGTGAAAATATAGTGAGAAGGCACCATCTGTGTACCAGAAAATGGGCCCTCACCAGACACCGAACGTGCTGGTTCCTTGACCTTAGATTTTCCAGCCTCCAGAACTGTGAGACATAAATTTCTGTTGTTTATAAGCCACCCATTTACGGTATTTTGTTATAGCAGCCCAAACAGACTAAGACAGAATCCCACTGGGTTCTTACAGTGATGATCTAAGAAAGATCCTTTTATGGCACTGATAGGAGAAGGGAAAGAATATCCTTTGTAAAACATACTCAAAGAGCCTTCTCCATACCAAAGGCCTACTTCCCCAGGTAAAAGAAATTTGCCACAGCACAAGTCTAAAAACTTATTTCAGTTGGGGGAAAGAATTTGTTTCCACTCCTATCCAGAGAAGGGACTAGGGGGTTGGAGGGAAAAAGCTATAGTACTGGAGGAGGGACAGAAATATTTGTGAGGGCCACAGCTCCAGGACACAAGCCCATTAAAAGACCAATTCTTCAGCAGAAGATTATAGAACTCTCCTCCCCCCAACCCTGCAATAACAGAGGAATAAGATAAGCAGGGAGATGGAAACTATAAGAAAGAATAAAACAGAAATGTAAGATGGCCAAGGAAAGAGTAAGTAAACTTGAAGATATATTAATAGAAACTTCTCCAATTGAGATGTAAGGAGAGGAAATGATGGAAAAACAATATAAAAGAGAAAAAAACAGGACCCTCAAGAACTGTGGAACAATATGAAATGGTGCAACATAAGCATGATTGGAATACATGAGAGTGAAGAGAGAATGAGACAGAAGAAATATCTGAAGTAAAAATGATGACAGAGAACTTCCAAAAATTAATGATAGACACCAAACCACAGCTAACTGAAAAATTTTCCAATGGCCACATATGGAATCACTTGAGCAAAATGAAGAATGTTATATTATCAGCCAAAGTATAAAATAAAATGCTCATGAATCTTTACTGATACAAATAAATTGAATAAATATGTAAATGTGAGAGTATAGACATATCTGCTATACAGAAGAATTCCAAATAATTTATATAGACACTTCTCAATTAAGGATGTGGAGCATAACACCCCTTATGTGTGGGCAGTACATAATGACTTTTTTTCCAATTAGTACAGTATGGAAAGGAGGAAAAGAGAAACTTTATAGTCGAGAAAACTGGCGAACACTTCCTCATCCAGGTGATCAAAGTTATGAACAGTAACAAGTCATGTTGATAGTAGGTACTTTCAAGATGACATTATAAGGATAACACTTTACCTCTGTGGTCTTCCTTCCCAAACCCCACAATCCTAAACTAACAGTGACTGAAACATTATACAAATCCAAATTGAGGAATATTCTGCAAAATACTTGACCAACGCCCCTGAAAACTGTCAAGTTTATGAAAAACAAGCAAAGTCTGAGAAACTATAACAGTCTAGAGGAGCCTAGCAGATACGGCATCTGAAACAGAAAAAGGGTATTAGGCAAAAACTACGTAAATCTGCACAGAATATGGACTTCGGTTAATAATAAATATCAATATTGGTTTATTTATTGTGACAAAAATGCCATACTAACTGAAGACTTAATAGGGGAACTGAATGTGTAGTATATGAGAACTCTCTGTACTGTCTTTGTAGGCTTTTAGTAAATTTAAAACTATTCTAAAATAAAAGTTTATTTAAAAAATAAATCTGTGAAATCTCATTTATACCAACTGTAGATGGGCCAATGTCTTAAATGTGAAAGGTAAAACTTTAGATATTTAGAAGAAAGAAATTATCTAATGACTTTAGGTAAATAATAATTTCTTAAACAGGACACAAAGATTGCATACCATGAAAGTACGTATACGATAAATTGTACTTGAGAAAAATTAAAACTTCTGTTTAGTGGTATCATCATTAAATGTAAAAAGAAAGGCCACAGTTTATAAAAACAATATAAATGACCACAAATAAATATGCAGCATATTAAAGAACTCCTATAACTCAATAAAAGTGAGTTCAAGTACCCCATATAAAAGTGCACAAAATACACAAACAGGCATATCACAGAGGAAATAAAAACGGCTCATATTTATATTAAAAAATGTCTAATCTCCTTAATAACCTGAGAAATAAAACTTAAAACACAATGAGATGCTGTACTGTACCCACAAGGTTGATAAAATTAAAAATTGGATAATTACAAAATGTTGACAAGAAGCTGGCATTATGGGAACTCAACTGCTGGTGTGAGTGTAGAGTGGTACAACCACTTAGAAAATCAATTTGATTATACAGTATCCTCATAAAGCTGAAGCTGTGCACTCTCTACATTCCAGCTATTCCACTTCCAGGTCTCAACCTTAGAGAACCTTCTGCACCATATATAGATGCACCCATACATAGAGTCTTGTACCACATATATGCAGCATGCATATGTAGGAATGTTCACTGAAACATTGGTTGTACTAGCAAAGAATTGGAAATCATCTAAATCTATGTTGGTATTTGAATGGAGAAAATTGCGGTCCATTCATAAGTAGAGGAAATTAACAAACTAGACACAACAAAATAGATGAATCTCAAAACTAACTTTGGATGATATAAATTAGTCTCAGAAGACTTCAAATAATATGATTCTATTTATATCATGTTCAGAAACATACCAAAGTAAACATGTAAGGATATTGTATTTGGTCACATAAAAGAGGGTACTTCAAAAATTTAGTGGAAAAACCTAATTAAAAGATAATATGAATCTTTCCATGAACTTTTTGAAGATGCTTCATACACATGATAAATTATATGCATACTACAACACTGAGGTACTCAAATGTTAAATAAGCATACTTTTGGGTTTTTTTTTTTTTTTTGAGGACTTGTTGCTTAGTTTTGTAGTTTTGCAGTCTTTCTTGTTATAGGATGTCATCTTTCATCATTATGTTAAGCATGCATGCTTCTAGCAATAATCCACCATGACCTTGTAATTTGCTGCTTTTTATTTTTGGTGGCCTAGAAAATAAGATAACTAATTTTGTTAGAATCTTGCATAAGACAAACTGTCTCCGGATTTGGGCCTAGGGCACTCTCCTATAGGCATATTGCATTTTGTGCACAGGCAATGTAACATTCATTTATTTAACAAATATTTAGCGATTTCCTATCACATGCCAAACTCTATTCTGGGTTCTAGAAATACAGCAATTAACAGTAAGACAAAGTCTCTGAACTTATGTAACTCACAGTCTAGTGGCTTTTATTTGGGCTTTTGACTCTATTCTAAATAGACAAGTCTACTTCCTTAGGATAGTTTGGGTGAGCAAAGAATTTCTGCACCCACAAATACACATTACAGAGTGTATATGTAGAAACATGAATCTGTAGCCATGTAGGTGTCAGTTCTCTCTGTGTGACTGCAGACAATGAGCAATTGCTGATAGACTGGATAATGCTTCTTTGTGAAGGTACAATGCTATGTACCCTTGGACACATTCTGTATCTTAGATTAAGTTTGTTACAGCCCACCCCAAATGAGCAATGTTTGGAAGTACAGCAAAACATTTACATAATCTTTTGTTTAAATTTTCTTCCAAGTATACTAGGGGAATATATATTATCAGTATGCAAAATAGGTGGTATTTCTAGAGTTGATTTGCAGAGTTTTAGACGTGACACCCAGCACTTCAGGTCATTAACTGATCATCTGGGAATATATGACCTTGTGTTGATAAGGGCAGTGCAAGACTTTCTTCTCTAAACATATTGGTCATTATTCCCTGGTGCTGGGGTAGTGGGTGAGAAAGACTCTTCAGTATCTGAACCTCTATTCTATTCCTCTGAGCTAGTTCTTTATTTCTGAAAAAGGTTGTTTTCATCTACCTCTTCAGGCTTAGACTTGATAGAAAGAAACAAAGAAATAAAACATGTCCGTTCATCCAGGATGGTATATTATAATCTGTAGTTGTGGTATTTAGCTGTCTAATAGCATCGTCAAGTTATCTTGCATTTAAATTCAAAGTGCACTTTCATGGATTGTTGTTATGACTCTCTTATCTGGTTCAGAGACATGAGCTGATTAGAAATGTCCACTTCTGTTGTTATTTGAAAACAACTCTTTTTCACAATGTTCTGACACTAATAGTCAAGGAAGCATTTGAGAACAAGAGGACACTTGAATTTTCCCAGGGTGTAAAAGTGCATGGCCTATGGACCTATAATCTCATTTCATAGGGTAAAAATAATGACTAATCAATATGAAGGGCTAGGTTAATTCACTGGGAGTTAGCGTCTCAACCTGGGACTTTACATAAACATCTCTCAAAATGAGTCTAGTGCATTGGATGTTTGTGGTGTACTGATTTCCTGTTCTCTCCCCTGGTTTAAAAAAACATATTGTAAATTGTTTGATTCAAGTCTCGTGATGGTTGTTTCTCATGAGGAAAATCCCAGCACTGGATCTACAGGTGGGTTACAGATGAGTGAAGGCTGGGATGTGCTGACAGCTGTGTTTGCATGTTGCCTGAAGTCTCCACATCTTCCTCCACAAAGCCACTTGGGCTTGTCTGTCACTCCTGGCCATTGCTGCTGTAATTTAGCTAATTCACTCAAACAGTAGTTTTGAAAGGCAGTAAAACATCACTAAAAGAATAAAAGAATCAACATCAACATGGAAGGAACATACAATGCACAAGACCAAACACAACCAGCATATGGATAAAAAAAGTCTTACATTTTATAGTTCTAAGTAAGTAGTTCTATGCTGATTTATAAAGTAAACTCAATGTGGAGGTCATAATGGATGAATCTCTAGATGTTTATTAAACCCCCAAACTAAATTGCTTTCTTAATTGTTTTGCAAATACATTGGCTTACCTAATTAAATAGGAATGACTATGTTGCTACAGAGGATTGAATATTGAAGCCTTTAGGACCCATCTCAAATTAGCTATTCTGCTTGATTAACAAATTTGGCCCATTCAGGTTTTTTGGTAGTGTGAAATAATGTCATACTATAAGGGACCACTAAAACAAATGTTTTTAAAATTATGCAAAATATAATCATTATTTTGGAGAGTTATGAATAAGGAAATAAAATATATTTACCTAATTTATTTGGAATTTCAGATTTTGTAATTTTTTAATTACATTTTTTCTTATCCATTTTGAAGAAATAAGTAAAAATAAGTTTTAAAATACTTTTCTACATAGAAAAGCAAAAAAAAAGAGACTCATTTATATCTAAAGTGCCATAATAAAAATATTACTAGCAGAAGCACACAAAATAGTTTATAATTTGAAATCTCAATAATTAAAAAATTTAAAAAATATTTGGGCACATATGTAAATATTTCAATATAAAAGTCCTTTCTACAAGAAGGTAAAGTTTAGAGGGTTGGTGAATTAGTTCAGTTGGTTAGAGCACTGACTTGTAACACCAAGGTCAAGGGATCAGATCCCCATACTGGCCAGATGTCAAAAAAGAAAAAGAAATAGAAGGTAAAGTATAAATAGGTCTTATTCTTGCCTTCATAGATTATTAATATTATTCATATTTTTCATTTTTACTGAAAATCTAATATTTCATTTAAAAACATTTTGAAAAAGAATGGCACAAAATAGGACTTGTGAATTTTATTCATCGAACTCATATTTTTTCCCCAGTTTTTCAAACTCCATGAGGCCTGTCTTCTACTTTTGAACAGAGCTAATGGCACCATTTACATCTTGTGAAGGGAGTTACCCAAGTTATCTTTGTTTAAGAAAAAATTTTGTGACTTAAAAATTCATCAGAAGAGGGGAAAAAAACCCAACTTCTCTAACTTTTTGTAGATATTATCTATTTTATTTGTTATTGTAGTTCTGTTAGCACTTATGAGACTGGATTCTTGGACTGCAATGGCTGTCAGTGTAGCATTTGCTTATAAGATATTTTTTTCCTTTAAGTTTTATTACAAACTTTCTGGATGGCTTGATGGTGGTGTCACTAGTGAGAGCTTGGGCATCTGATAGTCACCTGATTACAGGATGAAGACAGCTGGCATTTTTGCCACTTACAAAGAGAGGTGTAAGATCATTGGCTAATCACTTTATTATCATTTTATTAAGGGAAAAACATTTTAAAGGAATGAGAAACAAATCTATTTCTATATCCTAAGCACTGCTTATCTCCACTTTCAGTTTTTATGGTCATTTTTTAAGAGTGAAGGAGAAGCCATTACCTTCATACTATTTCAATTATAAGGCCTGATACATTTTTTTCCCCGAGGGCCACTAATTCCTAGGAATTCAAGGGCCTGGAAAAAATTAGAGAATCTTTTATTGTTGTTCTTTTATTCCCCCCTCTGAGGAATTTTTAAATTTTTAAAATTTTCATTAAAAACAAAAATACCATAGAAAACTCCTTCATGATAGCAACAAACCCTGGGAGGAATCAGTTTAGATTATTATAGGCAAGTTTTTTTTTTACTGCTGTAATAGGATGGGGAAAATTTCAATCACCAGAATTCCTCCAGGGAAGAATTAGGTATATGTTTGGAATAAATCCAATAAAACCAAACCAAACCAAACCAAAACAACAAAAGACACAAAACAACAACAACAAAAATAAATATATTCAAGTAACAAAAGACCTAAATGGTCTTCTAAGAAAGTGGGTCCTATTAACCAGGTGCCCCTTTCTTTCGTATAATTCCACAATGAGTTGGATATAGAAGTTCAAAGATAGTGCCTAGGACACAGATATATTGCTCTGGAAAAGAATAGGGAATGGGTGGGAAAGGAATGAGATATTCCTGAGGAATGGGAAAATTTGCAAGAGAAGAGAGGAGATATGAGGATGTCTATCTTATAGAAAAAAAGAAAAAATCAATACTTCTGGGACAGCTTGACTGAGCAGGGAATTTATTTAGAATTTATATTCTAAATAAATAAAATTCTTAATTAATTTAGAACATAAATTTCTGAAGAGGTTTCTAAGTTGTTTGCTGAGATTATTGAGGATTAATACCATCTTCTTCCTCCCTCACTTTGGTAAAGGCTGTATTGTTTATTAACATTAGAATAAATACATTTTTGGAGGGTGAAATAAGTGTTGAGTTCTGCATGTGGATGTGCGTGAAAACAGCAGATACAAGAACTGACCTTGGGGAGGTATACAGCTGACCTCGGGGTCACACTGGAATTTACCCTTTTCAAGTAGCCTAGCATTTTTGCTTAAGGTGGAAAAAAGGTGAAAAAGTGACTTATATAAACGATCTTGAAGTGCCTTTTTCTTCATGCATAGAATTACATAGCAGAGCTAGTTTCTAAATATAGGCAGGTATTAAGTAACAAGTAAAGGTGAGTGTCCATTTATATGAAATTACAGCCCTATGACCTGGAAAGCTGTTTACATCCCAACTGGCTCTATGACAGTGGAATATGAATACTTAGGATCCTCAGTTTTGATAAGTTTGCAGTTTATGTAATATATAACAGTTTTTAGTGTGGCTGAATAAAAGTAGATCCAGGGATTGCGTTGGCCATATGACCTGATGGAGTTCAGGCTTAGCTTTATCGTATATGAAATAAGGAATGTGGGTAAATAACCTCTAAGGTCCCATCAAAGTCTAATGTGATGAGTTTATCATTAGAAAAGTTTACTCCTTAAGTGGCTATAAATGTTGCTTTGATCTCTCTCAAGGCCTTAATTTTCCAAATGGCTTGTACCTCCTGGAAATACTAATAAAGTAAATCCAGAGGCAATCTTTAGTTCTAAAATTATCCTCTGGCCATTGTATGGTACTTCTGAAGTCTTAGTATATTTTCTTTTCAATGGGATTTGGCTTTCACAAAAATTTTTTCATAAATAATGGAAATATAAAATCCAATTAATTAATCTAACAATAGTTTAAAAATGCTGAGTTACAAAGGCAATGATATTGACAATGAACCAGTTATGATGATGATGGTAACAATAATAACCCTAGTCACAGCAAATCTTTGTACTAACAGCACTCCTTTTTCATGATAAAGAGCTTTAAAATATCATGGCAATTTGAAAAGTGATTAAATCGACTGAGAAGTTTCTTTATTTCTTAAACACAGAAAAAACTTCTAATGAGCTGATTCATTTATTCATTCAGCAAAAGAATATATTGGTAAAAAATTCAGGCATAGTCTCCATCTTCATAAAGCTTACAGTCTAATGGCAGAGTCAAACATTTATCAAGTAAATACCAAATATACAATTGTCACTGTCATGTTATAAGCATTTGACCTTTTAAGGAGAATAGGGAAGGCTTCCCTGAGAAAGTGATATCTGAGCTGTCATCTTAAGGAAGAACAGGAGTTAATGAGGGAAAGAAGGGGGAGGAAGTGTTCCCAGCAGAGCAACCTGTGGCAGGTGAAAACACCATGAATCAAGGGCCTCTGTAGCTCGAGCAGACCAGAGGGGAGCATGGGGGCATGAGGCTCCAGAGGTAGGTAGAGGCTAGACCATCCACACTCTTGTATGCCACATCATGGTGGTTTGTCTTTATCTTAAAAGCTATAGATTGACGTTTTTAAGCAATGGCTTTGAGCAGGGGTTGGGGGAGGGGTTAAGGGAGGTGGGGGCTGATATTGTATTATCATAGTTAAAATTTGGAAAGATCACACATGCTACAGTTTGGAAAACAGATGGGAGGGAAGCCGGTTTGAATGTGGGTAGATTAAATACAATATGATTGCAGAACTCTAAAAGAAAGTTCATAATGTCTTGGACTAGGAAGGTGATGGTGAAAGTGAAAAGAAGTGGCCAGATCCCCAGGGCTGAGAGAGTGGTCAGATATTCTCAGAAAACATCCAGCAAGGTGGAGGTTTGTTTCATGAAGGCAACTGTACTGGCACCTCCCATACTTGAGTGGAAACTTTGGGACTCTGGACAGGATAGGTAATAGGAGTTCTCTACAACTTTCCTTGCTAATCATTTTTTCTTTCTTCACGTTGGCTTCTGGACATGAGGAGTTTTCAGCCAATGGACTCTGGGCGTGCATAGGCTCATCTAACTCTTTGAGAAGCTGCATGGACACCACTATCTACATGACACTCACTGGATCCTGCCATTTTCTGGGATCTGTAGCACTCCATCCTGACCAAGGCTGCCTAGGTTGGGTTTAGGTTGTGAGCTCTTTATAACCTCAATGTTTAAGTATTGGGAGGTGATAGAAAACCTTGGAGAATATTCTACCTCTGTGAAAAATGAAAGCTAAAGAAAACATTTACCTATACCCTTTCTATTCTGCCTTCCTGACAATGATGCTTTCCCTTGGCAGAGGCATCTCTACTGTTAGTATCACCCCTTCTACCTCTATCTGGTAATAGGATGCTACATTACCTTAAATTGTATGATAAGGAAGAAGTGTGTATATACATATGCACACATATATACGTGTGTGTGTGTGTGTGTGTGTGTGTATTTATTTATTCATTTATTTTAAGTTTGCTCTGTTTGAGCTGTTGGTTCCAGGAGGATTCCCCATAGGGAGAACTTTTTCCCCCCTGAGAAAATATCTTAATGGTTCTGCTGGGGATGAAAAGCAGGCCAAAGACCCTGGTGTCAGTCTAGATGGCGAAGCACAAAAA
Source organism: Cynocephalus volans (assembly GCF_027409185.1). Taxonomy (NCBI): domain Eukaryota; kingdom Metazoa; phylum Chordata; class Mammalia; order Dermoptera; family Cynocephalidae; genus Cynocephalus; species Cynocephalus volans. Next base: position 139,582,344 of record NC_084464.1, read on the forward strand.
AGAGAATCAGAAGTCTCTAATATGACAAGGATTTAGGGCTTCTCTGCTGGTGGCTTTGGAAAAGAGGAAAGGAGAAGAAGGTCTAAGAAGAGTTGATGAGTCCCTGCAACCTGGCTGAAGTCTAGACCCCAACTTTTTACAGTCAATGAGAAATACATATGCACTAAGGGGAAAAATACCATCTGAAACTCAATAAGCGGGTGTTTTCAGCTCTGTGGTGTACGAGAAACAATTATTCCTATTATCTCCAAACTTTCAGTAGAGTCTGTTATGCAAAACAGCTTTGTGTTAGTGGTTCTTTCAGGGCAACAAAAGAAAAAAAGACCATGTCCATGCCAGGGACAATCAGGCTAGAGAGGAAAGAGCAGCGTCAAGAAGAGATGGGGAGCAGAGAGCAGGAAATTGAGTTGGGAGCAGAAATTCCGAGTGAGCAGCAATGGAAAGCACAAGTAGACTCTGTATGCCATGCTTCAGAAAAATCCTAAAGCACGTTACAGAGGGCACGGGGCTTTCCACAGACCCAGAAATGGGGGCTTAGATGACTTTATTTGGATATTAAAGACTTACAGCAGAAGGCTGGAGAACTTGCGGCCTCCTTAGTTGTAATCAGTGCAGAGCTGTTTCTGGGGCTGGAATCAGCAGGGTGGTGCCTTCCCTGGACCTCAAACTACCTTGGATCAGTTGGATGGACGGTGGCTCATGAGGGCACTGGGAACAGACGTGGAACTTGGGTATATACCGAGTGAGCCACGGGCCGGCCCAGGAACTTGGGTATATACAAGGGAACTTCCAAAAAGTTCGTGGGAAGATTTGTATTATCTTTTAATTCTATTTTTCCATGAACTTTTTAAAGTACCCTTGTGTATTTGAACACTAAACTGACTCCTTCCACAACCCCATTACTACAACCTTCCACAAAATCTCTGCAGATTGCGTACCATTCTATTCTGTTTTTTTTTATTAAAGGAGGTTGCCAGTTTTAAAACAAAGTAAAAAAATAATTTACTACAAAACTCAAACAACATCAAATAGCTTCTCTTTGGTGCATACACACACTAATTCGAAAGTAATTGCAAAAACTTTTTAGTATAGTTAGTATTACCTTTATTTTGCAGATGAAGAAAATAAAGTTTAAAGAGGTTGTGACTTACTGTTTGTATGTTACAGAACCATGACTTGAATGTAAGACCTTTGACTCCTAATCCAGTTCTCTTTTTCTTATGTCAGGTTTTCTGAACATGTTGTAATACAAAACATTAGAGAGGAGGGGTTTTTTAATCTGTGATTTTCCCTAAGTCCCAAACCCCATTATAGACAGCCCTGAGTAGAGAAGCATGCTAGGTGTCTATCTTGATGACAGTGCTGCATTTCATATTAATTTCTTTACAACTATAGAGTGACAAGTAATGAGATACAAAACTAAGTGTGAGTTGGAGTTCTTTAATTGGGAATCTATTTTCATATTTGTTAATTTTCCCCAGTAGGTAAATAATACACCATTTTAGAGAACTGCAAGAACATTCTCACCATAAGTAGTACTTTGGATTTACAAGAGGTTAGTGGAATGACTTTTCAGTCTGGTAATTGTTGTTATGTGTGTTTACTTCCTGTTGTTCCAGGAACTCAGTGAAATGCTATTTGTTCCCTTGAAAAATTATTTTAGATCTCTACATTGATAAGACACCAGGTATATGCAAGTTTTCACTTATTTAACATATTAACTCAAGGGAAACAAGAACACAGCTGTATGAGATTTTATTAAAACTTAGCTTTCTATTCCTAGCTTCATGGGCTAGTGCATGACCAGAAAGATCACCTCTTTCAGCCCCTGCCTCTAGTGCGTGTGATGTTTAAACAATTCAAAATAGGGCATTTTCAGTATTCTTAAAATTCTGTGATTTACATTGGTAACCTAAATCTCTGTAAGATCATACTCATTATCCCTAAGTACATCTTTCTACCCAATTTAAATTGATATTTTTCATCCCCATCTGGTAACTTCAATCTAGAAGTCTGTGTTTTGTTTCCAGTGGAGACAAGGCTCAGATGGTCAGCTACCTCTGTGCAAAAATGACTCATAGATTCAATACATGTACTAGGTCAGCTCTCAACTAGACCAAATAAGCTCATTTTTAAGAACCTTTTGTTTCCTGGATCCAATTTTCCATTCTTGTAGCCACATTAATAGATTTTTTTTTTTTTTAAATCATTTTGTCTCCTATCTTTTCTTCCTAAAATTGTGGAGTTCAAGATTATGTGAGATAGTCTGAATACTGTTGGGCGAAATGTGCAATACTTTTTGTGTTCAAATTCTGGTATGAGCCGGAAAGACAGACTTCTCATTTTTTAAGACTTTTTTTGGAAATGACCACATCTACTGTTTTAGGTACTGCCTTTTGCCTGGTGGTGTGAAAAAGGAGAAAGCTGCTAACAAGGCCCATAAAGTGTTCTTTTTTTAGCTTAATTTACTTTATTAAGCTCCTACTATGTGCCAGGTACTGCTCTAGGGATTTGAAATACATCCATGAACAAAAGAAGAATCTCTGCCCTCTTAGAACTGACATGACAGGTGGGTGTGTCATACACACTGTGTGCCATGTATTTATGGTATGTAATATCTCCAGACCACCTACATGTATGGGAAGGTTCTCATTCTCACATCCCCACAAGCTGGGGAGGTTGAACAATGGGAAATCCCAGCTCCTGGCTCAGGAGAAAACAAAACTAGGAATATATGTTCAAGTATAACATTTCATATACTCGTATGATGGCTGCCTGCCTCGTGATACTTTGCGTGTTCAGTAGGCATATCATGGGTACATGTGATGTCTTACCTTCTTTGTATGACATTGTTTCTGTGTAAAAAGTATTTTGCTTCTCAAATAATTACTTACTATTAAACATTTGGAATATATAAATTGGGAATGTCTGTGTCCCATAAAAATCTTCATAGAATACGCATATGGTGTGTTTATGCATAGTCAGACATACATTCACATAAATATAGCATAAGCAAGACAGAAGCTATTTATTACACACTTATTTATTGTGTACCTATTCACTACAAACCTCAGTGCCAGACTCTTTCTTTCAGTAAGAGAAATGAAGAGTGCACAGTAGTTGAGATTAGAGAGCCTGTTTCCAAACTTGACTTTGATGCTTTTATACTTGCTAATTATATAATCTTTGGGAAGTCATTTAACCTTTTGAGCTTTAATGTCCTCATCTGAATATAGCTTCTAAGTTACAGTACTGGCTCTTGTTAGGATTAAATTAGATGATATATATGAATGGTATCCAGCTCTTAATAAATGTCTATTTTTAAAATGTAGATGTAGATCCTGCCTTAAAGAAGAATAAAACACTTGTATGTGTTACTCTTGTTAAGAGGCAGAAAGGGATAGAGATAAATGAATTCTGGTTGATCAGGACATGTGACAAGGGAGGAAGGAGGAAACTGTAGAAATAGGCATTTGAGCAGGATAGCATTTACACATGAAGAAATGGATAAGGTTAGTCTAAATAGAAGCAAGAGAATGAGTGAGGTGAGATGTCAGGTAGCCCACGCAGGGAACTTTTAATAGTTTAGCCGAGCCACCTTACATGAGAGGGTACTTCAATAAGTTCACGGAAAAATAGAATTAAAACATAATATGACTATTTCCATGAACTTTTTGAAGACCCCACATACATATCCTTTATGTGGAAGATATTGCAAATGTGCTGTTATCTAAGCCTTCTCAGTGTGTACTATGTGATTTAAGATAATAACTTTTGATCTGAGACCACAGTCAGTTCACTCAATATACAGACTCTAAATGAAGGTGATATTACATCCCACTTTCTATTTCCTAATTCATTTGAGAATTTAAATTTAGAAGAGTTACCTGATTTCTAATTGACAGGTATTCCCTGTTTTTGCTTTTCACACTAGTCGCATAATTTCCCACATACAGAAAAATTAGTTTAAAAATGAAATGTATTTCAAAATAGTCACCAGAATAATAGAGATACAACAATAATCCAATTTTTTAAAGGTCATAGGAATTTGTAAAACATGCAGTGAAATCAGGCCCTATTCATCTTGGATACATGGAGTACTCTTTTTTCCTGCTTTCTTCTCCAGCTTCATTTGCCACAGTCCCCCCGACCCCTATCCTCCCAACAGACATACACATACCCCACTGGCTTCCAGCCACACCAACCTAGTTAGGGCTCCCAGGACTCCTCTCACTTGTTCATGCTTCTGTGCCTTTACACAGATTTCCTCTCTGCCTGGAATGCCACTCTGCCTTCCCCTCTGCTTGTTTAGGGTACTGACTCCACCTTCCTGACCAACTCAAATATAATTTTTCCCTAAAGCTCCCTTTGATGCCTACAAGGAAGTAGTTCTTCATGCTACCTCTGCACTTATCACCCAACAGTGTAATTAAATTTGTTTCTGACCATCTTCCCTATTATGCTGTGAGATCCCTCAGGAAAAGGCTTACATTTTAATAATTTCTTGTAAAGCTTAGACTTACGAACTAGATATTTAGAAAATATTTATTAAATAAATAAGTAGATGAAAAAAATTGAAATGACATGGGACCTGACTTTTCTACACCCAAAGTAAGCAAATTTAGTTAATAAGCACTTCATGGGATAAACCAAAGGAAAAAAATTAGGAGTCAGGGTGAGGAGAAAAATTGGGTACTTTTGATCTGTCTTTTTCAGGCTATTTTGCAGAAAAATTAGCCAGCTCTTGAAACAGAGGGTCTTGACCATGGTGTATGTTGGATTCACCTGGAGAAATTTCTAAAAATGATGTCAGGTTCTCAGTCATAGAGACTTTAACTGGTGTTCAGTGTGGCCTAAGCATTAACTCCCCAGGTGATTCTAATGTACAGACAAGATAGTCTTCTACACGTTGCAGACTTCTGTTAGTACTGCCCCAAGAATGAGACCAATGTGTACAGCAATGTTGGGGAATTGTGTGTGTGTGTGTGTGTGTGTGTGTGTGTGGTGTGTGTGTGTGGTGTGTGTGTGTGTGTGTGTGTGTGTGTGTGTGTGGTGTGTGTGTGTGTGGTGTGTGTGTGTATGAAAAATTATCCAACTCCTAATCCTTGGTCCAGAAAGTGAATTAGTTGTAAGCAGGTTAGCAAGGTGCTTTTAAATTTAGTAATATTTTTTATGTTTTGAAATGCCACTCTAAAGTAAATGAGGCCAAAGCATTTATTAGATATATTTACAGATAGCCCACTCAAAGGAGTAATTACAAAGTCAAACTTTCCTGTGAGTTTTCAAAGTTTTTAGCTTTTGCTTGAAAGTTGATTAATTTCTAAGCTTCTAATTTCAGACTACATAAACACACAAGTAGATTATCTAGGTAATTGAAGCCAAATCTATTTCAGGCTCTAATTATCCCTACCACTTCAGGTGAAAGAGAGTCTTCTATTGAATTATTCAGCTAATTGAGGACAAAGCACAGTTTTTGTCTGATTTCTCTGGATAATTTACAAGTATCATCGCAGCTTTAATGTCTTCATTTTCTGAGGCAACATGATGTCGTGATGGGAACTTCGGCTTGCAGTTCGCTAGCACTTAATGCTGCATGATCTGGAGTTTTTCTGAAATATAAGAAGGGGATTTATAGAATTAATTTTTAAAAGTTGCTTTTAAACAAAAGTGTAGGCTGCGTAATCCTATTTTCCAACCCTAGATCCAGTTGAATACTTTGAACCTCATCCAAGATTATCCAGATTGCCCAGAACCAATGATGGGCTCTGATTCTCTTCCTTTCCACTGGAGCCTGAAATCTCTTGGCACTAAGACTAGGTTTAAACTGAATCAAAGGCTGGAGACTCTGAAATGCCCTGACAGGATAAAATTATTTTTATTTCTATTGTTGTGTCAATGTGGAATGTATGAGAACATTTTTTTTTTCTTTATTTAAACTTTTCACATGGTAGGAAAAGCCCCTTAGAGCAACAGTCCTCCTTTCAAAGGGCACTAGTGTGAAAAGAGTATTTCCTTTCTTTACTCTGTACCCCAACAAAGGGGCAAAAAGTCATGAGAACTCGTTGTACAGCTATGTTCTGCTATCCTTAGAATGCGGTGTACAGTAGACCCATCTTGGAGCCTGTCTATGGTGAAAACAGTAGGAGAGCCTTATTATTGTAATTGTAAGATTTTGAGGAGTATGACCGTCTTTGACTGGAGATAAAAGAATAGAAGAAATAGATACTTGTGGGAACAATTTACTTCATAGCACAAAGTGCTAAATATGTGTTTAGCACTGCTGATGTTTAATAAAAGTCTAGTAATACCATCTGAAACTTTATTTTTAAATATCATTTTATTTAAATATACTTCCATATGTCTTCTCTAAATTCAGTATAAAAATGTGAAGCGATGTAGGTTGTTTGCTCTTGCAGTTATCTTCAAAATTAGCTACTTTTATCCCCATTGACTGCAATATAATGACTCACCAAGAATTGTGCAATTCATAGCTACGTTAATTGAAACTGAGCTCTTTCTACACATCATCCTCACTTTATTGATGTTATGGATTGTGTTAATAAATTCTCTAGTATTTTAATCCTTCGAGTCCCTTTGGTTTTCATGCATTCATCTCTGAGAGCTTGGGTAATATGGGTCTGCTTGTTCCTGAGAAATGGGTGCAGTCCTGGTTTTTGTAATCTTTAAAATCTGGTTTCTGGGGACTTCTTTAGTATCCCACTTGTAACTAATCTTGCTAAAGAGTACAATACCCATAGTGTGAAACCAAGAATAGTTAGGAATCGGAAATCAGAACAAGGGAAAACCCCTTCACTCTCCTTTAACAACATCCTGTATTACTTTAATGTCAAAGTTGAGAAATACTCCAGGGTCATCTAGTCTATCATACTTTTGATGCCCACCGGCTGCCTTAAATGAAAACCTCCTGTTAGTATTTTCCAGTCTGTTTTCAAGGAAATGGGTCTTTAAGAATAGTGATTCCAGATAAGTCCTTGGTAGCTTGCACCAGTGGTGAGTGACTATGATCATGAAAAAAGCTAATTTACTAAGTAAACTCTGTGATAGACACTTTAAAAAGTATTTTATATGCATCAACTCTTTAACTCTTATAACAATCTTATGAGGCAGGTTTTATTATAATCCTTATTCTACAGATGAGGAAAATGAGAGTTTAAGTAAATAGCCCAAAGTCAACAGCAAATGAATGGAAGGGATGGGATTCAAACCAAAGCACCTGCTTCCACCACTTCATATGACTACTACAATGCCATACTATGCTTTTCTAGAAAAAAATAGATTGTTTTGGTCACTGTAAATAAGAATATTTCTTGGAGATCTTATTTATGATACAGATTTCTATATAAAACCTGACATTGAAGGAATTTTTGAGCCTTCTCTGTGATTATCTGACATAAAAAGAGTGTAACTCCATAGGAACACTGAAGTTTGGAGAATTGCGCTGAAAAATTAGAATCTGTATGCAAGAAAAGGAAAGTGTTTACTTTATTAGAAGTAAATTGATTAATAAGGGATTCAGAATCATTGTTTAACTGGTGACTTCCTATAGACCATGAAAACATGATTTCTGAAACTGACAATAGCGTGCAGGAATAGATAGAGAACAAACTTGGGGTTGAGTTGCAATGCCTTATGTTTTTATTTTATTTTATTTTTTTAAGTGTTACCTTCTCTAGGAAGAAAAATCCTGTTAGCTTAAGAAAATACATTTTGGAGCATAAAAGTCCAGTCTGATATATTTTGCTCAGATCCAGGAGAACTGCACTTATTCAACCATAAAGTCGTAAAGCAGAGAGTTCAACTGAAAATGTGGTCTCATGATAAATAATTAGATTGTAAGGAGAGAAAATATAATCTGACAGCAGGAATTTTAAAGCTTATTTTTTGCATTATAGAGTTTTGCAACAGAGTTTTGGAAAAACTTACAGGAAATTTGGAGACATATCAGGAATGATTTCAAATTATAGTTGTTAACAAATCCATGGGTTTTATATTCCAAATAAATTCTGTGTTTTAACATCTGTGGAAGAGATGATCTGAATATCCAATAGTCAAAGCACTTTAATTTTTGAATAATTTGCTGAGTTTTTTTGTTTTTTGTTTTTTGTTTTTTTGTCTTTGACTTACAAGGTTTTGTTTTCTGGCCATACCTAGATGGGTGATATCCATTTAGATGACCAAGTTTAAAATTTGAGCTGCTATTATATTTTGAAAATGACACACGATTGCTGGAAAATTAGATTTCTTGTGATTTCTCGATGCTGGAATCACAATTAAAATTTTCTGTTTAGCTATCTTGACTTTTTTTTTTTAAATCTGTTGTTTTTAAATCAAACAGTTGCTTTGGAACTTAGATAACAACTTAAATTGGTAGAAATATATGAGCTGAAGTTTCTCTGTGTTCAACAAGTTGAGGAACTCAACTTTGAAATGTGAAATTTTTGTTGCTCTTTACCTTGGAAAGATAAAGACATAGACATTTTTCTGCCCTCACTTAGACAAGTATAATATTTCCCATTTTTGAGGCATTCCCATACCACTTTCATACATTTTTGCTGTCTACCACCTACACTGTTATGTACTGGATATTTTAAAAATTGACTTATTTTTATACTTAACTTTATCTTAAACAACAATATCCATGAAATCCCAGGTTTGATGTACTAGCTTTATATTCTTCCATTACTTAGTAAAATAAGTACCAAAGTATTAAAATTTACAAGTATTTAAAAGTAAAAATATTTAAATTTTACTTCTCTCTCCTCTTTTTTTCTTTCTTTTCTAAGAGTCTGGAAATGGTGGACTAACTTGTAAGTTACCACTCAAGTAGCATTGCTCAATCTTTTCCTCCAGAAAGAAATGATGGATATCTTTCCGCCCAATGCAAATCTCTAAGCCAGTTTGGTGTTTTGGTTATTCTAGGCAGGTCTGCCATAACTCCACCACTTTCTCTCCTGCTGAAGAAAGTATAACAGAATGCAAGTGAGGTTACTTTGATTTTCTGTATTTTTAAGAGTAAATCATTTACAAACTCAGTCCTTTAATTATGAGTAGTAAAAAAACAATTTCCTTGCAACACGCCCCTCTACTGATTGCAACACCATGCTTCAGAGCCTCTGCTCTTACAAATTAAAAGGCACTGCCAGAATTTCTATTTCTGTTTTAAATTTGCTTTCAAGCAACAGTATGCTCAAGATTATTTTTTTAAAATACAAATGATTGTTTTAATTCTGTTCTTTTTAATACTCTCTTTTTCACTTAAAAAGTCTTTTAATCTCAGAATTTTTTTGAAAAAAGTACTATATTGAGAACTGTATGCAATCCGATTGATTATTATGAGGGATATTCTTGGTTATTATAAGGTGGCCAACTCCTTCCAGTTTGCCTGGGACTTTCCTACTTTTAGCACTGAAGTCCTGCATCCCAGGAAATCCCTCAGCTCTGGGCAAATAGGACAGCTGGTCATGCTGAAGCAGGCTGAAATGAACTGAGAATGTATCTAAGTAGGATTTTAGTTGGTGTATAATTTGATAATCCCTATATTTAAATATGCTGAAATCTTGGACTTCAACCTAATGATCACAGCTAAAAATGGGCAGAGGGATCTCTCTGTTGCCCAACATGCCCATTTTCTAAATAGCTGTTATAGTGAGCTATTGAAAACGCATATCTTAATCATGTCACCGCATTGTGTAACATGACTTCCCATTCATTTTAGGAATAAGCCCAAACTCTTGAAAGTGGTTCATCTGGCCTTGCTTGATTGAGTCCAGTGGTTCTCCAACTTTACTCTGGTAAAAACCACCTAGAGCTTTTGTTACAATGCAGGTTCCTATGCCCCTGGTTCAAAGGGAATGAGTCTAGAGAGTAGCTAAAGGTTTTTTGTTTGTTTGTTTGTTTGTTTTTAAACAACTATAGTAGATCATTGTGTTACAGGTGGCCCTTGGTCCACGTTTTGAGAAAAAACCAACCTAGTTCCTGTTTCCTTTTCTAGGTTTAATTTCTTGCACTCTCTCCTCACATTTTATCCTCTGGGTTTACTATAACTTACTTAGGTTTTTCATTGTTCTGGGCTTTTGTGCACATACTGGACCTTCTCTCTGAATCCCTCTCCTACATCTTTGTGGGACGGTCAGATTTCTTTCCAACATCCCCTTCCCAGGGAAGCCTTAGCTGAAGTCTCTGTTGGAGTTTTCTCTCCCAGTGCCTTGCATTAGGACCCTGTATCCTCCAGCCAAGTGCATGTAGTATGGGATAGTGACTGACCATTCCTTATGTGTATCTTCCTTTAAACTAAATTCAGTGCCTACAGACACCTCTCATTCATCTCATTTATGATTGCATCCCTAGTTTCTAGTTCATTGTCAAGCAGGTGTTAAGAGCTCAAGATTATTTACTGAAGAATTAAATTACTTTATTAATGGATAGATTGATGTAACACAAGGTCCCAGCTGAGCTAGAACCTGGACTTAGGTACAGCTGGTGTTGGTTACCCTCCATTACTGAGCCCTATTGAGGGCCCTATTGTATCTATTGATATATTTGGGGGCTTTTGTCTTTTGGCTAAAGGAGTAGTGAGTAATTTGGTGATGGGGAGGAATGCAGGGTCAACTGAAAGGAAGGCAAGGGACTGAGAATCTAGAGGGCTAGAGAAATGTCATTGCATTCCTCCCCAGCTTGACTTGAAGGACTGGTCTGTAGCATGGGTAGAGAAAGAGGTAGTGGCAGCTTCATCTAAGTCACAGGGGCTCAAGGGACAGAAGTGGTGCAGCTAGGGGGCTTGGGAACAGGGAGCCACATACATCCCTTCACACACACCCTCACACCACATACACCCTCTCACACACATCACACACACATGCCGTCACTTGGCTTGCCCTTCCACTACCATCAAGGACACAGCTCTGCCCTCTGAGGGCCCTGGGCAGCAACTGTTGAAGGCTTCTAGTGCTTTCTCAGAGGGAATCAGCAGAACAAGTGTCCTGAGTACTCATGAGCCCCTGATCCCTCTCGAAATTCCATAAAAAATCCAGAAGAGATTCGGAGGTGGTATTGAAGGGAAGGCCACGGACTGAGATGTTGCATTAATAAATGGGGGATGAATGCTCTTGTAATTTGGACTTCATTTGTCAAAACTGGATGTTTGGATTGGATTGAGAACAAATCAAATCCAATGTCTACACAAAGCCCATCATGAAACTTCAGTCTCAGATTGCAAAGACAGGACTTTCTCCCCAGAATGTACTGGGAGATTTATTGAAATGGGCTAGCTGAATTTTAACATTTTATTGCTTTATTGGCTTTTTATACAAGTCATTTAACATAAAAGACACCACGATTCTTGACAACTGGTGGTGCTATGGAGTTCTTTTTCTAGTCATTGGGAAATTTCCACTGAATCAGTGTACAGCATGTCCTACATCAAATCTGTTTTTTAACAACTAACATTGACCTTGCTGGTTGTGATACTACTGAGGTGTTGCTTCATGAAATTGTGCTGAGCTCATCTTAGCAGCTCGGAACTGGAGAAGTGTGAACACACAGCTGATTTCTGCCTGAGAGAGTTTCACAATTGTGTGGATAATGACTGGACAGAGATGTAGTGTGAACTCTATGCATTTACTTAAAACAGCATTAAGGTTCTCTGGTGAATGATATTATGCTACTTGACAAGATGCAGATGTAATACCTGAGCAGTTCCTTGAGTTAAGTCCCTCACCCTGTACTAAAAACAAGGGGAGAATTTAGTATTTCTGTAGAGGTGCCTTGAAATACACTTTAAATCTAGGAAGAATAAAAATAAATACATAAATATGTAGCCACAATGAGCATTTCCTAATGAAACAATACTTAGTCTAAAATTCTGAGTTCCCTACTAATGGGTGGTTAAGTCAACTTGTATAACTTTCAAAGAAAATGTTGGTTGTCTTGGTCTTTATATAATTATAAACTGTTGTTCTTGGTACTATACAAAATAGGAGAGTATCATTTTGGAGAAAAAAAAAAATCAATGCAATTAGAAAGGTGGATAGGCCAACTGGCGACAGAGCAGTATACAAGGGTACTTCAAAAAGTTCATGGAAATGCTCACATTATCTTTTAATTCTATTTTTCCATGAACTTTTTGAAGTACCCTTGTATATGTTTATTTTAAAGATCACAAATTTAAAATTTTTTACGAAGAGCAAGAGAGAGAGAGAGAGAGGAAAGTGTCAAGGAAAGTTTACTATAATTTCACAATTTTAAGGCCAATAACATTGATGTTTGAGAGATACCAGAGCTCTCATAAATATATAAGGCCAGGGAAAGCTTATGCTTGACTTTCAATTGGGAAGCAGAAAGGGATGCCAAGTGTGATGAATGGAAACTCTAGAAAACACGGAGAATTAGATGGCTTCAAACTCTGGTTAGAAACTGGAGAGAGGACTGTGGCTGGTCTGCTTCCTTGCAGAAAAGGCAGCAGCAAAATCAAGTAGTTCCCAAGATCACAAAGTAGGTGAGTTTGATGGAAAGAGCAAGCCCACCAAAGCCCCCTGTACGTGGTTTACGTGTAAGTCAGTCAGTCAAATGGATAAGCAGAAGACAGGGCCGATTAGCTGATTTCTGCCTGTAAAGCTAGCAAACCCCAACCACTGCATAATTCATTGGGAGAAAGTATGTACATATTTCTAAACTCAAGCCAAAAATTGGGTTGTGTAGGCAGGATCTGGAGGCAAAAATGATGTACCCTATTAAAACTTGAACAAAGGAAAATAACTGAGAGTTAAACTGTAAACACATTTAATGAATCACATTAGAAATATGCAAATTTACCTTAAACTATAATTCTTAAAATTACAATTGGTGGTAGTGGACTTTTCTCCTAATCATGCCCTTATTAGAATCATGGTCTTTTAATCACCCACACCCAACCCCTAGCTAGGTTCAATACTATCATTTAGCCACATTATCGGCGTCAATGGGGCATTCCTCTCAGTTATGCTGGGTGGGGAAAAAAGCAAACAAACAAAAAATGTGAATCTCCCTGTCTCTAAGCGACTGAATGATCAGATTTGTCTATAATATGATGAAAGGTAATAGATATAAAGAAAGAAAGTAATGACCATGGAAACATTAGAAGTGTTGAGAAACAGGGACAAGCACCAGTGGTCTATCCAAGTGCTGTTCAGGGCAACTTGACCTAGGATTGAGTTTCTTGAAGATCTATCCCCGTACGTGGAGTTGAAAGTGTACAGCTCTGAGTGCTTAATAACAGTCCAACTAAATCCCTTTCTGTATGTGTTTTCATACTCAACAAATAGTAACATTTCTTCAAGTAATACTTTGACTTCCCATGTCTACAGGTTGAACCATGATCAGCACACACAGATAACCAGTCTGTTAGCATTTGGGGCTTCATTTTAAGTAAGCAAATTTGCATAGTAGTTTTCTATACATTAGTCCCTGAGAGCTTGGTTAATGTAAATTAGGTGAATTATTTCTTAATGGGCTGGCAAATTTAATTTATATACCTTAAGGGCTAATCATCATACCCCAAACTCTGGTGAATTCCCAAGTCGATGTCAGCCGTGCGACTCCTGACTGGGAGAACAGCTTCCCTTGGAACATAAGACATTGTAGCTCACCTTTCTTCAAGCTGCTTTAATACAGTTAGGGACAAAAATTCCTTTCCTGGTATAACGTTTCTAGGGCTTGTACAGAGAAATTTGATTGGTTAATAGGCCAGTTTATAAAATATAAATGCAGAGTTATAATTCAATTGAGGAAAAAGGCCTACTAAATTTTCTCTTTTGGAAAGAGATACAGGGTAGTCAGCTTCCAGTGATCATTGGTATTCACGTCCTTCAGTAATCCCTTTCAAGTGAGGGAATGAGGACTGGCCTATGTGACAAATAAAATATGATGGAAATGATCATGTGTGACTTTCAAGACAAATTCGTAAAATACACTGCAGCTTCTACCTTGCTTTCTTGGATCACACAGTGTGGGGAATACAGCTCCCATATTGCGAGGACACTCAAGCAGTCCTGTGTAGAGGCCCACGTGAAGAACTTACTTGCCAACCATGGGATTAAGCTACCTTAGAAATAGGTCCCTGTAAACCTGGCCAACATCTAATTGCAACCTTGTGGGTGCCCCTGAGTTAGGACTGCCCAATCAAGCTGCTCTGGAATTCATGACCTACAGAAACCATGTAAAATAATAAATAATTATTGTTGTTTTAAGCAACTAAGTTTTGGGGGTGATTTGTTATGCAGCAATAGAGAACTAATATAGAATTTGGTACCTTGAAGTGGGGTGATGCTGTAACAAAAACAGAGACCCCAAAGGGGGGAACTGACAACCATGGAAAATCATTCCCAGACAGAAGTAGGTCTGAACCCTAATCAAGGAGTTGGCAACAAGTGCCCAGCTGTATTTCAGAACTACTATGGATCAATGATTCCTGGGTGCCTTCTGCTTTACCCTCTTTAAAGGAGGGTGTCTACAGGGGTTATGCTGTGCCTGTTCCACCACGTTTTATTTGGTGTGTTTGGGGCAGATAACCTGTCTCTTTAGTTCACAGGTCTTTGGATGAAGAGAAACCCTACCTGTACACCTGATGGTCCTCATCTGTACCTGGACCTCATCTAGACATTGAGATCCTGGACTTTGAGCTGGAATTGATGCTGTAATGGGATGAGAATTTTGGTGACACGGGCTGAGGTGAGTGGGGTGTGTGTGTGTGGGTGTTTGTGTGTGTAACATTGGGAGTCAGAGAGTGGGCTGTGGTAGCTGTCTTTTAAGTGGGACCCTAACGATCTTTATCTTCTGGTATTCAGTCCCCTCCTATATGAATCAGGGCTGTCCTGTGTGGCCAATAAATTACGGTGGAAATGATGTGGTACAAATCTTTTGAGAATAGGTCATAAAAGGCATTGCAGCTCTGTGGAAAATGAGCTGTGGTGTTATGTCATGACACTCAAGCAACTCTTTGGAGAGGACTTGACTTACCAACATCAACTTGCCAACCATCTGAGCCACATTGAAATGATTGCTGCATTTCCTTGGGTGACTACAATCCTAGCTGACCTCTGACTCCAACCTCCTGAGAAACCTTGTTCCACAATGACCCAGCTGAGCCAGTCCTGGACTCCTGACCCAGAGAAACCACGAAAGATGATTAGATGAATATTGTTGTTTTAAGACACTAAGTATTGGGGTGATGTGTTATACATGGGTAACAAGTAAGTAATATGTGGTGTGAATATAAATAAATAATACCTTTACATTTCTTCATTTAATTAGAACAGATTCAGAATAACATACTGGAAAAATTTGGGTCACAATCTTAATGATGCCAAGAAACACCAGCATCATAATATAAACAGGAATGTCCTTTCTATTACCCATTAATTTGACGTTACGAAAGGATTAAAAGTTCATTCGTTTATCATCATCATAATCATCATCACAAAAAAACGAATAGTAATAATAACAAACACTTTCTGAGGGCTTGTCTTTTCAGGTAATTTCCTAGATACTTTACATGCATTGTCTCATTTATTCTTCATAACAACAGCATGGTGCAGATAATCTTATATTTCAAACTTTTGGATGAGGAAGTTGAGGTTCAAAGAGTTAAATAGAGTCATCCAAGGTTACACAGCACCTAAAGGTCAGGTTTTCTTAACTACAAAATTTGTACTCCTAACTAGTAATCTATGCTATCTTCTTATTTGAAAATTTTGCTAGGAAAGGAAGAATTGGTAAAGGGACATGAAAGTCACCTACATTGTATATTGATAAAGTAAAATAAAGAATAAAAAAATAAAGAAAGAAATAAGAAAAAATCAAAAAGGAAATTTTGCTTGGTGAGGCTTTGAATTTTAAATATAGAACATAGGTCCTATCTGTCCTGAATCGAGAATCAGAGTGCCAGGGAGTTTTAAGCGAACCATGCAAGATCTGTTTCATTCTATGAGCTGTTCTTATTTCAGAATTGCCATTGTTAGTTTATGTAATAGAATCACACAGATCACACTCTGGTAGTTATATGGGAAGATAAATGAGATGGGTAGATGCTTCAACTGATGACTTCTGGGCCTTGATTTCCTGCTTGCATTTCCTCACTGAAGATACTTACTGAGATCGCAGGCTGCCACTGAAGTTAAACACAATAAATCACGGGTTGTAAAATTAAAAACAATAACCCGCTTTTATGGCTGTTTTGCTCAGACTGTAAGAGCATTGAGGATAATGGTCACAGCTGAACCAAGCTTAGATATTGCTAAGGCCAATTTTATGCCCTGTCATGCCTTTCATTTTCCTTTGCTTCAAGCTAATGGTAAAACAATTGGAAGACTGCTTTGAATCAAACATACCACAGCAAAAACTTTAAAGAAGAGAATATATTAGTTTAATAGCTCAATAAAGCAAAATTCAAGTGTTGCTTTTGGCAAAAGTTCCACTTAATTTCAGTTCAAATTTTCCAGGATACTCTTCAAAAGGTAATGAATTGGCACATTATTTGGCATTTCTAGTTGCATATTTAAGTGAAGATACATCTTTATGGTTTTCATATTGAAGTTATAAGTGACTATTTCCTTTTATTGGAAATTAAAAATCCTTCTATCAACCACAAGCAAAAATGATACAGGTGTATCTATGTGTGATTGTGTGTGGGGTGGGCAGGTAGAGGAGTTGGGGGAGGTTCAGGAAAGAAGAGACAGTGTAGGGGAAGAAGCACAAAGTAGAACCAGAAGTATCGAAGCTCAAATTATTAGAACTGGAAGGGACTCAGGTGTAAGAGAACAACTGGTATTTCTAAATCAAATCTCCTTTCAATGTGGCAGGAGATTTGAGACTCTAGGGTCATCAGAAAGCTAAAATTCTCTTAAAAAATTGGGAAAATATCATGGCTGTTGCTGAGATCCCCTACTGGTCATTGAATGTGGATGACTCTGTTGTCCCAGTGTCAAATAGGCTACCATGGTGTTTGCTTGATGTGGGAGCTCCATTTGCTAGGATCCAGACTTCTAGATCCACCAGAAACCATTTATTTTGAAAGTTTTGCTATCGTTCTAAGTACTGCCTGAAAGAGAGGCATGTACCCATAACACCAATGGAACCTTCCCTTCCATTCCCTTCCCAGGTCAACATCCAGCTTCCCATTGCTGCTTCCTACCTTCCCCATCCAAAGCACTCAATTCTTTCCTTTCCTTTCTATGAACCTTTGCTTAATCTTCTTGAAGAATCCAGGTGTTCTGAGCACAAATGTCAGGAAAGGGACAGCCATGTTTTCAGGCAATGTCTGAAATAAAAATCTCCTCTGAGGCCAGCATGGCATCCTTATGGAAAGTGGGGGGGAGGGGAGGGCAAAAAATGCAGAGGTAAACAAAATTTAAATTAATATCTCAATATATTAACCCACTGCACTGTAAGAGTAATGACTACAGATGAGAAGATTCCAGAATGGGTAATAGCTCACTAGCCATCCTCAGATTGGCTCCAGTCCAGTAGAATTCAGTTGTTAAAGAGCATGTATAAATTCTTCACAAATACTGTTTGAACACACCCATTCATTACTCTGGGCAAAGTTCCTTTAGTGAGTACCAACTAGTGCCTTCTCTACTCTATATTAAGAATCAGAGAGGATAAGGGCTGGTGAGGCACTTCAGGGGACTCTCCAATGGGTTTGGAGTGAGTCCCAGAGTCAATTGTATACTCTAACCTCTTTGGAGAAGAGCTTCTCCGGATAAATGTTAAATCTGCCTCAGAACAGAGCAAAGCTTGTCACACTGTTTGGTCCCTGGGTCTAATGCTGGAAAATTCCTCTTGCCTAGTGTTATCAAGTGAGCTAGCTAAATTCTGGAGAAAGTTGCTCATAAAACTAAGAGACCTCTTTTATACAAGCTAATTTGAACTTTATCCCTGAGACCTTGAGAAACTGGGTCTGCAGTTTTATAATCCGAGAGTTGAACATGGTCCTGCACAGTTGGGTAACATTTGACCTTGAAACGTTGTTCTAAAAGTCATGTTTCCCCCTTGCTGGCTTTGCTGTTATCTTTGCATCAGTGAACACTTTATCATGGTAACGCTTCAGGAATGTGCAGAATGGTTGAGGAGCTTGAATGCCACAGCAGTTTCAAGTCTGCTGGGCTCTTGTTACCAGATCACTGACTGGGTCAGTCGCTAGAAGACTGTTACACCACGTATGTTGCAGAACTGATGTTCATGACCAGGTCACTTTCAAGGGCAGTTTAAGATGTTTGCTAACAAGGCTCTGAGTAGCTCGTATGTTCTTTTTAGAGTATAGTCTTTCATTGCTACTGAGATATGCCACAGAAAATGTCTGTATTCTTATTTTGGATTTAGGGAAGCTGATACAAGTTTGCAAAGAAGTGCTTGGATTTGACTTTTAAAAGTGGCGTATCATAATGTAGTGGTTAGGGACATGGGCTTTGGTGTGACAGTCTTGGAACTGAATCCAGGACTATAACTTACTAGCTGTGTAGACCTGGAGTCATTATTTTCACCTCTCTGAGCCTCCGTTTGCTATTGTATAAAATGGGTAGAATAATACCTTTCCAGCCTGTTGCATATTATGTTAAAAGGGATCATGCATGCCAGGGCCTTGGTACTCTAAGAAGTAGGAAGAACTCAACCACTCTCCCACAGTATTAATCACCCTGGTTGTTCTATCTGTACAAATGGACTGCAAATTTATTGAAAGCAGAAATCATAGCTCATCTTGCTTTATATTCCTCATGCCAAGAAGAATGTCAAGGACATAGCAGGTAGTGAATAAATATTTGTTTTTTTCTTTTGGAATTATCTCACTATCAGCCCAGTTATACCAGTCACTTCTTTGGCGATGATCAGTCTAAGATCTTCCTTTACTTTATGCTTGATGAGAAGTCATAGAATGTAAAACAGTACCAGAATTTTTTTTTAAAGTCTCTGTATCTGGTAGATTTTCTTAAAAATTTGATTCTGTATATCATAAGAACTTTAACAGTAATGAAAAAAGTACTCAAATGCACGTAGGCATAGAGTTGTCTAAGCGCTGTTCTTTGTTAATATGAGCACTTCATGTATCTTAATAATTTGCCCGAGGGACTGTATGCGCTTCTAGGGTAGCTCTTTCTTTGTAACTCCATAGTTATCAATAAGATCCTAACTGAAACTGAGCTACACAAGCAACATTTTGGTGGCAGTGTTCATGGTGTGGAGGTGGTTGAGGAGAGAGTAACCACCGGGTTACAGTAGCTCTGTCGTTGCCATGATGCAGGTGTGTCTTTTTGTCATCACTCTACTAACTAGATAGGACAAGATGCATGAGATTCCGATCCCAATTTTAGACTGTTTGGAGGGACAGAAGAGGCCTCCTCAATTAAATGGATGCTTATGACTGGTTAGTTTTTTTTAATTCCCCTGAGTTTCTTACCTTGTTAGAAGATATGGCAGAGACACTTCAGTACTCACGGGGAGAAATATGTGACATGTTTCCTCTGTAGAACTGAACTAAATATACATACGTAAGACAACCAGCGACTTTGAAGAAAATCTAGCCTTTAAGGAGTTACCATTGAGAAGGAAAAGAAAAGGGATGGATACCAGCTTTTCATTTTTAACTTTTAAACATATTTTAAATTTTAGAATAGAATTTGATTTACA
The DNA here is from genome assembly GCF_027409185.1 of Cynocephalus volans. Classification (NCBI taxonomy): domain Eukaryota; kingdom Metazoa; phylum Chordata; class Mammalia; order Dermoptera; family Cynocephalidae; genus Cynocephalus; species Cynocephalus volans. The sequence continues at coordinate 139,602,021 of NC_084464.1, forward strand.
GAAAGATTGCAAAGACAGTGTGGAAAGTTCCCATAAACTCTGCACCTAGTTTACCTATTATTAACTTCTCACATGAATATGGTATGTTTCTAAAAATCAATGACCAGGATTGATATGCTATTATTAACTAAAGTCCATACTTTATTCAAATTTCCTTAGATTTTAACTCATGTAGTTTTTTTGTTCCAGGATTCCATCAGGTTATTATTTTGATGCTAAAAATTTTTAAAGAGCCAATTCAGTACCAGATGCATTTATGTTATTCTTTTATTTAATTTTCAAACATAGCTTTTAGGTAGGCATTATTTTCTCATTTTAAGGATGAGACAACTGATATCAGAGATGGTAATTGATTTTCTCAGAGTAGATAAGGAAGTGGTGAAGCAATGATTCAATTCCAAGGCATCTGGCCCCAATCCCATTTTTCTTTCTCATATTATGCTGTTTTTTTCACTTGCAACACAACGATCAAATGCATATTTGAAAATGTGCTGCAAATACAGTATTGCGTGAACATTCTGGAATATAGTTATGAAAGAACTCCCTTACTTGCTCTAACACAAGTAGAATTGTTTGTAGGACTTTTCATCTGATTTCTTAAAGTCAGAGAAACTTATTTGAGCTGCAGAAGTCTAAATTAGAGCTGCCAAAATATAATTGGCCATTGAATGATAGACAACTTATTGCTGTAATATGTTTACTAATGCCTTGTTTTCTTATTGAAGGTTCTATGTCACAGAAAATGCATTTCAACTTCTGTTTTACTCAGAGGTAATATAAAAGAAGGAGAGCCAGGTTTTGGGTTGAGTCATATAATATTGGAGGTTTTCTGCCTATTTTTTTCCTACGTTAACAAGGTCAGTCACAAACAATTCGCATCAGAAACAAAACACATGAGCATTGGAGAGTAAGTTCTTAGGACCGTTCACAGTCTTTACTTACTTACATCATACTCCACTGTAATCTCACCATATGAAATCCCCACTCTAAAGTTTCAGCTCTTAGTACACGATATCAATTGTCCTGTGGTTGACAGGATAATTAGATCTTCAAAAATTTTGGATGTGCTGGAGAAAAAGGAAAAAAAAAAATCAAAGCAAAAAAATAAACTGTTAGCCATTATTTTAAGCAGGTTATTTTTCTCTCACAACTATATTTCACCTGCTTAACAATAATCATTAAAAGGATCTAAAAATAGTCCTATAGAAGCCAAAGGTTTCAATAACAGATTAGAATTACTGGATGGCCTTTTCTTGTGGTTAATAATAGGTCTGCTGTGTTGACTTAAAACATTAAAGGGTGATTATTTCCAACAGATATTTTCTTCTTCACATAAAACAAGGAAGTATACAAAAAAAATACTGACTGTTCTCGGTAAGGAGATTTTAATTTGTATCTACACTGTGTTCTTCTCACTTCATTAGGCTTAGAATTTGTGACTGAATAGCACTGTTTGGGCAGCCTGCTGCCTAGTTGGAGATGTCAGAAGCAATTACTTTCACAGATTTAAGATTTTATTATCACACATATCCTGTCCTTAGCTATCTGAGTGGACAGCCCAATCAAGGATGATATGCATTTCATCCTATTTTGTGGTTGTGCAGTTTTAATAACAGCTCTAGTATCATCCCACTTTGCACGACAAGAATGCATCAGCTAAATGAATGGTTAAATGGAGCCATCTGAAATTAGAATATTTACTTTTTTTTTTCTAATTTTGAGTTCTTTCTGCCAAGTAAATGAGCTTCATTAGATTTAGTGCTAAAAAGTTTCCAAAAAAACCACACCTTGTGTTTTAGTCTATTTTGTGTTGCTATAACAGAGTACCTGAGGCTGGGCAATTTGTATAGGAAAAAAGTTTATTTGGCTCATGGTTCTGGAGGCTGGGAAGTCCGAGGACATGGCATGGCTCTTGTACTGTGTTATAACATGGTGGAAAAGCAGAAGGGCAAGTGGACTGTGAAGGAGACTGTAAGACTGAGCTGAGCTGGCTTTTATAACAACCTGCTCCTACAAGTGTTAACTAACTCGTGTAGAAATGGAATTAGTCCATTCACGAGGGCTCATGATGCTGTCACCTCTTAATAGCCCCACCTCTTCATACTGTTACATTGGCAATTAAATTTTCAACACATGAGCTTTTGGGGGGCACATTCAAACCATAGCACCTCATTTTCAGTTATGTTGAAAATTCTCCAAAAAAGTATCTAGAGGGCAGGTTGTGAAATAACAACATTACTCAGTCTTAACAAAAAGTTCCCACTTTTTTATATTTCTGGAGGAGGAGTTAAATTTACTGACTCCTTTACTCACAAGCTCTTGGTCCCTGAAAAAAAGGAGTTGATACCTCTTCTTTGTTTTTCTTTTCTTTTTTTAACTTTTACTACAGAAATCTAGAAATCATCACAGACCTTAGTTTAGCCTTCTTCTTTAGTCAGAGACCAAGTCTTGTGGAGTTTCCTCTTTGACATGTGTTATTTCACTATCTCTTCTCCATCTCTATTCCCACTTTAGTTTTCTCTTGCCTGAACTATTGCAATAGAATTCCTCTTGTTTTGCCTAATTCTTTCCTTTACACAGTCACCACAAAAGTTTTGAGAAATGCAGAACTGATCATAGTTTCCCTCATTTAAAATGTTTCAGACTTCTTATTGCCCTCAGGCAAAGTGCAAGTTTCCTTCGTGACCTCACTTTTTTTGGTGGTACATGCACTTGGACACATCAGGCTGCATCACACTTGCTTCTACTGAACCTGCTTCTTCTGCTCAGAGCCTTTCTGGGCTGTACTCTCTTGAAGAACAAATAAATACATGTCTTTTAGGAATCAATATAATGTGCTCTCTAAAGATTGTCCTGACCCCACGAGAAAGCATAATCACTCTTTTTTGCTCCCCGTGCAGACCTTTTTCATGTGCTCTGTCACACATTATGGTACAAATTGTTCACATGTCTGTTTACATGTCTGAGTTGCTCTCATGGTTGATCACATTGCTTGGTTTAGGTCAGTGACACTCAAGCTTATTAAAGGTAAGAATTGCCCAGGAGTTGGATGATATTCAAATTCCTGAAACCCATCTCCAAAAATTCTGACTTAGAAGTGAGGAGGAGGCTGCTATTTCTATAGGCACTCCAGGTAATTGTGACACAGGTGTATGAGGAGCAACTTTAAGGAAACTGACTCTGACAGTTATCTATTGTAGCATAACCAACCACTCTTTGGGCATAAAAAACAACCATTTATTACAACCATGAATTCTGAAGGTCTGGAATTTGTACAAGACACAGCAGGAATGACTTGGCTCTGCTCAATGATGTCTGGGGTCCCAGCAAGGAGAGCTCAGATGTCTGGGGGGTGACTTGAATGGCTGAGGGCTGGAATATATGGGCTGTTGAATCTCTTGTGTTGTGGTTTTCTCACTTGCATGCCTGGCTTCTATGCTGGGGTGACTCAAAGGTTGCGTTCAGCTGAGACTGTCAACAAAGCACCTACATGTGGCTTGGACTTCTCACAGCATGGAAGCTTCCAAGGGAGCAAGCATTCCAAAAAACTAGGCAAAAACTGCATGGCCTTTTATGACACAGCTTCACTTTGCTCATCCTTGAACAGCTGAGGCAGTCACAAGCCCACCCGGATTCATATGGTGCATAGACCCCACCTCTCAATGAGAGAAGTGTCAAAAAAGTTGGAGGCAATGTTTTTAAGCTGTCACAATGATTTCAGACTTTGATTTATCTTTTTATGTATATATTTTCTCTACTGGATCTGTGGGCTTTTTGAGGATAAAGATGGTTTCTTACTTCATTTTGAGCTCTCAGGATCTGGTACAAGCCTTGGTATTTACCATAAACCCAATAAATACTTGCTTCTTTTAACTTATCTAAAGGTCAACAACCATAATCCTTCAATCACTGGGTGTTATAGAGTATTGATCTAGAGACACTTCCTCAGCAAGAGGTTAGTTGCACAAGACAATTTGCCTCATAGAAGTTGACTAAATGATTTTTCATCCCTACTTGAATCCTACTTCCACCATTTCATGACTGTGATCTTGAGAAAATTATTTAAATTCTCCATACTTCTGTTTACTTTTACTCATATCTGATGTGGAAATAACAGTGGTACTTGCTTTCGAGGTTTGATGTAAGGATCAAGTGAAATAGTTTTTTGATAATGAGAGGTAATGGGATTGAACAGAAAAGCCCCTTCCTTATAAAAATATTGCCATTTATACAATAACCATTAATGATTAGGGTTACTCAACCAACTGTTAATGTGGATAAACAGTTAAATTATTGCAAGACAGCCTGATAAGTTTTATTTGTGTATGTAGGTGTTCACATACAAGGATTTGCAAAAATAGAAAAAAGTTTATGGAAAAATAGAATTGAAATATAATACACATCTCCCCATGAGCTTTTTCAAGTATGCTTGCATATGTTGATGTATGCTGTTTAGAAAAGATAGATATTTAGCAAATTACACAAATCATAAGTGAGCAGCTCAATGAATTTTCATAGTGAATATACCTATGCAAACACCACATATATCAAGGAAAATAAGCTTTTATATCCCAGAAGCTTCATTGTTACTCTAGTAGTCATACTTTATCAAGAGTGTCTACTTTTCTACTTCCACCACCAAATATACTTTTTGTCTGTTTTTGAATTTGGTATGCATGGAATCATGTTTTATATACTCTTCTGTGCCTGCCTTTTGTTGTTCAACATTAAACTTGTGAGATTCATCCACGTTGTTGCGTACAAGAGTATTTCATTTATTTTAATTGTTGCATAGTGGTCTGTTATTTATACATTCCACTGCTGATTGACATTTGGGTTGTTTCTAGTTTTAGACTACTATGAATAATGCAATTATGAACAGTTGTATATATCTCTTGGCACACATATGTATTCATTTATTACATGTGTATATGTAGGAAAAAATAAGTTATAGAGTAAGACAATTAGATTTCCTGCTTTTTCTTGCTGCTCCACAGGGGGGAAATGTACATATTATATAAATATATAAATATACATGCACACACAAACACACATATGTCTGAGTAAATATGTATATAAATCAACAAAAATCTTTTGTTAAATATATGTATTATAAATATCTTCCCCATTTCTGTGGTTTGCCTTTTCATTAATCTAGTAATAATTTTGATGAATAGAAGTTCTAAATTTTAATAAAGTCCAGTTTATCAATCTTTTCCTTTATAGTTAGTGCTACTTATGTCATATTTAAGAAATCTCTGTTTAGACAAGATTTTGGAAATAGTCTCATGTTTTCTTCTCATAGGTTTATAATTTTGTCTCAAAAAGTGAAATTTAGGTTTATAATCACCTGGAAACACCAGTCACCAGTTTTTGAAAAGATTAACCTTTCTCCACCCGTCAACTCAGTGGCACCATTGCCATAAATCAAGTCTGATTTATGGGACTAATGTCTGTCCTTGTCCCAATATCATAGTGTTTACTGTCTTAATTAACAGAGCATTATAATAAATCTTGTTGTCTAAAAGCTTAAATTCTCCCAGTTTTATCTTCTTCAAGATAGTTTTGGCTCTTTGCATTTTCATGAATTCTTGGCTCTTTGCATTTTCATGAATTTTAGAAATAGCTATTTGTAAATACACACACACACAAATACTACTTGGATTTTGGTTGAATTTTTGTTGAATGTATAAGTTAATTTGGGAAAAATTGACATTGTTACAATATTGAATGGTATCCCATGGATCATATATCTCTCCATTTATTTAAGACTTCTTAGTTTCCCTCACTAATATTTTGCTGTTTTTAACATAAAGACTTTTACATACTTCAATAGATTAATTTTTAAGTATTTGATATTTTTAATGCGATTGTAAATAGTACCAATTGAAAACTTCATTTTTTGTAAATTGCATAACGTCCAGCACCTTGCTAAAATTCACATAGAAATTTTAATAGCCTATTGTAGATTTTGGGGGGTTTTCTAATAGACAATTGTATGATCATAAATAGTGACAATTTTATTTCTTGCTTTTCAATCTTAATATGCATTATTTGTTTTGCCCACTTTACCACATTGGTTAGGAACCACAGTTACAAACTTTGCAGAATTTGGTAGCAGGAACCCTTATTTCTTCACCTGGTTTAAAATAAATAAATAAATAAACCTTTCAATATTTAGCCAAGTATGATTTTTTTCAGTAGGAGTTTTGGAGATATTCTTTACCAAGTTACAAGATTTTTCTTCTATTCCTGATTTGCTATACATTTTTGTCACGGACATGTTGGATTTTATCCACTGAATTGTGTCAATTGAGATGGTCATAATTTTGTCTCCTTTATTCTGTTAACATGTGAACAACATGTTCATTTTTCTTTGGTTCATTTTTCAATATTAAAAAAATTGCATTCTGGAATAAAAACACTGTAGTGATTTATAATTCTCTTTATATATAGCTGGCTTTGTTTTTCCAGTATTTCATTTAAGACTTCTTTACTCATATTCATGATAGAAATTGGCCTATAATTTTTCCTTTCTTTAATGTCCTTGCCAGGTGTTGATGTCAAGGTCATGCAGGCCTAATAAAACAAGTTGGAAAATGTTCTCCTTTTATTTATTCTCTTCATGAGTTACGGTAAGATTTTTTCCCCCTTAAATGTTAGAAATAATTCAATAGTTAAGATATCTGCACCTTGAGTTTTCTTTGCTGGAAGCTTCTAAATTAGGAACTTATTTTATTTAATGGACTGTTCAGATTTTTCTCTTTCTTTTCTGTGTCAGACTTGATGAATTGTGTTTTTTAAAGGAATTTAAAAAATTCTACCTAATTATTCAAATGTATTGACGTTAAATTGTATAATATGCTTCTACTTATTTTTAACATATTTAGGATATGTAGTGCTGTTTTTGTTTTTCTTCCTACAATTTGATAATTTGTATCATCTCTTTTTTTTTCTTATTTAGTCCAGCTAATTTGATAATTTGTATCATCTCTCTTTTTTTTATTTAGTCCAGCTAAAGTTTTCCTTTTCAATGAAGTAACTTTGAGTTTTATTGATATTCTCTATTGTGCATTTGTTTTCTATTTAATTTGTGCTATCTTTATTATTTCTTTACTCATACTTTCCATAAATTTAATTTATTTTTCCTTTTTCTACTTCTTTAAAACGACAATTGAATTTTTTCCTCTCTTCTTTTCCAAGATAAGCATTTTTTGTTGTAAATCTCCCTCTAAGCACTACTTTAGTTGCATCTCACAAGTTTGGACATGTTGCTTTTTTGATAATTATTCAGTTCTAAATATTTTCTAATATTATTATAAATTTGTTCTTTATTTTATATTATTTTAGAGAGGCATTAGTGAATTTTCAAACATCTGAAAATATTTTAATTCTCATTTTTAAAAATTGATTTCTAGCTTAATTTTACACTGGCCAGTAAATATACTCTGTAAAATCTATATCCTCTGAAATGTTTGATGATTTCTTTTTTATTTCACAGCATATGGTCCACTTTGACAAGTGTTCCATGTGGATTTGAAAAAAAAATGTGTATTCTAGAATTGTTGGGTATTGTATTCTATATAGTTCAATTAGTCCAAGTTTGTTATTCAAATCTTCTGTATCTCTTTTTTTTCTGTTTGTGTGCCTGTGTCTTGTTCTATCATGCAGTGAAAAAGATATTAATGAGTTGCCCAAATATTTTGTGGATTTTTCTACTTTTTTCTCTCAGTACTATTAATATTTGCTTTATATAGACTGAATCTGTATGTATTCATTTTTAGAATTGTTAAAACCTTTTGGTGGATTTAACATTTTGTGTTCATGACCTATCTCTCTTTGTCTCTAGCAACTTTTGCCTTAAAGGATACTTTGGTTGATAGTGGTAGAGTTATGTCCACTTTATTTTGGTCAATGTGTTCATGGTAGATTTTAAAAATCTTTTTAATATTAAATATTTTGTGTTCTTGTGTTTAAACTATGTTTCTTACTTCCCCTTACATTTATGCTATTTTTAAAGTTTGCAACTCCATATATTTTAAACTTCATAAAGCATTAATATTGTTTCATACAATCAATATTCATTTATACTTACCCACTTATTTACTATTTCCATTGGCCTTCATTTTAGCCTGTATTTTTTTACTTCTGATTGAGATTATTTTTTTTCTGCCAGGGAAGTGTTCTTTTCATATGAGTCTGCTAGAGATGAGCTTTCTGATTTTTTGTTTTTCAGTCTAAAAATGTGGCTTTCATTCTTGCTGGTATAGAATTCTAGATTGGCAGTTATCTTCTTTCAACATTTTGAAGTCTTTAATTCTTTTTCTCTCCTAGTTCACTTTGTTTCTGTTGAAAAGTTAACTGTCAGTTTTATTATTTCTCCTTCCAAATGATATGTCTTTTTCTTTTTCTTTTCTTTTTTTTTTTTTTTTTGTGACCGGTAAGGGGATCGCAACCCTTGGCTTGGTGTCGTCCACACCGCACTTGGGCCACAGATCCGAACCCACAGCAGGAGCACCGCTGCACTCCCAAGCGCTGCACTCTCCCGAGTGCACCACGGGGCCGGCCCATGATATGTCTCTTTCACTGTTTGCTTTTAAGATATTCTTTGTCCTCAGTGTTTAGTAGTTTGAATATCATGTGCCTAATTGTGGGTTTTCTTTGCCTCTGTCCCACTTGAGGGGGTCATGAATCTGTGACTTGGTGATATATTATATACTTTTGGTAAATATTTCTTCAAATGTTACTTCTGCCTCATTCTTTTTGTAGTCTCCTTCTGGGATTCCAATTACAGACATGTTAGAGTGTTTTAAACATGTCTTATATGCTATTTTTTGTATTTTCCATCTGTTTTCTTGCTGCATATATTTTACCAATCTGTTTTCCAGTTTACTATGCCTCATTTCTGTTGCATCGAAGTTTCAATGAGATATAGTGAATTAATTATTTATTTTTGTTATTTTATTTTTTACCTCTAAAATTTCAATTTGATTCATTTTTATAGATTTCAAATCTTTGGTGAGTTTGCCATTTCCTTATCCATTTTCTTAATATAGCAACCACAATTATTTTAAAATCAGTGTCTAATTAACTCCAATTTTATCTTTACTAGCAGTGTAATAGTCTCTATTATTTGTGTTTTTACTATAGATTTTGGCTATTAGGGCCTATGTTCTAGTATGCCTGGTAATTTTTTGATTGAATGCCAGATATTATGCATCTAAATTATTTTCTTTTCTTCCAGAGGGAATTTGCTTTAAGATAGAGGACTGGCAGATTATTTTGATCCAAACAAAAATTGAGATGATTCAAGGTCATGTTTGAGTGCTTTTGTGTTGGTCTATTTCTGGTTTGCCCTTACTTCTAGATCAATTCCTTCATTAGTCTCAAATGAAAATTTGGGAAATTTTACAGGGTCTCTTTTCCTTGGTAAGCATATTCTTCAATTTTTGATGGTCTAGCATGATACTATTACAGAAATCTCCAATTATCTTTTTAGCCCTTTAGCTATGAATTTCCACTTGGCTTTTCTGATTCTCACTTTATGTAGCTTAGTATTTTTAAATGCTAACAGAGAAAGTGTAGTGCAGAATGTTGAAATGTTGAACTTCCTTCACTGTGATTTCCTTTTCTCCAGAATCTTAGCTCCTCATTTTGACAAGCTTAATAGCCTCATAATACAATTTTGTTTCTACACCATAAATCTGCTCAAACCTCTGGGTTGCCATTTTCTTCTTGGTTTCTCAGCCTCATACCACTCACCAATAGACAAAGAATTTAGGAAGACAAGTAGCAGAGAAGATCATCTTCACCTCTGTGCATTGCATTTCTGAAATATTGACCTCTTAAGTCCCAGTGTCCTGGTGAGTCTCTGATGCTGCCAACATTTTTGTTGGTAAGTTTATCCATTTTTTTGCGGGGGGGGGGATAGGAGATTTGGTCTCTTCTGAAGAGGAGAATTAGTCTCATAAGGTGATCTGTCATAGCTGGAAGCAGAATTTCTCAAACTGACCACTTTTGAAGGGTGTCCTTGACTCCATCTTCATGATCTTACATATGACTTTACCAAAGTGTGTTTTCTATTTTTTCTTTCCTTAGTTTTTATCAATTGGCAATAATTAAGCATTTTATTGTGTTATTCTATTTTAATGATCAAACACTGGGACATCTTATCTAGGGTTGTGGCATATCTGAATGTAAAGATGTTTGGAACTAGGGTAAGAAATTAGTTTTTTGAATTTCCAAAATTACATGTGATTTTATGGGGTCCTTTTGGTTTTCAAAGCTCTTTATATAGTTTTCATAGGAATTTGGTCCAAAAAAGAGCTCAAGAGACCTGATTCTTGGCAATGCATTTTTCCTCTTTGCTAAATGAGGCAGAGAGCAAAACAAATGGGAGTGATAAGGAGATCTATATACCATGCGCTGTGGATGATAGAGCAGGGGCTTCATGATTATTCTAGCCTGTGCTCAAATCCTGGCTCCTTTCATGCACAGATATGTGACCTTGGAAAAAATTCTTCTTTGCTCAGACTTTTATTTTCACATTGGTGAAGTGGCCATCCCCCACAGAACTTTTGTGAGGATTAAATGAGAGACCTGTGAAAAGAAATGAGCAGAATGTATGGCGCAGGATTGGTGCTTAACGAGTGGGAACTCTCCCCCATCTCTTCTATTTCATAAGCATAAGTGTGACAGTGAAAAGTGAGCCTTGTGAAAACTGCACGCTGTTTGATGTCAGGGTGGTTCATCAGTTGGTTAGAACAACGTGGTAATGAAATCAGGGTCATGGTAAAACATCTGCATGAACCAGATAGCCTCTCTCTCTCTCTCTGATCTCTTCATCATGGTTATGAGGTAATAGAGCAAAAATATATGCCAGGACAATTGAATACTCACCTTCACTATAAGGAAAAATATCTGTGCCTGGAAGGTGGGTCAATACCTGTATCACACATGAAGTGTAACACAGAACATAACAACAAGCTGTTTAAAACTTTCTTTAGATTCTGTCCCATGGCCTTAAGATACAAGACAAAGAGCCCATGGCACCTTTGAAAAGGAACAGAGGTGACCTTGTTGTTCCAACCCACATTAACTGTACAGTATTTTTAAACCTTATTCTTTGAGCTAAGGGGCTGAGCAAGCTCTTGCTGAGCAGTTAATGTTTCCTTATTTGCCTCCCAAATCTGTGTACTTCTGGTGCATGACTCATTGCTTTTGGGTGCAATAACTTGAACTACATAAAACCAATTTTAATTCTAAATATAATTTTGACTCTTAGGGAAATAATATATAGCATGCATCACTTGAATTACAAAGTAGATAAAAATAGTCGAAATTAGGTTATCATCTGTATGGCAAAAAGGGTGATTTCTCAGCTGTATTTTGAGTTGTGGCATACAGCAATTTTACAAGTAAAGCTCATTTAAATATGGCACATGGGCACACAATCCTCTCTAAGGTATTCAGTTAATTGCAGAATGATGCCAGTTTTGTTCTAAGAGCTCACTATCATTTTTTTGCTCTTTGATTTTAATAAGCTTTTATACCTTATTTCTTACAAGTAACATATTTGCTCTCCTTTGATATCTTATATGATTGAAATTGTGATTTTAAATCGGCAGCATTCACATTGTTAAGAAGAAGAGTGACTTGTTTGACAGATCACTAGATTTGGTTTTAGGGTTTTCTTCTCCAGTTTACATTAATCAGTTTTATGTACCTTGTGCCTCGTTTCCTTTTCCCAGCTCACATAAATATTGATGTCATCTTCAATTGGAAGTTTCAGAAAAGAAATTAAAATGAGAAAGCTGGCTCCAATAGCCATCAATTGTAAAACCAATTCCAGGCATATCTATCAAAATTAGTCACTTTTTCAGTACATAAAATCCATTTATGCAAAAGGAAAATCAAATAAACTCTCATTAAAAAATCTGTATTTTTTTTTCCATTTCCATCATTAAAAATGACTTTCCACCACTACTGGTCAAATTATAGTATTTTTCTAATAACTCATATGAATAATCTATCAGTTTGTAAAATAATCTTTCTATGAAATTAACTGTTTGCTTTCTCCATTCATTTTGGACTTCTATTAGTTTCAGAGTAACTTAGTTTAAATTAAGGATGTACAATAACTTTGTTGAGTTAACCAGATTGAAATTTTAAAAATATCTGTTTAATAAAGATATACTTGATAGTGCTCTCATAGCAGGGTGAGTGGGGATAAACAACACAACAGTTTCCTGATAGCTGAGAACTCTGGAGCCTTGGAGCTCTACAACTAGAAGGCCCAACACGTGAGCCTTATTAAGGAGGCAAGATTGGAGGGCAGTCACCTTTATCTGCCTAGAATTTTCTGATTCCCTACATCCACATTCCCCAATCTGCTTTCTATCCTGTCTTGCTAGAAAGCTCTGGAACTGTCCTGTCCAATATGGTAGATAATTGTGGCAATTTAAATTTAAATTAATTAAAATTAAATAAAATTTAAAATTCACTTTTTCTGTCACATTAACCCCATTTCAGAGGCTCAATATTCATGCATGGCTAGTGAATACTATGTTGGACAGTGTAGATATAAAACATTTCCATCACATCAGGAAGTTCTATTGTATTGCCCTGTTGTAGAATAATGCAGAGCTCTTTCACTTTAGCATAAAAGAGAATGATTGGGATTGAGAAAATTAAAAACAAACAAACAAACAAACAAACAAACAAACAAACAAACAAACAAAGTACACTCAAAGCATTGCTTTCATTCAGAGTGTTATCCTGTCTTCTTGGGAGCCTAGGATTTAGCCAGGCCTAGACCACGAATATGGGTTCCACTGTTAATATTTTAATAATTGAGATATTAATATTTTTACCCATTTCCTTCCCTAGGTTCTTTCCTAAAAGGACTTTGCTTGTAGCCTCTGACTTGTTTAATAAATGATTATTAATATCCTTTGCATTGTCTTTACATTTCCTGTCTGTGATATATTGTGGCTTATCAGCATACTAGGATATTCACTCACAATTTTAGAGTGTTTTTCAACTTTCATTCTGTTGCAATTTCTTTTCTCTTTTTCAAAATTGATGAGAGAATGCCTTTTTTAGATCAGCTGATTACCAGTCTCCAATTCTACTTGAGATATTAAATTGAGTTAGGACTTGAAAGCAAGGACCATGATTCCTCTGCAGCCTTCTGCAGGAGAGCTCTCTTCTTTACCACACCCTTGCACCACTGAACTTTGTCGTGGGAGAGGTGTTGTTGCTCCTCACTTCAAATTCCAAGTCACTCTCTCTCTCCTCCTAAAATCACACCTTTGAATCTCAAGTTGTTTGAACATGCTATCTGCTGCCTTTCCTTGCTGCAATCATCTGTAGGACCTCTGCTTTCTTTGAAGGTTTTAGCTCACTCCTATCTTCTCTCTAGCACTGATCCCATCATTATTTCTTGTGATTTCAATGTTACATAGGTGATTCTTCAATTCTTGGCTTGTCAGTTCCTTGTCCACCTTTTAACGCCAATAGCTGATTCTCACCGTCATACTCTAGACCTTGCCATTTAATACCTTTAACCATTTCATAATCACCATTCCACGCATCCTATTCTCCAACTATTACTTCCTAGTTTCCTTCCCACTTTCTTTAATATTCTTACTACAACAATAGTACTAGGACCTACTACGACCTGTAATCTACCTCTTCTAACTGTCCATTATTTCCTCATATTCATTCTTCTCCCTTTTACCACCAATTCCCTTGTCAATATCCCTTTTACTCTTCTGGTAAAACCAACCCTATCCAACTCTCTCACCAATTCTGCACACAGGTTACTCCACAGGCTTGGGAAAAGCACCCAACCATTGCATGTTAAGTTCAAGTCTAACAACTTCAAGTGATCACTCAGTTTTTCCAGGCAATCAGGGCACATTTCTCTAGGACATCCATTCTCTCTCTGCTAGATGACTTTTATGCATTCTCTTTTCTCCTCTAGCCTACAAAACTTACTCCCTATCTTCATACTCATTTGATAATTCTGCTTCTTATTTTACTGAGAAAATAGTAGCCATCAGAAGAAAACTTCCACAGCCTCTTCCACTCCATTTAGCCACCTAGAGTGTTTCCCTTTCTTCCCCTCCTTCCCTTCTGTTGCTATGGATGATCCAGTTGTGCTCCAGTCACAGCTCAGTCCTTTTCTTTCTGTACTTGATTGATCCCATGCCTTCCTGCCTAGCCAAAGACATTGCTCCAACGACTCTCCTTTCTCTGTCTCACACTGTCAGTGTCAACCTTTCTACTGGATTATTCACATCAGCACACAGTCATGCTATTATTTCTCCCATCCTAAGAAAAATGTCATTTCCCCCCATTCCTTCTGCTAAGCCACTAACCCATTTATCTTCTTCCCTTTACAGCCAAATTACTCAAAAATGTTTTCTACATTCACACCACCATTTCATGTCCTCTCATTCACTCTTGAACTCAATTCATTCAGGCCTCCGACCCCACCATTCCAATGAAATGGTGAAGGTCATCAATTATCGTCATGTTGCTAAATGCCATGTTCAATTGTCTGTCCCAATCTCATCAGACCAATCAGTCATGTTTGACCCCCTCGATCAGCCATTCTTCTTGAAGGACTTGCTTCACCCAGTTACCAGTAGACCTCACTCTTCTGCTTTCACTCAATGCCACTGGTCTCTGCTGAGTCTCTTTTGCTGGTTCTACCACATCTCCTTGACATGTAAATATTGAATTGTTGTAGGATTCAGTCCTTGGATCTCCCCTGTTCCTCACCTACACTCACTTCTGTAGAGAGCTTCTCCAGTCTGATGATTTAAATGCTACCAGACACTGATTATTATCCCCAATTTATATCTCTAGCCCAGATAATTTTTACTAAACTTCAGACTTAGATCCATTTACCTCCTCAATGACTAATAAAAATCTCACATTTACATGTGCAAAACTCAACTCTTGGCTGTCTCACCCCCTCTCCCCTCTAGACCTCCATTTTATCTTCCCTCCTCGAGGGAAAATTTCTCCATAATACACTTGCATTGAACCATGGATCGATCTTTCATAGCACTCATCACATGTAGAATTTGAATTTATATGACTCTTTGATTAGTGTCTGTCTCACAGATTGTCATCCCTTTGGGGACCAGAGCCTTGATTACTGTTTCTTATCATTATATCCTCAGTACCCAACACAGAACATGAAGGAGATAAAAAAGAAATACTTAAGGAAATGATAAATATCAATATTGAAGGGGCAGAGATGTTGGAAATATACACAGTTCAAATCCTATCCAAGTAAACCAGCAATATTTATCTGAAATAGTCTATGTCTAATTTTGGAGGTGTTACTAATTTCTTCTAGGTGCCAAAATATCAAATTTAAGGGCATGAACAGAATTAAGAACCTGTAGCATTGTGGTTAAAAGCATGGCATTTGGGGTCAGAATCTTATTTTTCTTTTGGTTGGTCCACCTGTACAGAGATCTGAACCCTCGATCTTGGTGTCATCACATGGTGTTCTAACCAACTGAGCTAACCCGTGAGCCTGGGATCACAATATTTAAACTTTCTCTGAGTGTTAGTTCTTCATCTTTTAAATGGGGATAATGACAGTATCTGATTCACAGGGTTTCTATGAGGATTTAATTATATGGTATATAAATTAGAGAGTGAAACCTTAATAAATGTTTAATATGTTGTGATGATGATGTTCACGCCCTGAATTAGTGGTCCACCAAGCAGAATACGCTGGAGCACAGAGGCAGAAGGTGCCAATGCTGGTTAGAGAACTGAACAAAAAAGCTTCAAAGAGGGGATCACATTTCAGATGACCTCAGGATGAGCAGGTGTTTGCCAAGAAAAGGCACAGAAGTCTAAACAAGCTTGTTCAGAAAACAGTCTGCAAGCGAAATGTGGTTAGAGTGGGAAGATACATTATCTGAAGGTGGAAATTTTAAAAAAATTACTGTGTTAATTTTAAAGTGTGAAGAGTTGGGAAAACATATTTCCTTAAGTGGCTATAGTATCTCTTTATTCTTATTATAAAACAACTTAATACTACTTAGGGAAAATTTGAAAAAACACAGAAAAGCATATACATACACATGTATAACTTATAGGTTTGCTCTCTGGGGACACTCTCTATTGTCCTTTTGATATTTTAATATTTCCTTTCATTCTTTTTCCTATATTTATATGTGTTTTTAGATGGGTAGACTGTAATATGTAAATGGTTTTACATTCTTTTTTCCCTCTTAATATTCTATAGTAACTACACATAAATGTTTGCAATGTGCCAGAATTTGTATTACCTGTTATGTATATTATTTCTAAATTATACTTTATAAGCATCACTACAAATTAAAAAGCTGAGATTAGTTTCATAAAGCTAAATAAAGTGTTGCACCAGGATTCAAACTGAAGTCTCTCTGACTCCTTACACTTTTAAAACCTTTATAATGATATTTAATGGCTACATAATAATATTTTATTGTGTAAATACACCATAATTTACATAAATATTCCTCTATTATTGGATAATTTGGCCGTTTGCAACCTGTCACTCTTATAAATAATGCCATTCTGAACATCTTTGGAGAACACATATGTCATTGCCTATATTTAGGGCAAACGTATTACAAGAGATTCCTAGAATTCATTATTGGATCAAAAGGCATGAATTCTTAGCATATTGACATTTTGCTTTCCAGAAATACCCATGACATTTCTGGTACTCTGTAAACAGTTTCCTTCATTGAAAAGATTTCTTGTTTTGATTGATGGGCCACAGATACAGTGCTTTATTGATCACCTTGTAATGAATTCACTTCCATAAATCATTCAGTGCAATAAATTCTTTATTCAACCTGTACTCCACCAAACAGTTATTTACCATAATTATAACAATTTTTAAAAGTTGATTTGATTGTGAGTCTAGGTAAAACTTGAAGAAAACATAAATTGTTATAATTGAAAAACCAACAAAACAAGAAAAACTGTAACAATGACAGCAGAAGCAAAAATCCTCTTCCCAACCCATCTAAAGGAGTTTTGATTTCTGAATAAAAAATTCACCAACAAAGCAAAGTTTGCCCTTGTGCATTTTGTGAAAGGCGAATGGTATTTGGAGGTGACACTTTGATCACCTATCCTGTTTCTAGGGCATACTTTCACACTGGCAGTCACTGAAATTTATCCAAACAGACTTTCAAAACTCCCAAGTGTTCTAAATTTATCTCACTCAATTTCTTTGGTTTAGAAACTAGTTGGAAATTTCACAAGGCCAACTTGTCTTCAGTAATTTCTAGTGCTTCTTGTTTGGGGCAGGCTAGAAAAAGCTCTGAGACGCTGCTAAATTTGGTGCTTGGCAGAAACCATAACACCCAAGGAGAAAAGCATGAAGTGTAAAACCTAAAATATTAAAACTCTTTGACATTTCAAACTAATTTCAAATGCACAGAGATTAGGAAATCATAACATCTGCATAAATCAGCTGTGTGGATAACCTGTATTAGTGAAAGCAAAAGGAAAAATATTAATGTGACAATAGATTTCTTTACTTTTATCTACACCATCATTTTATACATTTGGTGTCTGCATATGATTTAACCTAAGGAAAAATAGTTTCTTTCTATATTTTTTTCTACTGATTAGAAATGGTGTTAGAATTTGGCAAAAATGAACCTTTATTGCACGGACTTATGAAGAAAGACTAGTATTGTGATATGAGATAGAAATGGTTACTGGAAGACCATGGCTTTAGTGCTGGCTCTATACATGCTTGAGCATAATGTAGGGACAATTTACTCAAAGACTTCATCTTAATTTCTTCCTTCGTAAAATGGAAACATCATCCACCACCCTGAATTGTTCTGAATATCAAAATGAAATAATATGTGTGAAAGCACTGTGAAAAGTCTAAACTTCCATATAAATATGAGGTGCTATTTTTATTTTTGCTAATTGAAAATTAAACCACGAGTTGCTGGGATTAACAGAGTGGGAAGTTATCATGAAATTTAAGAAAAAATGACATATAGTTATGGCAAAGAGACATTGCTAATTAGATTAGGGTGATATGTATGATTATCTCTTATTCTCTTAGGTGTAAAACTTAGGTAGCTGTTAATGAATTGTAATTGTCACCCCTGCCCCCCCCCCTACAATACACCTTCTTCTCCCAGTCAGTCACAGAGGAAATGCAGAAATTTTATTATCCAACTGCTCTTCTCAAGTGACTGGAAAGGGGGCAGTGAAAAATAAATGTTCATTAATAATATGGACCTAACCATGGATTTAAGTACCAAAATGACATGTGAGTAGATAAGAAAATGGCTGAAATCTAAGAATATTTGGACATTCTACCTCTTCCTCCACCCCAACGAACTAACATCACTGTGAATGCAAAGAGTTTGACAGAGATGATGCAATGAGAAAATGACTGCTCAGGGTTTGGGGAAATTCCAAGCAAATTGAGTCTGAACGAAAAAGTCATAAATTTGAATCTAGGCCCATTGTTGGTCCTGAGGCTCCCAAGCCACGTTCCTTGGAAGGATTAGTCAAGTGTCCTCTGATATGTAGATGTCCTTTTAGAGGCTATGTGTGTATGGCTGAGAGGAGATTTTGACCATGGTTCTGCAGCATTTGGCTCCAAAGCTTAAGTTACTAGTAGTAACAGGCTTTTATTCAAATATCTGTCTGGAAGTAATTGCAGTCAATGGAAATTGCTAGTGAGTAACAAGGAGTTGGATTTGGCGTTGCATTTTGAAGAACGGGACAACTGCTTAGTATTTATTCTGCCTATGAATCTGCAGTTTAAATATTTGCTAGTCATTCAGATAACTTCTGGTTGGTAAATATATTAACAAAACCAAGGTTTTTTGTTTGTTTGTTTGTTTTTTCTTCCAAGATTTTGACCAGTCTTATTAAGGTATTTATTTTGTGATCAAATTTTCCATGCAGGTATGAATTAAGTGTTATCTTCTTTCACTATATGAATGCAAAATTTTCCTTTTATATTTTATATTATAACAATATATTCTAGTTGTTCAAACATTCCGGTCACACAAGAGGTCATGGAGTAGGTGTTATTTAATGGGAATACAGTTTCAGTTTTGTAAGATGAAAAGATATCTGGAAATTGGTTGCACAACCATGCGAATGGGCTTAACGTTACTGAACTACACATTTAAAAAATAGTTAAAATGGTAAAAATTTTAGGTACATTTTACCACAATTAAAATTTATTTTAAAGTTAATGGAATAAAAATGAAATTCTCCCCCTTACCCACGTCCCAATCTTAATTTTCTCCCCCAACCCTGGTTGGTTTTTTATGATAGACTTCAGTAGAGCCAAGTCAACACTGTAACCTTGAATGATGTTATAGCTTTTGGGGAAAAGGCAGCCACATCTTGATCAAAATTCAACTTTTTAGCAAAGAATACCACTAGTAATCATGGTTAACAGCTCCACTTTTAATGGTGAAATCTCACAGATTATTGTAAAATGAATCCCTTCTCATGTTCACATTATTTTGGCATCTGGTTGAGTTTTCTTAAATGGAGATATTTTAAGATCTTATGAAAGAGCCATAGATACCATCACCGTGGTTTTTCCCTTCTATGACAGGTCACTCATGGACTCAGACTTATTTTAGGTTGTCATATCACTACCTTGTTTTCTGTCGTGGCCTCATCCCCATCTACCTGTTTGTTCCACATTATTGACAGAATGCTGGAGCCTTGGATGCTTTTCTGCCTGCCTGGGTGGATCTGCCTGAATAACTGTTGCATGTCCTGTTCCTTGTTCTCTGAGTCATGCCCGCCCCAGCTGTGTGTTTTTGCCAAGACGGTGCACAAACAAGTTGTTCATTGTTTAATCTGTCAGTGGGGCCAGGACTTGAAGCTTCCACAGGCTTCAGGTAGAATTCAATTCTACTCTCTTTTTCACTCTTCTATTTTAAGTGTTTTTGACCTCAGAGAGAATTTCTTTCAAATAATGCTCCAAAAGGAAAACTCTCCCTGTGTGTAAATTTTCTCTTAAAATAATATGTATGTTTTCAAATCTCTTCATTTGTCACTAGAGGGAATAAATATTAATTGGGAGCTGTGGTTCGTACCTGCTTTGCAGCAGTGTGCCTATTAGATGCTCAGTGTGGATGGCAAGTGCCTTGTGACTGCTAGGGATGTCATTTGAATTTAGAGGCGTATTGGAGAGCTGCACGAGAGAATGAGGTAGGGGAGAGGAAAAGAAAGGGGTACTGCTCCCTCACGGCCAGAGGCCAGACCATACCTGGAGCATGGTGGTTCTTTCTGGGTATGACCTTGATTTCAGGATGGGAAGCTTGAACTTCTGGCAGCTGGGTGAGGAAGCTTGAAACCACTTCTTTCGTTAATTTAAACATATGTGTTGAACCTCTAATCTGTGTCTTCTCTAGGCAATGGGGATTTTAGTAGTGAAAAAAACCCCAAAAAGCAAAAACCCAAACCTGATAAAGTCCTGGTCTTTATGGAACTTACATTCTGGTTGGGGTGATGAACATAGGCAGACAAATAAACAGGAAATGGTTGTGTAGTAATACGTGCTGGGAAGAAAAATAAGGTAGGGCAGGTGGACTGAGAATTACAGGGCTGCTAATTTTCAGGGAGTGTTCAGGGAAGTCCTTTCTGAGGAAGTGACATTTGAGGGGAGACCTGAATGGGGGGAGGGAACAAGCCATAAATATCTAGGGGAGGGACATTCCAGGCAGAAAGCATAGCGAGTGAAAAGGTCCTGAGGTGGGAACTTTGAGGCCAAAGTACAGTGAGACATTAGCAGTGGTAGGAAATAGGATCAGAGAGAGAGGCTTGTGGGCTCTGATGTGGGCACTGCTTTTGTTCTGAGTGTGACTGGAAGATTTTGAGCAGGGAAATGGTTGATCTGCAGCATAGGCTCATCTAGCATCTGTGCAGACTGTACTGTAGGAGGGCAGGAGTTAGAGAAACCATAACTGTTCAATGAGTAGGAGAAGGTATGGGGCAGGGAGAGCGGTATTGAAGTTGCTCCAAATGTCTAAAGAAATTTCATGAGTAGAAATTTGTTTTTCTTCTGTATATCGTCTAGTACAAATATGCTGAAGTTATTAAAAAAAAAGAAGGAATTTCAGTTTAATTCGAAGAGCACTTAAACTTGCTTTTTCTCTGATTATAGAGGTAACGAATGTTTCTTTTAGAAAATCTGTAAGAAAATAGTAAAGTATAAAGAAAATATATACTCATAATTGCACTGTTCAGAAATGAAAAAAAAAAGACTATCAACATTTTTTTAGACTTTTTTTCTGTGCATGAAAATGCACATTTTAAAAAAGAAAGCAGACTATTTTCTGTTATGTAGATATTATTATACTGTTGGCAACTTGGCTTTTTCACTTACCAATATTCCATGACTATTTTTTCATTTTATGAAATAGCATAAGAGCATTATTTTTAAAGTGATTTCACTGTAGTCTATTATATGTGAATATGTGAACCATCATTTAGTAAAACTATTTTGTATAGTTGGGCAATCAGGTGGTTGTCAGGTTTTTTTTCTTTTTTATTATTATAAATGACATTGCAAATAACTTCCTTGAACATACATCACGGTGTGTATCTCTGGTAATTTCCTTTAGACAGATTTTTAGGATTTCCTGCTAGAAATGTATGCACACTTTAAAGGTTCATGGTTTATAATGTTAAGTTTGTACCAATTCACACTTCTACCAATTAACACATTCCATTTATTTCCAGTTTCTAGTTAGAGAAGTCTGAATTTGGAATGATGTCTACCAGCAGGAAGGGAGTTCTCTGTCACCAGAACCATTTTAGTAGGTGCTAAAAATTCACACGGATGGAATATTATTGAGTAAAATGTAGTTGAGTATCTGAAGAGTTAGTGAGATTTTAGAATTCTTTTCCAATTTATGATTGGGAGTGGAGGGAAAGAAAGATGGAGCAATGTTGAAAAATCCTGTATCTGGGCTCTGTTCTATAGAGATTATTCAGTTATTTTTGGTGCTAGTTCACACAGAGCAATAAAAAACAAAAAGTAAAAAGAGTATACTCAGAAATTTTTTACATCTTGTTGGAGAGTAGAATTTAACAGAGGTTAAGTAGGATAACAGAAGTTGTAGATATGCTTTAATTAATAAGCACTCAATTTAAAATAAATTTTATATTGATGAAAAGTGAACTATGTTGTTCTTAGACCTATGTGCAAAACACAGCAGCACATAACCCAAATATCACATCTTCATCAATTTTTTTGTGGCTTATTGATTTAACTTTGCATTAATTAAAAATATTATTAAATGCTCACTAATTCTAGGCAGTCTGCTGGGCTCTGGGGATACAGCATCAAATAGGACATGATTTCGGCCCTCAGTGGACTTATAGCCTGTGGTGGGAGACAGGCAAGCAATTCAACAAATTCAGTGTGATGAATACTGTGATGAATTTTGCAGAGCATCCACACAGCATCCACATGGCAAGCTATGGCAAAGAGTGGAACAGGGTATTACCATACAAAGATACATGGGGACAAGTCATGCCTCATTACAGAAAAAAAGCATTGAAGGGAAAATTAGGAGATCTGGGTTTGTGTTTTGGCTTGGATAGTGTTTGGCTAAATGTGGTCATTAAACCACATCTAAAATAAATGAGAAAAATATTTACCTAATATGGTTTTTGTAAAAATTGAATAGAATAGCATGTGAGAGCAGCCAGCACAGTGAAAAGCATGCACCAAAGCTGAATAAACGTTAGATGAATCATTGAAACATATGAATAGTTTGCTAGACTAGATCTTCCTGAGAGGTAATTTCATAAACAGTCCACCAGAAAAGCAGAGTGAGACAGTATTTATTGAAACTAGAAATAGACTCTTTTGCTACATCCAATGCATTTTCCCCAAGTGGTATTTTCCACATAAATCTGAGATCAAAATCATGTATTGTATATGAATTTTCATAAAGTTAGGATACAAACTAAGATGTGTCACAATTGAACATAACCCAGAAGTCCAATGAAAGTTTTCTATTCACAGTGTACATTGGTAGGAGGAATTTCTCTGATAATTGTCCCATGTCTTGAGCAGCAGCACAGAGATGATTGCTTTGTGCCTAATGATTGGGAAGCTCAAGTTAAGTTTACAGATAAATAGAGACGAGCATTGAGTGTGCCAAAATACCTCTTCAAGGAAGGACAAAAGTACTCCCAATCAGTGGAAACTTAATAGAAACTCTTGTGGGCTATGGCTGTGGAGGAGGCAGAATTCAGGACTTCTGTCTCTGTGAAGTTGCTCCTCTGTTGTATTCCAGACTGTCACTCCCTCCCCATGACACCAAGTCTAATACATAGAGGACAAAGGTGGTGTCCCCAGGCTCTGCATTGTGCAATGGGAACACAGTCGCCAAGTTCTGGCCTTCATGGAGTATGGAGCCTAGCAGGAAATATGTCTATTAGAAAACAAACACAAAAAGATGACTCATGGATGTGGAAGTTCAGAAAACTCAGACAGGTTCTAGTACAAATGGACCCAATCTCAGTGACCCTGGCCCAGAGATTTTTCAAAATATGAGCGTTAGCTCTGAAAACTATCCTTATAATAAATCTGTGGTCAAAGAAATTGTTAGTTTTCACACGGAGTGGTGATGTAGCAATTACTAGGAACCCAGAAGCCTTTATGCTATATGTAGATGACCTTAGCTACTGATTTGGAACTAATGTCAAATCAGCCTTAGGTCCCCAAATAAATACAACCAAGTGACAAAGGGGAAAATATTAAACTTTGTTAATAATCAAATCATGCAAATTTGAACAACTTTTTAAAACTGTTAAATTAACAAAGATTTAAGCGATAATGTTCAATGCTCGTAACAGTCAAAAGACACTCTCATGGCTGGTAGGAGTGAAAATTGTTATGGTCTTTCTGAAAAGCAGTTTGGCAACATGTATTATGAGCCTTAAAAACTTCAGACTTTTTGATGCATTCCTTTTAAGACTTGATCCTAAAACAAATCCAAAATATAGGGGAAAAAAATCAATGTATTCAAACATGCTCATTGCAGAATTACTTAGAACAATGAAATCTTAGAAATAACCTACATGTCCAACAACAAAATGATTGATTAAATTATGTGCATCTTATGAAATCTCCATGAGATGGGGCCAATAAAACTGATATTTAAAAGGCTACTTTGTTATAATGTTAATATAAAAGCTTTACTTTTGGTTTTCAATGAAAGAAGCAAGTCCTAAAGCATTAATAATGTGCTACCATTTAATGAACAACCCAGCACTTTGTGCCATGTGACATCTAGTACTGCGGGTTTCAGTTTTTAAAAATGTACTGATAATTAATACCATTGCAACTTTGTAAAAATAATAACCCAAAACTTTGCAAAATAAAAAAGACTGGAAAGAAATGTGCCATTTCTTTAACAATGGCTAACTATCCATGGTGGGATGGGTGATTATTTTCTTCCTTTCCTTTTTCTTCATTTTTCAAATATGCCAAAATTAGTGCATATTACTTTTAGAACAGACATATGGACATCAAGCCTGAGGGTTTTTAAAAAAAAAATTTTTATTTTTTTCCTTTTTTAAAAAAGCAGTCCTGTTTTCTGTTCTGCTAGTGAAGAGAAACACTCTTTGGTGAAGAGAAAGGCTGAAGCATCGGCTTAATATATAGTTCTTATATGGCTTTAAAAAATCAGAGACCCATAGATTCGTAGGGTTAAAAGGTCACTCATTTAAAGTCAATACCACTTATTCCAGAACAAGTAAACAATTATTTATCAAGTACCTACTATGTGTAAAGCCCCTGGTACATCAATTGCCTACCTGCCTTCCATTGGCAAATTCCTACTTGCTTGATCTTCCAGAAAAGAGTCAAGCATCACCTTCTTTATCCATAGACTTCCTTGACTTTCACCTGTCTTCCCCTCCCCTGTTTCCAGTGATCTGCACTAAGGCCCCTTCTGTCTGCTTCAGAGGAGATTATTTATTGTGATCTCTCTGAGGACAGGGACTGTATACCCAGTTCCCAGAATGTGGTGAATTTGTAGACTGTTGAATGAATAAATGAATGAATAGTTATTGAAGGCAATATCATACGTGCTCTGGAAAGACAGAAATTAGTATGAGAAATGGTATTTGCCCTAAAAGATCTTATGAATAATTGTAAAGTGAAAAGCTAATTAACATTGCATATTTAAAAACTAAAAAAAGACAGCAATAGATATCACATGGTTCAATGTGCTTGTTAAATAAACGGCAACATGCAATTAATGCTTTAAGGGTAGCTTTTTCTATTGGAAATTAAAGAATACTAGAAAAATAAGATATCAAATGGCTTGGATGTACTTTTATTAAATCACTTGATTTTATTTTATGATTTTTTAATCAGCAAAATAAACTATTTAATAATTATATTTTCTACCTATATGAATATAAAAAATTGATTAAGAAATCTTTTAACTTTTTTATCATGACTTATTTCCCAGCTGACCTGTAGATAAACAAGGGTCAGAAAATTTAATGTTGTGTCTAAAACACATGTTTCTTTTGGGTAGGATGGTGTGGCTGATAGTCTTTGTTCACTACTGGATTATGTACCACATAAATTAATAACAGTTCTAAAAAGTTCAGCTCTTCAGATGGTTTATGAATGGCAGAAAAGAACTCAACTTAGATTAGTAAGCATGAGTCTCCTTTTCTATATTTGGAAATTGCATACGTTCCTGAGTGGGGAGAAATTCGGGCTTCCTTCCCTAATCTTTTGTGCAAGGGGGTTTACATATTACTGCGGCAAGAAACCAAGAGGATCCTCTCATGGGTTTTTCCCTTTTTTGAGTTGATGGCTTGGCGAATTTTCCAGATTATGTCAATTTACATTCCTTCCTCTTTTACCACACAGGCAGAGACACGAAGGGTATTCTTTCCAACCTTTATATTGTTTTTCAATGTAAATTACATCAAAATTTTAAATTGTTAAAAAATTAATTTAATAGATAAAGTGTACCATACTTGTAGATGCCCGTTAATCTATAACCATAGACCACGGTCTGTTAGAGCCCTAAGCAAATGGCAGAGGAGTTCAGATAATGTGAGACCTAGAACTTGGTTTCCTTACTGTGATGGATAAGGCATCTCTTGAGATAAATATATCTGTCTAAAAATATCCCTGAATAATATATATGTATACATTTTTGTTATGAAGAAAAGGATATTTATAACATCATCTATCAGAAACTTAGATGCTAATTCTAAACCAAGAGGAATCTAATTATTTCAATGCTGCCTAGGAAAATGTGTCATACAGTTCAAGCAATTAGGGAAAGACATCAACAAAGAGAAATCTCTTCTAGTAGAAAATTGTAAATAATGAATTTTATTCAAACAAGCAAGACCCTGAATTATTATAAAGTAAGCATCAATTATACATATAGTTTAATATTTTATCATAACATTTACATTAGGATAGCAGTAAGTTGTGCTCCAGAGAATTAATTCATATGGCTTGTTGGGCTTTTGGGTACCTTGCCTACCCCCTCAGTGGCTCTTGGAAGGTAAAGCTGACATGGTGTCCCTTGTCAACCCTTGGGAAAATGGGGAGCTGTTGCAGCTTGTAGAAGTCCCAAAGGCTCAGGAGAGCATCACAGTACAGTGGGACTTATTTTAAACAGAAGGCAGAGAACATCTACAGTGCTGGAGACATTGCCAAACTAGACTTTCCAGAAGATGAAGGCCAGGTTGGTAAGAAAATTGGACACTGTGTTACCTGAGGTCAAAGTGAGGATCCAGTGGAGTTTTTGATAGGTGTTTTCCAATCCCTGTGGAGCTGCTATGTGGAAGAAGGAGTAGCCCACAAAGACAGCATTTTTTTCAGAAGACAGAACTCAGGTCAGTGGGTGGAAAATTTAGGAAGACAGATTTTGATTCAATATTTATGTAATCTATGTTTTTCCATGTTACTTCAGGAGACAGCATGGTGTAGTGAAAAGAGTCAGATCTATTTTCAGATGCTGGTTTCACATCTTACTAGTCATGGATTTGGAGCCTGTTGCTTAGGTCCTCTGAGACTTTGCTTTCTCCACTGTAAACTAACAACCCTGATACCAGCTTCATAGTGCTGTTATCAGCATTAAGGGTGAGAGCACATAGAAGAACAAGTATAATGATCACAGATGCTTGTATTTTGTGAATATTGTTGTCATTAGTATTCAGTCTCATAGACAAATAGGGCCACAGTGGCATTAATGAAACATTTCCCTACGTCAGCTCATTCTTGCTCTTGAGGATGACTGGTCTTGTCAGATTCTTCTCAGATAGTTCTGAGAAGCCTCTGTACAGTCTCATGTGTGGAAGAGGCTTTTCAACTACTCTACGGGTTCCACCATTTGTTATCCACTATACCTCTCCTTTGTAGTCTGATTCATTATGACAATATCTATAGTGCAGGCCACTGATTGGTCAGAAACCTAGAGCACCTTGATGATCATATATTCCTTCCCAATCCAGCTGTAGACTAGTCTTGTTCCTTGCTGAAGAAATTGGTAAAGGGCCACAAAAAATGTTTACATTGTGTAATGTCGAATATACCAATTATCCTGATTTGAGCATCACATATTGCACACAGGTATTGATATTCAATTCTGTAGCCCAAAGATATGTGCAATCAATTATGTTTCATTAAAAAGAAAGAAAAAAAGAAAGAAAGAATTCTAGCGGTGATATGCTTCTCACAATCAACTTGCGTTTTAACCCCGATGCCAGCTGGATTCAGTGAATTAGCACTCAGTGATCCTAATATCTTATGTAGAAATTTGCTTATTATTTTTCCTTTCCGTGCACTTACTGCTTCAAAGGACTCAGTATTGAGCCTACAGGGGCTAGAGGGAAATATGGAAGACTGACAATGTGGTATATTCAACATGGCCTCACACTTTGACACTATCTTATTGTCCTTGGGTTAAATTTATGTTTCCTGAATCTCTCTTCCATTGGTTAAGCTGACTCTACTACCTCCACTGGCTTGACAGACACATTTGAATCCGAGGGGTTCCATATTTATGTTCTAAGGTTTAGAATCCTGATGTATAAGGGAATATTAATAATTAGAATTACCCTCCCAAATGAAATGAGGTAGCTCAAGAAAAAATAACCTCCTTCCAATGGAAATATGTAAGCAGAGGCTCAACACTCATGTGGGGGATGGCAGAGAAATAATTGTGTATGTGATTCTATATGAAGGAAGGGCAGAAGGGTGGACTGAGTATCCAGTAAGGTTCTTCTTACCTATAATGTTTTAATGCTCCCTGAACAATTCTGCTACTATGTTAGTATCTGTGACAGGATAAAGAAGATCAGGAACAACAGCCACAGTGAGCAGAGGGAACTCATGTGCATACACAGGCCCACAGAACACAACATAACGATCCTTTGTTGAGAATTGGTTTGGTCCTTTCTTCAGTTTTCTCTTAGTGATTACTTAACACTGTTAAAAGATGTTTAGCAGCCATTCGTACACCCAGTAATTCAAATATGGAAGATATTTGGTAAATATGCGAGTGAGTAAGTGAATCCAGAGAATTGCCACTTTCCACTCATTTTCTACCTTACACTACAAGGTATGTTTAAGAGTTTATCTGCCTTGCCTCTCCAAACATAGGGCAGGGCTCATGGCTCACCCTTTCTTGTGGCCCGCGGGGATTCCAGCTTTGTCATTCATAGAAGGTGCTCAGTGAATGATTGACATCACAGTTTCATCCAGGACAGATGACAGTACTCACTCTGCTAGGTCTAAAATGGCTCTGCTACGATCTCTGACACTTCAAAAGTCCATTTTTAATGCATAAGAAGATTCTGAGTTGTTCAGGGTTTTGAATTTTTTGGTTTGGTACCCTGCAGCTCAGAAGTAAAATTGTTTAGATCAAAATAAACTGAACGAGAAGAAAGAGGACCCTACGTTCTAGTTCTAGTGCTACTAATTTCTAGACAGATGGTCTTGGACAAATTAACTTCTTTTGAATCTTTGTTTCTTCATCTCTAAACCCCATTTAAATTGAACTATAGTGGTATTATTTACTTAGCGAAGGACAAAGAGATGTTTATGTACTATACTGAAAAGGTCAAACAGATGGGATCATTTTAGATTGAAAGTGCATGTGTGGGAGTCACGCCTTTTGCGAGCCACATAACTTCCCGTGGGGTCTGCTAACTTGCTGTGTGCCCAGCAGGAGCCCCAAAAGTCTTGTCATGGTGATAAATACGACACCGTTAAATAAGGCCACATTTAGCACAAAGGGAAACCTGGGAAAGAAAACAAAATGAAAATCTAGACCTCATCTTGAGGTACTTTGTGTGACTTTGGATAGGTCAATTTACCACTTTCAACTCTTGACTTGATTCACAGAAAGAACCTAGCAAAGGGAGGGAAGGCATATAAGCAGAATAGCAGAAAAGATTGTTGAGCCCATGAGGTGGGAAATACAGCACTCTGGAATGTATGACCCCTGAAACTCCTGGCTTCTTACATCTATTCCCCCAAAGGGACATACTTCCCATAAAAATTACTGCTAGACAATGCTCATCAAGGCATTTGTGGGAGTCGCTGGATACATGGTATGTTTGAATTGGGATGTTTAGAGATGATGTTAGATTAACCTCTTCATTTTATAGATAGGAAAAGAAAGTCTCAAAGAAGTTATCGAATTCTTCAAAATTATATCATTTGTGAGAGAGCTAGGACCAGGTTTTCAAGGCTTTAAGCTACTTGAGAATAGAAGTCTGTTTTTACCTATTTTGCTTATTTTTGAGTTTAAGTGACAGAAGATAACCTTATTTTCTTGGTGTCTTAGTTTTATAATGGCCTTGCTAATGCCCCTCATATCTTGTCTGTAGAAACAAAACAAATCAAAAAAGGAATTCACTTCACAAATATATTATGTGCCATCCAGGCACTGCCCAGTGTTGGGCATTGGTAATACAAGCTTGCTGCAAGGTACTCGTTGCCCTTGAATAGATTTCTTTTTTCCTTCCTTCACATTATTGATATTAAGCAATCTGCTTAGTCAAGAAATGACAACATGTTGTAAAGATATATGAATGTATAAAATATAGGCATTCAATTTATGACTCACTCTTATAGTGGCCTTGATATAACACAGTCCAAAGAACAATTTCCTGCATTAGACATTAACTACCATCAGTTTTTTCTCTCAGGAAATAAACAGCCTCTGTCTTAGAAATAGATATTTTCTTTGCTAATGAACTTTTTACTCCTTGGGAGTGTTTTATTCAAATCTGAGACTACAGCATAGAAGGAGCGGCTTCATAGGGAGGAGGAAATAGAAATGACATCAGACCCTACTTCCCTACCCACCTGTGCATGGATGTGGGAAAAGGGTTATGAAAAAGACAGCACTTGCAATAGCACAGTCCAGGGAACTGGGTGTCAAAGTCAATGTCCATGTCAGGATAGCTGCCCACGCTTCTTGTAATGTCTTGAATGCTCTTAATCCTTTTGCAAATACTTGCTTGGTTGTAAGACAAGCCAAAACAGAACTGATGGTGTTTCAGCAGAGAAAGAACTTGTGGCTGCTTGGATAAAGTCTAGCAAAGAAAACTGTCTCTTAATAATATAAAAAGAGTTTTTCATTTAGAGCTAGTGTAGAAAATATGCCCCCCTGAAACTCTTTTATTATTATTTTTCTTTTCAAAAAGCAGAGTGACCTGAGCAAGATTAAATAAGCAAATCGATGGCTTTCTGGGTTTAAAGCTGCTGATCTCCCTTTACACTGAAATTTTGACAGAGATTCTGCCCAAGAGAGAAAAGATGAACTGAGTCCCATATGACACGGAAAGATGCAGGACAGGCAAATGAAAATAGTCCCAGGAGAGCAAATAATCTCTCCAGGCCTGCAAATGATTTGCTTCTGCTCTATAGTTTGACTCTTCCTAAATCTGATTTCCAAAACAAATTAGTCCACCCCTGAAAAAAGGATACCAACTTTCCATCTGACAATGATAAAAATGTCCCTGTCTGCATACATCTGATGAGTGAGTGTCTAGGTCATGGAAACAGAGATACCCTCTTCCACTTTAATGTTTGTGTTGATAGGCTCTGTTTGGAAGATTATTTCTCAATGTCATTATTGATGATATACAGTGAGAGAAAAACAGGAGGAAGGAAAGCAGAGAAGGATGTGCTAATGTTATGATGTTTTAGTAGCATTTTCAAATCCTAAGTTCTTCTACCAATCAGACCATGTCATTTAAATTTAAGACTGTAATGACACTGGCTTACAGAAATATTTTTACTTGTGTGACTTCACTCATCCCTTGATGTCAAAGTTCAAAAGGGTGTGTAAATAAGATGGGAGGAGGGACCCATTATCATTGACCAACAACAACGGCAGCAAAAGTAGCTCAAACTGTCAACAAGTCTAAAGCTGAAAATAAGCTGAGGCTTGTGAAAAATACTAATCGATACAAAAATGACTTTAAAAGCAATATTCAGAGAAAAGAGTAATGAAGATCTGGTCCTGGCACAGATAGTGTAACCTTAAAAAATGTCCCAGAGAAGGCCTGTCAAGGATCTTTCTGTTAGAAAGTAGCAAACAAACATCTCCAATATGACATGACTGAAGCTCCAAATTAGTAAATGGATGGTATGAAAACATCTGTCTTCTTAACTCATGTTAAGTAAGTAAATTAAGGAAATTTTATTTTTAGAACACAACATTTTTGTATATTTGGTTGTGAAATTTGTCTATTATGGAAAACTATGGAAAATGGAAAATATCTCCCCCTCACCTTACAAAACATAGATGTAAACTAGTATTGTCCTGTTTTTTTTTTTTCTTTTTCTTTTTAGTAGATGCCAGGAAAAATAAATAAATAAATAAAAAGAAGCTAGAAGACCTTAATATACCTTTATAAAACCTTTCTAGAAAATTATATTAGTTTATCAACTTATTTTCATGACTTGTGAGTATTGAACATAAAAAAGCAGTGATAATTAGAAATCAGCATTTACTCATTAAAACTATTTGTGCCAGAATAAACTCACTGCCTTTTTATAGTCTCCAGTCTTCAGTGCAGAATTTAATAGAGTTGTAGGTTATCCATATAGAAATATGTGGAAATAAAGTCAGAGGATAGCAAGTTCATGTGAATCATCACTGGCTGAAGGGCTGTATCCAAGAACTGCCATAAAATTTTGTATGCCCAGTGGGGAGGGTCTCTAGCATGTGTAGCAAGGCTCTGTACTGCGGTGGTCTTGTTGGATGCCTTTATCAGTGAGTTTAGTGATGAAGTAGAAGTTTGCTTACCTATTCTGTGTCAACTACCAAACTGGGCAATATACAGGAGCCCCACTGTGTCACTAAAAGGATGCAGGGCTTGGAGCTCAGGTGAGTTTGAATTCCAGCCTCACACTAGTTGCCTGACTCTTGACCTCCAGTTTTCTCATTTGCTAAATAGTATTGGCCTAGAAGGAAAGTGAAGATCACATGAGTTCATGTGTATAAAATGCTTAACTTAAAGTCTGTGTTCCCTCTCTTTCCTTTCTTCTTGTAAAATGGGTTTTAAAAATGATTTTAGGTGAGTCAACCAGTGGTTTGGTTCACACAGAATTAGAGCCTTCAACAATAAGTGAGCCCAGTGTATAAACGTCTACACTACCTATATGCAAGGTCAAAGAGGACCTTACTCTTTATGGGGGGTGCATTTAAACTTCACTACTAGCAGTGTCTGGTTATTTTTTCAGTGTTTCCACTTAGCAGAAATACACACACATACTTACTATACCTTCTTTCCCCTTCTTTCTACACAAAAGTTAACATGACAATTTCTGTCACAAAGGTGCCAATATACACTGTTTTCTCACTTAGTGTATCGTGGATATGAAGACATCAAGCGTGTGAGAGGTTAACTCCTTGTCTGTAATGAACCCAGTCACTCAGACCAGGTTTTGCAGGTCAGTAGGAGTTTGCCAGACAGACGGAGGAGGGAACGGCTTTCTAATATGAGGAAACCAGGTATACTAGAGCCCACTCGCCCACTTATTTAATTTGTTCAGCAAATGTCTATTGAAACTTAAACATGCCAGGCCATAGGCTAAATATTTTTTGTTCATTGTGTCATTTAATTCTCACCACAACCTTATGAGGTAAATAATATTATTTTCCTCATTCTACAGATGAGGAAATTGAGGTTAGATAGACTAAGTAGCTTATTCAAGTCAAAAGATACTTAATAGAGGAAGTCAGATTTGGAGCCAGCAAGTTTTGCTCCAGAGTCATTCTATTAATCACACACTCAGCTTCCAGATACAGGCTGGGTTGGAGCAGAGAGGGTTCTAGAAGTAGGGGCAGCAAGGCAAATGCCTGGGGGTGAAGGAGCATGTGTGTAGAGGAGCCGACACTCTCCTTGGCTGGGGGCATTGAGAGTAGTAGCAGTAGTTGTATTACAGGAGCGAAGTTGGAAAAGACGTGGCAAGAGATGAGGCTGAAGATGTGGGCAGGCACGGCGAGGGTTTGTGAGTTGTGTGACTCACGTCCTGTTCCTTGTGCATGGGCCAGATAGCAGTGACTGTCTTCAGCCTTTGGTAGTAACCTCACAGAGAAGCCTGCTTTGCCAGGCCTGGAGGCTGGGACTGGGAGAGAAAGACTGCAGGTTGCATGGGGTCATTTGCCACCAGAAACCTGCAGACTTAAACATGCTTGTGGGCAACCCAGAGTGGCACCCTGGATTCCCTGGGCAATTAGGGGGCAACTGAAGTTTCCGAAGCTCTTACAAGCCATGGCTCTAACTCTTGATTGGACTGGGGCAGCATACCTTGGGTGTATCCATGGCTTCCGCTGAATGCCAATTGTGAGTGTAATGTCATTACAGGGCAGCTTTGTCTTTGTCCCTCACTGTCTCTTTAAATTGATTCAGTGGGGGAAGCTCTTCTCTTTACAGTGATTGGCAGCCTCCATGAAATTCTCTGGTCACATTTGATAATAGAGAGGCATATCTTTAAGTCACAAAACACTGGCAACATTTGAATCATGAAAAGGTGGCAGGGAAGTCCTCGCTTGACTGGTAGTCTCCTGATGACCCAGCATCACCCTCTCTCTGGACTTGGCAGGCGGTGAGCAGGCTCATTCTGCCCTGGATGCTTTCATGGCTCTTAGAAGACCCTTCTCCCCATGCCCACCCCCAAATCAGTGAGGGTCTTTTGGTTAGGTTGACCTCTGTGCAAACTAGAAGGTGTGTGTGATCTGCTGGGCCCTCCTCTCAGAGGGACCCAGGGAAGCCCTCGGCCGGCTCAGCTCTTTTTGGGCTTCTCATGCTCGACTTTCCCTGGTCTCCCAGGTCCTTGACCCCCACTCACATATTCTTGGTTCTGGTGATTCCAGGCCTTCTGGTGTCCCTCTCCCCTTCCCCACTCCCCTCACTCATCCCACCCTCCATCTCAGCACATCCCTCCTTTTTTGTGCCTTGTCAAAAAGCTAACCAGCCCTCTCTTGCTCTCTAGGTTATCAGGTGGGAGTCAGACACCAGTCTAAACCACAGAGGACAAGTACTCAGTACTTGGAGTAGCTGTATTGAAGTTATCTTCCTCTGGCATGAGTTGAGGGGCCAGCACCTGCTATTGCTCTTTCCAGAAAATTCTTTCTTCAGTTTAGGGGTTTGCAGGTAGGGGTATCTCCCACTCCCTTGGAGCAGAGATGGGGTAGTTGTGACTCAGAGAAGAGGCCTCGTCAAATAAGTCCTTTCCTGTCCTAAAATTCTCTTCTAACTTCCAACTCTACACCTTTTTATACCTTCTATGTGGTTGAGGCATTTAAGTCATCTAATGTAGATCTTGGCCATTTGCTTTGAAACATTTTTGCTTATTGGTCTATCTACCCACTTTGGAATGTGCTGGTCAAAACTTCCATTTCAATATCAGATACACCATAGATATTATCCTTTTTCTCTGCTTCAATGAGTGTGCTCTTTCTAGAGTACACATATAACCAAATGACTCTCCTACTTAAAACCCCTCAATGAGTTCTCAAAGTCCAAGGAAGACAATAGCATCCACATACACAGATAAATAAATCATTGCTAAATTAGATGCATAGAATGCTGAAGCAGGGAACAAATGGGGAAGGGGTGAGGGGGGAGCAGCCAGGTTCTCTAGCCCCCAGCCTTAGACTAGCAGCATATAACCAGGAAGGTTACAAGCGTGCACTCTGACTCCAGAGTGTCTAGGTTCAAATTCCTGCTCTGCCATCTACTAGCTATTTGACTTATGAAGTTACTGATCATCTCTGTGCCTTGGTTTCTTCATCTGTAAAATGGGGGTGATAATAGTTCCCTCTTATGGTTGTTGTGAGTTACTGTTTTTAAGGTGCCTAGAAAAATGCTACATATATAATAAGTGCTACATAAAGTTTCTTAACTAAATATAAAATGTTACTTCCTTTTCCTGCAAGTCTTAGGCTCTTGCCCTGACTGACTTAGAGTTACCCTGTGTTACTCAGCTTAGCCAGAACCTCTTCTGAGAAGCCTAGAATGATCTTCAAACTTCGTTTAGGTGTTCCTCTTACACACCATCGATGCATTGTATACGCATCAATATCCCCACGATGATCTCACTGTGTTGTAATTGACCTCTCCTGTAGACTATAAACACTGTGCTGCTACAAGCAGGAACCATATCTCACTCATAGTTGTATAAACAGAGGTTTAGAGTGTCTGATACCCATTAAATATATGATGAATGGATAAATAAATGAATAAGTGATAGAGAAATTCTGATAGATAATAAAACTATGTACTTACAATTTGATTGTTTTCTTTCAAGAGAAGAAAAACCTTCTCTGGTTGATTAGATTTTTCAAAGGTTTTATTCACATTATAATCTCCCAAGTCATTTTTAAGGGAAAGAAGTTTAGGGATTCATCTAAAACTCAGATTTACAAAAAGCTAAATTGAGTTTGACTGATTACTACAGTTTTTACCACACTCATCCAGTATATTGAAAATAGGATTCAATTCAATATATATTTATTGAGTGCCTTTCTAGGCAAAGCACTGTGAAGGATATAAGCATGAATAAAATATAACCCCTGCCATGCAGGAACTTAGAGTCTAGAAGAGAAGACAGATGCACAGGGACCGGTAAGACAACGTGGAATACAACAAAGGTAGATGACTGGGAGTTCTAAAAGAGAGGGGTTTAGTTTATTAACATTTCTTTTCAAGAATCTGTTTTTTAAAGTGAAGTCCTAATTCCTAATTACTTTGCTTCTTTTTGATTTATTATTAACTCCTTTTCACCTCCAGAATTTACTGTGCCAACTGTATTGGAAGAACAAATTCTTGATTATATAATTCACACAAATCAAAAGGCTATTTTACAACAACTCTGCTTTTCCTCTTCCCAGATTCTGTTTTCTTATCTTTTGAATGAGCCTAGATTAATTTCTATAGCGTGTGGGTGGCAATGTTCCCTATATAGGAGACCGATATTGTCAGTATAGAATTCTAGAGCTTGAAAGAAGTTCAGAGATTTCTGGTATATACACTCATTATTTTATTGTAATTATTTTATTTTCTTACAAAAATCGAGACGTAGGATAACTTGACAACAAAGCTAGTTACTAGAACAACCAAAAGAAAACACCAACAATCTGATTCCCCGTACAATTCCTTTTTTTCCCATTATACCATGCTGCTTCTAAAATAATTTTAGACTATAGGAAATGCAGTCCTGGGGAAGATATTTATAACAAGTCTCTGGCTCATTTAGCATGCTGTTGTTTGGGATATCCAGCTGCACACTTTGTTCTTGTCAGTAATAAATTATTTCCTGACAATTTGGTTGATAAACGGGATCCCAGCCTCAATGATTTGCACACATCTTTTAAAAAATGATCAGGTTAACTATTCTAAATAGACTTTTTGTCCTTCACTTATCTTCCAGCATGAAGAGAAGAAAGATTTGAGATCTTCAATAAGAGTGTAAATCACACATACAGACAGAACACTGTTTATACAACATTTAGGGTGAAGGCACCCTTTTATGAGCTTTGCTAATCCAATAGAGATTCTCTGAAAGCCACAAAATCTTTCCTGTGGCCTGAAACTAGCTAAGTTTACTTTTCTTGCTTCCCAGTGGGCTAAGATGCAAAGTACGTGGACATCTCAAATGTTTGAAAAGCAAAACAGAATCAGGAGGAGGGGGTAGGGAGGGGAGCGTAGGGGTGGCCAATAAGGATTCTTTTACAACTCATATTTCTCTACTGAAAACTGAGATTTCTGGTCACATTAGGGCAGAATAATTGATAGCAGCTGCAGATGGGAAGGTTTGAACATGTATCTCCCCAGGCAATATTTTCTTTGGTATTCTCTACGGTATGTCGTAAAGTGTAGCAGTTTAATATTGAGCTATAGTTTCCTTAGTTAGCTAAGTGGATCAAAACAATAAGACTTGCCTTGTTGTATGCTCTTAGCCCACCACTGTGTGGCTATGACATTTGCCTGGCATTCATGTTGGTGATGTTGGGAATCCCTCCTGCAGTCGGTGGTGAATAAACACAGAGTGAACACTGGCTGGCACCATTTTGACCTGGAAATCCAGAATCCTTGGCCTGATAAGTCAGGGGGAATCAGACTTACAGGAATAGCTTCCCTCTCAGCTCCCATTGTTAGTAATGGCAAGAGAATGAAGAGCATGTTGATCTCTAAGTTTTAGGACAGGAAATAAACAAGTTATAATTTAAGAGATAATAATAATTCAAAATGGCAAAAAAGAGTCCAATATATTTCCAAACTTATGAGCTAAAAGGAGGAATATGGGAGTTCTTCAATATGGGTTTTCTTAAAAGGGCAGGTCTCTGATCTGTTTAACAAAATGTTTTTTTAAGAACTTCACATTCCTTCCTTTACCGAAGGGTTTTCATTTTAAATGGTCTTCCTGTGGTAAATAGAATGGAAAGGATATGAAAAGGCTATTAAAATGATTACAAAAGTTCAGGTCATAAATTACCTCTTGATTCAGACTGTCAGCAGGTAAGTCAATTGCTTCAATGTTAAGACTAATCGGCTAGACTAGAGAATTGGCTATAAATGACTTCAGACATCTGGATCAGATATAAGTCATCAGGTTGGCCAGTGGGACCCAACCTGCCCCAAGCAGTCCCCTCATTTGAGCAATAGACATTAGGTGTTATTGTGTTACTGGTATTTTGCGGTATCAGCTGGCCACTATGCCACAAAGCATGACGGGATTAAAAACAGACGTAATATGGGATAATGGTGATTAGCAGCCTGGGTATCTCATCGGAGAGAAATATGGCCAAATCAAACAGTTAGCTAGTGAATGTTTACCATGGACCTGGTTCATCAGCTAACTAAATTGTTATTGGATTGCTATGCTCAAGAACAGTCATATTTAACCATTTTGCATGCTTCCTAAAAATGCCTAACCCAGACACACCATCTTGCCCAATATCCTCCTTCCCTGCCCCTTGCAAAAATACAACACCAGGAATGGTTTACACTCCATAGTGGTATGCGTGTATGTATGAATGAATTGCCCCAAAAGAACCAATAGGTTTTTAAATAAAGAATTTCTTGGGATCAGAAAAATGCAGGATCAAGCCAAAGTGGGAAATGAAGTCAGTAGCAAGGCACCCTCATCTGACTTAATGCTCATACCTTTGGGATTCACTCAGCTCTTGTCCTCTCCCTGTAAACATTGCTAATTGGTTAAAATACAATAAAACCAGGACAGTAAAAAAAAAAAGCCTGCCTTACTCATTGCATCGATTTGGTGATCAGCAAAACATTTTTAATATGACAATGGGCTTATTCTCTTCCAGATAAAATTTCTCGTAGTCTTTCCCCTAAACTTCTGATAACTTTTTACTTCAACAAAATACTCATTTGAACTTTAAAATTATATTAGTGCCAAATACCTCACTTAATTCTGTGGTTGCTAAAAAAGGAGGTGTTCTGCAAAACTAAATTTCCTAAATTTCAGAAAGTTATATATTTTTTAACTTCAAACCTTTTAGAAAATGGGCTTATTTTTATTGGAAACCTTTATAATTATATTTGAAACTTCTCTGCTTTCTTAAACATCTTAAAGAGCATATTAAACATAACTATTTTTATGACTCAGGTATAACCATAAATATAAATGTACCAATGCACTTATGGCCTGTTAAAAGCATGGAGAAGTTTTCCCTTTCAATAAATCTCTATATTATCTCCAATTACTATATTTTATTTGTCTGCTTTTAGTAGTTTTTCTGTTAGCTATTAATCCTTGTCATTCTTGGTGTGCCTGTTCTGTTACTCAGTTCTATTCCTTTTTCTTTTACAGCATTAATCTGCTATGGTCTAGAAACTACATAGCTAACATTCTTAAAATTTTGTGAAAATAGGAGAAAAATGCTTTATGGAGTGAATGGGCTTTACCGTCTGGATGTCAGGAAAATGATTTTTGTTGCCCAGAGCCCTTATTTGCTTATGTAATGAAGGGACAAAAATTATTTGCTTTCAGTTGACACCAGACTCTTTTTATGGGAAAGTCTTTGAAATCTGCATAACTCTGCCACTAATGTTCTAGGTGCCTTGATACCCTGGGGAGTGTAAAATGAATATATTCATAGTAATATGGGCTCTTTTAGGCATGCAAAATGTACATCCTAGTACACATTCTCAGGTGGCTATCCTGTGAGAAAAACGTGGAAATGTCAGGAAAATAAATGCTCAAAGTGTTGACTCATAAGTGTTGTGTTATATGTTTTGTTTTAATATTAACTTAGCTATTTTTAGTTAGAATAAGTTCAATAACAATCACGTGCTTATGTTTCTGTTTATGCATTCTAAAAAGGAGAGTTAAGCCAAACTTCACTGGCAGAAAAAACCATAAGTTAGATGACAATTAAAGGTAGACAACTTATTGCCATATAGAAGGATGTAAAAATCTCAAAATCTTTGCATGTGGGAGGATTCTATGAAATCTCTTGCTGAGTTTTCTTAAAAAAAAATGTTTAGTCACTTGAATTAAAAATTTTCCCCCTCAGGGAGTAAGTGAAAATTTTAATGTGTGTTTCTGACTTATTCACACCTAGTATAACAGTCTTTTCTTTATAAGTAAGTTCTACATCCTAAAATACTAGGATGCTCTGATACCTATGGCATATTATAGACTTCTTAACAAGTATTTCAATTCTCTTATTTCTGATCCAGGAAGTCTCTTTAGTGGGTCACAAATGAACTTTAATTGCATTTTGAAATTAAGAACATGTTCAATTGGTTGCTAAAGTTGAAAAATCCGTAAAATGAAGGATATTGTTTCCCTTCTCAAATAGAAGTTTTGCAAAGTCATTACTTAGAAAAGTGCCCTAGGAAAGCATATATGAAGTTGTAGTTCTTTTTAACAAATTATTTTGTCAAAGTTGTTTCTCTTTAATCTTTTCTACATTTTTTTCCCTCCAAGTTGTTTACTTGTGCCAATGTTGTTAAAATTGTGTGGTTCCTTCTGCTGGGTGTGTGTGTGTGTGTTTGTGTGTGTGTGTGTGTGTTGGTGGGTGGGTGGGTGAGTGGAGTATGAGGGGTGGGTTGTGTGTAGAAAATTGAAATTTGGAGGTGTGTATTTGGTGATGTGTTTGGGGAGTTGATGTCAATCTTGAGAGCTGACTGCCTTCAGCTTGGCTGATAACAGTTATTTTTCTTTCCTGTCTTCTTCTTCCTTTTAAATCACTAAAAAGGTTAAATGTTCTCAGGATCTAATTAAATCTACTTGGTAGGATCTGCATTCAGTTGCGATGAACTGTTAGGACATTGGATTTACACAGCTATGGAGTTAGTCCCAATTCCCGCTTTGACTTCACATACGGTAGTTTGTTTACCTCTTTTCTGTGGCTAAAAATGAAAAACAGTAAACACAGAGACCATTTGCTCTGCATTTTGCCATCTTTCTGAATATTATGCAACACTTTGGCTCACTGGGCAGAAAGTTTCAGAGTCTGAATCCAGGACAATTGTCAGTTATGTGTGATCAGCTAGACCAACTTCACTTTAAATATTAAAGAAGTGTCCCTTTAAGGCACCTTCTCTGACCTCCAGTGCAATTTATTTCACAGGACATGAAAAAGAAATCATCAAAAGATAAACTTCCTGAACTGTATTTGTGAGCTAATTCTCAATCTACTTATAAATGTTATTAGGAGTATTGGCTAAGTACTACCACATGTCAGGGCAGTATTTAGAGAATCAAAATGCCATACACAGCATTGCAAATTCTGTCATCCTCAGTCATTTTAACTTTATACTTGTGGTGTGTTATGAAGGCTATTTCCCCTTTAGGAACACGTGCTGTGTGTAAATTATTAACTCATTAATTCCTGAAGTCCTCAGGCCCCAAGGACACACAGTTTATTTTTCTCTAGCTTGCTGGTTTCATAAATGTGGAAACTAGAAAACTTGTAGCAGGAAATTAGTGCTAAGCCAAAAATAGAATCCAGTTCTTTTACTTTTAGTATAGGATTGAAGACCTTTTGCCTGGAAATAAATTTATGCTATTTGTGGGCACGATATCAATTGAGATTAGGGAAATTGTTTTTGACTTACTATAACTTTTAATTATTTGAAATTGCTTTAAAGTATAAATATGACATTTTGGTTTTAGGAAACATACTACCCTTAAAGCACTAACACTAAGTTGGAACTCATTCAACGAAATTAGTAATGTGCTGGGAGAGAGAGTTTGATGAAGTCAACACATATGTTTGACTCCACATCATGTGTCCCATGAGTCCAGTTGTCACCTACTGTGTGATGCTTGAAGAAGTCAAGGAGTAGTAAAACCGAGAGGAACAAGTCTTGAAATTTGAAAAAGAGCAAGTTTATGATGATTTTTGTTTTATATCTTTCGAAATTCTCCAGAGGCCTCACAAGCTATTTGGCATTTTCTGAAAATAAATTTTCTACTATATTCTATACTATTTGCTACAATTCTATAATATATGTTATAATTATATGCTTAATGACAGCTCGTTTTAAGATCATGTGTGAAGAATGTATTACAAATACACTTTGAGGCTATGACCACAATAATAACAAAATAGAAGGTAGCTGCATCTAAGATTTTGACAAATACTAACGAAGAATTTATTGAAGTAACACTGATTGAAAAGGTACAGATAAAGCTAAGGAAATAAGAGGAGAAAGCAAACCCAAATAGGTGCAATTTAGGTCCACAGTAGAATATCTGAGCATTTACATGATGAAATGCTTCAGGCAATATTTTACATTAAGCATTTTCTAAAGAACTGAGAAATTCTTCTAGGAGTTCCTCAGCATTACTGTTACTTTTTTCTTTCCTTAATATGCTTTGAGCATCAAAATTCCTGTGAGTATCAGCACCATTGTAATCATGCTATATAGATATGTTGCCAGTCACATGAGTTTGCAAATTAAAAGAAAGAGACAAATGACCAGTGGGCAAGGCATAAAAAGAACGCAGTAGTTTTACACTGGAGAAACAGGAAAAAAGACACAGGAAACTATATTTTTACTGAAGATGTTTTTCCTTTCAGGTAGGCTTTCATATCTCAATTGTGGAAATTTATGAACATTCATAAAAAAATGTGATGCAATAGTGGTTATTTGCATAGCAGAATGTGGCTGTTGATTGTTTTCTAGATGAAACAAGATTATGCTAATTAAAGCTTACTTGGAGATGGTGATGGAGGTAGGGTGATGAGCAGAGTGAGGCCTGTAATGAAGGTTTAATGAGGGAAGCTTTGTATCCGGTGGTTCTCAATCCTGGCCATTCAGGAGAATCATTTCAGGAGCTTACACAAAATACTGCAGTCTGCCACAACCCCCTCTCTGCAATGCCCCCACCCTCCATGTTCTGATTCAGTCCAGAGGGGAAGACAAGCAAGACATGCAAGAGTTGATTTTCAGTTTACCAACTGGTCCGATGACTAGTGCTAAAGATTGCTTAGAAATAGCAAAGAGGGAAAAAACCATGGAGAAAATTATCGTACAGAGTGGACCAAGATGGGAAAGAGAATGAGTTGACAGAAACAATGGGAAAAGAGGCATGACATTTATGGACAAATACGTCCAAGGAATTTAATTGAGATAAAGAGAAAGTGAGTAAATATTCTCAGGAGACATATTCTTTGCTATGTGTGGTATAAAGTAGATAATTGGTATTTCTGGGTTAATCTCCCCGAAGCCAGCTTTTTCACACTAAATTTCCAGCAACTGCTAACGAGTTCCACTGTGCATTCAACTAGAAGCCTCTGAAATTGGTACCAGACAAAGAAAGCCCTCAGGCACTCTCAGCAGGCCACAATATTCTGGATCAATTAAGTAAGAAAGGAACAAAAGGACTAAATTGGTAAGCCAATGGTAAGACTGAGAGTATCTATGAGGTTTCTACCCCAAAACAAAATAGTTGAAGAGTTATGCAATTTGTGTGAGGTTTCTGAGGAATCTTTATTTTGCAAGATTTGTAACACTATGTTATTTTGGCTGAAGCTACCATAAAAACAAAGTCATTTCAGACAGTACAATGAAAATCTTTGCACTTTTTCTGTGTTCTAACCACAGGGGCCTATCATTCTACAAATATATCAGGCCAGACTACCTACCAGCTTTAAAATCTCGTTCCGAAAGGCACCTTCTCTGTAAAACTTCCTGCACTTGGTGAAAGACAGTATCTAGGTATGCTCTTATCCAGAACACACACATCTTTAATATCACTCTTCTGTTCTGTTTACATATTTTCTTCTTTTTTTTTTTGCATAGACTGAGAGTAATTGAAATAGGGTTTACAGCCAGTGCCTTGCAGAGTGTCTGTTTTTAATTGCATTGGAAAGCTAACCTTCTTTTTGGTCACTAGAACCTATAATGAGAGAGAGCTCAACAAATGCTTGTTGCGTTAAGTTTACACCCTTCACCTATTTGGAAATTTTCCTTTTCCCCAGTCCTGTAGAAGCAACTTTAGTTCTGTCAGTGGAGCCTGTCCTGCAGTGAGTTTTTGGGTGTGTGTTCATCAGCCTCAAGAGGTGTCCAAATCAACTAAAAATACATGAAAAATTTGCTTGTTTGTGCAGTACTTGTGCTTAGAGAGAGGAGGAAGAGGTTCTATAATTAGATTACTTAAAGTTGCTTATGGCCCAAACCAGATGATAAAATAAAACATTATCAGAAACAGTGAAAAACTAAAGGCTCTCTCACTGAAATATGAAATTAGATAAGGGTAGTCATTTTCATCACTGCATTCACACTGGAAAATAAAAGGCAAAATTTATTAGCTGCAGCATTGTGACAGTCTACTTAAGAACAAAAACAAAAAAGCAACTGAAACCAACTGGAACTTTACTGAAATAAATAGAATTTAGGAAAGTGGCTAGATATAAAACAAATTTAAACATTGATAGATTTTATTTATGTTCATAAAATCATTTGAAAATATAATTTAAAAAAAAACCCAGTTCATGAGAAATAAAAGTATATAATACACATAAATTTAATAAGAAATTTGCACGACAGCTATCAGGAAAATAATACA
Organism: Cynocephalus volans; assembly: GCF_027409185.1. Taxonomy (NCBI): domain Eukaryota; kingdom Metazoa; phylum Chordata; class Mammalia; order Dermoptera; family Cynocephalidae; genus Cynocephalus; species Cynocephalus volans. The sequence goes on from NC_084464.1 coordinate 139,646,638, forward strand.
AGTTTATTGAAAGACAAAGGAGAATTTAATAAATACAAAGCTGTGCTGTCTTCCTTGGTGAGATGACTCAATATTGTAAAAATTCCAAGTAAACGTGAAAATAACCTGAGTGTAGCCAAAAATGCAAACTTAAACAATAATGAGATATATTTTATCTTTTAGATTAGCAAAGCTTAAACTATGTGGAATAGCACATTTTCTCATATATTGCTGATAGGAGTGTAAGTCGTAACAACTTTTTCTGGTGGTAAATTGAAAGTACGTAACAAAATTTTAAACTTTTAACTCCATAGTTCTGTTTCTAGAAATCTGTCCTCCAGAAATATTCATCCAAGTGATTGTAATATTGATGTATCAGAAACATCATAAAAGTCTGTCAAAAGGAATTGGGTTAAAAAATTATTTTCCATTCACTCAGGAAAATACTGGGCAGACATTAATAGTACGTGGCAGTGCTACACATCAAATGAAAATATTGACGTGTACAAAAGCAAGCTGAAACACACTGACGTGGCTCTATTTTAGTTTTTTAAAGTGTGTGCGTGTGTGTGCGTGTAAATTGCATGTAAAAATTTCAGTAAGGACTAGATCAAACTGCTAACAATTGCCATCTCTTGGAGAGTAAATTTCCGGGGTTTTGGTTCTTTACTTTTCCGTTTCCACAACTCTTAAAGATTTAAAAATCATAGTATACTACTTCTTTAATCAGAAACCAAGGTTTTTTTTTTTTTTTTTTTTTTTTTTTAGCTTCTTTAGGCGTTCATCTTATGATTGCTGTGCCTTCATCCCTGTTTTCTCCATGCTTAAACTTTAGGACACAACCCTTTTTAGGAGAATAGCTCAGATAGTCCCTCAGGAGGACATAGATAGTCCCGCATTCACTATTTCATCACTGAGCAGAGTTAATGAGGAAAATGACAGTGTTAATGGCACAAGAGGCTCTGACACATCTTGGAGCTTTCCATCAACTTTTACTGCTCTCTCTTCGCCTCACTTTGATCTCCTGCCCTAAGTGGGAGTTTTAGAATGTATGTCATTAAAGTTCATTTAATTCGAAGAACATATGTAAAAAAAGGGAAAAGAGGCACAAAGATACTTCTACTTCACTAAAAGAAAGATAATTTCTTCAGAAGGTCAAGGGTAGGTATAGATTTTTTAAGCTGGAATTTGAAATTTCAGAGCTAGAGCTTTTCTTGATAAAGAAAGCAAGCCCTTCAAATTGAGACAAAAATTGAATAGGAAACATCCCGAGGTATTTAGAGAGACTTATTTGTTGATTTTCAAAATAGTTAGTAGTACCTCCCCAGGCCTCTAGATTTTTTATTAAAATGCTTTTTCAGAATTGTTTCATCTATGCATAATCTATTGGGCACAAAGAAAATGTTCTTATTGTTATTAAATTCTGAAGAACCTTCAACAAACCCTATCTTTTAAAAATTTTATTGCTGTTTTGATTGCATGATTATTTATTTCAACATTAAAGAATATTTCTCCTTTTAAATTCTCTACTGATCAAGTTCACAATGAGTTATTTTAAAACACATTCCAAATGTTTTATTTCTCCCAGCTTCATGTTGACAGGTACAATAGTCCCATCTTAGCTTCTGTTCACACAAGAACACGTTTTGAAACCCAATTAATAAAAGGTAGAGCTACGCAAGCTCTGCAGAGCCCAGCACCTGCTGAGCAAACTGTCAAATGTTTGCTATGGTACTTAGAGCTGTATTATGGCAAAATGAAGAAAAAAAAAAAAAAAAAGGCATGGGAATGAAATTAAAAACTCACAATGAAATAGTTGATTAAGAAAATTAAGCCGTTTAACACAGACCCATACCTCTGCTTCCTGGAAGAGGTCTTGGGAGGCTGCTGTGGACCAGAGTCAGTTAAAACATTTGTCCTGTATGGCAATGATTGCTTAATTTTATTCACAAAGGACTCCTTTGGCATTCATCTAAATTTTCAGACCCCCTTTCAAATTTATTCATAAGTTTCTTCTTTCCCAGTGACCCCAACATACTTGGTGCTGGGAAAGGTTCTGCCAACAAATGGCAAATCTGCACCTAAGCCAGAATGAAGCCTTAGGGGTCCTGAGGCCCAGCATTAGATAGCTCCTCAGCAGGGGCTGAGGCTGAGCTCTTAGTCTCCCTGGACCAGACATTTTAATTGCTAAATTTTTTTTTTTTAATTGTTTAAGGGAGGAGGGGAGGAAAGAGTGATAAGGGAAGCTTTGAAGGAATGATAATGAATAGACCAGGCTCAACTTTTACCTCCTCCAGAAAGCCTCCTCCAGTTGATTCTATTCTTGCACTAACTTCGTTCTAAGTTCCCTCAGCCCCTAGGTTCATAAGTGACCTACAGTAATTTTATCTACTTTGAATTGTTTTTGTTTGTTGCTTTAGTCACCAAATTGAACTCCCAGCTAGACTACAAAAACTTCAAGAAGCCTAAAAATATGCCTTCCTTTCTTTTATGTGATTTAAGAGTGCCTAGTATTTTACTCAGTAAGAAGGAGAGCTCAATTAAGTACAAGTATTAGATTAATTAGTTAAAAGAATTAGCTTGTTCATCTTGAACCTCAAAGGCTTTTTGGAAACAAACAAAAATTACTAAAGGAAATGAAATTGGTAGAACTGTTCTCCTCAAGCAAGAATCTCCTCAGTTTGACTTGGCTGTGAATTTACCATGGCTCAGGCTTAAGAAAACCTCTTCTAATAAGTTAATTAGTGATTTAGTGGGACTAAAATTTTGGTATTTATTAGGAGCAATTTTGGTGACATGACGTAGATTTATGACATGTACACGTTTAGAAAGAGTCAATAACATGGCAATGATACTGCACTATAATTTTTATTGATTGATTCTCACACTTTGTTCTTTAAGAGACTTGAAAAGGTTGACAAGATTAAATCAATCTTAAATTTTAAATACATAAATTTATAATTTATAATTTATAATATAAATTTATTTAATAAATCTAAGTAAAAATTGTCATGAAAAAGAAAGTAACATATGACTAGATTTATAAAATACTGTCAAAATTATGGCTTAAATAAAATGGATCCTGCAAAGACTTGGACACTTGCCTAAAGTTTGGGTCTGTACTTCTTGGCAACCAACCTGAAATGGATTAGGGACTTGATCAGGTACACAAAACACGGAGTTTAAGAGACAGAAATAGTTCATTTTGCTCAGGAGAACTATAATTTTTAACACAAAGTCCAGGCAGAGACCTCGTGAAGATGTTCATCAAGTTATGACTGCAGAAGGCCCCTCATCCATGACAACATCCTTAAATGTGGACCAGCATGAGTTTCATGAGGCATGTTTATAGCGTCTTTCAGTATGGATGATATTCACATCAAGTGCTGTTCAGTAAAAGCAATTCTACTGATATCTATACAGTGAGTTCCATGAGATATAATTTTCCTGGGTCACGCAAACTTTGCAAATAGATTTGAGAGTATCTGCCCAAATGGAAGAAATAATCTATTAATTAAGCTGGGCTAGTTTGTGCTGTGATGACAACCAACCAGAAAATCTCAGTGGCATAAAGCGACAATGTTTATTTCTTGTTCATGCAACATGTTCATCATTGATTGAAAAAAGGGTTCTTCTCATCAGGGTAACTTAGGAACCCAGGTAAATAGAGGCTTCATGCTTTCATGTTCACAGAGACTGAGGGGAAGGACATGGCAAGCCATGTACTGGCTCTTAAAACTTCTGCCTAGCACACTCATCATGTCAGCTGACATTTCACTGGCTGAAGCAAATCAGTCATCGGGCCAGGCCAGTCTTCTACAGAATAGGGATGTGCAGTCCTCCCACAGGGAAGTGCACTGAATACTGTGAATAACAATATAGGTTATGACAACTGTGTATCCTTAACAAAAAGCCCTAAAGAATAATTTTCTCAATTTACATTTCCCAAGATATTGGGTGACAAAAACCTCCAAACCGCATTATTCCCTACTGATTCCCTGAAGTGCAGTGTTCTCTGCTGGCAGTTAAAAATAAGAGCTGTCTGCTTTCACAGACACACCAGCTGGGGGTAGGATTGATATTCCGCCATGAAAATACAGCCACTTATCAAGGACCCATGCCAGAATATTCTACATGACTTAATATTTGTTATTGCTTTTGATGACTTATATTCCATTTTTTTTCCCTTCTCTAGCTAGAACATATTGGTAACTAGACATAGGCACAACCATATATTGGCATAATGATGTCTTTTATAATAACATTGACCATTCTTTTGTGACTTCTCCCATCAAAAACATCTAGTGACTCCCAGTGGCATTCCTCGCATTCTTGACACCTTGACTGGATTATTTTTAGAACACCTGCCCCTGCCATGTGATAAAATTATTTTCATGTAGTAATTGGTAATCAACATAATTTTTAAATCTTCTGTTTTAAAACAACAGATAAGAGAATGATTTTGATTTTAAAGATTACTCAAATTTATAGACGATTTTTTGTATGAAAATTTGTACTTATCAAATAAAAAATATTGCACTTGCCATTTGCATTTAGACAAAAATAGAAAACTCCGGGTGATCCCATAATAATTCAAGTTCTGTTTCTTTGACTTAACAATCATAGCTCTGTCTTCCCAAAGCAAACACAAAGGATTCCCAATTTACTCTTGAATGATTGCAGCTGAGTGTGGATGTGTTGGGGCCAACTGTACAACTGGGAGTTTGCTGAATTAACTTCCATGTAGAACACAATGTTTAGTAAAGGATAAGTAATAAACATGTGCTAATTCAAAACTTACAATCTATTACTAAAACTCAACATTAATGGCAACAATGGTTTAAATCCAAAATGTACAAAATTTTTTGAGGAGGAGTATTTTATCACTTCATTGTTTAGAATTGTGGGCAGGAGGTGATGATTAGAATAAGAATGACCTGGTTTTATTATAGCTTTAAAATTCTCTATAGACAGGATAGCCCCTATTGCCTCTACCGAGAACTCCTGCCAACACCCCTACACTTGGTCAGCCATTGGTGACTCTACAGTGCTAACACAACTGAGTGCAAAGTGATGACCCTTAACAAAGTTCTCCATAATATGGCCTCGGTCTCTTCTTAGCCTACTCCTCTGCAATTCACCTATTGTGAAAAAAATCCATCAGCTAGAATAGTAAAAGTATTCTCCCTGAGCTCTCTTCCCTTCAAAAAATATACTTCTGTGTATTTGTTCATATTTCTCCCTTTGACCACGTAAGTGTAAAGAGCACAGGATTTAGAGTCAGGATTTTCTAGATTTTTATTTTCTGTTTGCAGCTTATAAGTTGCATGACCTTGGGCAAGTTATTGAACGTATCTGGGCCATATCCTCCTCATTTGCAAGAATAGTGATAACAGAGACTAGTTTACAGACACTACTTGATTAGATGAGAACATATAAAATATACGTGAAATTGTCTGTCACGTTACATATCTTTTACTCTTCCTTACTAAATGTTGTGTATCACTTACAGGACTTTGTTCAAAATGGGCCCTCATGGGACTTGAAGAAGTGAATTGAATGGGTTGGAGTTGCTGGAGTACAGGGTACAAAGGCCTCATGGTAGAGGCTCAAACTGTAGCCCTTCTAGAATTGCCTCAGCTGTGAGTCGTGAGCACTGTCATGAGAAGAAAATCTAGGATATTTCTCATATGGTTTCAGTGCCTGTCCTTCAGCTGTCCAGACCTCTCTCATTTAGAACAAGCATTATGACAAAACAAGGAGGCAGTGGCAGCCTCACTGGGGACGGCAACTGACCTCGTGGGAATGTGGATGAGGTGTCCCATTTCACCTTCAGGACTGCCTTAGCATTTTGAGCAGCTCAGAGGTCAGGAATGCTGTTGTCATCAGGGTTAGAGCTGTGTCCTGAATAAATACCAAGTTAGGAGGAAGATGACTCAGAGCTGCCTAAACCTCATAGTCCTCTGATATTTTAAGCAACAGAGAGTGGTAAGCAGCTGTTAGATATCTTTGCTTCTTTGTTCAGGCAAAGCTTAGCCTGTTCCATTCGGAAAGAAAATGGTCATCATTTCCAGCTTATTTTAAACTCTCTTTTCTTAGAATTGTTACTGCGTACACAATCTGGGTCAGACACCTTAGATTTATACGGTCTTGCCTCATTTTCTAATTACTTCCTGTTCCTCCAAGTGGATGTGAAGTTAGTTGTGGGAAGAGAACATACCTTGTATTCCTCTCCTGTTCCCTCCAAACTGAAAGATTAGTCTTGGGCCCCATGGTAGGTGGTGCATACAGACACTAATTTCACTTATATACACTTTTAAAATGGACAAATTACTTTTATGTCCACTCGTTTCTTTGAACTTCACTGTAACCCCATAAAGTAATTGTTATTATCTTTATTTTATAGGCCAGGAAACTCAGGTTCTGAGAGATTAAGTACACTGGCAAGGGTCAGGATCATACAACTAGTAATTAGTAGAACCTGCATTTATTTATAAATATGTATAAATACACACACACAGGAGGGTACCTCAAGGTGTTCATGGAAAAATAGAATTAAAAGATAATATGAATCTTTCCATGGACTTTTGAAGTACCCTCTCATACACACACACACACACACACACACACACACACACACACACACACACACACACACACACACACACACACACACACACCATAAATCCCATCTTAAATAAATGCTCATTGATTAATGAGAACTTAGTTGAAAGACTTTAAAAAATATACTTAATTTCTTTCTAGTTATTGCATTTTTGTCCCCCAACTTTTTCTTCTGGTTCTGAACGTAGTTAGAAAGCTATTTTGTAATTGGCATAGGTGAAAGTCTAGAACCTAGTTATTTTAATTGTACGCAGAAAAACTTATCTGTGCATATGTAAGGAGAAATAGCACAGGAAAATTCCCAAGTAATAAGAAACCATAAACTCATTTGTATTTTAGTTAATATGCTTGTAGCAGATTTTCAGAGAATTCACGATATTTTCAGGCATCATTATTTTAAGGATAAGGAGTACAAGTGCCTGTATGGTTAAGCAGAGCAAAAATGGTATAAACAGTTTAAATTGGTAGGCTCATTTGATTCAGTCAACAGGTCTTTATGCATGTGCAAGAAGCACATGCATCTTCTGTCATGGCTAGAGAGTGGTTTTAAATACATGTTGAACTTCAGGGAGGTCAGATACTCTGGGAGTTCAATCAAGATAACCCAGTTTATACACTAAGATGACTCAGAAGCTATGGGAGCTCTACCTAGCTTTTTCATGTTGGTCTCGTGCTGCAAATGGACAGAGACTCTGAGATTGATGGAAGACACTTGCCTCAATTATTATGTTATGATTCATAGATTCCTGCTCCAGAATGTAATTGAGTATTTTGGCTGCTTCTTTTAGTTATTGCTAGGCTAGCATAAACAAACATCCTATTTATATCAACAAAGTAATAATTTGAGCAAATTAAATGTTAAAGCCTATTAAAACGGAAAAAGAAGTTAAGTTTCTGTATGGATAAGTGCAAGCACAACTATTTACTCTTCATTTAAGAGATTATTGAGTAGGATGTGTAAACATTTTACTTTGCTTGTATAATTAATGTCCTAGGTAATTTACAACACCTTTTACTTCATTCACGAAATTGTGGAAGATTAACTGTAGATGGATATTGGAGGAAGTTAGCTAATGGGTCACTAGAGTAGAGGAGGAGCGGTCCAGGGAGGAGTGGGGAGAGTGTTTAGGAGATCGTTACTGTAGCTGCAGAGAAATCTGTCTTTCTATTTCCCACTTTAATCCCTCCATCCCACTCAAGGTGCATTAAGATCACTGTGCTTCTCCATTAAAAATAATGCACAGACATTCAGATTGATGATTACTGCTGCATTCAAGGTTCTGTAAATAATGATAACATTACTGTCGAGCACATTATATAAGATCAGCTAAATTATAAGTAGAAGATGTATCATGTCATGGTCAAGTCTGATATATATATTACAGGCTTATTTCTCACTGTTATAAGTTTCTGCTGAAGAGGGCAAGAATAATGACCCTTATTCAGAAAAATATGGGAAGCCTGTGTCTTTTTCTTAAACAAGAGTTTAAGAAACTATGCAATTCAAAGAAAAATCCCTCTCAAGGGGAAAAATTACATCATTTAGGATCTCCCCTCCCACTGGATTCTATTAAGCACATTTTGTAAACTTAGTATGTGTCTGACATGATGATGTGTATGGTGGCAGTGTGGTAGGAGGTGTAAAAAAGTGTTGGACATTTGCCTTGCTTTCACTGTTATCACCATTTCATTGAAGAAAGCATGGCAGTGTGTCTTTTTTCTTCTGTTTAGAATGTACACTGAAATGTTATTAAAATTTTATTTTTAATGTTCATTTTACACTTAAAGTTTTATGCTTTGATTTTTTTCCTCTCTGAAACTACACTTAGCTAATTTAATGTTTTCTCATAGCTATAGCTTTCCATTTTTGAATATTTTTCTATCAAGACAGCATTCTCATTTATCTCATCTGTCTTCCTTTTTTAGCTTTTTGCTTATTTTCTTGACATAACAGCTTTGAACTCCATCGTGGTAATTTTTCCATCCGTTATGGTTCTGCAAGCTTGTCTATGGACCTTCCATCATTATCACATATTGGTGCATAGAAATCTTCTTCCCAGGTTAGAGCTTATTGTACATCCGGAAAAGACTTGCTCATTATATTCTTTGATTCATTCCTCTGCATCTATTCTCCTTTCATGGACAAACATTAATCATTTAGTACTTTAGGTTGAACTTCACGAAACTGACACTTATGTAGATCAAAAATGGTTGAATATCAGTAATTTTATGTGATTCAAAGTAAATATGTTTTTCCAATCCATCTTTGAAAAATATAAAACATCTTATATATGCATAATTTCCTGACTAAATTAATATGAATTACCAAGTCCAGATTACCACGGGACCACTGCTGGGCTCTGTATTCTCTTCTGCTGGTGTATGCTGCTAATAGTTGCCATGAGGAATGGTTTTGCTTTCCCTCACAATTTTAGATATTCATGGTTCTTTGTAGTTTTTAAAATAGATTTTAGCTAACATTTAGCAATTAATCCTCTAATTTAAAAATAATTTCTCTCCTATTCTTCATCCTTTAATCTTTCTGCTTTACTGTCCTTGAGCTTTTCTCAACACTGTATTTCAGATCTATTTCATTTTTTATGTTGCCTATTATACTTTTCGTATCTGAGATCTTTACCATGTTTTCCAATTGTTCTTTTGTAACAGCATCTTGTTCTTGATTCATGGATGTTAATATCTTCTCTTATCTCTCTAAAAATGCTAATCATAGTTTTGTTTCTTAGTTTAATTTTCTTTTCCTTGCAAAGTCTTTTATTTCTCCAGCTTGCTTCTTGTTTCTCCATTGCCAATGCCTGGTGATATTTGAGAGTGGAGGTTCAGAAAGCTGATTGGAAGCTCTGTGCTCATGGTTTGAATTTGTCAACTGTGGGGTTCACTGTAGCCTGAATTGTGTCTCTATTTTCCTATTTCTGGAGAATAAGCTTCTAGTTCTTCTGTTGAGTGGAGTAGGGATGCTGACAAAGAGTGAAAGAGGGTACAGAGTTTTAACCAGTCCTTTTACGTTTTTGTTGGTTTCACTTTGTCCCACTTTCAGAAGTATATGGTGCTGAAGGTATCTGAAATTTAGAAAGGTTTTGCCAAACAAAAAAGTTTCTCACACTTCTGTGCTGCCAGTTTAGGATTAGCTTTCTTAGTTCACTAAGTCATTTAAATACTCATTTTTCTGCTTTTCATGATCGGAAGTTTTATTGCTGTTCTCTCAGTCTTGTTCTCTTTGTCCTTATAGCTTTAAAAGACACTTTCACCATTTTTTTTTAAATGGGGATTCTGAAAGGGGTGGATTAAAAGGCTCACATTCAATTCCCTATTTTTAACTGGAAATCTCTGCTGGTATCTTTCATTATTTCCTTCTTGCTTCTTTTGTTTACTTGGTCACTCTTTTACTGGGGCTTTGAGTACTTACTTCATTTGTTTATTTAAATCTTAGTTTCTGATAAATATATTTAAAATTAAAAATTTTGTTTTAGTATTACTTTACTTCCAGAATTTGACCTGTACACTTTTCATTGTTGTTTAACTTGAAATATTTCAAAGTTTTTTCCATCTTTCTCTTTAACCAAGAAAAATTTTAGTAATACATTTTATAGTTTCCAGTAATATAAAACATGGAATTTAAAAAGCAATCACTTATTTTTGATTTCTGATTTTACTGTGTTGTGATCAGATCAAAAAGTCTATATGGTACTCATTTTTTTCAGATTTATTAAAGCTATTTTGTGGCCTATTGCATGATAGATTTTTTTTTTTTTTTTTATATTTCATGTGTGCTTGAAACAAAAAAGTGTCTTCTGTGTTTGTTGGGTAAAGAGATTTCTCGATAGCTATAAATCAAGCTTATTTACCCTCAAATCTTTTTTATTTTTGGTATTTTAAACAACCATTTGGTCCTTCTTCATGGTTCCTCTATCCTCTCTAAAATCTAAAATATTTTCTTTCTTGTCTTTGACATCTGTAAGATTTGCAGAAAGCTGTAACAATTCCTGCATATTGTGAGAGTTCTTTATTCTGTGAGTTTGTCTGATCCTTCTTTTGTTTTATTAATACAACAGTACAATTTTAGCTACTTATATTTTTCCATTTGACCACTTGCTAGAGAGGCAAAGGGACTTTAAAAAGACACACCAAATATTTTTATTTTACTAGCAGAAAAACTGAGGCCTAGAAGGAATTAAGTAACTTTTCTAAAATTCTAAAAGTAGTTAATCTAGTTGGTTTGTCCTGTTAGTTAATCTAGTCTATTAACATTTTTCTCAATTTGAATTTGAGGATAAAAATGTCTTTACAGACCTAATGATAAAATATGATAGTATTTGTGAAATGCCTTTTAACCACTAAAGTAAGGAATTCTTTACAGTCCAGTACTATTTTTGCAATAGCAGAATTCTTCTGAATGCTTGATGCAGGTATTAATTTTTATTGTTATTAATATGTTTCAGACAAGTTGTTAGGGTTTCTTATTTCAGATATGATTAAATATCCTCACTGTCTCAGAATTTCCAGTTTAGTAGAGATGGTGCATATACAAACAAAAAATCCAGTATAATGAGATAAGTGCCCTAAGATAAGAAAGCTACAGGTCAGAGGTTTTCTAGTGGAGAAAGTGTCCACTCTACCATAGGTCAGGGGAGGCTCCCTAAAGAACAGATCATACTCTCTGACATCTCTGAGTCAACAGTGTACCTCTTGCTTTGAATGACCATCTTTCCTTTGTTCTCTGGTGAGTGTACACAGGAAATCGTAAGACCTTCGGTATTTCTACAGAATATTGTGTCTGCAGAGGTATTACAGAAGATGTTGTAGAGTTAAGTTGTGCTTGGTGTTTGGATAACCTTATGGACCATATATCTTGCAGAAAATGGGAAATCACTAGGTCTTAGGCAGGGAAATATTTATGTGCATGTAGTATTGATGCCTTAAGTATATTGAAACATCATTGCTATATTCCTGCATAGACTAGGTATGTTTGTTGGACATTTACGTGAAAACTTTTCATTGCTGTTAGGCTCGTTTCATTTTATTCATGGATATGCCTCGTCCATGCACCATTATTTCCCTAGTGAAGCTATAATAAGAGTGTGAGGAAAGTGGAGTTAGTTTGGTCAGGCTCTCTCCCCTCAGATCTGGCTGGGTATGATTCAGCACATCCTTTGTAAACAAGTTAAGCAGGAGGAGAGTTAGTGCGGCATGTGTGCCCGTGTACCCCTTGGCTCATTGCTGCTTGTGCGTACTCTTTAGTATGGAAGGTGGTGGCTCTGAACTGCTGGTTGGCAGAGCTCATGTCTAAAAATAAAGCATGTCCACTTGGCCTGTGGCTGCTCGGTTTTTCTTTTGATTACCTGACTCAGGACCTGCACAGGATGGGCAAGAGGGGTCTGTGATCCAGCCCTACAATTGGTGTAGTTTTGGCAGGATGAGCAGGTAAGGGAGCCACGAGCCCTTCAGGGGTGGAGGAGATGTGGCTGCCCTCAAGCATGTGGTACCTGGTGGCAGTGTTCCTGTGGGTTACACCTGTGAACAATGGTTGGAGAATTCCAGCTGCGGTTATGGACAGTAAGTAAAGCCTGTGCTGCAGGGACATGTCAAGCATGATCCATAGGTGTTACCCAAGCCAAGGTGTGCGGTTAATGTGAAACAGTACCATCTGCTGGGAGGACATGCAGAGATAGGTGCCACTATCTTGGAGTTGGAGAAGGTTGGCATCATTCATCCTGCACCTAGTCCCTTTAACACCCTGGTATGGCCAGGGAAAAATCCTGATGGCACTTGGAGAAAGACTGTGGACTATCAAGAACTGAACAAAGTAGTGCCTCCTTTGCATGAAGCTGTGCTTTTGATTCATGACTTGATGGATCAGCTGATGACTCACCTAAGAACTTATCATTATGTACTGGACCTTGAAAATGCTTTTTTCTCTATCCTGATCTCAGCTGATAGCCAAGATCAAATTGCCTTCACCTGGGAGGGAAGGCACTGGACTTTTCAAGTGTTGCTCCAAGGCTACCTGCTTAGCCTAACCATCTGTCATGGTTTAGTGGCTGGGGACCTAGCTGGGTGGACTAGGCCCAGCATTGTTACCATGTTTCATTACATAGATGATTTCTTACTAACCTCTGATTCTCTTGCAGATTTAACCAAGGCAGCTCCAAGGGTGCTAGGCCATTTGGAACAATATGAGTGGGCCGCATATAAGGGTCTTACCTTTTGGATATCAACTTGAAAGTATCAGTGGTGGCTGGTAGGTCACCAACCCCTGTGGGGACAAGCCATGTGGCAAGAGTTATTGGAATTAGAACATGAAAAGGAAATAACTTTTCCATGTCACAAGACATTTCCCTTTAGCCTGTCCATGCAATGATGAAGCCAATGCATTGGCAAAGGTAAGATGGCTGGAGAGAACTCCAGCAGCTGATGTAGCTGGGTGGCTACATTGGAGAATGCAGCATGCTAGCTGCAAGATCATGTGGTTGATGACTCGAGGGGTGCTGCATAAACCCGAGAAAGAATGACCCTGATGGGCAGATGTACCCTTGATGGCTCGCTGGGTGCCACATGCAGATAGGCAGAAAACCCAAGAGGAGGATACTCCTAACATAGTGGCAGGTGGATCTTGTGGGATCATTGCCAAAGTCAGAGAACTACAGGTATATCCTCACAGCCATTGATACGGCTACTAGTCTTCTGTTTGTATGGTCTAGTTAGGTTCCAGACCAGGTAAGCACTATTAAAGTGTTGAAGAGCCTTATGGCCATGTACAGTCAGCCCCTGGTCATAGAGAGTGATAAAGGAAACCACTTCATTGGACATGAAGTACAGAAGTGGGCTTCTCAGTGGCCCATTCAGTGGAAGTTACATGTGCCATATCATCCCCAGGCAGTGGGAATGATTGAACAGTACAATGGTCTTCTGAAAAAGGGACTAAGGCTATCTACCCAACCCCCATCCTTGATAGGGTGGACAAGGCGGTTATGGCCTACAGTCAGGATCTTAAATGAGAGACCCCACAAGGGTGGGCCCTCTCTGGTGGAGGCTCTGTTGCATAGAGCCATAGCACCTGTTCCTGCAACCATTCTTTCCAGGATGGTAAGCTGGCATGTATTCTGTCAGAGGGATGAGAACTCCCTCAATTGGTGCCAATAACCTTTCTGTCTTTTTGCCCATAGTATTGTGGCTACAGGCACCAGAGTTGGCTGGACACATACATATGTTCATGTGGCCAATGGGTCAGTTTGCTGAATATGCACTAAGTTTCCTACCAGTGTGGCCGCCGAATTCCTGTGGAAAATCACCCCAATGATGACTACTAACTGGACATGTGTATGGGTGGGTTCATGGCTAATAGTTGAAAGCATAGAGCTATGGGGACAAGCCTCAAGGTGTATGGAATGTACAATAAGTACAGAGGTTGTATGGATACAAGACTCAGCCATCCTTGCTAAGGGAATGTTGCAGAAGATTCCGAATGTGTAGATTGTACGACAAGGGACCTTGAAGAGGTGGAGTATGAGGAAAGTGGAGTTGGTTTGGTCAGGTCCTCTTGCCTCATATCTGGCTGGGTATGATTCAGCACATCCTTTGTAAACAAGTTACGTAGGAGTAGAGGTAGTGCGCATGCATGCCTCTGTACCCTTTTTGGCTTGTTGCCACGCGCTCATGTGTACTCACCAGTATGGAAGGCAGTGGCTCTGAACTGCTGGTAGACATAGCTCACATCTAAAATAAAGTATGTCCACTTTGCCCATGGCAGCTTGGTATTTCTTCACTTACCTGACTCAAGACCTGCACAGGATGGGGTAGACGGGTCTGTGATCCAGCCTGACAAAGAGTAAGATGCCAAGAGGTTTGTTAGAAGAATCACTTATGGTCTTCAGACTTGTCAACTTCTCATCTTTCTTCCAGAACTTTTCCTTTATCTATGATTTCTTTTCTTCTGTCTCTCCTTTTTTCCTCCCCCTTTCCTCCCTTCCTCACTTCCTTTTTTTTTCTTTCAACACAGAGCTTGATTCTATATTTTTGTTCCCTTCTGCTCAGTGTTTTTGGATGAAGTTGTTATAGCAGTTCACACTCTATATCCACTGAGAAAAGTTCACTAGCAAACCATGAACTACCCAGGGCTTATTCTGTTTTGAGACAAAGTCAAAGCTCTAACTTTCTTTAATCAGAGTTTATTGTATTTTAGTAGTATATACCTAACTTATTGAAAGAGAAGTCCATTTATAAGCAGCAAAATAATTTACAACTCCAAAAATGCTTTTTTCAATCACTACACCAAAGAAATTTTATACTCGCTAAAATGCTGAAAAGCAAGGGAATGCGGAAGCTCCACAGAGACCACATGACCTGCGGTGCCTGCGCAAGACCCAGCAGGTAGGCCTCACCACCGCCACCCGACTCCATCCCCAGCCTGGCTGAGTGCATGCTGACCAGAGAGGCAGCTCCTTGGAGAAACCCAAGACCCAAGGCAACAACACACACAAGGCACTAGTGGCCAACTGAGCCGACAGTGAGGCAGTCATACCAAATTGGCAGCCCTAGCAACATCCTAGCCAGGCAATAGTGTCAAAGCAGTGGACTGAGAATCCCCCTGCCACAATGACTAAACATCAAAGGAAAGATACCAGAAATATGAAAAATCGAGAAAGTATACCACCAAAGGGTAATAACTCTCAAGCTCTAGATCCTATAGAACAAGAAGCCCTTGAAATGTCTGACAAGGAATTTGGAGTGATAATTCTAAGGAAACTGAATGAGATACAAGAAAACTCAGCTAGACAACATGATGAAATGAGGAAAAGTATACAGGATCTGAAAGAAGAAATGTATAAGGAAATCAATGCACTGAAAAAGAATGTAGCAGAGCTTGCTGAACTGAAGAATTCATTCAACGAAATAAAAAACACAATAGAGAGTTTAACCAGCAGGCTTGCAGAAGCAGAAGAGAGAACTTCTGACCTTGAAGATGGGCTGTTTGAAATAACACAAGAAGACAAAAAAAAAAAAAAAAAAAAAAAAAAAAAAAAAAGAAAAGAAAAAGAAAAAAGAATTAATGGCATTGAAGAAAATCTGAGAGAGATATCAGACAACCTTAAGTGCTCAAATATCCAAGTCATGGGTATTCCAGAAGGGGAGGAAAAAGGAGATTGCATTGAAAACATATCAAACAAAATAGTGGCAGAAAACTTCCCAGTTATTGGAAAAGACAAAGATCTTCAGATTCAGGAAGCTCAAAGATCCCCACATGTATTCAATCCAAAAAGGTCTTCTCCAAGACATGTTATAGTCAAATTGGCAAAATTCAAAGACAAAGAGAGAATCTTAAAAGCTGCAAGAGAGAAGTGTCAGATCACCTATAAGGGAGCCCAATCAGATTAACATCAGACTTTTCATCACAAACCCTAAAAGCCAGAAAGGAATGGGATGATATGTTCAAAATACTAAAAGACAGAGATTGCCAACCAAGAATACTCTACCCTGCAAGGCTATCCTTCCAAAATGAAGGGCAAATAGTATATTTCTCAGACAAACAAAAACTGTGGGAGTTCACTACCACACAACCACCCTTACAAGAAATTCTCAAGGGAGTACTGGGTTTGGTGCATGAAAACAACTACCACTGCCATAAAAACCCAAGGAAAATCAAAACCCACTAGTAAAATAAAAATGGCATCCATAAAGAGAAAACAAACAAACAAAAAAAGGCTATCTACAACCCAAGGAACCAACAAATACAGAAAACAAACAGTAAATCAGAAAAAAAAAAGAACAAAAGACACCTAAGATATCCAAACAAAATTCAATAAAATGCTAGGATTAAATCAACACTTTTCAATAACAACTCAACATAAAAGGCTTAAATTCCCCAATCAAAAGACACAGACTGGCTGACTGGATTAAGAAGGAGGACCCAACTATATGCTGCCTTCAAGAGACCCACCTCACCCATAAAGACTCACATAGACTAAGAGTGAAAAGATAGAAAAAGACTTACCATGCAAACAGAAATGAAAAACGAGCTGGAGTAGCTATTCTTATATTTGATAAAATAGATTTTAAACTAAAAACCATAAAAGGAGATAATGAGGGCCACTACATAAAGATAAAAGGATTGATCCATCAAGAAGACATAACAATCATAAATATATATGCACCCAATGTCGGAGCAGCCAGATTTATAAAACAAATTCTATTAAACCTAAAGAAGGAAATGGACACTAATACCATAATAGCAGGGAACCTGAACACCCCACTGTCAATATTGGACAGATCATCTAGGCAAAGAATCAGCAGAGAAACACAAGATCTAAGAACCATTCTGGACCAATTAGACTTGGCATATATCTACAGAACATTCCATCCAACAACCTCAGAATATTCTTTCTTCTCATCAGCACATGGATCATTCTCCAGGATAGATCACATGTTAGGTCACAAATCAAGTCTCAACAAATTCAAAAAGGTTGGAATTATACCATGTATTTCTCAGACCACAATGGATCCAAATTAGAAATAAACAACAAACGAAATTCTGGAAACTATACAAACAAATGGAAATTAAACAGCATTCTACTTAATGACATATGGGTCCAAGAAAAAAATCAAACAGGGAATCAAAAAATTTATTGAAACTAATGAAAATAATGATACATCATACCAAAACCTGTGGGATACTGCAAAAGCAGTACTAAGGGGGAAAATTATCGCATTAAATGCTTACTTCACAAGAATGGAAAGATGGCAAGTGAATAACCTAACACTTCACCTTAAAGAACTAGAAAAAGAAGAACAATCCAAACCCAAAGTTAGAAGACAGAAAAAAATCATTAAGATCAGAGCAGAACTGAATGAAATTGAAAACCAAAAAACAATACAAAAGATCAATGAATCAAAAAGTTGGTTTTTTGAAAAGATAAATAAAATTGACAAACCATTAGCACAGCTAACTAAAAAAAGAAGAGAGAATATCCAAATAACAAAAACTAGAAACAAAACAGGTGATATTACAACTGATTCATCTGAAATACAAGGAATCATTCGAGACTACTATAAACTATATGGCAACATATTTGAAAATCTGGAAGAAATGGATAAATTTCTGGACACACAGAAGCTACCAAAACTGAGCCAAGAAGATGTAGAAAATCTGAACAGACCAATAACAATAAAGGAGATTGAAGCTGTTATCAGAAGGCTCCCAACAAAGAAAAGCCCAGGACCAGATGGATTCACAGCAGAATTTTACCAAACATTCAAAGAGGAATTGACACCAATTCTTTACAAACAATTCCGAAAGATTGAAACAGAGGCAAATCTCCTGAACTCATTGTATGAAGCAAACATCACTCTGATACCAAAACCAGGTAAAGATACAACTAAAAAAGAAAACTACAGGCCTATATTCTTGATTATAGATGCAAAAATCCTCAATAAAATACTAGTTAACAATATACAGCAACACATATGTAAAATTATTCACCACGATCAAGTGGGATTCATCCCAGGGATGCAAGGTTGGTTCAACATAAGCAAATCAATAAATGTGATACACCATATCAATAAAATCAAACACAAGGACCATATGATCATCTCTATAGATTCTGAAAAAGCATTTGATAAAATTCAGCATTCATTCATGTCAAAGACCCTCTATAAGTTAGGTGTAGATGGAATGTATCTCAACATAATTAAAGCCATATATGATAAACCCAGAATGGGGAAAAGCTGAAAGCTTTTCCTTTAAGAACAGGAACTAAACAAGGATGCCCACTCCTATTCAACATAGTGTTGGAAGTACTAGCCAGAGCAATCAGAGAAGAGAAGGAAATAAAGGGCATCCAGACTGGAAAAGATGAAGACAAACTGTCCCTGTTTGTAGATGACATGATCCTATATATTGAACAGCCTAAAGCCTCTACAAAAAAACTCTTGGAATTGATAAATGATTTCAGCAAAGTAGAAGGATACAAAATCAACACGCAAAAATCAGTAGCATTTCTATTCTCCAATAGTGAACGTGCAGAAATAGAAATCAAGAAAGCCTGCCCATTTACAATAGCTACCAAAAAAATAAAATACTTAGGAATTGAATTAACCAAGGAGGTGAAAAATCTCTATAATGAGAACTACAAACCACTGCTGAGAGAAATTAGAGAGGATACAAGAAGATGGAAAGATATCCCATGCTCTTAGATTGGAAGAATCAACATTGTGAAAATGTCCATACTACCCAAAGTGATATACAAATTCAATGCAATCCCCATCAAAATTCCAATGACATTTTTCTCAGAAATGGAAAAAACTATCCAGACATTTATATGGAATAACAAAAGACCATGCATAGCCAATGCAATGCTGAGCAAAAAAAAAAAAAAATAAAGCTGGAGGCATAATACTACCTGACTTTAAACTATACTACAAAGCTATAATAACCAAAACAGGATGGTACTGGCATAAAAACAGACACACTGATCAATGGAATAGAATTGAGAATCTAGAAATCAACCCGCACACCTATAGCCATCTGATATTTGACAAAGGCACCAAGCCCATACACTGGGGAAGAGACTGCCTCTTCAGCAAACAGTACTGGGATAACTGGATATCAATATGCAGGAGAATGAAACTAGACCCATACCTCTCACCACATACTAAAATAAACTCAAAATGGATTAAAGAATTAAATATACACCCTGAAACAATAAAACTTCTTAAAGAAAACATACGAGAGACACTTCAGTAAGTAGGACTGGACACAGACTTCATGAATATGACCCCAAAAGCACGGGCAACCAAAGGAAAAATAAACAAATGGGATTAAATCAAACTAAAAAGCTTCTGCACAGCAAAAGAAACAATTAACAGAATTAAAAGACAACCAACAGAGTGGGAGAAAATATTTGCAAAATATACATCAGACAAAGGATTAATATCCAGAATATATAAGGAACTGAAACAATTTTACAAGAAAGAAAAAAAAAAAAAACAATAACAACCCAATTAAAAAATGGGCAAAAGAGCTAAATAGGCATTTCTCAAAGGAAGATATATGAATGGCCAACAGACATATGAAAAAATGCTCAACATCACTCAGCATTCGGGAAATGCAAATCAAAACCACACTGAGATACCATCTCACCCCAGTTAGGATGGCTAATATCCAAAGGACTGTGAATGATAAATGCTGGTGAGGTTGAACTCTCATACATTGTTGGTGGGACTTCAAAATGGTGCAGCCTCTATGGAAAATGGTATGGAGGTTCCTCAAAGAATTGCAGATAGATCTACCATACGACCCAGCTATCCCACTGTTGGGAATATACCCAGAGGAATGGAAATCATCAAGTCGAAGGTATACCTGTTCCTTAATGTTCATCGCAGCACTCTTTACAATAGCCAAGAGTTGGAACCAGCACAAATGTCCATCATCAGATGAGTGGATGAGGAAACTGTGGTATATCTACACAATGGAATACTACTCAGCTATAAAAACGAATGAAATATTGCCATTTGTAACAACAGGGATGGACCTAGAGAGAATTATATTAAGTGAAACAAGTCAGGCACAGAAAGAGAAATATCACATGTTCTCACTTATTTGTGGGAGCTAAAAATAAATAAATAAATACACAAAAAACCGGGTGGAGGGGTGGGGGGGTGGAAGGAAGACACAACAATTACAATTCCTTGAAGTTGATATGACAAGCAAACAGAAAGGACATTGTTGGGAGGGAGGGGGGAGAGGGAGGAAGGAGGGAGGTTTCGATAATTGGCCACAATAATCAACCATATTGTGTATTGACAAAATAAAATAAAAATTGGAAGAAAAAAAAAAAGAACGAAATACGGTCCATGTGGAAAGCTTATTTTAAGAGTGCTTGCTAAAAAATAAAAAATAAAAAATAAAAATTCTGAAAAGCCAATTATTTTTCATTTTGGTTCAAAATTTCTTGCATCTGCATTACTATAATTCTCTAGGCACCCAGAATGATAGCCCTTGGTCTACTTCGTTTCTACTCCATTTGCTTCTGTAGTTATGTACAAGTGTAGTGGTGACTTGGTTATTGCTCCTAATTTATATTACAGTTTATATTGTAGTCTTTTTGTTTTGAATTGTTCCAAGTTTATCCTATAGTTCTTCATTTCTAATTTTATTTTGTCTTTTAAAAATTTTAACATTTACCTGTATATATTTGTGGGCTACAATACAATGTGTTGTTTTAGGAGATGAATATTCTGCACAATGATTCACTTAAGGTACACAGCATAGTTTTGTACCACTTAGTCCGCCACTTCTCTTCCCCCTCCTTCTCCTCTCCTCCCAGCCTCTGGTAACCATTATTCTACTCTCTACTTCCATTTGAGAACCTCTTTTTTTTTCTTTTTTTAAGATTCCACCTGAGTGAGATCATGCAGTATCTGTCATCCTGTGCCTGACTTACTTCACTTAACATGATGGTTTTCAGTTCCATCCATGTTGCTACAAATTATAGGACATCGTTTCTTTGTATAACTGAATAGTATTCCATTGTGTATATATACCACAGATTTTTATCCATTATTGATAAACATTTAGGTTGGTTTCATCTCTTGGTTGTTGTGAATAGCATTGCGATGAACATGGGAGTGCAGGTATCTTTTTGATATATCGATTTCATTTCTTTTGGGTGTATACACAGCATTGGGATAGCTGGATCATGAAGTAGATCTATTTTAGTTCTCCGTGGAAGCTCCAAACTGTTTTCCAGAAAGGCTGTAACCAATTTACATTCCCACTGAGAATGTAGGCAGTTTCCCTTTTCTCCGTATCCTTGCTAGCATTTGCTATTTTCTTGTTGATAATAGCCATTTTAACAGGGGTGAGATGATACTCATTGTGGTTTTAATTTGCATTCCCTGATGATTATTGTTTTTTGAGCATTTTTTCATGTGCTTGTTGGCCATTTGTATGTCTTATTTTGAGAAATGCCTGTTCAGGTCCTTTGCTCGTTTTTTAATTGGGTTATTTGTTTTTTTTGCTGTTGAGTTGTTTGTATTCCTCATATCCCGGATACTAGCTCCTTGTCTGATGTGTAGTTTGAAAATATTTTCTGCCATTCTGTAGACTGTTTCTTCACTTTGTTGATAGTGACCCTTCATGTGCAGAAGCTTTTCAGTTTGATGTAGTCCCATTTTTCTGTGCTCTGTAGTCTAGCTCAAAAAAGTTCTGTCTGCTACCATTTAACGTAGCTTTTCCCATTTTCTTCTAGCAGTCTCATAGTCTTGGGTCTTAAATTTAGGGCTTTAATCCATTTTGAGTTGATTTTTGTGTTTGGTGAAAGATAGGGATCTAGTTTCAGTCTTCTGCATGTAGATATCCAGCTTTCCCAGCACCATTTATTGAAAAGGCTGTCCTTTCCCCACTGTCTATTCATGGCACCTTTGTCAAAAATCAGTTGTCTGTGAGTGCTTGGGTTTATTTCTGAGCTCTCTGTTCTGATCTTTGGTCTGTTTGTCAATTTTTATGCCAGTATCATGCTGTTTTGGTTACTATAGCTTTATAGTATATTTTGAAGTCAGGAAGTGTGATGCTCCCAACTTTGTTCTTTTTGTTTAAGATTGCTTTAGCTATACGGGCTCTTTTGTGTTTCCATACAGATTTTAAGATCTTTTTCTACTTCTGTGGAGAATGTCATTGATATTTTGGTAGGGATTGCATTGAATATGTAGATTGTTTTGGGTGATATGGACATTTTGGTGATGTTAATTTTTCCAACCCAAGAATGTGGGATACCTTTCCATTTATTTGTGTCATCTTTGATTTTTTTTCACCAATGTTTTATAGTTTTTGCTGTAGAGGTCTTTCACCTCCTTGGTTAATTTACTACTAGGTATTTCATTTTTATGGTAGCTACTGTGAATAGGATTACTTTCTTGATTTATTCTTCAGTTATTTCATTATTGGTATATAGGAAGGCTACTGATTTTTGTGTGCTGATTTTGAATCCTGCCAACTACTGAATTCATTTATTAGTTCTAGTAATTTTTTGGTAGAGTCTTTAGGGTCCTCTATGTATATGATTGTGTCATCTGCAAATAGGGATAGTTTGGCTTCCTTCTTTCCAGTTTGGATGTCCTTTATTGCTTTCTCTTGCCTTATGGTGCTGGTTAGAACTTCCAGTACTATGTGGAATAAAAGTGAGGAAAGTGGGCATCCTTGTCTAGATTCCAGATCTTAGAGGAAAAGCCTCCAATGTTTGTCCATTCAGTGTGGTCTTATCTGTGGCTTTTTTATGTATGGCCTTTATTGTGTTGAAGTACATTCCTTCTATTTTAGATTGTTCAGTGTTTTTATCATGAAGGGATGTTGGATTTAATCAAATGCTTTTTTGGTATCTATTGAAATGATCTTGTTTTTTTTCTCTTCATTCAGTTGATGTGATATGTCACATTTATTGATTTGCATATGTTGAACCATCCTTACATCCCTGGGATGAATATCACTTGATCATGGTGAATGATCTTTTTAACATGTTGTTGGATTTTGTTTGCTAGTACTTTATTGAGGATTTTCACATCTGTTTTCATTAGAGATGATTGTCTGTAGTTTTCTTTTTCGGTTGTGTCTTTTTCCAGTTTTGGCAGCAGGTTAATGTTGGCCTTTTAGAATGAGTTTGGAAGTGTTCCCTCCTCTTCATTTTGCAAGAGTTTGAGAAGAATTGGTATTAGTTCTTCTTTAAATGTTTGGTAGAATTTGGCAGTGAAGCCGTTTGGTCCTGGTGTTTTCTTTGTTGGGAGACTTTTTATTACTGGTTCAATATCATTACTTGTTATTGGTCTGTTTATGTTTTCTAGTTCTTCATGATTGGACTTTAGTAAGTTGTATGTGTCCAGGAATTTATCCATTTGTTCTATGTTTTACAGTTTGTTTGCATATAGTTGTTTGTAGTAGTATCTTATGATCTTTTGTATTTCTGTGGTATCAGATGTAATCTCTCCTTTTTCATTTCTGATTTTCTTTATTTGAGTCTTCTCTTTTTCTTTTAGTCTAGCTAAAGCTTTATCAATTTTGTTTATCTTCTTGAAAAACCAACTTTGTTTCATCAATCTTTTGTATCATGTTTTAAATCTCTAATTCATTTATTTCTGCTCTGATCTGTGTTATTTTTCTCCTTCTATTGATTTTGGGTTTGGTTTGTCCTTGTTTTTCCAGCTCCTTGAGGTGTAATGTTAGGTTGTTTTTTGGAAGTCTTTCTTGATGTAGGCATTTATTGCTGTAAACTTCCTTTTTAGACTGCTTTTGCTGTAGTCCATAGGTTTCAGTATATTGTGCTTTCATTTTCATCTGTCTCCAGGAATTTTTTTAAAATTTCCTTTTTGACTTCTTCTTTGACCCATTCATCATTTAGGAGCATGTTGTTTAATTTCCACGTGTTTGTATGATTTCTAGTGTCCCTTTTGTTGTTGGTTTCTAGTTTTATTCCCCAAACTTAACTTCGATATCTAAGAAAAAAGAAAAAATCAAAGCTGACTCTATTCTTTGGGGTCATCCCTCCCCCACCTTTGACAATTTGTTGTTTCAAGTTACATGTTTTAATGTTTCCTATGTCTTATGTAGTTGTATATGTTAGTGACCTGTTAGGTTTGTCCTTCAGTTTTTATATTGAGGATGTAAGTGGTTTATTCACCACCATTATTACATTGGCATATTCTGTGAACTTACTTTACTAGTGAATTACATACCTTCCAGTGTTTTCATGCTGCTACTTTGCATCATCTTCTTTCCCTGAAGAACTCCCGTTAGCATTTTTTGTAGTGCAGATCTAGTGCTGACGAATTCCCTTAGTCTTTGCTTGTCTGGAAAAGACTATTTCTCCTTCATATTTGAAGGTCAGTTTTGCTGGATAGTGAATTCTTGTCTGACAGTCTTTTTCCTTCAGCACTTGAATATGTCATCTCATTCTCTTCTGGGTAGAGTTTCTACTGACAAATCCGTTGAGAAATGTACTAGGGCTCTGTTGATTGCTATGTATTTGTTTTCTCTTGCTGCTTTCAGTATTCTTTCTTTGTTTTTGGTTTTTGATAAATTGATTATGATGTGCCATGTAGACTACTTGGATTGAATTTGTTCAGTGACCTCTGGGTTTCCTGTACCTGGATGCTGTTATCTTTCTCCACACCTGGGAGATTTTCAGCAATTATTAATTTAAATATGCTTTCTACATCTCTTTCCTTTTCCTATCCTTCAGAGATGCTGATTATGTGGAATTTACTTCACTTGAAGAAGACCCATGTTTGATGTATTTCTGTTTCATTTTTTTCTTATTCTTTTTTCTTTTTGCTCCTCTGATTTTATAATTTCATATACTCTATCTTTGTGCTCACTGATTCTTTCTTCTGTTTGATTAAGTCTGCTGTTGGAGCTTTCTATTTTTCAGTTCAGGTAATATATTCTTTATTTCTGTAATTTCTATTTTTTTTTTTAAGTGACCCAGTTCCTGTGTCAAGTTTCTCTTTCTGCTCCTGGATTGTTTTCTAGACATCATGACTTTCTATCTGTACTTTCTTGTGATTCCCTGAACATGCTGAAGGTTATTCTGAATTCTCTGTCAGACATTTTATACATCTGCTGTTCCTCCAATTCTATTGCTGGTGCTTGGCTTGTTTTCTTTGTTGGTGTTACATTTCTCTGCTCTTTCTCTATTTTGTATCTTTAAATTGATGCCTGGGCATTTGAGGATACTGCTACCTCTTCTTGGTTTTAGAGGTGTTCTTTGAGTGTGTTAAACTTTTACTTGTTCACATAAGAGCTCTGTCTGTGGTCTGTGGTTTTGGTTAATTCCAAAATTGGGGGAACTTCCTGTGGGGACCAACACTAGTGCTCTACAGTTAAGCTAAATTGCTGCTTTGCCTCTGATTTTTTGGGGAAGGCTTATTGTGTAGACTGGATTTTAATTGTTGGCATTTAAATCACTTCTGGTATTGTGAGGTCGGATACACCTGGGAATGTGGATATTCTGACCTGAGACTGAATCTTTCCAGCAAACTGTGCCCCTGCAGGTTTACTGCCCTGACCAGTCTCCACTGAGTGGGCCAGTGCTGATCAGAAGGCAGATCAGCTGTCCACCCTGCACCCCAATGTTCTTCCGGTGGGCCAGCCTCCCCCTGCAGTCCAAAAGTTTTCTATGTGGTAGGCCATGCATTGGTTACTTGGGATGACTCACCAGTCTCTGGGAGGTTCATTTCTTTGGTTGCTACAGCCCCTGGCTCCTATGTAGGCCCACAGGAACTCTGCCAGCAGTTTTGCTGGCCTGGGGGCTGGTATGGTGTGCTCCAAGACCCTCTTCTTCCCTTCAGACTCCAGGCAGCTTCATGCAAAGCGCTCAGCTGCAGCTTTTGCTGGCTCCTGCTTTGTGTGTTATAGCTTCCTTCCACCTTTCACAGGGCTGGCCCTGAAGTGGCTAGAGCTTAAAAAGGTCTGAGAAGTTTCTTCTCCCTCTCGCTGTGGCTTTTCCTACCATCACAAATTCTGTAGGTCTCTTCTCTTCCCCAGAGCTCCAGCAGTCCCAGGTTGGCAGTCTCTGCTTTTTAATAGTTATAAACTGGTCAATTGTGGGGAAGAGTGATGCTGAGGACAATCTATTCTGCCATCGTGATGACATCATTCCCTTGTCTTTTTTCTTTGAATTAATCATATTGCATTATAACATCAAATAAGTAGAAAATTTTATTCTCCACCAATATAATATAAAATTACAATACCATATAGTTCAGAATTGTGAATAAATGTGTTTAATCATTTTCAACTTGCTTACTTTAATAATTTAAAGGTATTTTTTCTATTTTCTTTTTAAAATTTAGAAAGTCCAGCAGTATGGCTGTATGTGTTTGTGTGTGTGTTTGCGTGTGTGCATATGTGTGTTTATGGGGGAATCTCTCAGATATTAAGTCATTCATCCAACTTGTGAGTAGGAAGAACCAGACCAGAACTTAGATCTCATGAGTCCTGATACTTAAATCTTTCCTCTCCACTATCCTCTCCTATTCATATAATTAATATACCCAATTAATTGCCTTGGTCTCTGAAAGTTAAGTAAAATATGTTGTTAAATCTAGTCCACCATGAAAGTTGCAAAGGGGCAAATCAAGGCAGGTGGATAGCATTACAAATTTTATAGTTACAAGGTGGGTATTTGTGCCTGCTTGTGCATCAAGGTATAAATCATGGAATTTATAACATAACCCATATAACTCTTATATAATTTACACTATATAACTTATCAGCACAAATTTTCAAGCAAAATTACAAAATGTTTTATTGGATCAAAATACTTTTGGATAATTTATGGAGTTGGTTTGTCCACCCCACTTCTCTAATGAATTAACTATAATATTGAAAGTAACTATCTTTAGATCATACAACAATGGAAATGGAAGTGACTGAGAATGTTTATTTCTTTTACTCTCTTGAACTATGATAGTACAAACTTTCCAAGTAGACAGAGACTTACCGTGTGTTTGAAAAGACTGTATAGTCTTGGAAAATGACCTTTTAATTCAATTCCGGGAGACAGATATTTAATTAAACTCTTACAGAGATGAGTAAGATATGATCTTGGAATTTTTGCAGAGTTAAAAATCTGAAGAAATGACATGATCAATACCTATGATTATTATGGGCAGATTATGATACTTGTCAAGTATATATAAAACAAACCAACAAAAAACAACAAAAAGACCCCATGTTCTGGGAAACCAAAGTGATAAGGGCATCTGTTGCGTAGGCATGTTAGAAAAGGGTTCCTGATAGAGGCACTAAGATGAACATTGAGGGTGTGTAGGGGTTGAGGGGCTGGGGGGATTGGAAGCAAAGCATTAGTAGGAGGCAAAGGCCTAGAGTCATTGGATTGTGTCTCCCGATCAGGGAGGGAGCACAGATCACAGGTAAGGAAGCCCTGAGAGGTAAATTGGTAAACATAGCAGAGACAGAAGGAAGGCAACCTAATGTCAAAGTGAGGAATTTATATAAATTATTCTATAGGGCAATTCTGGAAGATCAATGCATGTTTTTTAGGCAAAAAGTAGCCAGATGGGAACAATACTTTAGAAAAATTAATCTGGTGGGTTGTGTAACAGTGATTGAAAAGGAAGGGTGACAGGAAGCAGAGAGGACAGAGAAAGGAGATGTGATTAGGGTAGTGATACAAAGGGGTTTGAAGGAAAGTGGCTGATGGCAAGAGATTTCCTGGACTTGGCAATTGATTTGATAAAGAGAGAAAAAAAAAAGTCCCCTCCTCCTCCGTGGCTTTTGCCTAGTTGACTGGTAGCATGGTGGCTCCCTGGGAAGAACAAAGAAGTCTAAGGAGCAGTTATTGGGGTAGAGGTGAGGGTTGTGGATGGTAAAGAAAAGACTGCTTTGCATCTAAACTAAACGCTCCGAATGTGAGCTTAAACCACTGGACAAGTAAAGGATTTAACACCTGACCTTTTGTTTTTCCTGGGCTCTGTGTGATTTTTCATGCTGCTTTTTGCTTACAGTCTGTATTAAAATAATTAGGCCTATCTTGCAGTTAAAGCGATGTTATAATTTCCTGAGTTGGAGAATAACAACAGCAATAATAGTGATAACATCAGCAACAATCACAACAACCATAACAACCAAACCCAGCAAGAACAGGGATTTTGCAGCCTTCTGTTGCTCGCCATTGCATGAAACTTTACTCATTATATTGCTTCCCTCTCTTGACTCCGTGCCAAACTTCAGCCTGCTTAGGGTCAGAGCTTGCTGCGAGTGTGCCGCCTGCTACATTGTGTGTGCTGTACTGGGATCAAAGCATTCTTTCTCCTTCCTCATCTACCTCTTCTCCCTACTGCTTGTCTGCCTTCTCCTGCAGGGGGTCAGACTGGCCACATTTGCACGTCTCAGTGCATACACGTTTATACAAAGTTTTCTTTGTTAATCAGGAGAAGTAAATGCAAATCCTCTCTATGTACAATGAACTGCTTTGAGGAGAAGGTGTGACAGTGATATAATGACCTGATGAATTTTAGACAAGGAGGATCAAAATATCTTGGTTTTATTTTCCAGAGATTAGTATTTGAGAGATGTGTGTGTGTGTGTGTGTGTGTGTGTGTGTGTGTGTGTGTGTGTGTGTGTCCACATTCTTCTTCTGGAAGACAATGTTACTATGCAATAGAGTTCTTGAATTCTCTCCTTTTGCATGTTCATATCTGAATCATCCTTTATATTTGGGTGTCAATGCAAGAAGATTTTGTTGTTGAACCTGCAGGATATGTAATCTATGTGCCTTCAGCTGGTTAATGAGCTTTAATACCTAACCTTAGTGGGTCTCTCACAGTCCCTGGCTAGGGTGAGAGGGTTACGTGGTTACAGGAAGGCACTGTGAACTGAAACATAAGCACTGCCCTCCATCATGTTTCTCTGAAAGATATTAATAAAAACACAGTGGCTGTTCTATCTTTCACCGTTACTTGTCATTACTTCTTGCACCAATCAAGCAAACAGTTGGTAATAATTTAATCAAAGTATAGGTAAGTTACAAGGTGGTCTTTGGCATAACACAGCAATCGCTGGGTATGCATTATACTTGAAGACCTTCTTGGATGACATACTAGATAGTTATTAAATGTTAAAAAAACAAAAAAGAAAAAGAAGACAAAATAAGAAGTCTGTGTCTTGTTTTACTTAATCTCTTTCTTTTGTTAGTGTAGTAGAATCAAGAAGATGGTCGCTTTATTTTATCTCTTCTCCATGTGAATAGTAACAATAATGGGTTTAATTAACTATGTGGGTATTGATGTAATTAGTTACCCTCATTATTATACTTCTTTAATAAAAGCAGTTTATTTGAGATGCACTGGTGTTCTGCAGTGGCCAAGCCCTACACCTATATTTCATAACTGTCTAGACATTGGAACCTTGTGCATATTTTACCAGCAGCCCTTGAGAGAGGTTATCTTGTATGGCTTAAGGTAATTGGGAACTAATGATTTTGCCCCCTGGTTTCAGACTCTGCGGCTGAGAGCAGAGAAGTGTGGGGGAGGGGTGGCCGCTCATTTTGTGTAAACCGAAAGGGAGGGGGAAGGGCTGCGTTTTGGAAACCATATGCTCTTAGGAACTGTTTCTCTTTATGCTGGCAATCAGAGACACAGTAACACCAGAGGGAATTGGGGGTGTTTAATCTATGGGTGGACTGCATAAATACATTTAAATAAAAGTACACAATGTATAGAGACATATGCTCACATTAACAGGAATCCTGGCTCTAACCATGTCTATTAACAAACACGCAGTACATTTTTGTATTAAAAGGAGATCACAGCTTAAATTTGGTCAGCAGGTGACTGGCAATGTCTCTTTTACATGGTTCAGTGACAACGAAGTCAGACTATGGAAAAAATTAGGGCATATATAAAAGAAGAAACATATAATGGAAAAATTATCATATGAAAATGTAAATAATGCTATCACAAGAAACCTCAAAGAAGAAGAGCATAAAAGCAAAAAGATTATCTAACTGTGCCTGGACCTGTCCACAGCAAACATGGGGCCCAAACCCCATTAGTTTCTTCACTATTCAAACTTGGAGGGGGAAGGATGTGGATGGGAAGGGGGTTTAGAAACCTGCTGAAACAGACACTGCTGAGAAATAACAGGTTCAGCAGACAATCTCTTTTGCAGGTAGAAGTGCTGTTTCTTTTCTAGTCTGCTTTATTCGGCTCTCCTTTTTTTCAAAGCTGTGCTTTCCCCTGTCACCTCTTCCTGCAGCTCTTCATCCTGCAGAACTGTTCAGCCTCCCCTCCGTGTCTCTCTCGCTTTCTCCCTGTCTAGAGACATACACCAAAATCACTGCAGGCATCTGACTGCTTCCTGCAGCACAGAAAGGAACACTGTGGGTCATCATAACAGCCAAACCCATAAACATGAACCACTGAAAAACCAAACAAATGGAAAAGAAATGCCTCCGTGGAGGTAACTGCCAACAAGACTTGTTCCTTTGCCACAAGGGATGCTCCAGCAAAAGCCTCCATCCCTCATTAAATCAATAAAATCAAGTGTCCTTTATTTTAATCCTCTGCACTGTAATCCAGTAGCAAGGAGAGGGGCCCAGGCTTTTCATCTCATTGTTTCAAAACAGATCATTTGGTTGGAATTGACAAAAGGTTCATTCCTTTACCTTTGTGGAAATGTCAGTAAAAAGGCAGGTGCTGGGCACTCAGACTGGACTCTTTTGCTTCAGTAGAAGAAAAAAAGGAGTGTGTGTGGGGGGGTTGAGGGGTGAAGGTGGGGGGAGGGGGAAGAATCTGTGACAGGCTAACTACATGTACTGAAGCTTTCTAAGACATTTTGTTTAGCTTGATATTGTGCAGCAGTGAGGAGAGGTGGAATCTATCGTGTGCCAGCTGCATGAATCACTGGATTGAAGTCTAACAGCCTCAGATCCTCTTTTATACAGTAGAGAGGAGATTAAAGCAAGGAGCTCATATGTCACAAAATAGAGGTACAATGCAGTTCTGGCTTGCTTAGTGCACTCAGCCAGCATTTGATCCAAATTTAGCCAAAGGGAACAAACGTGTGCTGCCATCCGCCAGGAAGGTGACAAATGCTGGGCTGTAAAATCCAAAATTCCTTTTTTGTTTCCCGAATGTCATCTCTCCTTTGTCAGCTTCATTATGATTGAATCTATGTATAGTCACAGACCAACTGGAAACAAACAAAAACACCCAAACCCTAGCTAAATTATTCTACACCTGCCGCTTCCTAAGCTGTGTAATTGATACAGAGCAGAGGGAAGTTTTGTATATAGGACTTTCAACCTCATTTATTTAACAAGGATTTGCTTGCTGAGTGCTATAGTAAGTATATTCTAGAAGCTGAAAGAGATACATAAGGAATCTAACATACTCTCCTACTTTCCAAAGGAGTCTCCTTGCAGTCTCCTTAAGGAGATAAGATAGACAGACTGATGGATAGACACACCCATACACACACACTCTCAGGAACAAAGGCCGTGGGCATTTTGTTAAATGACTAAATGTGGGAGTGTAAACGGGAAGTGCTATAGAAATCAGAAAAAGTAAACTTAGAGCTAAAGTTAAGAAAGAAAAACAGTGTTTGGAGTACTAAGCACTTTTAGGAATCTTACATGCATGTAACAGAGTGTGTATAAAGTTGGATCATCATCCCCATTTAATAGAAAAGGAAACTGAGGTAGAGAGATAAGTAACTTGCCCAGAATCACGCACTTAATAAGAGCAGGAATTTAAACTCCCAAACGATTACTCTTAGTTACGTCTGCAACCTGCTTGGCAAAGATTGAAAGGGAAACTTTCTGAAGGAGCCATCAACCTGGTGTCTCTCCCCTTTTCTCTTCCTAAGTGAATTCTCCATCTGTTCTCTGTGAAACTTCCAGGCCCTTATCTGTTTCTGTCTCAACCAAATTATCAGCCCCTTTCTGTGTAGTTAGTTTTCCTTCCCCAGACAGACTTTATGATCAAATCAGTAATACAACCTTATTTCTAGAAGAGATCTTACTGGTGGCTTGTCTAAGGTCAAATAGGTTATTAGTTGCAGACATGAGACTACAGTTTGTCTTTGGAGGCTCAGACCAATTTTTCTGACAGTTTTTTTCTGACAGTTCCCTGCCTTGCTCACCTCCACGCTGACCTTCAACATTGACCCCTCAGACCCAGCATACCTATCACACCCCTACTATCTGATTTTCCTTTTGCTTTACAGAGGAAACTTCAAAGAAAGTGGAGAACCATGCATCCCTGGCCAACTGCAACCTCAGGGACTCCAATTGCAAGAGAGAGGACACATCTGCTCGCTGACTGTGCAGTCATCTCTTTTTCAGACTCCCAGGAGCCATTCCAGGCATTCTCTCTTTTTGAGTTTGCAATCCAGTTGGTAAATGATCTCATCCTATATCTTAGTGAGAACATTAACATCATCTGACATGCAATGCCTCATTCTCACCTCAACTTCAATAATAACTTCCAACTTCCTTCCAACTGTCTGTGTTCCCTTACTATCCTTCCCAGTGCCAGAAGAGCTTCCCCTTGCTGGCTTTCCTACTAAATGGTAGGGTCATTGAGGTTTGGCTTTGAGGCTTATGTCTTTCTTAGCCCTCACGGATTTCCCCATTCCAGCCCCAAAGCCCCAGATCCCTATACCACTGCTACATTCCTCAGTCAAATCTGAAGTCCGAGAGGAACCTAATAAACATAGAATTATAAAAATCCTTAAAATGATCAATATTTTTCTCAATATAGGAGCTTTTAATTTTGTTTGTAGAAGAAAGAATCCACATGCTAAAGGAGCACATTTATAATTGTGGGGTTTCAAGCATCATTAAAAGTGACTAAGATGTTTTGGGGGCAACAGTCTTCAAATCACATCACTTCTTGCAGTGGGCCGACTCCTCTGTCTGTACATGTAGTCTCTGCTGATTATCACCTCAGATCTAGATCTTCAACCTGAAGAGCCTCTTCCATTCCTTTTAGCTCAGGACAGACCTTGTTCTCATGGTTCTCTGGCACTTCCTCTAGCTTTTCTCGTCTCTGCCTCCTCACTCTACATGAATACCTTCCCTTTGCCTTCACTTCCAGGATGCCCATGTTCACACTGCTTGATAATTCCTCATCTGATTCTGGTGCAAACTCTAACAATTCTGTTTGTCTCCTCTCTTTTACTGCCCACATTGTAAATTGCATATTCTAAATACCCTCTGCCTCCATTTCTGAGGGCCTGCTCGTTCCTTAAAAGTTTGACTACAAATCAGCAAAACATGTGGCAATTTAAGTCATTATACTTCTCAATTTCTTTTAAAAATTCCATTCTTCTCACAATTCCATCTCCTAAAATAATTCCTAATTCTATTACATCTTCAATCCCTTTTAACACAAATGCTTGTAATGCTGCCCTATCATGCAGAAAAGAAGTGTGTTGGTAACATAATTTTACTACTCATTTAATTTTAATAATGCAACATAATGCTTTGACTACATATAAATGAAAATTAAAGTAACTTATAATAACATAATATGTATCAATATATGGAATCACCATTAATACAATAGATGCAAATGTAGGTCGATACAAATGTGATTCAAATAACAAGAGCAGCACTACTATCAACAATGTGAATTTTTGAACTGATGAATAAGGTTTGGTAAAGATTCAAGCAAAATAAATAATTACACAGTACTGTTGGCCCTCTGTATCTATGGCTTCCACATCTGCAGATTCAACCAACAGTGGATTGAAAATATTTGGTGTGTGTGTGGGGACAATAAAAATATACAAGACAACAATAAAAACAATACAAATAAAAAATACAGTAAAACAATTACTTACATAGCATTTACACTGTATTAGGTGTTACAAGTAATGTAGAGATGATTTAAAGGATACGGGAGGGTGCAGAAGACAGGAATCTATGACACCAACACTGGGCAGGCTCCAGGAAGGCAGAAAACATAGCCAGCTGCCCCACCACCCGCCCTGCCCACACAGAAGTCAAGAAACTGTGCTACCAGCACTGGGGAGGCCTTGCACAGCTTCCATGGAGATGGTCCACAACAGCCATCACCACAGCTAATTCTGTTGCAATGATGGCTCACTGCCACAATAATATCCACAACCACAATGCAGGAGGCCCACTGCATATTTAACTTCATTGACACAAGGAGAGTCACTTGAGGAACCTGGAAAAAGAGGAAGAAATCTTTCTACACAAAGTCCACTCCAGAGTAATAGAAGAAGCAACTGATCTACCAAATGCCCATAAATTAACATACCAGAATTAGGAAAAAAGCATAAAATATGCACCACTAAGGGAATTTAGTAACTGTCAAGTACCAGACCCTAAGAACAGGAAACCCTTGAAATGACTGAAAAGGAATTCCAAATGCTATTTTAAGGAAATTCAGTGAGATAAGAGAGGATGCAGTTAGACAACAAAATGAAACAAGAAAAAATATCCAGGCTATTAAGGAGGAAATTTACAAGGAGATTAATACCTTTAAAAAGAATGTAGCAGAACTCCTGGATCTAAAAGACACATTTAATGAAATACAAAAACACAACTGGGAGCATAAATAGCAGATTAAAGCAAGCAGAAGAAAGAATTTCTGAACTCAAAAATGGTCTTTATGGAATAACCCAGGCAGACAGAAAGGAAGGAAAAAAGAATTCAAAAAAAGGAAAAAAGAATTTCAAAAAATGAAGAAAGTCTAAGAGAGCTAGCAGACAACCTTAAGTGCACAAACATCTGAATAACGGGTGTTCCAGAAGGAGGGGAGAAAGATAAAGGTGTTGAAAATCTATTCAATGAAATAATAATGGAAAACTTCCCAGATATAGGGAGAGAAATTAACCTTCAGATGTAGGAAGCTCAAAGATCCCCAAACAGATTCAATCCAAAAAGACTCTTTCTGAGACACATTATAATCAAACTGGCAAACTCAAAGACAAAGAAAGAATCCTAAAAGCATCAATATGAAAGCATCAAGTCACTTATAAGGGAGTCAGAAAAACAGCAGACTTCTAAACTGAAACTCTATAGATGAGAAGAAAATGGGATGGCATATTCAAAATACTAAAAGAAAAAACCGCCAGACAAGAATACTATACCCAGCAAGGCCATCCTTTAGAAATGAGGGAGAAATAGTGTATTTCCCAGACTAAGAAAAGCTGCAGGAGTTCGTCACCACACAACTAGCCCTGCAAGAAATTCTCAAGGGAGCCCTGCATCTGAAATTTGAAAAAACAATACTCATTACCATGAATACACAAGAAAGAACATAACTTACTGATAAAACACAAATGCTAATTGGAAAGAAAAAAGAAACTAAATCTTACCACCTCAGGAAAAAACCAACAGACATTGAAAATGAATAATAAAAGGGGAAGAAAGGAACAAAAGATATTTAAAACATCTAAACAAGAATAATAAAATGCCAGGAATAAGACAATACCTCTCAATAACAACCCTAAATGTAAATGGATTAAACTCCTCACTTAAAGGACACAGAATGAAGGATTGGATCAAAAAGCTAGAGCCAACTATATGCTGACTTCAGGAGACTCACCTCACCTTTAAAGATCCACACAGACTAATAGCAAAGGAATGCAAAAAGATATATCATGCAAAATGGAAACCAAAAAGGAACAGGAGTAGCTATTCTTATATCAGATAAAATAGACTTTAAAACCAAAAACCATAAAAAGAGACAAAGAAGGCCACTATATAGTGATAAAGGGATCAATCCAGTGCAAAGACATAACAATCATAAATATATATGCACTGAACACTGGAGCACCCGGATATATAAAGTAAACACTATTAAACCTAAAGAAAGAGATAGACCCTAATATGATAATAGTGGCAGACCTTTCATCATCAGACACATCATCCAGGCAACAAATCAGTAGAGAAACACAGGATTTAAACTATAGTTTAGACCAATTGGACCTGGCAGATATCTACAGAACATTTCATCCAACAATGACAGAATATACATTTTTCACATCTGTGCATGGAACATTCTTCAAGATACACCACATGTTAAGTCACGAAACAAGTCTCAATAACTTAAAAAAAAATTGAAATCATCCCAAGTATCTTTTTAGACCACAATGGATTAAAACTAGAAATTAATAACAAGCCCAACTCAGGACTCTATAAAAATACATTGAAATTAAACAACAGGCTCCTGAATGACCTATGGATCCAAGAAGAAATTGAACAAGAAATAAAGAAAATTCTAGAACACAACAGAAATAAAGACACATCATATCAAAACGTGAGGAATACTGCAAAAGCAGTACTAAGAGGGAAGTTTATAGCAATAAATTCTTACATCAAAGAAAAAAAAAGAAAGATTTCAAATGAACAATGTAATGCTTCACCTCAAAGAATGAGATAAACAAGAATGATACAACCCTAAAGTTAGAAGATGTACAGAAATAAGATCAGAGCAGAAGTAAATCATATAGAGACATAAAAAATGATACAAGAGATCAATGAAACAAAAAGTTCATTTTTTAAGATGATGAACAAAATAGACAATTAGCTAGCTTAACAAAGAAAAAAAAAGGAGAAAACCCAAATAACAAAAATCAGAACTGAAAAAGGAGACGTAACAACTGATCCCAGAGAAATACAAAAAATCATTAGAGACTATTACAAACAACTGTGCGCTAATAAATTTGAAAATCTAGAAGAAATCAATAAATTTCTGGATACATATAGTCAAGAGTTGGAACCAGCCCAAATGTCCATCATCAGATGAGTGGATACGGAAAATGTGGTACATCTACACAATGGAATACTATTCAGCTATAAAAACAAATGAAATACTGCCATTTGCAACAACATGGATGGACCTTGAGAGAATTATATTAAGTGAAACGAGTCAGGCACAGAAAGAGAAATACCACATGTTCTCACTTATTGGTGGGAGCTAAAAATAAATAAATAAAATCACACAAACACACACACAAAAAAACCGTGGGGGGGGGAAGAAGATATAACAACTACAATTCCTTGAAGTTGATATGACAAGCAAACAGAAAGGACATTGTTGGGTGGGAGGGAGGAGGTTTCGGTGATGGGCCACAATAATCAACCACATTGTATATCGACAAAATAAAAATTAAAAAAAAAAAAAAAAGTACCAAGACTGAACCAAGAAGACATAGAAAACCTGAATGGACCAATAACAAGCAACAAGATTGAAGCAGTTATCAACAGTCTCCCTACAAAGAAAAGCCCAGGACCAGATGGCTTTACTTCTGAATTCTATCAAACTTTTAAAGACAGATTAATACCAATTCTCTTCAGACTATTCCAAAAAGTTGAAATAGAGGCCATTCTCCCAAAATCATTCTCTGAGGCCAGCATCACCTTGATATCAAAACCAGACAAAGATATAACAACAAAAAAGAAAATTACTGGCCAATATCTCTGATGAACATAGATACATAAATCCTCAACAAAATATTAGCAATCAGAATACAGCAATGCATCAAAAAAATTATGCACTATGATCAAGTGGAATTCATCCCAGGGATGCAAAGATGGTTCAACTTATGCAAGTTAATAAATGTGAAACACCACATCAGCAAAATCAAGGACAAAAACCATATGATTATCTCAATAGTTGCAGAAGAAGCATTCAACAAAATTCAACATTGCTTCATGATGTTGACTCTGAGCAAATTAGGTATAGGAGGAAAGTGTCTTGACACAATAAAAGCCATTTATGACAAGCCCATTGTCAATATCATCATGAATGGCAAAGAACTGAAGGCTTTTCCCTTAAGAACAGGAACAAGACAAGTAGTCTCACTTTCACCACTCCTGTTTAACACAGTGCTGGCAGTACATCCAGATCAATCAGGCAAGAGAAAGAAATGAAGGGCATCCAGATAGGAAAAGATGAATTCAAACTGTCCCTGTTTGCAGATAACATGATCCTATATATAGAAAAAGCTAAAGACTCTACCAAAAAATTCTTAGAGATGATTAATAATTTCAGTAATATTACAGAATATAAAATCATTGCCCCCTAATCAATTGTATTTATATACTCAAATAATGAACTAACAGAAAGAGAAATCAAGAAATTAAGCCCATTTATAACAGTCATCAACCCTCCCCCCCAAAAAACCCCTAGGAATCGTTTAGCAAGGAGGTGAAAGATCACTACAATGAGAACTATAAAACACTATGAAAGAAATTAAAGAAGACACAAAAATATGGAAAGACATTCCATGCTCTTGGATTGGAAGAATCAACATTGTGAAATTGTCCATACTACCTAAGGCAATCTACAGATTCAGTGCAATCCCCATCAAAAATACGAATGACATTCTTCACAGAAATAGAAAAAACAATCCTAACATTCATGTGGAACAACAAAAGACCCCAAATAGCCAAAGAAATCCTGAGAAAATAAATAAATGAATAAATAAAGCCAGAGGCATAACACTACCTGATTTCAAATTATACTACAGAGCTGTAGTAACCAAAATAGCAAGGTACTGGCATAAAAATAGACACTTGGCTCAATGGACCAGAACAGAAAACCCAGAAATTAGCCTACAGACTTACAGCCAACTGGTCTTTGACAAAGGCAATAAGAACATACATTGGGGAAAAGACAGCCTCCTTAATAAACGGCGCTTGGAGAATTGGATATTCATATGCAGAAGAGTGAAACTATACCCGTACCTCTTGCCATATACCAAAATCAACTCAAAATGAACTAAAGACTTAAGTATAAGACCTGAAACAATAAAACTATTAATGGAAAACACGGGGAAATAAAACTATTAATGGAAAACTTCAGGAAGTAGGACTGGGCAAAGACTTTATGAATAAGATCCCAAAAGCACAAGCAAGAAAAGAAAAAATAAATAAATAGGATTATATCAAAATAAAAACCTTCTGCATAGCAAAGGAAACAATCAACAGAGTGAAATGACAACCTACAGAATGGGAGAAAATATTTGCAAACTATACATCCCACAGGAGATTAATATCCAGAGTATACAAGGAACTCAAACAACTATACAGTAAAAAAAACAAATATCCCAATTAAGAAATGGGCAAAGGAGATGAATAGACATTTTTCAAGGGAAGACATATGAATGGAAAACAGATACTTAAACTAATGTTCTGATCACTAATCATCAAGGGATTGCAAATTAAAACGACATTGAGATATCTCACCCCAGCTAAACTGGTCATAATCCAAAAGACTGAGAATAACAAATTCTGGCAAGGATGGGAGAGAAGAGAACTCTCCTATGCTGCAGATGAGACTGTAAATGAGTACAGCCAGTATGGAAAACAATATGGAGTTTTCTCAAACAACTACAGATATATCTACCATATGATCCAGTGATCCCACTTCTAGGTATATACCCAATGGAATGGAAATCATTATGTTGAAGGGATACGTGCATTTCTATGTTCATCACAGCTCTATTTACAATAGCCAAGATATGGAATCAACCTAAATGTCCATCAACGGACAACTGGATAAGGAAAATGTGGTATATATATATACACAATGCAATACTGTTGAGCCATAAAAAAGATACAAATTCTTCCATTCACAGCAACATGGATGAGTTTGGAGAAAATTATGTTAAGTGAAACAAGCCACACACAGAAGGAAAAATACTGCATGTCCTCACTCATAAGAGGGAGCTAAGAGAGAAAGAAGAAAGGAAAGAAAGACCACAGTAGTGTGTTGGACTTGCAGAGGGAGAGAACATACCTATGGCTGTGGGTGAGAGGGGATGAAGGAGGGGAAGGGATGTCTGTGAGAAGTTGGGGGGGCGGCACAGGGAATAACTGCAATATGAGGTAATGGGCATGCTGATTGTATTGATCTGATCATCAGATCTTGGGCACAGGTGGTGACAGTCAGCTTTTTACCCCATGAATACACATAATCAATAAAAAGAAAAAGGTAGCTATATATATATATATATATAAATAAAGTATGTGGGAGAATGTGTGTCGGTTATATGCAAACCCTATGCCATTTTATATGAGGGAAGAATCCATGGATTTTGGTATTCTTAGAGATCCTGGAACCAATCCCCTGTGGATAACTAGAGATGACTGTAGCTGCATTTCTGGAAAATTTGGTGTGCTTAAGAGTATGCAAAAATCTTTGTGCTTTTATGAAAAAGTTTAGGTCCTAAAGTAATTTTAAACAGATTTCATTTTACATGTATGGATGTCCATGAGTAATTCACAAGTTTGCTTGATGTAAGACAATTCTTCATTATATGGGACTGTCATAAACATCACAAGTTGTCTATCTTCTTCTCCTCCTCTGAAACACAATGTAAAAATATCCTTTAGTATTGCTGTCAACCCAGATTTTCTAAAGTACCCTTTAACTGGCAGTGGTTCTCTTAAGAACCACTGTTCTATGTTATCTTATCTTTAACTCAAGTGGCGTTTGTATGAATTCTTTCTATACGCTTGATATAAGTCATTTGTGAGGTACATGCTTTGAAAATATTTTCTTCCAGACTGTGGCTTGCCCTTTCCTTTGCATAACAGTACATTTGAAGGGACAAACATTTTGTAAATTGATGAAGTCCTGTTTACCAATTTGTTTTCTTTTTAAGCTTCATGCTTTTTGTATTTATACGAAATTTTTGCCTATCTCAAAATAAGAAAGATTTTGGGGAGTTTTGTACTTGTAGCTCTTACATTTAGGTTTATTACCCCTTTTGAGTTCATTTTTATATACGATGTATGTTAAAGATTGAGGTTTGTGTGTGTGCATGTGTGTATGAATAGCCAACTGTTATAGCACCATCTGTTATAGAGATTCTTCTTTCCCACATTGAATTACCTTGGCACTTTTGTAAAAAATCAATTGACCATATAAGTATGGTTCTATTTCTAGACACTATTCAGTTTCACTGATCTATGTGTCTATCATTACCTTAATACTACACTCTCTTGCTTCTTGGAGCTTTATAGTAAAACTTGAAATAAGGTAGTGCGAATCTTCCAACTTTGTTCCTTCACATAAATTGTAGAATTGACTTGCTGATTTCTCAAAATAGTCTGTGTTGATTCTATAGAACAGTTTGGGGAGCACTCATTAGCATCTTGAGTTTTTCAATTCATGAACATATTATAGTTCTGCATTTATTTAGGCCTTTTAAATTTTTCTCTCCACAATTATAAGTTTCAACATACAGGTCTTGCATCTATTTTGGTAAATTTATTCATGATATTCAATGCTATTGTAAATAGTATTTTTAAAATTTTCAATTTCTAATTGCTGGTTGTCAGTACATAGAAATACAATTGATTTTTGTGTATTGGTTTTATGTCACACAACCTTAATAAATTTACTTATTAGTTCTAGGAGCTTTAAAAAAAAAAAGATTCCTTAGAATTTTCTGTACAAACAATCACGTCATTTGTGAATAAAGACAGCCTTGCTTATTTCTTCCCAATCTGTAGGTTTTTACTTCATTTTCTCACTTTGTTGTATTGGCTAAGACCTCTAATACTGAATGTTGAAGAGATAGCAAATATCTTTGCCTTGTTCCTGGTAATAGGAGGAAAGCATACATCATTTTGCCATTGAGTATGATTTAGCTGCAGGTTGTACATAGATGCTATTTATTAGGTTGAGTAATAGTTTACAGACTGTTTTTAAATCATGAATAGGTGTTGAATTTTGTCAAATGCATTTTCTGCATCTACTGAGATGATTATATAGTTTTATTGTTTTTATATGTTCTTGGGTTAAATTTGTTACAATTTTGTTAAAGATTTTTTAATCTATTTTAATTAAGGAGATTGGTCTGAATTTTTCTTTTTTAAAAAACATCTTATTATGATATTGGTATCAGAATAATACCGGCCTCATAAAATAAAACTCTTTTCTGTTTTCTGGGAGAGTTTGTACAGAATTGCTATTAATTCTTTCTTCAATGTTTGGTATAATTTCACAGTTAGACCACGTGAGCCCAGTGTCTTATTTTTGGAAGATTATGAGCTAAGAATGCAATTTCTGTCAAAGACATGGGGATATGCAAGTTATTGATCTATTTTTTTCTCAAGTGAGCTTTGGTGGTTTGTGTCTTCTAAGAACTTTGTCCTTTTCATCTAAGTACCAAATTGATTGGCTTGAAAATGTTCATAATATTCTTTTATTACTATTACCATGTTTGTTGGATTTGTACTGATGTTTTTCTCTTTTTTTATAATAATGGTAATTTGTATCTTATATATGTTTTTCTGATTTACCTTGCTAGAGGTCTGCTAATTTTTATTGATATTTTCAAAGAAATGGCTTTTGATTTCATTTGGTTTAAACTTTTAATTTGTTTTCTGATTATTTTTGTTTGTTCTTTTATTTTTAATCATTTGCTTTCTTCTGCTTTTTTTTTTTTTTTTTTTTTTCGTGACCGGCTCTCAGCCAGTGAGTGCACCGGTCAGTCCTATATAGGATCCGAACCCGCAGCGGGAGCGTCGCTGCGCTCCCAGCGCAGCACTCTACCAAGTGCGCCACGGGCTCGGCCCTCTTCTGCTTTTTAAAAAATAATTTTTTTCTTTTTCTAGCTTCTTGCAGAGAAGCTAAAATTATTGATTTGAGAAATTTCTTCTATTCTAATATAAGCTTTTAGAGCTCTAAATTTTCTTCTCAGCATTGCTTTATCTACATCCCACTAAATGCTGCTGCATTGTATTTTTTATTTAAATTGAGATCAATATATGTTCATATAAATTTATTGATTTATGGGTAATTTAGAAGTTTTTTAAAAAAATACCAAATATTTGGAGGCTTTTTCAGTAATTTTTCTATTATTTATTTCGGTGTAATTCCATTGCAGTCAGCAAATGTACTTTGCATGATTTCAGTCCTCTTAAATGTATTGATAGCTACCTATGGTACAGAATATATATTGGCAAGTTTTCCATTTGCACTTGGAAAGAATTTGTATTCCCCTGTTTGGTGGCATGTTGTAGAAAGTTACTTTAAGTCGATTAGTTTCATGTTTTTCTAGTCTTTTCTATACGTACTGAGTTTTTGTTTACTTCTCTTGATCACTGATAGCAGAATGTTGATACTTCAGAATGCTGACATTTCTTTTTAGCCATGGTGATTACTTCTGAAATATTTGTCCAATATTAATTTAGCTATTTAATTTTCTTTTGATTAATGTTTGTATTTTATATCTTTCCCCTTGCTTTTTATTTTAACTTATCTGTATCATCATAGTTAAAGCAGGTTTATTATATACAGCATATAGTTAGGTCTTGCTTTTTAAATTCTATCTGATCTATTTAGCATTTAGTTTGAGCATTTAGACCATTTACATTTAATGTATTTGTTGATATGATTGGGTTTTAACCACCTTTCTATTTGTTTCATTTGCTATTTGTTTTTCCCCCTCTTATTTTGTTGTCTTCTACTGTATTAATTGAGTATTTTTTATGATTCTTTTTACCTCCACACTTGGCTCATTAGTTTTATTCTTCATGAATAACTTTAATTT
The DNA here is from genome assembly GCF_027409185.1 of Cynocephalus volans. Taxonomy (NCBI): domain Eukaryota; kingdom Metazoa; phylum Chordata; class Mammalia; order Dermoptera; family Cynocephalidae; genus Cynocephalus; species Cynocephalus volans. The sequence continues at coordinate 139,690,313 of NC_084464.1, forward strand.
AACTTTACTACATTTCTGGAAATTAATTACCCCATTTTTGTTTGTCTGAAAAAAAAGAGTCTTTATTTCGTCTTTACTTTTGAATGAGATACTTTCTGGAAATAGTATTCAAAATTGACAGATTTTTCTTTCCTTTGAGTATTTTAGTGTTTGTTATCTGTCCATTGTCCCCTGGCCAGTGTTGCTTTTGATGAGAAGTCTGCTGTCTTTATTATGTTTATTCCTTCATAACGTGTCTTTTCTTCTCTGACTGCTCTTCAGATTTTCTCTTCATCTCTGGTTTTCAGCAATTGTAAAGTTTCTTGGTATGGTTATCTTTATATTTCTTCTTTGTGTTTATTGACCTTAGATTTGTGGATTTACATAGTTCATGGTTTTCATCAAATTTGGAAATTTTTTGGCTATTAGTTCTTAAAATATTTTTCAAAGTCATCTTCTTTGTTTCTAGTACTCCATTTATATGTATGTTCATCTGTTTGATATTCTCTCCTCAGTTACTAAAGATTTATGTTTTTATGGCTTTTTTATTTTTCATTTTTTTGATTTATTTTAGGTTCTTTCTATTATTATGTTTTCAACTGACTAATCATTTCTTTTACAGTTACTGTTAGTCTTATCCTATTTCTTTTTAAAATTTCAGATATTGCATTTTTCACTTCTGGAAGTGTTGGCCTTAGTTTTTAAAATCTCTTCCATTTTGTACTGTATTGCTTTCATGTTTTCCTCTGTTATCCTTAATATATGGAACATATATATGAGTTATTTTAAATTCCTGGTCTGTTGACTTTATTATTTGTGTCATATCTGTCTATGTTTCTATTGCTTTTTTCTTCCCGGTTATGGGTCATATTTTCCTACTTCATATTCAGGTCTGATAATTTTTTACTACACATCAAACACTGTTAATATTATGTTAATAGATGCTGGATAATTTTTAAAAAATTTTTAAAAACTTGTTCTGGTACACATTTGCTTGGAATCAATTTGATAGTTTTTAGGCCTTCTTTAAGTTTTCTGAGGGGTGGTTGAGGTGTAATCTAGAGTAGCCTTTGGTCTAAGGCTAATATAGTCCCATTACTAAGATAATAGCCTTCCAAGAACTCTACACAATGCTCTGTGTCTTTCTTCTTTGGCTGGGAGAAACACAAACTATTTCCAGTTTTGTATGAGCTCTAGATGTTGTTTAGTCTACTGTTTCCAGTAAATTTTTCTTCAGTCTTGGGTTGTTTCTGCTCATATATGTGCAGATCAGTACTCAGATCTTAGGAATCCTTAATTCAGTAACCCTCTGCAGTTCTCTGGAGGGATCCTCTGCAGTTTCCTGGAACACTTTCTCAGTGTCCTCTCTACTGTTCCACCCAATAAATTTCTATTATTGGGAAATTTGACCTATTTTAACTATCTGGACTACAGGTAGTAATGTGAAAGTAATTGTAGAGCTCACATCATTTATTTCCTTTCTCTCAGGGAGTATAGTCTAGAAGTGCATGCTGTCGAATATTTCAAAATTCTTCTTTCCTATTTTTAATTGTTTAAGATAAGAGGGTAAATCTGGTTCCTGTTAATCCATCAAAGTTAGAAACAGACTTCTTAACTATCTTTGAAGGACTCATAAATTCATACAAGTGCGATATTTACATTTATGAAACTGTCTCCTAAGGATGAACCTCAGTCTGTGATCTCTCACTTAGGCATATTGCCAGATGTCCAGTCTACATTGGTCAATTCCACATGAATTTCTTCCTCTCTTGTCAAAGTTGACATTTCTGATACTTGACCTACCTCCCAATCTAATCCCCTTTCCTTCTACCTTGGGTCTGCCAAAAGTGCTATTATATTTTACCAGATATTCAGGCTCTCAGCTTTGAAGTTATTTTTGAATTCTTAAATTTCTTGACTGCCCATGTCTTATCTGTTAAGAAGTCTTGAAAATTATTTAAAAATTTTACATATACTTTGCTCTACTGATATTCATTGCCACCACTGTATTCAAGATGTTTATTATCTCATGTCTTCACTATACAGGTATTTTATAACTAGGTCTTCACTCTAGTTTCTCCCCATACCAACTCAACTTGCATCAAATATCATTCATTACCTACACATGAGGGGCCTTCAAAAAGTTCATGGAAAGAAGTTCATGTAATTCAATTTTTCCATGAATTTTTTGAGGTATCTTTGTATGCTTACAAAACAGAGTGAAAAATACTTAGATTGGAATATTTGTCATAAATAACACAAGTCTAACTAACTTTTCATAACTTATCTCCGTTCCTACCCAGCACAATTCCCAGAATACTCGAGTACATGGTTTTTCCTCTGTGTTATAAACATGTCATGCTAATTTAGGCATCCATGACCTTCCTCACAGTATCCTTACTGCTTTGAGTTTACATCCTCATTTTTCTCTGCCTTTCTTAATATCATTTATTACTGTAAATTTCATTTAAACTTCTACTTGTGATAGAAAGATTCTAATATTGATCTTTCTTGAAGATTAAGACATTTCTTCTTTGCTTCTCAAATCAACATTTAATCACACAATGATTTAGAATATTAGTCATTGGTTTGGTATGATCTTCCATATACTCCCAGTCATTATATTAAACCAGTCACATCTATGCTGTTACCTGACAGCATGTATAGCAGGCGGGAGGCCAGGCTCTGACCTTGCAGTTTCTGGTCTTGAATTGCCCTCACTCCTTCCCTTAGCCTGTATTACTTTTCCCTCTTGCCCTTTTCATTAGGCTCTTTATTTATTATTGAGATAAGTGTATCAAACTGAGAAAGGGAACTGTCACTTATTTGTAATAAGAAAGTAAAGTGACTTATTTTATATATACACAATCATGGATACTTCAGAAAGTTCATGGAAAAATAAAATTAAAAGATCATACTAATCTTTTCATGAACTTTTTGAAGTACTGCATATATGTGGCTGGTAAAATACTCTAAATAAAATTCCAAAAAGAGTTCCAAACCTTTCTAAGGCTATGGTAGAAGATGAATATGTATATATATTCCCAAGGACCCTGTTGTTCAGCACTTTCTTCTTGGAAGATGCATAGATATAGTGATTAAAAGTGTGCTCATGGGCTTGTCTAGGTTCAAATCTCAGCTCTGATGCTTATGAGATGTGTGACCATAGGTACTTTGCTTCTTTATATATAAGATGAGCATAATATTAATCCCTACTTCACAAAGTTGTTGTGAGTTTTAAATGAAATAATCTATGTGTCAAGTGGGCCGATGAAAGGAAAAAGTCATGTTTGGAGACATTTTCAATCTGTTCTTATTTGGCAAAATGAGACATTTTTTTATGGAGATGGAAAGAGTTTGGTTATGTTGATTCAGAATAGATTTTAATTCTGGCCAACATTCAAAAGTTTTTGACTCTTGAAAACAACAGCTGGGGAAGACATTAAAAATTCACTGTAAGTAAGAGCGAGTTCATATAATTTAGTCAACTTTTTGACTCAGCTTTGTCCCTCTGTCCTTTCTGTTTCCCACTCACTGTTCTCCAACTTCTCTTAGGCTGATCTTATCACTGGTTTAGTCTCACAAGCTCCAGCAAATTTTAAATCCCCAATGTGACTCTCATACACACATGCATGTGTGTGTGTATTAGGTATATATATATATATACATATATGTGTATATATATATATATATACATACATATATGTATATATATATATACACACAAATATACATAGAGAGAAATTGTTTTGAATCTTATTGATATACAGACAATTGATTCAAAAAAAGAAAGATAAATTTAGTAAAATCTGTTATTTAAGCATATTGGTGTATAAACATTCTTCTACAATTCTTTCCTTGATTTTCTTCTTTACACTTTTAACTGCATTTAAATGAACATGTTTGCCTAGATGTAATAATCATCTTTCTACAATGCTCTATGGTCTCTACAGGCTGGCTTCTGACTATGTCATGTGTATCATAATCTCCTATCATGAAAATGAATATTCAGCTAAGCATCTGTCCACTGCTGATCCATTAGCAGTACCTTGACCACATAATCATAATTCTAACCAGGAGAAGTTTAAGTAAAGACTGTTTCAATCAAAAATTCAAAATTTTAGAGAGGCATAATGCTTACCAGAAATGACATCTAGGTCATCACTTCTAATTTTCATGTTCCTATTTTTGTTTTCACCTCATATTGTTTCATCAAACCATCATCAAGCACTAGTGATTAAGTGTTCTCCCTGCTAACAGCTGTGTTAGAATTTTGATGATATAAATTAATTGCTTATGGTTCCAGTCATTTGGAAATTTTCTGAAAGGTATTGCTTCCCAGCCATTTTATATTTTTATGTGAAACCATGTTAAATGTTAAAATATGTGGTGAAATCCCATTCAACCATAGTTTTATTTTTATTTATTTAGTCTACAGATAAATCTTGGGGCATAGTTTAATAATTCCACAGCCTTTTCATCAGTCAGTGATACACAGTTTGGGGACGACTCACTGCTCATAGGCAGATACTCTGGTATATCAAAAGATGTATTGGAAGTAATATTAAAAAAAAATAAAGTTCCAAATTTGGGACTGACCCAACTAAAGAATAAATCAGGGTTTATTCAATGATATATCAAGAAATCATTATTCCTACTTCTATTGTGATGTTTTGTCACTATTATATGCCAGTTACTATGGTTTATATGCATTATTTCATTTACTTATCATAACATGAATTAAACATTATTTTCTCCATGCTTTAGATAGAAAATGAAAACTTAGAAAATTTACATAAGTGACAGAACAAGGATTCTAATGCAGTTCTACTTAATTATGAAACCTGAACATGAGAGTTGATTGTGTATAGGATCATCCCCTCCTATGGTACAGCAGAAATAAGGTCAAGCATGTGCTTTGATATGGGATCAATAACAGCAACTGGCATCCACAGAGTGCTTTACAGTTTACGTGGCATAGCCACATATTTATTTTCTTCAAACCTCTCATTATTACTGTGAGATAGTGTTATTATTATTGCATTCATTTTACAAATGACAAAATTGAGGAACAGGGTTGCTGCATAAATTGCTTAAGTTTGCAGAGCTGGTAACACAGACCCTTGATGAAACTCAGGTCTGACTCAAAGTCCCCTTACTATTTTGGCTACATTTCATTACTTTCAAATGTAAACATAACAGTTAACAAAATCAAGCGTCTATGCCCGTGTGTGCTAGATATAAATTTAAATTGTCATTATTTATTTCCTTTTTGTAAATAAATGGACCAAAAAAAAAAAAAAACTTGGTAGTCTTTGAGCTTTATGACACCTAAATGGTCCATGACAAGGTCAAAAAATCTCTGAATTATAAAAATAAATGATTTATCAGGACCTGGCTCTTGGTCTGGCCTCGGTATCCTGATAGAAAAATTAAAATGGGGAGAGCTATTGCTTAAAGAGAAATGTCACAGGAGAACCTTTGACCTGAATCCCACAAAGGAGTTAGGAGGAATATAGAACTGAAATTGGAACTATCAGATTTCCTCAGGCACAGGATTAAGCTGTGACAATTTTATCCAGAGGTGGACTAGGTATTTTTTCTCTATTGTGATTTATGAGGTACAAGAAATAACTTTCCTCTATAGAATTACCTTTGCCATTTGCAGTGACTGCTATCCTCATCATTAGACTTTGTTTTTATCGAGTGGAGGTATTAGCTCCATAAAACTCCATAAAAGTACCTTCTTCCCTCCATGAAAATGAATATTCTATATTAATCATTATCAGGTTATTTTTAGTAATAAGTAGCAAGGGAGAAGAGCACATAGACTAATGTAGGGGAAGGAGAGAGAAAAGCCAGAAAGCTATGCATTTTTTTTATTGGAGGGCTAGGACTAATTTTGGTACTGGGAGACCTTTATTCATTCATTTAGTCATTCAACAAACATCCAGTAAGAGCCTGCCATGTGCAAGATGCTGTTCTAGGTGGTGACACACAGCACCACTAGCTATGAGCCTGTATTCTCGCAACCAGTAATAATAGTGGGATAGCTGCACATGCTAATCTCCCTTCCTCCACCATAGCTTTCTGAAAGAATATCTTGAAGGACTGCAAACCTGAAGTATTTTGCATCAAATGCATTTCACCTGAAAAGGCGAGCAAGGAGCAAAATGAGCCTGGAGGGAAGGAATATTTTTTTCTTTTTGTTTATTTTTCTTCTCCTTATTTCTGGGCAGAGTGGAGGCTCCAGAGTGGAAAGCAGCAAATAGTGGTGGAGTGGACTCTAAACATTAGAGCAGAGGATGTGTTTGAGAAAAGCTGTGGGTGCTGAAGAGGACTTGAAATAGATGCTATAAAGGAAGAGAAAGATTAGTCAAAAGCCAAGGCAGGAGTTGAAGGCAGAGAAGGTCTGAGAGTGAAGTGCAAGGCACAGGGCAGCACACAATGCCTTAGGGAGGAGGCATGGAGAGCAACGGCCCAAAGGTGGAGAGATACTCCTGTTCTTCCAGTAGCTATGATAAGGCAGTGGTCATATCCTGATGAGATGGAAAGAGACCAGAGAGTGTAAGATATTTAATTGTATACAGACTGTAGATCAAATGACAATTGATTACATTGTGTAATGTTGAATATACTAGTTATCCTGATTTGAGCATCACATGTTACACACAGGTATTGATATTCAACTCAGTACCCTACAGATATGTACAATCAACTACGTTTCAATAAAAAAAAAGGAGACAGTTCACATTATTTTCTTTTACAATTGCTTGTTTCCAAATACTTTGTGGAGGGTGTGCAAGAGAGTCGTATCAGATAGTCTAGCATATTATGTCAGGAGCCACTGGGGGCTAAAGCCAAACAATGTAAGAGGACACCTCTTCCTCTTGGGAGGTTCCTCAATGTAACTCAGGTTCCTTTTATGCCAAGATTATTTCTTACATAGGGGTGCACAGGTGCCAATGTCTTCTGCTGGCAGGATTGATTACACAATGAGACTTTCGCTCTTGGGAGATATTTCTCCTGTTTTTTGACGTGTCCAAGGAGATAGAACAACAAGATGGTGAATCAGAAGGGGGAGACACAGACTTGAATTTTGAGAATGGATTTTATAGACTTGAAAAGAAGTATATTGTGCAATAAATACAGCTTAAAGCACCAATTCCCAAAGTGTGATCTGGGGCCTCCTGGGGTTCCTCAAGATGATTTTGGGGGTGCATAATGTCAAAACTATTTTCATAATAATATTAAGATGTTATTTACTCTTTTCAGTCATTCACTCACAAATGGTTGGTGAAATTTTCCAGTGGCTTGACAACATGTCTATATCACAGCAGATTAAATGCAGAAGCAGATATAATCCAGCTGGGTTCTATTACGCAAGAAATTTAAGAAATCTGTAGAAACAATGCCACTTTTCTCACTATTTTTAATTTTTTTAGGAGATGGTTATAAAAAATAGTATCAGGTAATGTGTTTTGTAGCTATTAGAAATAAATTACATAGCTAAGATTTTTTTCACATTCTCAGTTTTAATTTCTGCTGTGAAACACATAAACAAAAGCTCTTTGGGATCCTCAATGAATTTTGAGTGCACAAAAGGGTCCTGTGACCCAAAAAGTTTGCGAACTGCTGCCTTAGAATATTAGAAAAACGAGTCCAGACATTTTTTAGAAAGTGAGAGAAAAAAAATCATAAATTGTTTTTCATTTTTCCTTAAAAATCAATTGAAAAATGACAAAAAGAGTGAGAAACAAAAATGGATGCTCTATTTTCAACAAAACTATGGATACCTCAAATTATGAACTAAGACATATGAAGAATGACAGCTAAGTATTGTAACATGTGGACTAGTGTCAGAAAAGAAAAAGTAACATCACAGATGGCTGCTGCTGGAGACCTCAGGCAGAGATGGCGGAATATGCAATTCTCCTGATAGCACACCCTTATTTTTTTCCTCTATTGCAGTATAATTGGTATACCATAGCATTTATCTGTTTAAAATGTACAATTCAATGACTTTTAGTATATCCACAAAATTGTGCTGCCATCACTACTGTCTAATTCTACAGTATTTTTGTCATCAAAAAGAAACTCATACCCATTAGCAGTCACTCCCAATTTCCCCCAACTATTCGTCTGCTTTCTATCTCTATGGATTTGCTTATTCTGGACATTTTATATTAATGAAATCATACAATATATGACCTTTTGTGTCTGAGTTATTTCACCTAGCATGTGCTCAAAGGTTATTCATGTTGTGGTATATTTCCGTTCCTCATTCATTTTTATGGCTGAATGATACTCCATTGTATGGATATACCACATTTCACTGATTCATTAATCAGTCAGTGAACACTTGGGTTGTTTCTAATCTTTCACTACTGAAAAATGCTGCTATGATCATTTGAGTTCAAGTTTTTGCATAAACATGTATTTTAATTCTCATGTGTATAAATTTAGGAGCAGAATTTCTGGGTCTTATGGTAACTCTATGTTTAACTTTTTAGGGAACTGCCAGGCTCTTTTCCAAAGCAGATAATGCCAGTTTAAATCCCTCAAGAGCAGTATTTCATCAAGGTTTTGACTTGCTTTTCTCTCTTTTTATATGCTTATTGGCCATTTGTATATCTTCTTTGGAGAACTGTGTATTCAAATCCTTTGCCTGTTTTAAAAATTTTGTTATTTGTCTTTTTATTATTGGGTATAATAATTCTTTGTACATTTTAAATACTATTCACTTAGATGTACGTTTCGCAAATATTTTTTGTCATTCTGTGTGTTGTACTGTCATTTTCTTGATGGTCCCCTTTGCAGCACAAAAGTTTTTAATTTTCATAAAGTCCAATTTGTCAAATATTTCTTTTGTTGCTTGAGCTTTTGGTGTCATATATAAGAAATCATTGCCTAATACAAGATCACAAAGACTTATGCCTATGTTTCCTTTAAGAGTTGTAGACGTTTACGTATATAGTTTTAGTTATACACATTTAAATCTTTGATTCATTTTGAGTTATTATTTGTGTATGTGTGAGGTAAGGAGTCCAAATTTATTATTTTGTATGAATATCAATTATTCCAGCCACTATTTGTTGAAAAGACTGTTATTTCCCTCATTGGATTATTGCAATACTCTTGTTAAAAATCAATTACTATAAATGTAAAGGTTTTTTCTCCCTGGACTTTCAATTGTATTCCATTGACACATGACAGTGCCACACTGTACTGATTATTGCTGCACTATAGTAAGTCTTGAAGTCGAGGAGTGTGAGTCCTCCAACTTTGTTCTTCTTTTTCAAGATTGTTTTGGCTATTCTGGGTTTCTTGAATTTCCTTATAAATTTTAAGATCAGTGTATCCATTTTTACAAAAAGAGCAGCAGAAATTTTGATAGGGGTTGCATTGAATCCCTATTAGGAATAATTGCCATCTTATCAATTGTGGTTTTTGTCCTTTATTCTATTACTATGGTGTATTATGTTGATTACTTTTCACATGTTGAAACGATCTTGCATTCTTGGGATAAATTTTATTTGTTCATGTTGTATAATCTTTTATGTTTCTGAATTCAATTTGTTAGTATTTTGTTGAGGATTTAGTGTCTAAATTTAAAAGGTAGATTGGTCTCAAATTTTTATGTGATGTCTTTGGTTTTGGTATCAGGATAGTACAGGTTTCATAAAATGATCTGAGAAGTGTTCCTTTCTCTTTCAATTTTGAAAGGGTTTCTTTGGTGTTTGTGAAGAATTGGTGTTAATTTTTCTTTAAATATTTGGAGAATTCACCAGTGAAGCCACCTTGTCTTACAACTTATTTTTGTGAGAAGTTTTTGATTAATCTTTCAGTTCAATCTCATTACTTGTTATAGTTCTATTCAGATTTTTAATTTATTTTTAGTCAGTTTCAGCATTTTGTATCTTTTTAAGAATTTGTCTGTTTCATCTATGTTATCTAACTTGTTGGCATGCAATTGTTCGTAATATTACCTCATAAATCTTGTTAATTTGGTATGGTCAGTGGTAATATTCAGTAAATACCAGTAAATTACATTCCTGATCTTTGTAATTAGTTGGTCACCGTACCTAAAAGTTTACAATTTTTTTGGTTGATCTTTTATAGACTTTTTGTTTCATTGATTTTCTCTATTATTTTTTAATTCTCTATTTAGTTTATTTTTCTTCTAATATTTATTATTTCCTTTTTTGTGCTTTTTTTGAACTTAATTTGCTCTCCGAATTCACCTGTAAGCATTACTTTAGTTACATCCTGTACATTTTGGTTTGTTGTGTCTTCATTTTCATTCATCTCAAAGTATTTTCTAATTTCTCTTGTGATAGCTTCTTTGACCCATTGGTTATTTAGGTGTGTGCTGTTTAGTTTCCACAGGTTTGTGAATTTCCCAGAATTCCTTTGTTATTAATTTTTAATTTCATTCCATTTTTATTGAATAACATACTTGGCATGATTTAAATCCTTTTAAATTTATCAACTTGTTTTACAGCCTAATATATGGTTTATCCTGGAGAATGTTTCATATTACTTGAAATAAAATATATATTCTGTTGTTCTGGATGTAGTGTTTTATAGACATCTATTAGGTCTAGTTAGTTTACAATGTTGTTCAAGTCTTATTTGTTGGTCTCCTGTCTAGTTGCTCTACCCATTATTGAAAGTGGACTATTGAAACCTTCAACTATTTTCATTGAATTATTTATTTCTCTCTTTAATTATGTCAATTTTCACTTTGTGTATTTTGGGGCACTGTTGTTAAGTGAATATATGTTTTAATTGTACTATCTTAATGAATTATTTTACCTTTTATTATTATAAAATGTCCTTCTTTATCGCTAACCATAATTTTTTTGTCTTCAAGTCTATTTTGTTGAATATTTGTCTAGCCACTTTAGATTTTTGTTCATGGCTGTCTGCATGATATATCTTTTTCCATCCTTTTGCTTTCAACTGATTTGTGTCTTTGAATATAAAGTCTGTATTCTGTAGACAGCATAGAGTTTGCTCGTGTTTTTAATCCATTCTGTTAATCTTTCCCTTTGATTGGAGTATTTAATCCATTTACTTTTAACATAATTACTAACAAGATATGTTTTATATCTGCCATTTTGCTATTTGTTTGCTATATGTCATTTCTTCTTTATTCCTAATTTTCTTCATTACCATCTTCTTTTGTGTTGAATAGGTTATTTTCTAGTGTACTATTTTAATTTTCTTGTTTCTGTTACTATGTATTTTTGACTTATTTTCCAGGTTAACACCTAACTTATAATAATACTGTTCATTCCATAGTGTACAAAAACTGTGCTTCTGTATAGCCCCAACTCCTCCCCCTCCTCTCCTTTTTGCTGTTATTATAACACAATTTACATTGTATGCCTATCAATACACATTTATAATTATTGCTATATTCAGTTGTCTTCTAAATAAAATAAGAGCAAAGAGTTTCACTTATACTGTCTTTTATATTTGCCAATGTAGTTGCCCTTATTTCTTCATGTGGATGTGAACTACTGTCCAGTGTCCTTTTATTTTAGACTGATGTAGTCCCTTTGGTATTTGTTACAGGACAGATATGCTAGCAACAAATCTGCTCAGGTTTTTCTTATCTGGGAATTTTTAATTTCTCCTTTTTTGAAGGATAGCTTTGTCAGATGTAGAATTCTTTGTGGATAGACTCCCCCCGCCCCCCCAGCACTTCGTATATGTCATTTCACTGCTTTCTGATCTGCGTGTTTTCACATAAGAAATCAGTTGATATCTTACTGTGCATCTCTTGTAGGTGATGAGTTGCTTTTCTGTTTTTGCTTTTGAGATTCTCTCTGTCTTTCAACATTTTGATTATGATGTGTTTAGGTCTGAATTTCTTAGAGTTTATCCTGTTAAATTTCAGGAAACTAATTTGAGTTTCTTGGATGTATAGGTTAATGTTTATGTATATATTCTTTCTACCCTTTTCTCTATCACTGTTTCTTCTGAGACTTCCTTTATGTTGATATGCTTGATGGTGTCCCACAGGTCTCTGAGACTCCATATACTTTTTTCATTCTGTTTTCTTTGTTTCTCAGACCAAATAATCTCAACTGACCTATCTTCATGTTCACTGATTCTTGCATCTGCCAGCTCAAATTTACCATTGAGGCACTCTGGTTAATTTTCAGTTTTGTTCATTGTACTTTTCAACTCCAGATTTTCTATTTGATTTTTTTTAAGTATAATTTTTATCTCTTTATTAACATTCTCTATTTGGTGAGACAACATTTTAATGCTTTTCTTTAGTTTTTTATATCTGGTTTCTTTTAATTTTTTGAATATATTTAGAATACTTGATTTTAAATCTTAATCTAGACAGCTTAATATGTGGACTTCTTGAGGAAAAGTTTCTATTAAACATAGTTTTTTGCTTTCTGTTTATGAGCCATATGTGCTCATTTATTCTCATGTCTCATAATTTTTGTTAAAAAACTGGACATTTGGGCCAGCCTGTGGCTCACTAGGGAGAGTGTGGCGCTGGTAATGCCGAGGCCATGGGTTCGGATCCTATATAGGGATGGCTGGAGCGCTCACTGGTTGAGTGTGGTGCTGACAACACCGTGCCAAGGGTTGCGATCCCTTTACTGGTAAAAAAAAAAAATAAATAAAAATAAAAATAAAAATAAAAACTGGACATTTAAAATAAAATAATATTATGTTCAAATATGGAAGTAAAATTCTCCTCCTTACTTAGGGTTTGTTGTTTTTGCTGTTTATTTTCTGAATGACTCCCTGAACTAATTCTATAGTCTGTATTCTTTGTTGAGTATGGCTGTTGAAGTCTCTGTTGGGTTACCTTAGTGGTTATCTAATGGCTGGACAGAAATTTCTATACCTGGGGATAAATTTGAGAAATGTGCAAGTGATCCTGAGTGATGCAGGGATTTCAACAAAAATAACTTCATAATATCTTTGGACAGGAAGATTCAATATAATGTAACTATCAATTATCTTAAAGTTAATGTATTAACTTTAATTTTTATTGCATAGTAGCAATAAGATATCAAGATGATTTGGGTTAGGCAACTTGAATCTTGATTTCATATGGAAAAAATAAATGAGCAGAGAAAATTATGAATAAAAAGAATAACATTATACAGTTACATAAATAATAAACAGTGTGATAATGGTAAATAAATAGGTGGATAAATCAATGGAACAGAAATACAAGTCCAAGAACAGTTCAATGCACATGGTAGTATCTAAAATCAGTGGAGAAAAGATGTATTACTGGATAAATTGTGATTGATAAAAGGGCTGCCATATGGAAAGAAATAATAATGTTAGAGTGAAAAGAACTTTAAAATAAGATATAAATTTCAGAATCATAAAAAAGATAAAGTTTGAATAAATTATTCTGTATAAAAAGTTTGCTTAGAAAAAAATCACCATTAATAAAATTAAAACTTGGGCTGGCCCTGTGGCTCACTCAGGAGAGTGCGGTGCTGGTAGCGCCGAGGCCATGGGTTTGGATCCTATATAGGGATGGCCAGTGCGCTCACTGGCTGAGTGTGGTGCTGACAATACCATGCCAAGGGTTGTGATCCCCTTATTGGTCAAAAATGAATGAATGAATGAATGAATGAATGAATGAATAAATAAATAAATAAATAAAATAAAAGCTTAAGCATGATTCTTGTAGAAAAATATTTGCCACTTATAATTTCCATAGTATATACAGAAAATAAAAGGCCAATAATACAATAAAAAGTGGTTAAGATATAGATAAGAATTCAAAGAAAAGGAAATATAAATGGCTCTTAAACATGTGACTAGGTGCTTGATTCACTCTTAATAAGAGAAATGCAAATAAACAATAATTAATATCATCTTTTATCTATCAGATTGACAGAGAGCAAACATTTCGTAATCCGCAGTGTTGCCACGGGTATGAGAAAACTAGTATGACACTAGTGGGAGTGTGAATCAGGACAGCTGTTACTAACCACAACCTGGCAATATTTATACAAATTACTAATGCAAATACCTTTTAGTTCACTAATACACCTTTAAGAATTTATTCTGCAAATATACATGTACATGTGAGAAATGGCATACCTACAAAGTTGTTCAGTACGGCATTGTTTATAATAACAGGAGAATAAAAATAACTTCAATATATGTTTATAAGAGAATGAATAAATTATAACACAAAAGAAAGCCACACAACCATGAAAGGAAAGAAAGAACTAAAAAAGAAAGAGAAAGGAAGGGAAAGAAAAAAAGCTCTTTATGTATTAATATGGAAAAAGCTCCAAGATATATTTAAAATGTAAAACAAAACAAAATGCAAAATAGCATACATAGGCTGTGCCACTATTTGTGTAGAAAGAGAAAATAATAAATATTTTTATTGTTTGTATATCTGGGAAGATGCAAAAAAGCATTTGTTGTCTGTAGGGAGAGGGAATAGAATTGGGGATCAGGGGTTAGACTTTCTTTATGCTGCCTAAATTTTGAATACTACTCATGTATTATCTTTTCAAAAAGTAAATATAAAAACTACAAACAATTACAACCACCACCAAAACAAAAATGTAGAGAAAAATAAAATCATCTTAGAAACAAAGTATTTTTGGAATCAGACAAAAGAATAGACACAGCTAAAAATATAATCAGGAGAGCAGAGGTTTAATAAAAATTAGCAAAATTAAGTAGAAAAAAAGTTTCAAAGAATTAATGAGGAAATGTGAAAAACTATAAAACATTAGCAGATATAAAACTAATGTCCAGTCAAAAGACAAAATTTCCACCTATACATTCAAAGAAAACTTTTGGAATAATGGAAGATATTCTAACAAATGAGAGCAGAACGTGTCCCAGGAAAACCGATACCAACTGAGCAATTGCAAGTCTTTCCTGAGAAAAGTTATTGAATGTAGCAATGTCAGAACACTCCTGTCCAGGAATCTCAAAAAGAATCTGATCTGTGAGAAGGAAAAACAGTAAGTTTGGATTCAAGCTTCTCTAGAACCACATTTGATGCTAGCAACTGTGGAGAGATGTCTACAAAGTTTTAAAAGAAAGGAACAACATCATATTTTATGTCCAGCTATACCACTGTGCAATAATAAAAACCAAGGAAAAATATTTTCAAACATACAAGAAATCAAGAAATATTGTTTTCATAAACACTCTTATAAAAACTACTAGAGGACAGACTTCAGCCAAACAAAATATGAATTTAGAAGTCAGGATAAATGGAGTCATAGTGAGGAGTGAATCCATTTAAACATTTAACTAATGCCGAGCAACTGTGGGAATTATGCTTATGGAACTGAATAAGAATATTTTACACCTGTTATAACTAATAAAAAAATATTTCTTTTTTTATTAGTTATAACATGTCTACATGGAATTGTAGACACGTTATAACTAATAAAAAAAGAAAGCATAGGAAGTAGCATATGTAATTAAAATAGCTTAGAGGAAGTCATGTTTTATAACCTTTTTAAAAGTGGACTATGTAAATATAGTGAAATTGGTAGAGGAAAATAAGACTGGGATAGGGCTTGTTCTAATATTAGCATATTGTGGCTTCTTCTCCCTCTCTTCAGTGCATAGCTTAAAAAATTTTACATGTGAATCTCTAACAGTTTTCACAGTATCTACCTATAGTAGAAGTCTGATGCCCAGGGTTTCTGCTTATATCAGAAGCCTACTGACCAGGCCTAAACCAAATAGAGATTTATTTCAGGCAAAAAGTTTAGGGTTAGACCGTTACGCTTGCTGAGGTTCCTAGCTGGAAACAGCAGTATCCACTGTAGCTGGTTATACAAGACGTATTGCTCATGAAATCACTGGCAAGACTGGAGGTATGAGATGTAGGTTAAGCTTCCAGGAATAACTCCTAAAACTATATCCCAATACTGGCCTGGGAAGGGAGTTGTTGCGACAATCCCCAGATTGCTGTGTGACAACACTCCATGGCCCCGTCAGCTGCTGTTTGGAACCGCGGTAAAGGTGTACTTCTGGCTCAGATCTTGCATGTGGGTTGATTCAGGATGGTGGCAATATCAATACCAGGTGAAATGCCCACGTCAGAAAACCCCTATGTCCTCTCACCCTCAGGGGTCATCCTTTACTTTTCATATTCCAACAGGATGGATCACATCTCTATGGGGAATCTCACTAATTTCTGTATTCTTCTGGCCAGGCTTCTATGGTCTGCTTCATACTTTGTTAATCCCTGTCAGCATCTGCTTTCTTTATTCCTCCCTCCTCTCTTTTCATTACTTTTACCCACCACTAACCCAAGACGCAGGGTATAGAAGTCTTTTCTGAAAGTTTGAAGATAGTAGAGGGTAATTGTAACACAGAGCAGAAAATAATTTTACCACGAATCCAAGGCTATTGGTGGAGAGAGTATTTTTTACTAACGCATCATGATTTGTGAGGCTATTTCATCAATAAAGGAGAAATTAATTTCAAATCTGGTGTCAGATATTAGTGTCTCCCACCTTCTTACTATTCCCTGTGCCCCGTATTCTCTCTCTCGTGCTGTTGACAGGAACTTAATCTTCCTACTCAATTATATTGTTGTTTTTCAATCTGCTTCCAGATCATGTCTTGGGGAGGCAGTTTATTTTTCAGCAAAGAAGATTCACTGAATTATCTATCAAAAAATAAAAAACCAAAAACTTTCTTCCTCATATGAATTACACTCTCCTACCCCTGTGAGTAAAAGGCTTACCTCCAGAATTTTTATAATATAGCCACTTTGCCGTTCCTGATTCAATCATAATAGAAAATTAAGTGGTGGAGATTGAAATAAGAAACCCAGAAAAGGAGAGAAAAGATAAAATTAAGATTTGATATTAGTAAAAAGAATGGAAATAATTTTGACCTGCATCCCCAATATTGGTACTAAACTCACTGAAAATCATTAAAGGGCCTCATTGTGTATTTTATTCCTTGATTTCTGGGAATCAAAATTAAATTCAATCTTTTTGATTTTATTTTTACTTAAGTCACCATTTTTCTTTGATCTAATTTTGTAACGTCTTCAAATAAAGTCCTTGCTACCTTCCTTTTTATATTGGCAGATCACTAAAGTCTCTAGAATGAAATAAAAAGAAGCATCACCGTCAACATACACATTTTGCTAGTTCTCCAAGACAACCATTAAGTATGGGGCATTTGATATTCTGGCAGTGAAATGGGACTTTTTCCACACAAGAAAACAGCCAGATAGTCCATGATGGCAGAAATGGAAGCTGATTTCCACTACAGGGCCAGGAAACAGAATGTAGTCGGTATGTCTTAAAATCTTTTTCTGTTTCCTGAAACAGACCCTGTAGTAAACTAAAAACTACTCTCCAAGTATCAGTGAATTATGAAGGCCAAATTTATTCGTTGATTTATTATTTATTTGTATATTCATTAATGAGAGAAAGATTGGCATGGCTCAGCAGGTTTGAGTAAGATTTATCAAAAAACAGGGTACTAGTCACAGGCTCAGCAGACACCTTTTTTTAACATAGCTTCTTCTCCAAGCAGGGAGCTTCCACTGTTATGTAAACCATTATGGGGTGGGGAACTCTCTCTGCTAGAGTGTTAACCACAAGACACAAAGACTATTTATGACTTGTCTAAGCCCAGAGTCATAGAGTTCAGATGATTGCTTGCACTTTACCACTTCTCTGCTTGTTATTTTCCTCCCAGTAATCCTCTATGTGTACCATGTGACACTAATGCTTAAATCTGTCACCCTCTTGAGCAACATTTATTCTACAAAACATTTATTGAAGATCTACTGTGAGTCAGGCACTGTTTTAGCTTCTTGATGATACCTCAGTGAATAAAGCAAAATTCTGTCCTTCTGGAGTTTAAATTCTAGTGGTGGTGGTATGGAGATAAACTAATAAGCATGGTAAGTAAAAAAATATAATATTAAAAGGTAAAAATTGCTATGGAGAACAAAAATGTAGAGTAGAGCAACAAAGATCAGGTTTTGATATCAGAGTTGGGGAGCAGTGATTGACGTGTGTCTACTGTGGATAAGTCATAATATCTAGAAATTCTTTAAGATAGAGCCTGTGTTTTATTCATCCATGTATCCCCATTGCACCTAGTACAGTTCCCAACAATTAGGAGATGACTGAAAACTGTTTGTTGAGTTAACTTGCCTGGTGCAATCTAGAGAAGTGATTTGTCAGGTCTTACACGTAAGTAACATAATAGGACCACAACACTTTTATGACTCCAGGACATTCTTCTGCTTCTGCTAAAAAATACCTGGCACATACTCATTTAAAGAAGCCTCATTATAAAATAATGTTCTATGCCATCGCCTTCAATTTAGTAAATGTCTCCATTGAAATCTGGGTCACTGTGCTGTTTCTAGCATCTGGCAAAATACAGCACATAGTCTAAGAAGAACAAATGGCCACTACACAACCAGGAATGGAGGATCCAAAACCCATGACTTGCATTTTTCAGGTGGACATAGTTCTAGGGAACTTAGAAAGGAAAGAAACACAAATTCTGCAAAGAATCAGGGTGTGTCTTTGCATATTAGTTTTGAAGACTGAGTTCTGTTTGAATTCTGATAATAAGTTGGAGAAACTACTGCTGCCCCTAATCTTTGCCTTCATGTAAACTGGTACATTTTCCTTTATGGAGATATTAACAGACAACTGATGAGCTATTAGTCAGCCTCTGTTTTAATTAAAGGTTACATTGCTGTAACAGAATGACCTCAAATTCAGTGGTCTAAAGAAGATAGAAGTTCATTTCCTTTCAAGTAAAATGTGACGAGTTTAGGCTTGGGGGGCAGATCTGTGATCCTTTAGGAATTTTCCATGCCTGCATGGTCAAATCCAGGGTGCTGTCACATCCTGAGTTCCAGCCTGCAGATAGGAGAAAGAGAAGGTGGAGAAGTCACACCCAATTTTTAAAATTCAGACCTGGAAATAGCAGACATCATTTCTCCTAACAGTCTATTTGTGAGAAATATATCTCATGGCCATACGTAACTGCATGGGAAGACGGGTTCCAAAATGTAGCAACACAGCTGAGGGTTAATTTTATGGAAGAAGGGGAAAATATATTTCGACGGGCAATCTGCAGTTTGCTCCGTGATCTCCGAATCAATACCATATGAGAAGCAGTGTTTTTGTGTTTGCTTGTAATACATTCATGCACGTGAAAAGGCCATTATAGGATTATGTCAAGATAAAAATACATCTCTTATCTTCATCCCCAGTGTCCCTCGGTATCTGTGGGGGACTGATTTCAGGAGCATCCCCACCCCGCTGATACCCAAATCGAGGAAAGCTCAAGTCTCATATAAAATGGTGTAGTATTTGCATGTGACCTACATACAACTTCCCGCATACTTTAAATCATCTCTAGATTACTTATACTATTACAATATAAATGCTATATAAACAGTCATTATACTGTATTGTTTCTTATTTGTATTATTTTTTATTGTTGGTGGTTTTTTTTCTACAAATATTTTCGATCTGCAGTTGGTTGAATCTGCAGATGCAGAACCCTTGGATATATAGGGCGAACTGCAATACAGTACTTACAGCTCTCTGGTTCTGATAATGTTAGTGGGCTTGGTAAACTCTTCTGATTCCCAAATGATTCCACCTGAAGAACATGAGAAGTGCTACACATGACAGAATAAACTCAAAAAATCCCAATATAGCAAAAAACCAAAACACAAAAACAAAAAACTGACAAAAAAACCTAATTTGACTCCATCTCATTTTGAAAAGAAACTGAACTCTTCCAAAGTCCTTTATGCATGTCTTTCAGTCAGTTGATTGATGTGTAAGCCAATGATTCCATTTTTTTTTCCTTTGCAAAGGAACAGGCAGAAATTACTATCAACTTTATCTTGTGTAAATAGCTATTTATGTTGATATTTACTAGATGATTTAGGAATAAGAGAAGACGTTGAAAAAAATATTGCTGGAAATCACATGGCTCAACTCAGCGAATCACTCTGCCTGGCAGACAAATTATTTCTCGGTTGTAAAAGCCATTCAACTGCCCTTTGGCTCTGTAAAGCTGATCTTGACAAGCAAAGTGTGACTTCTATTGATCCCTGGTGTGGGATATTTCAGATGACCTGGTTCAATAGCAAAAATCAAAACCAGTTAAGATGGGATTGGCAGCCTAGAGCTAGGTCACCTTGTAATGAGTGGGTCAGGAGCCTGACTGGAAGATAATCCTCCAGCTCCTTTCAAAATTTTTTCATTTATAGAGTCCTTAAGATTTTAATCTGAAATCACCAAATGAAATTATTCATTCAGAATAATATACACAGAAAAAGAAACATCAACTCAAAAAACATGTACAGTATAAAAATAGAGATGGCACATAGGTCCTTTTATAAACATCTTTGGGCTTAGAATTTCTATAAAGAGTCTTAGTTTTACATGCAATTTTATATCAAGCAGACAAAACGCTCTTCAAAGGAGCAGATACTATATTTGTGGGATAAAAGGAATGCAGTGGAAAAACAGTATTGCTGGACTGCTCCTGATTTATGGAAATTGGAGAGTCACTCATGTCTCTGGAGCCCAGTTCCTTCCTTGGTAAAACTGGGAACAATTATATCTATTTTCCACAAATATGACAATTCAATGAGGTAATGCAAGTGAACACATCCTGTAAAGCATAAATGCTGCACACATTATTTATTATATTGCAGTGATTCTAGGACAAATGATTTCTTAACCATATCATTGCTGTTCCCCAGATTGCTATTAGCCTGAACGTGACTTTCAATCGCTTCTCTTGCTTCATTCATCTACCCCCTCACTTTCTGCTCATCTCACTTATGTTCCTGTTTTCTGTCCATATAACCCCCAAGATTCTTCTTTCTGTTATACCCAAATGCCAACACTGGCACCTTCTTTCTGTCTCCCAGATAAGGAACACTATCTGTGCTCCCTTGTTAATCTATTGACCTTTAAACCCAGTTGTGTTTCACTAAGAGAACACATACTTTGAGGCAAACATTTTCCACTGGTTTAATTTTAGCTGTAAGAGCAAGAAGGGAGGTGCATCACCAAAAGAGGTCATCCACACAGAGAGTGAGAGAAAGACGCTTAGAGCACATTCCTCTGATATCAGCTCATATTTAATTTTCCGCAGCAAAGAGCTATGTTGTACTGATTTTAAGGGAAATTCAGAAAGAGGTGAAACAACACAGCATTTCAGCACTCCTTTCAGGAGGGTACGCTGCTGGGGTATTAGAAGCATAAAATAAAAATCAGCTTAATCAGATTGGTTTCACAGGATAATTATTAGAATCCCAGTTTTCGCAGTTTTTATCTGAGTAACTTTGGGCACATCAAAAGCCTTCTGAACCTTCACTTCCTTCTGTGTTAGGAAGGGTTAATAGTGACTTTCCCTTGGGATTATTATGAAGATTAAATGTAGTGCTATATGTGATAGACTCATATAAAGTGGGTGCTTAGTAAATATTATTTGCTTATAAATTTATAAACAATAAATGTTATTTATTTATGAATCTATATCTCCAAGTGGATATTGGCAATGTGCCTTTACTGAGACACAGAGAGCTCAAAGAAAAGGCACACCATTTATTTGCTGAAGACTTTAGTTGTGGATACATACAATCTTAAAAGTATTAGAGTCCAGGCTACCAGGAAAGTGAGGTTTCCCTTTGTATCATCCATGACTGGCAGATATCCAGCCTCCAACTGAACCCAACAAGGGACATGATGCTTATAAGCTGTCAGAGTAGTTCATTCCTTTTAACAGCTCTCCCTATCAAAAAGAGCTTGCTAACAATCCATTGAAATCTGCCTCTCCATAAATCCTACCCATTAATCATAGACCTTTCTGCTAAAATTCTAAAGATGAAGCTGAATCATTATTCCATGAAACACATATTGAAAGATAAAGACAATATCATGCCAGAATTAATCTTTTTCTTGTTTTAGTTCCTAAGTGGTTTCTCTTATGATATAATTAGCAGCTCTTTACTAGCCTGGGTACTCCAGTTTGTTAGTCTTTTTAAAAAATGTATAGGAACTAGGTTTGAACATAGTACTTTTCTTTTTTTAATCAGCACACTGTGCATTTTCAAATGTAATCTAAGTTTGCCATCTAATATTTACGTTTGACTAGGAGCACTGCATGCTTTTTATTCAAATCAAGACACGTTAGAGAGTGGAAGATGTGCTATTAGCAATTACACTTGAAAAACAGATATAAAATGAGATTATTAAGGGAAACAAGGACAAGTAGTCATCCTACATCAAACGTGTCCTCCCATTCTATTCTTTTTTTCTCTTTCTCTCTCTTTTCCAAATTTTCACATAAATGGCCTTTTCTTTAGTTTACCCTAGTAGCTGATGGAATT
The DNA here is from genome assembly GCF_027409185.1 of Cynocephalus volans. Classification (NCBI taxonomy): domain Eukaryota; kingdom Metazoa; phylum Chordata; class Mammalia; order Dermoptera; family Cynocephalidae; genus Cynocephalus; species Cynocephalus volans. The sequence goes on from NC_084464.1 coordinate 139,712,694, forward strand.
TTGTGCAATTACATGTCTTGTTCTATTGTAGTATACTCTTAACTCTTCCACTAGATCTGCTTTTGATAAACACAATGTTCATGCTATATTTAAAATCTCATTAACACACAAGGTTTAAGTACTGTGTTTTGCAAAAATTTCAGGCTTGCTTTATTATAGCATTCTCTGCAAATTAGTGTATAATAATCTGAGACTGTTGATATTTCCCTGGTGCTGTTCCCTATTAACTTTTCTCTTGAATTAATGCTTTATGTGTATATCATTTGCTGCTTCAAGGGTATCCTGAACTTGTGAAGACTGCCTAATACTCTGTGAAGCCAGTAACTTATTTCCTTAGAAGATCCTGATTCACGTTATTTGGAAAGTTCCTCGTGCCCACATGTGGATCCAATGGTGTAGTTCTTCCTGTCTTTTTCACGTCATTCTATTTTCCAGAGTCCCGATATTAAGTTCATCCCTTCAGTTCACTTCTTTTTTGTTTTTATTTCTTCCTTCTCAGTAGCAACCCTTCCTATTTACTAATATGTCAAAAAGGGAAACTTCCTTTTAGTTTCTTTATATTTTCTCTAGCAGATATTTTATCTCTAATACAGGTTATAATGTAACTCCTCCTTTTTCTTCCTGCTGGCCTTTAAGACTAGATGTTTGCAATGAGGACAAGCAGTGGAGATAATGGTCCAAATCTTATTCTCACTCCTGATTTCCCATAGCTTTGCTGCCACTGTTGAGTTTTGGTCTTCTGGCGAAGCTGGAACCTCAGAGAGAGAAATAATATCACATTCTCTCAGGCACAACATCTTCATGATTACTCTCTATGGCACCAAGATCAATTCTCATCCACAAAAAGTGAGCAGTGTATCCCTGGGCCGAGGGTTTCAGTTCTCTCTCTCACACCGATTTCCCTGTGACCTTGGGCTTCCCACTTAATCATCCTGAAAATCAGATACTTTGCCCACTTAAAGTTAGAGATTGAACTAGATGCACCCTGAGAAATACCAACTATGAATAAGGTTGTGCTGTGTAGCATTTAGTACCACACTGTAGTCCCCTCCTGGGTTGGGAGCGATGTGCTTAATGGTAATTGGTGTTCAGTGGTGTTGGTTATAAGGGAATGATTCACTTTGTACCTCTTAGCAACTGCTCATGAATATCCTCCATTTTGTCTTAATGTTCATTTTACATATTCCTTTCTAAAGTATTAAATACATAGAAAAATCACCGGACCAGATATTTTTAAAAGCATTCACATTTATAACTCATCACTGTGATACTGGAACTGTAGATTTGTATGCTTTAATATTGTATACTGTTCAGAGTTTGTGTGTGTAAATATATTTGTTGTGATGGAGTCCAGGTAACTGCAGGACAAGAAATATTCAGCTCTCAAAGGTAAAAGTCTGTATCTAAATTTAGGTGGCCTCTGTCTCTTATTTATCACAAGTTTCCCCCCACCCTCCCAAATGCCTCCTATTTTCTAAGGCCCAATATTTCACAAGCTCTGCAGCACTGCTATGAGATGGGTAACAAACCAATTTATATTTTATAGTTACTAAAACTGAGGCACAGAAAAAGTATGTGATCTGCTCTGGCACTCCAGCAGCTCAGCAAGGAACGACAGAAAAAAATCAAGAAAAGAACCTAATTCTTTTGTGATTCTCCTTTGCTGAGGATCAGAGCACCATGGGGTTAGAAGATTCTCTAAGAAACTAGCAGCCTACTGTCCTCTTTTTAGGGAATCCTATATGTGAGTTTATCCAGTAGAGATGTCAAGCTCCTGACTATAATCCATTTTAAACATTATTCATTGCTAGAATGTTCTTCCCCAGCCTTCACTGTCTTCCACAGATGAATCCCAATATTCATCCTCTCATGACTCAATCTCTGTAACAGCCTCCTGACAAGGCCCTCTCCTCCACCCGCCTCCAATTTATTCTACAGTCTGTGCCCATCGATCTTCCTCAGATGCTATTTCATTGTGCCACTTGATTGGACAGAGCACGTAAAGACTTCCTGCCTCCCAACACATCACATCTATGATCCTCTACCTGGACCCTGCTCCATCATTCAACCATCATTTCCCTATCATATTCCTAGGCCAGATCTGCAGACCTCTTCGCCTGCATCAGGATATTGGTTTGCTTTTGCACTTTCTGCTTTCCATCTGCTTTCCATTCAGTCTGCTTTTCACTCTTCATCCATTCATCTAAACCCTATTCCTCTCGTGCCCTCCTTGAAGCCTCCATTGACTGCTTCAGCCACAACCATCTCTTTACTGTTTTAACACTAATTGCCTTCGAGGTTAGTGTTACCTACAGTCATTCTCTCACTGTATCTGTGTGTCACTGCAGTCCACATAGACCATTAAGCTTCCTATAGGGCGGGGATTGTGTCTTCTTTTTGTTTTATCAATAGTATAAAGAACAATAAACAAAGATCGTAAATAAAACAAAACAAAGCTCTCCATGAGTATTAGTTGATTCTTTGAAATTAAGTAAATTGGACTCATAAAGTGTGTGTGTATGTATATTTTATGAATAGACTTTGTATTTTGGGAAAAAAGGGAATACAGATAAGAAGAGGAGTAGAGCAGGTTTTTTGGGGGGGCAGATAATTTATCCTCAGCTGTTACCTGAATTTCAAATGCCTCCCAGAGCAGAGCACTCCTTCCTTTAAGTGGAAGTTGTTTTGCTTCATATAAGAGCAACACCTTCCCTGTCAAGGTAGTGTAGCATTTGATTTTCACGATGATTACCCTCTTGTGCTCAGAGCATCCTAAGCCCTTGTTTTTTATTTCCTACAAAATAGGACTAAATACTGAATTTGAATACTGTATGAACTAAAATGGTACATGACCAAGATTTATATTTTATAAGTGGCTGGAATTCATTTGAGAATATTGACATAATAATGTAAGTTCTTTTTTGAAGGGAGATAAAGTGTGAACAGATCTTACCAGAGGAAAGTTTTGAATAAACAGTCTTCATTTTGTAAATATTGTTTTGATCTAGAAGTTACGCAATATTTGAAATATCCCAATTTTAAAATATGAATGTTTCTTCCAATTTCATGGAGTTGTGTTTAGAAATTTCAAAAATTTTATTATATAAAAAAATTATAAAACCTTGTACACTGGCCTTTTTGAATCTTGGTTGGAGGATTCTGTTCATCCAGTGCAGCAATCGATCCAGCAAGAATTCTTTCTCGGCATCTGCTCAAACCTTATTTGAGAGGATAATTCTTGCAAAGCTGTAATTTAAAAAGTTTTATTTTATGTTAAATTGAAACATCTCACTGTAACTTCCACCTATTGCTTCTGCATTCTTAGCAGCATTGGCCAGTAGAAACTTTTTTCACAATGAAAATGTTTTATAGCTGCACTGTCCAATATGGTAGCCACTAGCCACATATGGCTTTGAGTTCTAGTGACCTGAGGGATTAAATTTTTAATTGTATTTAATTTTACTTTAATAGGTTTGCACTTTAAGATTTATTTTGTTGATACAGCTACTGCTCTTGTTGTTATAATCCTCTTTTTTTTTTTCCCTAAGTTCTCTTCCAACTCATAGATTCTACAAATGCTTCTGGATGTTCTACAGGGTTATTTAGCACTTGTAGTGTTGATATATATAAAGTACTCTTAACTCATGGGGGGAAAACTGACATGTAAATTGCTGAATTTGGAGGCTTCTGAAGACATAGAGCACACAAGATTTAAACAAGTGATTCTCAATGGGGCAATTTTGCCTCACGGGGGACATTTGTCAATGTCTGGAGATGTGTTTTGAGTGTCATGACTCAGGGGGGAAGGTGCTTCAGGTATCTAGTGGACAGAGGGCAGGGATGCTGCTAAACATCGTACAATGCACAGGATAGAGCCCCCACAACAAAGAGTTATGCAGCCCAAAATATCAATAGTGCCAAGGATGAGAAAGCCTGAATTATGAAAACATTTAAGAAAGAAGTATCATTTATTGAGGCACAAAAAGACCTCATTCATTTGTAAAGAAGAAGAGAGAATCACACAAAATTACTTGCCCAGGTGTACTAAGTTTGTAAAGTTTTATAAGCTGCGTAGTTGTCTGTGAATCTCTTTCACATCAAGAACTCTATTCGGTCAGTGAATACACTGGTGAATATATTAATCCAAGAACATCTTCTAAAGTTCTTTACTCAGTCCTTCTTTTCCCTCTGAAGCTATCAATGTGGGTCTTGTTATTATGATTATTAGATAGCCATAACATAGTTTTAATCCTCATTTGTGCTTCCATTTTCACAGAGAACTATCTGTTCTAACAAGGCCAGTGGTGGAATAATGAGTCTAGAAGAAAACGACATGATATTGTGAGGTCAACTTCTTCAGATCAGATATGTATTTGATGGGGCTCCTTTTTCCTTGGAAATATTTATTTGGTAGTGTGTGAGGCCAGTTAATCTTTCTCTCTCATCTTGAGGCAGGAAATAATTAATACAAGCTGGGGGAAGAGCCTGGTGAGCTGGTCAGAAGGAAATCTGACACCTGGTGAAATGTGCCTCATTTCCGGTTTCAGCCCTAGTGTAAAATTTCCTGAAGTTCTTAGAAAAGTTCATCAAATTTTGGAATATCTCTTGGTAAACTGGGTAGTGTCAGATTTCACAAACATTTTTTAAGAAGTGATAGTTTTACCTGGCTTCAAATTTCAGGTGTAAAAGGTTTCATTTCAATAGCCAAGCAAGAAGGCTCCTTGTAATATCCAGCAAAATCCAAGTTTCTTACTTTGGATAACTTATTAGAAGAGACAACTGACTGAGAGTAAAACCTCCAGGGAGACACATTTCATAGCAACCCATCCATTCTCTTTCAGGACATGCAGAAGTTTTCAATGGACCTGGCTGCTCTCTCTGCACCAACAATTTCACATTGTTCATTATCACATTGTATCCTAAGGTTCCCACATTCAAAGCCAAGCTAGGGGCAAAAACTCTCCCAGAGCGTTTTTCAAAGTTCACAGGAGGGAGAAGAATGTATGGGACATTTCCTACAGAGTTCCAAGTAGTGGAAGAGAAAGTAGAATAAGAATCAAGACAAAATCCCTAAAATATTGTTTATGAAACAAATTCTAGCAGGCTGTGAAGGTGAAGAGAAAAGTCACATTTGCAAGTTCTAAGAGCGGTGCTGGCCTTTGAAATAAAGATAGAGAACCTTGTCCTGATGTAAGTAGATTCAACATCCGATACAGTGCATGCATTTTTAAAATCTCTTTGCAAAACCTCTGTACATTCACTTAGTACCAAAGGGCTGTCCTGCCTGGTTCCTGGGGCTCTGGCAGGTAGGCTGGCTGCAGTTCCGCCAGTCAGCAAAGGCAAGCTGCCATCCCAGCACGCTGCTCCTTTTAAAGGAGCCCCATCCTGCCAGGGCCTTGGGATCATTATAGCTTAACAATAAAATTTCTGGCAATTTAATTAACACAAAGACATTTGAATAGTTTCTAATGTTTTGTAATCTCCTTCTGTCTGAGTACCATATAATCAAGGACATTCAACCAGAACAGAATTAGCCTACTTTAAGGACATCCCAAACAAATTCATACGTGGTGAAGTTATTTCATCATGGGTGTTGAAAAATGGATATGGTAAAGATGATGAACAGAGGTTCTCCTTAGTGTCTTTGATGGAAGGGAGTGCTCCTATAGAGATATTGATCTCTGAGATAAATAAAAACACTGGAGTTGAAATTACATTGATTATTAATAATTACTCTTTTTTCACTGAAAGCAATACAAGGTCCATCAAATAAAGTCTATACCCACAAATCGAAGGCCATTTTTCTGTGTTCAAAACGTGGAAAAAAACATTGCTACCAAATCTATTTTTTCAACTACCCCATAACATAGGTAGCAACTACTGTTGGCACTGACACATGCTAACATGAAGAGTGATGGTAGGTTATTCTTTCTTGGTCTTTTTGGTAATCGAGCACTCTGAAATTATGATTGATTGCTGGAGCCAAGTGAATTTTTTTTGAGGGAAAAGTTCCAAAGGATTTCCTAAGGCCAGATCTAAAATAGTGAAGTGAAAAAAAAATTCTAAATTTACCCTAATAATTGATGCTAAAAACTAATTTTCAAAATATTCCCAAGGAAGTCATATCTTTGCACTCAAATTACTAGGAAATAGTTCTAATTGTTTCAATAAGAGAACTGTTCTTAAAAATAGTCTGGAGTCCTCTGTTTTGGTTAGTGATAAATGGAGCTTAATACCTGGGAAAATTCAAAATCCATTCTGCGATACACTGGCCTGAATATCTTTCTTTGGGCTGAAGGAAAGCTGTGAGTCTGGGCTTGAACTAATTTGTAACACAAATGATAGGACTGGCTCCCAGAAAGCAATGATGGTTCCCTTTTGCTACACAGGCAACTGGTGGCACAGTTGGGTGAATTGATTCTTTGACTTGGGAGAAGAGAGTACACGGATCCAGGAAGAGCTGAGTAATGTCATCACACAAATCAGTTATGGCACCAAGTCTGTGTCACAATAGGCTTTTCTCTAATTCCAGATCCCTGCCCTAGTAGAGAGGAGGATGTGCTTTTCTCCAGAAAGTCAGAGAGCAGCAAAACTCAGTGTTTTTAAGAGGTGACAATTTAGTATCCTGATAAGCTGAACCTACCAATTCCTCCTTCTTAAAGCATCCACTGACACAGGAATAAAGAATTGCTGAATGAAATTAATGGTAGACACTTTACAAAACCAAGTGGAAAAAAATTTCTGCCTTGAGAAGGAGTCAGTCTGAAATTTGTGGCAGTAGAAAGTACTTTAATCAAATAGTGTAGCTGTATTTTAAAAAAACTAAATAATTTTATGATCAATAACAATATTTGTAAGCCTACGTGCTAAAATGGAGGAATCAAATCTCATGCTTCAAAGCCTGAGCTAGTTGCTGCAAGTGTCTAGGAGGAATGTTTCCATTACATATATATCATTATAAAGCAGCCCAGGCAAACTGCCGCCTTTTTCTGACTTGGCATGAAGCATGAGGAATTGGTTGCTGCAAATGGCCTAAGACTAGTTGAATATCTAACATGGAGATTATCTGGGCTCTTTCCCATTAGCTAAAGAACAGAGATGCTAGGACTGTATGAGGTTGGGTGGGTCTCAGTTGGGGAAGGCAGAGTGTTATAAGGAATTCATTTCTTTGCATTTGGATATTTTTTGGATATTTTGAAGCTGAGAACTGCATTTCCATTACCCACTGGTAAAAGAAGAAACACAAATGCCAAAAAATGATGTCAGCTAAATGCCCAAGGTTTAACCAAGTGACAGAGAGCCAGGGACTTGTTCTAATTCCAATACATATTTGTGTGAGTAGACAACTCACTAAAATTCCCGTCATCTCAGTACGTAATGACAGTTTTCTTCAGTGGAATTACAGAGTTTACTTTAAAAATCACTTACAAAAATGTTGGAGGAAATTTGAGGCGAAAAAGATTCAACATTATAAGCAACAATAGTTATTGTAATCTTGAAGCCTTCAGTCTAATCAGGTCCATTTGGAGCTGAATTCAAAGAGACTTTATTACTGAAGAGCTCAAACAGCATTGTTATAAGGGAGCTTGACTCATCAGGGTATATCACACCAGTTATCAAGGACACACATACTACTGAAGCTGAATGTCACGCAATTATTGCTTCCCAATTTACACTAATTGTAGGAAAAGGCTATCTGATTTAGAGAATAGTTTTAAGAAGTATAGTTGAATTACTTTTAAGCAGACTGATGCTATAATTATTTTGACTAAAGGCTTCCTCATCCTTCAAATGATATGGTTATGGGCAAACACACTCTAATTCTCAGCCAGTGATTTCTTATCTATTAAGACTCATAATCTGAAATATTTTGACTATCGAATGGTAATCCATTAAGGACCAGTGCCTCAGCCATTTAAAATTAATCAATAACCTATATAACTACAAATAAAGGCTTCTCAGGCATTCAGTTGAGATCACTATAGGAAAACAACAACAACAAAAATTGGATGCTTTAGCTAATCTCTGCAGCCAAATCATGGCTAAATAAAAATATATGATTGCCATGAGGTTTCTTAATATATTAATATGGCTTGATTCTCTCATTACTCCCCTGACACACTTAATACCAGACTGAAACTCACTCTTCCCAGCAGCATTACCCGGTGGAAAAACAGTGAAGTAGGGTTTGTGTCTCTTCCATGAACGACGTTGGTAAGTGTTCACATTATAGGTGAGCTGTGTGCAAATGTAACAGTGTTGCCTTAATGTCTCCCACCTGGAAACAGGAAATAGGAGTCCTTCCCATCCATCTCGTGCTGAGTTTTACATTAATAAGGTAATGCCTTTAAGTTCTCTGAGGTTTCAGGGAGAAAGGCGCACTGGGAGAAGAGTTGTTATTATTTCTGAGGCCTCCCGTCTGGAGCCAGCTTAAAGGCTGAGGGTCCTGAGGTGGTGCTGTAATAGCAGACTAATAACGTGCAGTTACGGTACATCTCACGTGAGGCACTCCAAAGGCATTATGCACATTTATTCATTAAACCTGAACACACCCCAGAGATAGGTTAACTGCTATGATACCCCTTTATGCCAAAGTAAATGAAAATAAAGGGGGAAGTAAGTTAGCCAAGACTGTGTGATGAACCCGTGGTAAAACTGAAACAAAGACGATGCTCTGAAGTTCCAGGGATTCACTGAAAAGTCCAGTCTCATTGGACATGAGCATATACTTGTATTATGTATTTGTTTAATTTTATGTCGTCTTGTTCTAGAAATAACTGAAGAACTTTAAAAAATATATCCAATACAGCTAAATAACATAAATTGAAAGTAAGTGGTTAGGGGAAAAGACCCAAGGAAAATTACAAAGATGAGATGAACCCTGGGATGAAGTATAAATGTGTTTTATGTGAACAGCGTTTGGCAAATGCTTTCATTATAAATAAATTGTGTATAAAGGGAAACATGTAGCCTCAGTTTCCTCTATCCATGTTCCCTGGGAGGAATATTTTTGTGCTCTGGGAAAGAAAGGGCCACAGAAAATATTAAAGCTTTGTAATTAGACTTCAAACCAGTGCTGTGGACTGAATGTCCCGCAAACTCATTGAGGCTCGCTCCCCACTGTGACAGTGTTAAAAGGGTGGAAAACCCTATAAAACCCTATTATGGTAATTGAAAGGTAGGGCCTTGAAGAGGTGATTAGATTGTGAAGACCATGCCCAAGTAAATGGATTATTGCATTGATGGTTTCATGGTGCTCAGGGGTGTGGTTCTGAGGGCTTTAAAAGGAGATGGGGTGAGGTGTAAGCTCCCTCCCGGCTTCTGCCATTTCACAACGTGATACCTTGCATTGCTATAGAGTTACCACCAAGAAAAAGCCCTTACCAGATGTGTTCCCTGGACTTTGGACTTCCCAGCCTCCTAAACTGTGACCAATAAATTTCATTTTCTTACAATTTACCCAGTTACAGGTATTTTGTTATAAGCAGCAGAAATGGACTAATACAGCCAGCCTGCTGAGTGGCAAATCAGAACAGTATCACTAGGGCCCAATAGACTCTCCAATCTAGCAGTACTTCTTCTAAAGGGCAAACATAAAAGGAGCATGACCTTTCTCCCATCCGGAGAGGTGAACTTGAGAGACAATGAGGTTAACTAAGAAGAGCTGTGGGCAGAGACAGCAGAGACTTAATATTCTATTCCCTGTAGAAAGATTGGAGGTCATGGGTATCTTAGTACCACCAATGGGGCAGTGACCCATGGTCTGGGCAGAGTTTGTAGGTGCAGAGGTATTTTGCAACAGCATGGACAGCAGCCCATGGGTAAACACAGTGCCAGGAGCATCATGCTGCCTACACATGTGGGCAGCATCAACACAGGTGAGCAGGATGTCAGAGCCAGGACTGCAGAGGTGCAACCATATGTGAGACAGCTCTCCCTTTTGCTACCCCTACCGCGTCCATCACCCCCAAATGCAGTCCCTCATCCCCCAACCTGTTTTTTCTAAGACTTTAAAAAGACAAAATGTATTAACATTGACTAGCATGGCTTAAATGCAATACATTGTCAGGAGTAATCAGCTTCTAAACCTTTTCTTTAGTACTATACTAACCTTATCAGAGTTTTCTATTTGTGTGTGTGTGTTTTCATGTTGTTGTTCCTTGAAATCTTGACCTAGTACATGGAGCCAAAGTCTTGCATGTGACAGGACATCCACAGATGGAACTGGGATATCTAGTGGGGACACCCAAGTCTTTTAGTATTTTAGAGAAGAATAGCTTGAAGCCCATTCTGTGCCCCATGAAGATCCAAAACTGTCATTCTTTCTGCAGATGCATTAGTGCTTTATTTCTCACAGTTACTTCAGGTTGAGAGTTCCTGTCTTTGCTGAATTAGTTCAGTTAAGGGATCATTCTGTTCTCCCATATATGTTGTCTATTCTGTACCATTTTACCACATGTGAAATTCAGCTTAAATTTCCTCAGAAAATACCCCCAACTCATAACAAACTTTGTGAATACAGCAAATTCAACCAATTTATTTTAATTTAAAAACATTTTTTTGTTTTTAATTTTTTTGTTTTTGTTTTTGTGGTGGCTGGCCAGTACCAGGATCTGAAACCGTCATGACGTTGGTGTTAAAACACCACGTTCTAACCAACTGAGCTAACCGGCCAGCCCCCAATTATTTTTTTTTTAAATTGGGGAGGAATTTACATTCCAATAAGCTATTCAAGTTGAGTACTGAAAACTCCTACTTATTCATTCATTCATTCATTCTTTTCCACAAAAAAACATTTATTAAGTTCTTACATTGTACCAGGCACAATTCCAGGTGCTTAGGGGTTTGTCAGTGAACAAAGCTGGTAAAGACCCTGCCCTCATGGAGATTTAGTTATAGCGGATGTTTGGGCCAAGCCACCATATATCCCCCAAGGGATTTTCTTGGCTGCTCCCTTTGTGACAGGTTCTAATATCCCCCCAGTTTTTCTAGCTCTCCTTTCCCACCACCTCTCAGGAATAAAAATAAAGTTCTCCAGTTTTCTCATACATAGCAGTTGAACTATCAATGTGGTTCCTTGACTCTTGAACCCAGGTTCTTAGGTTTCCCAAGTGATACCCTAAATGACATATTAAAATATTTTCTTAATCAAAGACAGTTACTTCCTTAAGAGTAATTCTGCCAGAAGAAGAAAAAGTTATTAAATATTCATTAATAGGAGATGAAATCTCTTTCTTATGGTGTCAATGTATGGTTTTAAACATTGCTTGCTTAGAGAGCATCTTCTCATCTGTAAAATTTCTACTTTTCACTCTTCTTATTTTACCAAATCCAAACAGGATGGCAGAGACACTGCAAAAGAGCCACTGCAGAGGCTAAAACATGGGGGAAATGATCACATTTTACCATGTTCAAAATAGGCATTTGAGCAATGGTCATCAGCCCAGAGAGACTCCCTGTTATATTAACCATGACCCTCGCACCAAGGTCATAAATATGACTCTCTGGGCCGAGCCCGTGGCGCACTTGATAGAGTGCTGCGCTGGGAGCGCGGCAACGCTCCCGCCGCGGGTTCGGATCCTATATAAGAACGACTGGTGCACTCACTGGCTGAGTGCCGGTCATGGAAAAAAAAAATAAATAAATAAAATAAATAAATATGACTCTCTGATTTTATTCCATGTGTTGCCACTCAGCACCACTAGTATTCTGTTCATGAATAATTTTAGTGATTTAAAAAATATATCCATAAATATATTGGCCTTTAAAAGATGGTCTACGGAGACGAAATCCATCTACTTTCTAATGGCCCTGGTAGTTCACCCTATGTGTCACCAGAAATCTTGGTATTCATATCCAAGAATGACTAACTCTGTCATACAGCTGAAGGATAAATAAATGTTAAACAACAACCCTACATCCACATAGAGTAAGACTTGATTAGGGCATGTATATTCCAAAATAAACATAAGTATTAAGACAAATCTACCAGAAAAATAAACAATCTAAGACTGTGGATATGGGTTGATGGATGTTTTAAAATTCAGTCCTCTTTCAAATAAACAATTTTGCTACAATATAGAACTCTATGTGATTCCCAGGCATTGAGTCCCAGAGGAGAAAAAGAAAAGAAAACAAAAAACAGTAAAACACTTTGCTTTTGAGAGAAAAATTCCAGGCAAATGTTCTAAATCTAAAGAAATATAACTGTCAATACTTTTAGGTAGAGTACCACCAATTAAAACTACTGTCCTAATTGGAGAATGCTCACCTAGATCTGACAATCCATGTATAAAAGACAGAACCTTCTGGAAATAGTGACTCTACAAGATTTCAAGAGCAGGTCATCTGTGTTGAGGTGGTGTTTCACTGGCGAGTCAGCCAAGAAGGTTATTTGTTGACTAAGATTGTTGGGCAATGGTTGAGGAAGACCCGAGGGTCTAGTCTTTCATGCAGAAATGGTAGAGGTATCAACTTCTGTAGGCTGAGGGTGGGGTGGGGAGACCCATTAATAATGTGGCAAAAGTCTTTGTAGGGAGGGAATTCCTTCTGGATGGGGCATTGCAAGGACACCCAACTGGAGCTCTTATGAGAGAAAATTTCATGAAGTAGAAATATAACCAGCACAGTCTTGTAAGTTATTTACCATTCCTGTGAAGTAGACACCTGGTGATTAATTCTTTCTTCAGATTGACTAATTTTCCCCATTCTTAAGGAGAAGGAAAGATCCTTAAAGAAAGCAGTCTCGGGCAGTTACCCAAGAGAAAGAAGATGGAAAAGACAGAAATGTCTAATTTGAACAATATAGGCTCTGGAAAGCAACAAAGATTGTCTAGAGAAGCCAAATGACCCCACTACAAAAATAAAACAAATAAACTCCACCAACCACTTTTGAATAACTATTGCCTTGATTAGTTTTCCTTAATTCTCATGGTGAGAAAATAGGACTTGAGATTACTGAACCACAAGAGGATTCTTCTACAACATTAATAAATGTGAAGGATCAACTTACAAATGCATACATTTTAAATTTAATTAACATATAGCAGTTACTATATGCCAGGCATAGTTCTAAGGGTTTACAAACATCAGCTCAATTAATCCTCATAAAATTCTTCAGTGTAGCCACTACTCTTTCTAAGGGCAGACTGCCATTCAAGCAGAGGCAAAACCCAGTTGAGGATTACCCACCAGGCATCTTTTCATATGCAGTGATAAGGAAGCTCAGAGCTGGCCAACTGTTTCTACGAAGCTTGGGTGAGGGCTATTGCATAGTGAATGCCCCTCAGGAAAGGTCTCTCACCAGCCATTCCCTCCTGGGTGCCAATGCTTACAAACTGCCAAGACCAATATGGTGTAAGGTCACAGGAAGTGAAAACATCTCAATAAATGAGTTGTTCTTTCTGTGCAGAGAAAATAAAGATGTTAAGGATTTTCCCAAATCTGCTAAGGTAAGAATTTTTTACGGTAGAGGCTGGCAAGCTAGTCTTGAAATGAACTTCGGAATTATCTGAGGGGAAAGGAACAGGCCCAAAGAACCACATAGAGAAAGGAAAGCATCAACCTCTCTCCTCTACTATTATTACTATTATCAATTTTATCATCATCATCATTAACACCACTTTGGCACTCATGCTGTCAACCATTATAAACATAAATTTTTAAAAAGAAATGAAGAGAGAAGAAGAAGAAAAGTCAAGGCAGCAGAGGTTTAAAGGAGAAAATTAAAAATTAAGAATACAGAAAAGAAACTGAAGTAAAAGTGGATATAAGAAAATTGACATTCAAAAGAATAAAATGTTGAGTTTGAAAATAAGCTTAAATAAATGAGATTTAAAATAAAAGATAAAAGGGTAGGTCATTAAAATTATAAAACTATAGATGATTAAAGAATAAGATAAAATACTTAAGCCCCTAAGATAAAAAAGTTTGAATATAAAGATAGATAAAACTAATGATTAGTAGAAATGAATCACTAAGTAGGGAAAAATTAAGCCATTGAATCTAAAAATAAAGATGATTAGAAGGAAATATGTTAAGAAGAAATTAGAAAGCTACAGAAGAAAATCAGAAAGAAAAAAATTGTCTCTGATCAGTTAAGAAATGGGTTTTGTTTAAAATGTGCATGCATCGGGACAACATCCATTCTGAGTTAAGGGCTGAGGGAAGAAGAGACTATAGGGATGAGGTGCACCTTGGCCAGAAGCTCAGACTCCTCAGAGACCTTTCTAAGCTGTGCCCTATGTGCCAAAAAGCAAGTCTGCACACAAACTGAGAGCTGGGACACTCCCGAGCTTCCTCTGCCTGATCCTAAGACATTTCTTTTCTTTTTTTGTCACCATTAATGTGATTTGCTCTTTATTTAAGGGGGGATCCTTAATTCTCATGAACAGAATTTATAGTCTACTAAAATATACATTGCTGATCATCAGAGAATCTGAATCATGACAAGCAGCCACCGTGTCAAATTATTTTTTGATTAAATCTCCTTTCTGTAATTTCAAAATTTACCTTAGTAAAAAAATGTTTCTAATGGTTGCTGGTTAGGTTTTTTCCCCATACCTCAAACAAAATGAGGGTATCACAGATTGCCACTATAGGCAGTAGATACTTTAGACTTGCCATTTTTACCACAGTATCATCTATAAAGTTGTTTAATAAATTTTAAAAATATTCTGTTGTTGTAAACATGGACATTGGCCTACCTCTACATCAGACCTACAGCAGTATGCAGGAGCTAGGAGGCCAGCTGACTCAGCACCCCCAGGGTCCCCTTTGGGGGAACTTCATTCTTTCTTCCTCAGCTTCTTCTCTTTTCCCCAAACATGAGACCCAGATGGGAGTTCCACCACCCACACCGCCTGGTTAGCAACAGTTACTGGTTTAAGAGTGAGTATGTAACTTCTGCAGGGTCAGTCATAGAAAACCATCTATTAACCTGCAGTTTGGTCCAGGAACTGAGAATGTGATCTAAACCCACCAATCAGAAGTTTTTGCTGAGATTTTCCTAATCTGAGCCAGAGGAGAGAAATACCTGGCAGCCTAGAAGCCACTGCAAACCTTGAGGAGAGAAAGTTGAGAAAATGAAACCAAAAATAAGGAGCCAAACCCTAAGGAATCCTTCCCAGCCTCTGAGCTTTCTATCATGAGGTTGTGACTGCTCTCCTGTCTTTTGCAATCAACAAAAGCAAATACTTCCTATTCCTAGTATTATACTCAAGAGAGTGGTGTCTGATAGCAGAGTGGCTTGGGTCCTCACTTAATGGGAGATTATTTTCGTTTACTTTTTTATCCTCTTGGCAATCTAGGATAAACCAGTCTGGGCTGGTAGGGGTTAATTTGACATACTAATGTAATTTGCACTCTTCCCCAAACACCAGGGCCCATTGCAGAAATAGGTCTCTGATGCCAGATTTCTTTCATAAGAAATATTTTTCATAGGGGTCCCATTATCACAATTTAGGCACTAGAAAATCTGAGAGATTTGCCTTTATGTTTGATCTGCAATTGCTAACTTGCAGTTTTGTTCCTAGAAGTGTATGAAGATTACTCTCCAACCATGTACATAAAGCATACATTCCAAAGAAGTACCAGAGAAGACAGGTTGGTGGCTACTATTGAATGTGGTTTGTCCCTGCCACAACCATGTTGAAATTTGATTCCCCATGTGGCAGTGTTGGGAGGTAGGGCCTACTGGGAGGTGTTTGGGTAATGGGGGCAGATCCTTCCAGAACAGATTAATGCCCTCCCAGGGTGGGGAATGAGTTCTCACTCTTGTGGGAATAGATTAATTCCTGTGAGAGTGGGTAGCTTAAAAGAGTCTGACTTTGGTTTCTCTCTCTTGCTTCCTCTCTCACCATGTGATCTCTTTGCACACACTGGCTCTTTTCCCATTTTCCACCACAAGTGGAAGCAGCCTGAAACCTGTGCCAGATACAGTTGCCTGATCATGGACTTTTCAGTTACCAGAATCGTGAGCCATATAAACCTCTTCTCTTTTTAATTTACCCAGCCTTAGGTATCTTGTTATAGCAACACAAAACGGAGTAAGACAGCTACTGTCACTCCCTAGGAGTCTAATTCTTACTCTGACTACAAACTCTAGGGATTACACGAAGATACTCTATGGTGGGTTATCTATATCTTTACTAGTATTAAATTTCTCCCATTTGCTAGAAAACGTTTTTTAATAATGTAAGGTTCTAACAATATGGTAGTAGTTAGATTGGCTATCATACACTTGTTTGATGGCATGTTATAAATTCATTAGAATGAATTCAAATGATCAAACATAAAAAATTTTTTTGGGGGGGTGGTCAGGGTGGGTAGAGAATGAATGTAAATTGAACTCAAAATATGAAGCAGGCACTACACTGCACAACTTACTCTATATTATTCTATGTACCTCATCGTCCCTTGCAACTCTGTGAAGCAGTTCCACGTTAGAGAGGAGGCAAATGAGGCTCAGAAAAGTTAAGCAATTTGTCAATCATGTAGCTCATCAAAGATAAGGCTGGGATTCAAGTCTACATCTCTCTGATCACAAAGTCCAATTTTTCCACTCTAACGTGGAAAAATACACACATTTGAATAAGAACTCTAAGAAACTGAAACAAATAAAATCAGCTATTGTGTTTTAGTGATAACTAGAAAGATAAATTTCATAATATTATTACTGTACTAACTTCAGTTAAAGAGGGTGAAGGATTGAAGTCAATTATGCTCAATGATTTATTTCCTTAGATGAGCAAACCACCTCATGCTGTCTCTTGAGTAAAAGAAGTTAACCTTAAGAAAAAGCTACTAGTATTGTGAATTGAACACATTTCATTGCCTGTTAGAAGCAATTATTATATGTACCACTGTGCTAATTTTATGTGTCAACTTGACTGGATCATGGGGTATCTAAATATTTGGCTAGACATTATTTCTGGATGTGTTTGTGAGGGTGTTTCTGGATGAGATCAGCATTTGAATTGGGGGACGCAGTAAAGCAGACTGCTCTCCCCAGTATGGGTGATATCATCCAATCTGCTGAGGGACTGAATAAAACAAAAAGGCAGAAGGAAGTTGAATTAACTCTGCCTGACTGCTTGAGGTAGGACATTGGTCTTTTGCTCTCAGACTGAGATTTACATCATCTACTTCTCGTGTTCTCAGTCAGGCCTTCAGACTTGGACCAAACTGTATCACTGGCTTTCCTGGGTCTCCTGCTTGCAGATGGCAGATCCTGGGACATCTCAGCTTCCATAATTGAACAAGTCAATTTATCATAGTAAATTTCTCTCTTTCTTTCTGTCTGTCTCTCTCTCTTTACATACACACACACGCACGTATTATTTCTCTTTCTCTGGAGAACTCCAATACAACCACTAAGAAACATAAAATGTTGTCAATTAAAGTATAATAAGAATCAGTGAACATTTTCTGTAAATGACCAGGTAGTAAATATTTTAGGCTTTAAGGTCTATTAAGGTCTCTATCATAATGAATGAATTCTACTGTGGTAGCAAAAAAGCAGCCACAGACAAAATGTAAATAAATGGGCATGGCTGTGTTTCAATAAAGCTTTACTTACAGTCACTGAAATTGGAATTTTCCATAACTTTCATATGTTATAAACTATTATTTTTTCCTTTGATCCTCTTAACCTGTTAAAAGGTAAAAACAAGTCTTAGATCTACAGCCATACAAAAGCAGGCAGTGAGCTGGATTTGATCTACAGGACATTATGGTTTCTTATCACATTTATTACAAGATGCATCCAGACTTCAGAGATATTAGAATGTAGAACTATGTGCATCTTAGATTGAAATGTGATGGTTAGTTCAGTATTATAGAATACTAGTTCTTTTAGATTTCCCTAGATTTTGACATGAATAATGTATCTCTGTAATGCTTTGCCATTTAGCCCTTGGCAATCAACAAATATCACTGCTGAGCACAGAGTCTGTCCCTTCTGGGAAATAGTGAGAACTAGATGTGGGATGCAGAAGGCTGAGAAGAAAATTACAGAGTTGAGGTGTATGGGGCAGTTTCTTGGAATCTGAATGTTCAGGAGAATAATGATACATGAGATTTGTATATCACTTTACATTCTATAAAGTATTTATACGTGCATCATTTTATTGAATTTTCACCATGAATCTATGAGGAACTGTATTAGTTCATTCCTGTTGCTTATAACAAAATACTAGTAACTGGGTAATTTGTAAGAAAGCAAAATTTATTGCTTACAGTTTAGGAGGCTGGGAAGTCCAAAGTCCAGGGAACACATCTGGTGAAGGACTTGGTGGTGGTGACAGTGACCCAGGGGTCTCACATGGCAGAATGGCAGAGCAGAGAGAGAGAGATTTTCCTTTTAAAGCCCTCAGAACCATGCCTATGACCACATTATTAATCCATTCACTAGGGCAGGTGCCCCAAATATAATCAATCACCTCTTCAAGGCCCCACCTTTCAGTTACCATATGATTTTATATCCTAAACAGTTATAGTGGGGTTAAGTTTCAGTGATTTGGGGCGTGCCATTCAATCCACTGCAGGTACCCTTGGTAGAAATTAGCTACAGACCAGTAAAACATACACTTAATTGAACTAGAATTATATTACTGGTAAGAGGTAGATACTGACGTTGTCTTTTGACTATACAATTGTTCTTCCTTATGCTAAAAGCTAACACTCACTGTTTCTGAGGGTGAAAGCTATTTCAATGCATTGGGAAAAAGAAGGGAAAAAGAAGTTAGGTTCAGTGTTCCCAGGGCTTTGAATTATCTCCACCGCTTAAGAAAACTGAAGGAGGGAGACATCTCTCACTTGTGATCATGGTGATAGGGTCAATGCCTTTCTCTTTCATTTTCTTTGCAGCATTGACTTCATCAGAAACCACTATGTCTTAGCCAATATTAGTGCAAAGCTATTTGAAGGACACTGTATGGGCATATCTGAGCCAAAATGTAGCTGGTTTGTTTATTAAATTTAAACATTTGACAGTTATCTCTGATTTCACTTCCTCGTTCTGTTTTGCTTCTCTTCCTCATGTAAGCCAAGTAACACGATATGGTGAAAGTAAAATGGACTTTGGACTCAGAGATTTGAATGCCAGATGTGCTGTTTATTAGTTTGTGACTCTCAGCAAATTACCAAGCCCTACTAAACTCTTTAATTATTCTCATTTTTTTAAAAAAAGAGTAATATTACCAAAATTCTAGAAAAGTTATCAGTGAGTTAACACAAATAATACCCATAGAAACATGTTAAATACATAATAATATGTCTTAGCTGTAATTGCAAGCATTAAATGAGAGTCATATATAAAATATCCAAAAAAGCACCTGGTACATGATAGACAATCCCTTGTCGAGAAAGCTAGATTCTCTCTATATGGATTCTCAGATTCACCTTTTTACCTAGTTCAAAACATCGCATTCCCTCTTCCCCAACACACAAGATATGACTGAGTATCATGGTGCTGGTCACTCCAGTCATTCTTGGTTGAGTTTCTTTACCCCTATTTTCTAAGGGCTGTGCACTAGAGAAACGACCCAGATCATTTCTATCCTTTATCAAATTAATCAAAGGTCTACTCACCTCTCCATTCCCAATACAACCTTTATTTCCCCCTTTATATTTCTACTTTTTATTAGACTCCCTCGTAAAGACTGAATATTTGATTGATTAATTATTTACCCCCTCCCATACATTTTGATATCTACAAACTCAGCACATATTTCTCTGCCTTTCATCTTACTGGATCTCTCAGCAGCATTAGACACCGCTGACATCTTCTTGCTTTTTAAAAACATTCTTTTCCCTTGTCTACCTCAAGACCTCTGTTTTCATCCTACCTCCCTGGCTTTTCTATCTGTTTCCTTTGCAGGCTCCTTCTTTATGAAATCAGTAAATACTGCAGTATTTCAAGGTTCCTCCTAGGCCGTCTCCTTTCTTCATCAGAATTCTTTTTGCAGGTAATTTGTTTTACTTTTTCACTTTAATGTTTCCTTTATTGTCTTTCCATCCTCCCAGTAATTCAAGCTAAAAATTTTAACCCAATATGTCTCCTTCTTTCCCCTCGTTCTAGACCTTTGACAGTGTGCGTTTATTACGTATTCGTGGAATGGATAAATGACGTAAGCTCTCACAAAACAGATTCAATTACACACTTATAAAATCTGCATGATTTAGTTCATATTAATTTTTTTTCCTCCCAGAAATTCTATATTCCAAAGATAACACTTTACTCATTGTTCTCAGAAAAACCCATGACTATGAGAATAGAGTATCCTCTTTTTCCTTTAATGAAAACTGAGAGCCAACAGCATTTGGTAAGAATTTAACAGCATTTCTTTTTATAAGAAAATAGCCATCAAGTGACAAAGCTGTACCATCCTTGACCTGGTCTATTCTAGATAAAGAAAAAAAAAAAAGATAAACAACAAAAAATTCTTCTTTATCATTTAGCCATTGCTGCATCAACAATCAATCACCAAATCCCACTGGCATGTAACAATAGCATTTATTTCTCATGCACCTGTTAGGTCGGCAGGGTGTTGGTTGAGCTCCACTGGGGGGTGTTCTTCAAGCTGTGGATCTAGCTGGGCTTGACGCCTTGCTATGTGTTGGCCTCTGGTTGGCTGCTCATGTGATTATCCTGGGGCCCAGGCTAAATGGGCAGTATCTGCTCAGGCAGGAAATGCTCTCCTTATGGCTATGGCATCAGCATAACCAGCAGCTTACAGAAACACGTGGGATCACCTGTGACAGAAGCTTGAAATTGGCTCACTGTTGCTGCTACCTGTATCCCGCGGGCCAAAGCAAGTCACCCAGAGGAGCCCAGCGTCAGAAGGCAGACAAGTGTTTATCTCCTTTTGTGGGAGAAACTGGAAAGTTACTTGAAAAAAGAGAAGGCCACAGTCAGGGTGAAAAATTGGGGCTGCTAATTTAGTCCCTTGCACCTGCTGCACACTAATGGACACTGGAGCCACTGCCGACTGAACACGAGTCTCATCTTCAACGTGGGCTTCCTGTGCTGCTCCCATTCTCCTCTCACCCTTTGCTCTCTACTTTTGTCCTCAGGAGCTGACTTCCACCTAACAGGAGACAAGCAAAAAACACACAAGTTTGCCTTCAGCTTACATTCCTGAAAATACATCTCAACTGCTCTGTTCAGCAGATTCTGAAGAGGTGATTACCTTGTCTCAGACACCCGATCGCCATTTATTGGGCTGCAGATGAGATTTCAGATGAATGATGGACTCAGATAGGGAGAAAATGAACTGAGAAATAGAGTCGGATGCCTGTGATGGGCGGGTGGAGCTTCCTGAGAAGCAGGTGGAGTTTACCTAGTTTAGAAGAGGTGTCTGGAGGAGTTGAAGGCCACCCTAATGGACTATGAGCTCTAAGGGGACTTCCTTTGTCTCCCACGGTATCTAACACAATACTCACACACAGCTGGCTTTCAATACATGCCACACTTCCAGTGTGCTGAGAAAGTCAGATGAAAATGTAATACCTGTGAGAGTGGCTTCGTCATGTACGATGTGCAGGCACCGGGGAATGACCTGCTTTTCCAGCACCTTCTCTCTCTCTTCATCCTTGCTGCCTGCTGAAAATGAAAAACAATTATGTCTCTTGCACCATGGGGACAGAAGTACAGAAAATAAACTGTGACTGATTAAGGGAAGTGGCTTTATTACAGGGTTTAAAAAAAACCCCAACAGTATCATCAATAATAGCAATAATGGAGAAAAATGATAATGAATAATTAAGCATAGTAATACAGTCATGACAACAATGAAACCAGAGAATAATGCAATTTTATTTGTAATAATATGACCGCTCATCTTGATGACGTGTCCTCGGTTTTGACTGTTTCTGGCAGAGGTGTAAGCACAGTGTGGCTTTTCATTTATTTCCCCTATGAAAGCATCTAAGAGATCTGTGACTCTGCTCCTCCCATTTCCTCAGGATTCTGTCTTTGCTCCTTACCCTTACTATCATGTAAAATGCACATTCACTTTTAGTTTCCTCTGATGTCTGTAGCCTGGGAATAGTATCAACACTGCAACTGAATCCTTAGGAATGTTCTTGTTGTGATAGAAGGTCCAAGCAGCCAAGTGTCATCAGGCTGGCTGGCAATCCTGTGGGTATTCAGGTACCTCCCCACCCTCTTCCCCTGCAGAAATTCACTGGAGTGATAAACCTAGTGCAATCATGGAGTGAAATTAAGGCAAATGATCTGGAATAGAGGGGGACTGACAAAGTCCTAGAAACACCAGTGTAGCAAGCCCCATACATAACAGCAAGCCATAATCATGGCTGTTAGCACCAGGCTGTTGTCTTCAGCAGTGTTGTGAAGTAGTTAGTATACAGTCTCAGACACTGAACAGGTTAGCTTGAGAAATCAGTGCCAAGGAGTTAAAGCATCTTTGGAGGGTCCAGATTGCTCAACTGGTTAGAAAGTGTAAGTAGGTTATCTGATTCTCCAAGAGACACAAAGATGGCAGAGGAAATGATATCTTCTCCCCAGGCTAACAATGAGGCACAGATAATCAGGCTGCCAGTGGAGCCGCTCCTCCTCCCCTCAGACAATGTGTGTCACACTGAAACAGAAATAATAAGAAACTCTAAGACCTCTGCGCACATCACAGATAAGACCTTTGTGTTTTTGTTTCCGACAGTTTTTGTGAGCGTGACAGTTATAAACCCAACCCACAAGTGCACACGATTATTACCAAAAAATAACCCCTCTCTTTGTGTCTCGTTCTGTCTTCCCTGTTGGTGGGGAAAGAAAGGTGTGTTTTAATTTTGCATAGTAATTCTGAGAGATCAGAAAAAGGCCTTAAATCAAAGGGTCAGCATAGATTTGAGCAGATAAAATGTATGAGGTAGACTCCATGGGAAGTCTAAAAGCCCCTCCTGGTTTTAATTGGGTCATTTTTCAGAAAGACAGGATTACATCACAAATGCACAACTGCATGAAATTATAGTTTATGTAAAAATTAAATATTTGTCAAGTATTATAAGTGCACTGAAGTGAGCGGAAATGAGGAATAAAGAGGTTTAGGAACAGCCAGACTTGAGGCAAAGTTATTTTAACTACCAACATTATGTAATTTTGATTTTTTTTTTTTTTAGGATAAAAACCAAACTTATGTACATTCTCATTTTCCCCTTTGATCATAATGAGTTAGGTCTTATTATCATCCCCATTTTATATATGAAGTAAAGTTTTGTCTCACTGTGATCCATTCTAAAGAACTTGAGATTTCTACTCGGGAGAACCTAGGTTTAATCCTGATGTTACTTTGACTTGTGTTGTGTTCTCTTGTCAAGTTACTTGATAAGTTGCAGTGGTCTGCTCTTAAATGGGGATAACGATACGAGTGTCCTAGGGTCATCAGGAAGATTTTCTGCATCTGTCTTCTTAGCACCAGTTCCCCATGTTGGTGGCTCCTAATGTCCTCACGCTTGAACATGCATTTTACCATTTTACTTGGTTCAGCTACTTATTTGTTTCTGCTTGGACTTTTATAATAATTCCCTAAATGATCTCTTTGCCTCCTGTCCCGAGACTGTACTGTATAGTGTACTACAACTAATTTCTTCTGGAATTCTTTGCTAGAAGTGTCATTCAAACCTACGAGGTAAGCTCTCATTATATATATATATTTTTTCCCCGAGGAGAAATCCTTTCTGGAATCCTCCATTCTGTTGCTCCAGCCTGGACCAGTTTTCCTCTAGGTCTGCACTGCAACTGTTATCCTGGGATATCCCTTCATTCTTATGAAGAAAATGCCCAGGTCTGTCTTTTTTGGTTGGTCCCATTTTCTGAATCCCAAATGTTCCTTATCTTGGCTCACATACACATTTTATTGGCGTACCTTTTCTAGTAGGTCACTAAGAAAGTGTAACATAGGAGTTAAATTTTTTGACACTTTGCATATTTTATAATATCCTTATTCTACTCCCACACTTATTTGATAGTTTGGTGAGTATAGGGTTCTGCTGGAAATAATTTTCATTAAGAATTTTGAAGGTATTCTACCTGCCAGTGGTGCTCTTGAGAAAACTGATGCCACTCTATTTTCTGATTTGTTGCCTGCCATTTATAATCTGTTTTTGTTGTTTAAAATTAAACATTTTTTAAAATATGGAACTTTTCAGGATTTTCATTATATCTCTGTTGATCCAAAATTTCACAAAAATGTGCCTTAATGTAGGTCTTCACTTCATTTACTGTGCTGGGCCATTGGTGGGAACTTTCAGTCTGGAACTCATACCCATTAATTCTGGAAAATATACTTGAATACTTTCTTGGGCAATTTTTTCTCTCCATTTCTCTTCAAGAACTCCTATTATTCAGATGTTAGATCTCTTCAACTAATCCTCTTTATTATCCGTTTATTGTCTTTTATTTCCTGTTCTCCATCTCTTTCTTTCTCTTTCTGTCTTTTTTGTTTTACTTTATGAAGCCTACTCAAATTTATCTTTTAACATTTCTACTAAATTTTTATTTCCGGCATCATTTTTTTTTTTTTTTTAGATTTTAAATAGCTCTTTTACTTCTTTGACTTTTTAAAAAAGCATTGTCTTCTTATTGCATTAATATAATGCTTTCTTATCATAAAGATACTGATGGTAGATTTAATAGATTTATTTCTTTCTCCCCTGCATTTATGTCTTTCAAGTTCTTTATTCTATTTATTTATTTTTGTTTGTGCCTTTCATGAACATCTTTGAGTATTTAGCTTACTGTGTATATTTATTAATGAAGCACTAAGAAATTGACTAAAAACTCTGTATTCATGCGTGGAACTTGTTAAATACTAGACTTCCCAGTAGGATTATAGGTTTGGAAATCTTCCTTGGTGGTCGTCAAATGGTAGAATTTGTAGGGATTTTCTCTCCAGATTAATTCTCCCATCTTCTACTTGGCAGATGTAAGCCTGAGAGCCATTCCTTCTGGAACTTTAGCAAGCAGAAATGCTGGGGTAATGTTCAGAATATAGACTTTCACTTAATCCTCCTCTTTTAAGAGTTGAATCCCAGCCCTCATCTGGGCCTACTTTCTTGCATCCAGGGTTTTTGTTATTCATTGTCCCTAGAAAGTAAAGTTGTAGTCTTCTGCCATAAGTGGGGTAGGGACTGTCTCTGGGCATCTAGGGTGTGTGTCTCATTTGTTTCTTAAACCAACTTTTAGCTAATATCTGTAGATGTTTAGTGGTAGGCCCTACTTTCATGTAGGTACTTGACACGTTTCAAAGCTCTCCAGCGTCCTGGTGTCATTTGGCTCACCTTTAGGGTTTCCTTAAAATGGGCTGGGGTTTCTGCTATACTAGTTAGTACTTATTCTTCTGCTTCTTGGCTTCCTCCTTTTTCTACCTCTTCAAAAAATTTCTGTTGTCTCCTCTCCCTTTTTTTGTCAATCTCTTGAACATGAGCTTTTTTTTTTTCCTTAAAAAATCATTTTACTGCCAAATTTTGGAAGGAAAACATGGCAAACAATATGTATTCAACCCTCTATGTTTATCTGGAACTCCTTTCTGTCTTATTTTGATGCATCTCATCTCCACATACACCAAGGTCTGACCCAAAGATAAAGTCAATTATTCCTATCAGCTTTGGTCAACAATTTTGTTTCTATGTTTTCCTAACTTAAGCAGTTGTTAGATGAGTCAAGGAGTTGAGTACTGCAGTTTTCTATCACTATAATGATTTTGTATTCTATCACTGGATAAGAATATTTGGTTGTGGGCCTGGCATCTACCTATATAGCTTTAGAAAGAAAAGAACACTTAGTAGTGGTATTAAAAAGGTTGATATGAACTTTTGTCATCTCCTCTCCTTGCTTGCCTGCAGGCTACTAATACTCACACCCAAGGATGTACATTCCTATGTGTTTACAACCTTTTCACCCACAAAGACCTGACTAGTAAACAGAGGCAGCCTGACCAGACCAGTTGTAAGATGGGCTTGAGGGAGGCTTTGTTTTACATTCTGGTTATACTTACTTTCAGTGGAGCTCGCTCTTAACTATTTAACGATCTGTGGAGACACACTGCTGATTTTATTGTTCAGTGCCTTTCTTCTCCTTTTTCTTGTGGCGTGAATGATGTTCCACATGGAGGATTAAGATATATAATAACAAAACAGAAACTCTCACGTTTAGCTGTAGTTAGATTTATGGCTAAGTTTATGGAGATTACTTAGGGCTGGGAACACATGTCTGAGAGTGACTCTGCAGTTACAACTGTGTGTGGAGTGAGATGCTGTTACAGACGGTGGACAGTAAACACCTCTGAGGTTGTGTGTCACTTCCTGTAGGCCGGTGAGTCTCTCTGATTGAAGTAGAAAGGTGTCTGTTAGCAATGCCAACAAAACCTAGTTTAACCTCTGATTCCCAACATCTGGAATACTTATCCCTGTGGCGACTGTGCAGTTCACCAAGCACTCACTATTCCAATGGTCCACCAAAGAACAATTTTGGCTTGAAAAGAGCCTGCCTTGGAAAAAAAAAAAAAAATGCAATGCAGACTAGTTATCACTGAGAATACCAACAGGATTCGTGATAGCAGAGTCCCTCTGACTCCACAGCTGGACCACGTGGATTGGGCTCAAGTGAGAGCCTGCCTTCCTAATGTGAGAAAAGACACAGAGAGATCCTTCCTCTGGTCTTTATTGCAAACACAAGCCTTTTATTTGGTTCCACTTAAAGACTCTTTAATCCATATACTTAGTTTCAAATTTTTATTTCTCTGTATACCTCTGAATGGAATACAAGCAACCAACTCAACATTTTTTTTCCCCAGAAATGGTCGAGAAATTCAAGTAAACTTTTTAAATGTCCCACGCTCCATCTCTGCATTTTTATATTCTTCAGTCAGACATAAAACAAAGAGCCACCAGAACAGACAGACAACTTGTTAATGGCCATAGGCACTCTGGATATTTTCCCATGGTTTCTGGGGACACACTATTTCTCAAATGCTGATGTAGAATACAAAGTGTGGTTGCAGCCAACTTGAGAATGGGGATGAGATTGAGGGGAGCAATTTCATGATGGTGTCAGGGACTGTGGTCAGGGAAGTAGCCAGACCTTTACCCAGCAGAGTTAACGATAAGCCATAAAAGCATCTAGGAGCAGACCTGAGTGAAACGTGTGTTCAGTTAGTTATTGAAACAAAAGTATGTGGCTTGACTCAAGTTCTTGGTAACAACTTCAGGGCTGATTGACTTGGTATTTCTGTGTGTCTGTAATTGCTTTTCTTCATTTAAGGATAAACTGCAAGGAACAGATACTGTACAGCTTCTGGAGATTTAATTCCTTCTAGCCAATGGCAACTTTTGCTCTTATTGGTTGAAGCCCTTGGGCAAGTTTCAAAATATTTTTTGTGGAATGGTATGAATATGTTCCTGAAGCTCCAGTGTCCTAACTCAGCTATCTGCAGCCTAAGATTCTTTTTACACACATCTCCCTCCTCTCTGGACATTCTGGAAATGTTTTTCCTCCAAAGTTCTCACTGATAATATTAATAATCAACAGTTGTATAACACAGAACAGCATACAAATACTGTCGCATGCCCAAACTCATTGATCCTTATCTGGAGAAGAAGGTATAATTCTTACTGTTTTACAAGGAACAAAAGAGATGCTGAGAAAAATTGATTTGGCCAAGGTCGCACAGTTAATGAGTAATAGAGGTGAATTCAAAATTCAAGACTTCAGACTCCAAAACACTTCAGTTGTTTTTTAAGCATAAAGTTAAGATCTTTTACTTTTCTCCCCATCAGAGAATGAGTCAGAGGAAAAAATAGCTTATTTATAATTACAGAGCAAAGTAGTGGCAGAGAACAAAAAGAATTAACTACTGAGTATTTATTGATACCTGTATTATGTCCATCACTGTGTTAAGAATTGTATAGCAGTGGTTTCCAAGAGCCTTTTCTCATGCTGATTTATAAGAAAATTTACAGCTGTTTTCAGCAAAATGAGATAAATAAGAACTCTATCCACACATATGTACCCCCCCCACACACATATCTTCATTTTGAGATTTTTTAATCTCTGCTTTTAGCTTTTCTTCTTAGCACTATCACTACCTGACACTAAAACTTATTTATATTGTTTATTGGTTGCAACTCCCAAGAAAATGTAAGTTCTGATTAGGGTAGAGCTTTTTGTCTCACATTTACTGCTGTATACCCCAAAGCTAGAGCTCTGCCCGGCACATAGTAGGGTCTCAATAAATATTTGTTAAATGAGTGGATGAATGACAAGGCCAACATATGGAAAACAAAATAATCAGGTCCTCAATAGGGCAGTAGGAAATCTAGCTGCAAAAAGGATACAGAGAAGGGAGACAGTTTAAAAGTGTCGTTTTCAAGTAAGATACTGACGGGAACAAAAAGGTGTCACTATGTGGGATTGTGAAATTTGGATTGGGTTTGGATAGATGAAACAGAACAGGGAGATAGTGAAGCTGAAGATAGCAAAGAAGAAATGGCAAGCAGATGTAAATGGGTGAGGGGCAAGACTCAGCCATTCACAGAGTAAACTGAGGGGCTCGATGTCTCCTGCACCCTAACTCACTCCCGAGGTGTTTAGCTAACCATTTATTCTTTAACGTGACCCTTGTGCATGTTTCTGCATTTTGTAGAAGCAAATTTATTTGGGTGTATTTTTCTTTGCTTCTGAATACAATCGTCGAAACAGAGAGCAGAAAACAATTATTTAATATGGTAGGAAATAATGCATTTTCTGAGTGGGTCAAAGAAATAGATCTGGAGGATAGAAGAGACCTGGAGTGAATTACAGGTTTCAGTGTGTGCTGCTGCGCAGGCTGACAAGTGAACAAACACCTTCATAAATTAATAGCCCTTAATTGTAGCTTGAAAGGCAAATAAATGAATGGTTACGATTTTTGTCTCATTTCATCTATAATGTTATGAAATATGACCCTCATTGAATTTTTCTTGCTTGGAAACAGCTAAAATTTAGTTGTTTTTCCAATAAGTTTAGGTGGGTTAGTCCCTTATTTCTATCTTCTCAGTGAGTTAATAGAAATAGCATTTCATGTTCGTTAATTGTTTGTATGTATTTATTACTTGAAAGATAATGACCTAATTTTGATAGGTCATTTTTTTTTTTTTAAAATTTGTGATATATCCTTGGACTACAAATAATATCTTAGTGTGACTTCTCCCTGAATTTCTCGGACTGATGCTGACATCTCTGAGGTTATTACTAGAATGCTCTTTTTTGTTTGTTTTAAGGCATTTTGATCATGACTTATTTTCAGGTTTTATGTAGCATCTTTCTTCCAAGAAGCTCAAAGCAAATTTTGCGAATGTGAACAATCTTCTTTAGTCAATGTGTTTTGGTTTGAAGAAGGAAAAAATGTACTAATTTCCTGCTTCTGTATGTCCCACCCCAAGTCAAACTGAATGCCCTTCTCACCTCTCCTTTTCTTTAGGTTAAGGGATTTTATTTTATATAGAGGCTTAACAGGAAGAGTTTAGACTTTGAATCACCAGTGAGGAGGCTGAACCATTAAAACAAAATGCAGCAGAGAGAGCCTTCAGGAAAGGCAGCGGTAAGCACAAGGCAGATTGTCAAAAAATGCTGTAGGTGGTTGCAAAAAACCTCTGCAAGAATCTCTTTAGTCAACACAAGTGGGTCACTTAATTTTTCCAAGTGAATGCCCTTAATGGGGGACTTTAGTTGCAGTCTTGCTAGCCAGAGCTGTCTCATTATAGATGTGGCCCAGTCTATGAAATGTTTATTTTGTAACTAACCCCTTAGGCAGTGGAGGGAACTGTTTACTATTCTGTCTTGTTCTCTAGTGTTTTTTTCCTCTTAATTAAAGAAATCACTGTTGAACTTCAGAAACCTCTCCAAGAAAAAAAAAAAAAAAAGAAAATAGAAAGAAGAAAAGAAAAAAGAGAAGAAAGAAAGAAGAAAAGCAAGCAAGCAAGCTAGTAAGAAAGAAAGAAAGAAAAAGAGAAAATAGGGTTGAAAACAGTCTATGTCTTTTGCTGTTTATTCGTAAGGATTATTTCTGGAAGAATGATTGCGATATTCAGTGACCTCCTTAGGATTGTGTATGCACGAATGTGTCTGTGTAAGCCTGGGTAGGACACAGTGCTGCACACTCAAGTATCCCTGTTTAAGCGGTGTCAGTATATCCCACCAGCTAACATCTTTGACTTACTCCTCAGGATAGCAATACATGGGAAGCTGAAATCTGAGGATGGGAGTACTGAGGGAGGGGTGCAGAAAGTTTTCTTTGTTAAACAATGATATGCTGATGGGAAATAAAAGATGGAACCTGATGCTATTCCACACAAACAAAACTTAACCATTTATAAGCTATTAGGAAAATCTAAACTCTGAATTTGATTTGATTTCATTTTAGTTTGTAAAGTCATTAGCTAATGACACCATACTGTTTGAAGGGAATTTATTATTGTCTTTTCATTCTAGCCAGCAACAAATTATCCCAAAGGAGATAAGCAACTAAAAGAAGGAAACTAAAAGAGGTAACTCTCAGTAGTCTGTGATCTTAAAACATATATGCGAGACATAATTACAACTCATACATATTTCTACCCTCTCCAGAGCTACCAACTTTTCCAAATATTGAAAATAGATGGCTGGTGAGGATATATTCTTAATTTCACAGAGAGTTTAGAATAACGGGAATGTAAAATGCATCCAAAAACTGAGGTTCTGATTTTGAAAACACCCAATTATTAGATCTCTGAAGTTGACAGGTGAAAGAAACAACTGCAGCCTGTGCTTTATGTAATAACTGTTCCTGATAAGTTCTACCACAATTAAATGAGTGGTCTTCTATTTAGAAGTGTGTTAGGAAGTCTTAAAGTAGGAAATGCTCTGCCATCTTAGATTCAGGACTCAGGATTTATAGTTTGACATAAATAATTAGAGGTTTGATAATTTGTACTGAGATCACTGACCCAATCCCAATGTACTAGAAACAGGCTCAAGTTTCCTTGCTCAGGGCTGTCTTGTATGACTGTGCAGGCTGGACAGGACATAATTTCTGGAGTAACCATTCACACAGATGACAGTCCAAAAGGTGACCTCTCGAATCGTCCAAAGTTTGGGAAACAATAATCACACTGAAATAGTGCTCATAGGCCTTCTTGGTTGGATAGAATGGTGTGAAATTCACATTGGTAGTAAATGGAGACCTGTATCCTAACATTATCTGAATAATTAAAAGAAAAGTATCTACTAAGCATTTTATGCCAGGAGCCAAGAAACTGAATAATAATTTATCCCCAGAGATATCCAGAATTTTCTGAATTTCCCTTTCTCCTCTTTCATTCTCTCCCCTCTTCCATTCTCTCCCTTAAATGAAAATCGTAATTCTATGGTAAACTTGTTTATAAAGCAAATAATCATTTTGAAATGCCAATACTAAGGTCCTAAGTTCCAAATTTATCTCTTTGAAGAGCACTGCCATCCATATCCTGGGGGTTTTTAATAACTCTAACACTTTACTACATAATTCTTTATGTTTTAAAAGTACGTTATGTGATTCTTGCAACAGTGAAAGAGAAAATGAGCATGGTCGTTCTATGTTACAGATGAGAAAACTATTGCTTGGAGAAGTAATTGACTTATTCGAGGTCACCCAGAAAGTAAGGACAGAGCTCGGATGAGAATCTCATGCTCCTCATTTTTATATTCACTGCTTTCAGGCTAATTATTCAAATTTTTACTTTAAGTAATAAAAATTTAATATATATATATATGGATCTAATATATCAATGATTTTTTCTTTTTGTCCATTTTTTTTTTTGTACCCTTTTTTCTCTGTTAGTGAAATAGTGAAATTGGAATTATGCCTATCAAATACTGAAGGCAAGGAAAATATATCTTGCTGGAAGAAAATGTTGAAAAGGGTACAAATATTGTTCTGGAAAATTAATGAACTAGATATCTATGGTCTCAATTTCATTTTTCTTATGCTATCAGAAATTCTTTAGGATCATGTATATAAATTGTGAAATGAAATCAATAAATCTGGTAAATCTCTCCTACCTGCATTCCCTGGCCATCAGTGAATTACAGTAAGGCAAAATTGGGTTGTTGCTAACTTTTTCTTGTTAACAGGTTATTTTAATTATTAGGTTAAGAGAGGTTTTATAACTTCTGGAAATCTTAAAACATCTTGTCTCTACTCAGTGATTGAAGTTTAGTAATACTGACTGAATAATTTTGTCATCTTTATGTCTGATACTGAATGCAATAAGTTAAAATTGCATGTGTTAGTAATAAGCAATCTTTATAGTGAAAGTGAACTGTTTGCCAGTGTCAGAACCAGTTAGTCAGGCTCTGCAGGACTGACCTACATTGCTTCTTAATGCATCTCTTTGTAAAAAGGTGATTCTAATATTACCATTGACCTACCTATTACTTAACCTCATTTATTGAATACCTTCCATGTGCAGGATATTTTACTAGATAAAGAAATTATGAGGACTAAGAGAATAGAGTAAAAAGAGGAAGGGATCTACTTTATATGAGAAATTAAATTTATTACAGAAATAATCCACTAATATATGACACAATGTGTATTACTTGCTTTGAGAGACATAAGTACCTTTTAAAAAATAACTGCATTTATTGTACCTTACAAGAAAAATTTTGCTAAATAACACCTGAATGATTTCTAAAAGCCGTTCTAAACAAACTCATATTAGAACAAATTTTATAAATTTAAGTGTGCATTTGGTGGATATATGTGATCTTGTAACATTTGTATCACTCAAGAATTTAAGCATTTTTTTGCAGCATCTTTGTATACTATAGATCAGCATAAAATTTTAAAAAAACCTGCATGCAACTACAATCTATCTCAGAATAAAGTAATGAAAATTAAAATTTACCACTTTATGTTTATGTGAAAGTGATAAATTTTAATTTTCATTATGCCAGCAATAAAGATTATTGATGTATTGACTCTGTTTAATCTCTAGTTTTTATTCATAAATGTCTCACTGTTGGAGCCTGCATGAATGAAGGCTTAATCTCAAAAATCAGACATGGTTGGACTTGAAATAGTGTCCACATATTGATACCAATCTGTGCTTAAATCTGAACCACTCAGTTCTTCATGTTTGTTGGAATCCTCCTAAGACTGGAATTTCCTGGGAGATATCCAGTTCTTTTGGGGCTGTAAACAGCAAAACAGACAGCCTTTCTTGTGATATGTTATGTCTAGTGTTAACTGAATTCAAGAAGTTTATAGGTATGAGGAAAGTAATTTAATTTTTTTGCAAACTTACAAATTTCCTCCAGTTTAAATTTTGGTCAAAGATTCATCTCAGGAATATAATTTTTTTTTGGAATAATTTACTTGCTATTAGTTATAAGTATGGTAAATATTGTGTAACCAAGAAAATATTATTTTATACAACAAATCATGGCAACAAATTCCTATGGTGATAGGTTTTTAAAATAACATATAGGAATTTATCATGCTCCATGTCAATTGTATATACATATATGATGAATGTGTGTATGTCTACATTTTTTAAAAATTTAATCTCCAAGAACCATCTGAATTTGCAGATGTTTCTCTTGTGTATAACTGAAAAATGTAAGACAAATAAAAAATTGCTTGGTAATACTTTGATAGCTAGACATGCTTGATGCCAAATATGGACACATGAACTACTTAATTCTTCTATCAGAAACTTCCAAAACATCTATAATAAACATCTCATAACATCGATTTTCTCCTTTCTTCATAATAAAAATCCTGATGTTTTTAGATTGGCACAATGCCACCCAATTAATAGATGACATTTATCAACCTCCTTTGCATTCAAGTGTGGCCACTTGACTAGATTATGCCCAATGAGAATTAAGTAAAAGTGTTTGGTATAATATTTCTGAAAAGTCTCCTTAAAAAGATGAGTTTTCCTCTTCCTCCTTTTTCTTTTCTTGTTATTTAGGATGTATTATGTCTGTAGCTCTAGCAGCCATCCTGGACCAGCATATAACGGTCTTGAGAATGTAAGCAGCTTGCTAAAGATGGCAGAATGATAGCTAAAGACAAGAAACCTGGCGCTTCCTTGAGCCATAAAGCTGCCATACCTACCTTGGATACTCTTCTTTTGGACTTCTTTTATATGCAAAAAGAATAAACTACTGTGTTTAAGCCACTGTTATTTGTGGAATGTCTGTGACATGCCCCTGAACTAAGTCATAATGAACTCAATATTATGATTGGGTGTCTACAAAACAGAACCTGATTTCTGACATCTGACTAAGTGAAGTAAGTATGAAGGAAGACATAAAGGGATGGAAAACTGGTGACTATGTTATATGGTCAGTCGCAAAACATGTGGTCAAGCTGTTGCTTGCTACATATTGAAGATCACATACTGTCATAAAGTATTGGAGGAATGGTAGGAAACATTCAAAATGTTAGCTTGCTTTGGTTGTCTCTTGCTGTTTTCATCAAGAAAGCTAAAGTCATACTAAAATGAATCCATCAGAAAACCTAGATTGGTGGGGATTCAAAGAGGCACGTTTTGCCTTCAGCCTGTAATCGACATTTGACAGAGTCCTGTAATTTTGAGCCTAGAATGGTTGACATAACAAAACTACACACACACACACCAATTGAATTGAATTACTTTCCTTTAATATTTCTCTACCAAAACATGGGATTCAGCCAACTGGCAAAAATCCCATTCAGGGTGCTGAATTCTACCTACGCTGTTTCAAAGGGTCTCAGGGTAAATGCCAGTTATCAGTGCAGATGCCAGTAAGTTAAGGATAAGAATCTTCAGATTAGAAACTATATTGAGGCATGATCTTCATCTATGGTTACTCCAAAATGGAGTTGATGACACACACTCACATAAAGTCCAGAAGACTTTTTTGGGTGGGCCACGGTGGCACCTACTAAGGTCTGAAAGTAGAAAAGGATATCAGATTCTCCAAAAAGGGATTCCATTCACAGGAAAGGGGGGATTGAGTACTAGTTTTTCTGGAGCTACATAAAATCAAAAAAGGTGAAAACTTCTTAGCAAACAGCCACATCAGCATGGTATGGTCCTTTGAGTAGCAAAGGCTGAACATGTGACTATGAGCCAAGGTCGCTGACATCTTCAGTGTCAAGGCAGAATGGATCTCTGTGGCCATGCAGGGCTTACAGTTATTGTGGTAATTACAGGTTTATGCGTCTGATCAGAGCCAGTCTTTGATATCTATCTACTGTAGTAGCAAAAAGCACCAGCAATGTCAGTCTGATGTCTCCTTGTTTATCTCTGCACTGGAAATTAGGGGGAAAAAATGAAGCCAATTTGGACCAAATAAGACCTGGCATTAACAGAAAATGTGTAGTTGGGGAGAGAGATATTGGACTTTCTATTAGTAAGGATGTGGTAGTTCAAGAGATTACTTGAAAATGTTTGTCAAAAGTGGTCATATTTCCACTTCATGTTGATAAAGTTGGCTATCCTGGGCACATTAAAAATTGTCTTCAGCCATTAAAGCAGTTTAGAAATCACTACTACACAAACAGGTTTTTAACCAAGACATGTGGGTTCCTGTGCAAGAAAAAGAAATTGAAAATTGATGTTTTAAATAAACTAATCTGACATATAGTGTGGGTCAGAAAAGTATTTTCCAAATTTTAAGCCATGGTTCAATAGAAAAAAATATTACAGCCCACTGTGTGAGCAGATGAGGGGCTCCTGTTGCTTGAGTCACGGACTACCAGCCTGAAGGCCCAGAGGATCAATGTTTTGAACACACCTGAAATCTTCTTGGGACGTGGGTCAGGGCACACTGGGTGAAGACATCTGTTTTAAAGGTTAGCATAATGTAAGGGAAGAGTTGGTGAAAAACAATAGAAGGGAAACATGCAGAATTATTTCTAACCGTCACTCTCAGAACTCAGGTTAACTAAGGTTGGAGTAAGATGCATATTCAGTTTTGGATAAGTTAACTCATGAAGTGACCAGGGCACATCCATGAAGAAAAGTCCTTAAGGCAGTGGGGAGAATGGTGGGAAATAAATAACTTTTATGAGAAATATTTGTTTAATGCAAGGAATCACTGATGCGATGGTGTGGTAATGACGTAATGATATCATTGCCATCATTATCTTCAATAATGTGGGCTTAAAAATCAGAAGGACCAGAGTTCAAATCCCTGTGTCTTCTTCATTTGCTCCCTGTGTGACTTCGGGCACATTACTAAACCATAATTTCCTTATCTTTATAAAATTAATGATAATAGTACCTACATTCTAAGGCTCTTATGGGCTTTAATGTAATAATTTATGTAAAGAGTTTAGCGGAGAATGTGGCACATAGATGGCTCTCAATACATGCTAGTTACTTCCAACTCCAGAGTCTCTCTAGAAGTTTTTAATACATTTAACCTGTGACAAATCAATGGAACTGGCATAGACTAGCTTGAAAATGGAAAGAGATTGCTGTGGAAGAAATAAACAGGCAATAATCAGTAATCTTCCTCCATTAGCTTTCTCCTCTTTTCTGTTTCCTCTCCTCCTCTTCTTCCTCCCTCTCCTCCCCCCAACTCAGAATTAAGACTTCTAGCAATAACTTAATAACCAAAATACCATAATCTCAATGATTAAAAAGTATTTTCTTTTTTCATGATCTGCTTTCTTTTTTATTCCTGAGTTCATTGGCTTCTGTTAATTTTCTTTTATTATTCTTATGCCAAATGGGAGCCCGAATCTATTGTCTTTTATCCCTTTGACCCCTTTGACTGACCTCAACTAGTCCCATTTGTATTTTAAATCTTAAACCTAGTTTCTGGAGAAAGTAATTGTAATTCAACTAGATTCATCAAGATGGGTGTCTGTCTCCAGCACACTCACACTCACACATGCATAGACTGTTTTTTTCCAATAACTTCTAATCAGAATTTCTTCTTTTATGGCAAATAAAGACCTTAATCTTGGAATAACCTCAAGGCAATGATCTACCTGGGCTATTTTATCCCTACAAACTATTTCCAAAACTCTCATAGCCTGCTGCCATTTTTCCCTGTTTATCTGTCCTTCTTTAGAGTTTTGACTGAAACTCATTTTTTGAAAAGCTATAAATCCTTAGTGACATATATTTTTCAAGTTCAAAGACTTCCGCTGCTTTGAATGTTACACACGTGTAGAACTTTTTGTGCTGCAGAATTTTCTTTATTCATTTTAAAAAATTTTTTCTTAATTAAATGGTATTGTGGTCTTCTTTCAGATAAAAGATTTTCTGTCTATGTTTTATGACTCCCAAGTATGAGAATTATCTCTCCGTGTCCTGAAGTTCTTTAAAAGTTTCTAAACATCAACATAAATCCACTTTAAAGTTCATAAGAAATGTTTGCCAGGATGCTTTTTATAAAGTATTGTAAAATTAAATAAGTAATTCCCAAGAAGCTTTTAAAAAAATCATAATAAAACATTTAAAAATAAGTTCAATTCAACTAACTATGAAGTAGCTACTTTTTGTAAACATTCTGAGGTATTTTTAAAGGGAAAATTCTTCCACATCCATGAAGTCACATTAACCAAAATCTTATATAGACTACACAATGTTTAAAGTTATTGCATTCACTTAGAAATATAAAGGTTTAATGGGGCTCCATTTAAATGAGATTTAAATCTTGAAGTTATTTCCCCATTTTTATTGTTTGGTGAAAATCTGACTACCACACTTCCAGATGGGATTTGTTTTCCCATTTGTCTGTTATAATTTGATTTTGCTCTTATTTGAATCCTATTTATTAATTCACCTCCAAATCTCTTCATGATTTAAATACTCTTTCCTTGGTGTAATTGGCTTGTAACAAAAATGTAGTTCTCCATACCGGTAGAAGCACATTCCTGGAATAAATGTTTCTCCTTTGGGAAATGGTAGCAGGAACAAAGTTCTGCAAAGGTTTTTATGGGACAGGAAAAGAGAGAAAATTACTGCCTATTGAATTCCTTGTTTTTCCTCCTTTAATCCAGTTTTAATGAGTGCAGAATTTTACCTTTTATCTATTATGAAATTATTTGTTTTTACTTTTGATAACAGAAAATTTAATCAGAAGCTGTGAATAGGTTTAATTATTTATATTTTCTATCTACATATATTCAACTGTATGTGCCACTGCAGTCATCATTTTTCTTAAAACATAGCTTTTTATAACAGATACAGTTTGAAGATGGTAGCTTAAGATACACTTGAGAAAAATGTTTGCATTTACATTCTTTAATTTATTTGTAACTCTAAGTACCTATTGATTTATTGTGGCTTTTTTCTTCAAGTGTTTCTATTATCTTTGCTTTGAGGCTTACACTTTTTACTTTTTTTTGCTACCACTATTTGTAGAAAGTAGCCACAGGGAAGGTTCCTGTACTTCTTGAGATCGAAGCAAATAAATCATTTACCTTTTAGAGGAGGGGAAGGGTAAGTAATTTCCTCACCTTCTTTGATTCCTCTCTTTATTCTACTGCTTTGATATATCTAACAGATCCTCCATAGACTTCTTGCTTCTGTAGTGCTAAAATGATGTCTCATTAGCCTGACAGTCAACACCAAATTAATGCTTGGGCAGCATTAGCTTGGTCTGGGAATAAGAATTTAGGTGACTGAAGGGGCCAGTTTAAAAGTACTAGAAAACAAAATCTTTACTCTCAAGAAGTTAGAATATTAGAGCAAGAAGGCAGGCACATAAAAAGTAATGAAACTAAGCAATGTGTCCTCAAGTGCCAGCTGCCATAGGACAGATTGGGAAAGCAATGCTGTGAGGGGATAAATCACATAGGAGGACAGCTAATCCTGAAGGTGACTTTGCTGATACTTGTCAGAGAGATATCCCCACAGGTTACTGGAGAGTAAGGATGACCATGCAAGTGAGGGAGGACATGCACAAGTCCCAAATAATGTCATTTGACCTGTTAGAGATACAATGTGAAACGATGCAAAGCTTTATTTTCTTGTAGGGGAGTGAGCCATGACAGAAAAGAAATCAAGTGAGGAATGTGCCACAGTGCATCAGGCTCTTTCCATGTCATTCAGCCAATTAAGTCCTCATGACCCAACCTGGGAGGCAGATGTTATTCTCATTTTACAGGTGACCAAGCCGAGGATCTGAGAGATTCAATAATTTGACCAGTGCTCACAGAAGTGGCATATAGTGGGACCAGGAGTCAGTCTGGCTCTCTATGAGCAGTAGCTTCTAAATGCATCACTTTGGTGTGTTAATATAAAAATTTCCTTGGCTATATTTTGTGTTACCAGCAAGTATACATTTTTATATTTATATTTCCAAGAGAAATCCTACCACCCCACATCTTGGGGTAAAACACTAACATCAGCAGATGAGTGGATCAAAGCAAAGAAATGCAAAATCATCTTAAAAGTATCAGGTGGTATTCAGAGCATCAATTTTTTATTATATATCTTGAAAATATTTATATATTTAAAGAAAAATGTAGCAATCAGAATCTTGGTCAGTTATGAGGAGGTAGAAAAGAGGCCATCAGTGGCAGTATCCATTCTAGCACTCTGGAGGAAAATACATACCTGGTCTGAGAAACTGGCTTGCCCAGACTCAATGATGGACACAACATTGATTGACAAGACACCTCAGGCTGTCCCATTAGTAAATCCTCTCTTTCTTTCTGATTCACTTCTAGAGAAAGAATGAACTGGTCCCATACGCAGTTATATTTCTCACCATATCTTCATAAATTGGGATCAAGTTTATACGTCACTCTGTGGGAACTTGGCTGCCACAGAATGAAGGCATTCCGTAGAAGAGTGAATTTCACTCTGGTAGTGTGGTCAGGTCCAGTTCTTGGAATTGTACTTCAGAACAGAAAATTTACCCTCATAGGCACCTTTAGACTGCTAACTAGACATCCTAAGATAGTGCTGTGTTGA
The DNA here is from genome assembly GCF_027409185.1 of Cynocephalus volans. Lineage (NCBI taxonomy): Eukaryota > Metazoa > Chordata > Mammalia > Dermoptera > Cynocephalidae > Cynocephalus > Cynocephalus volans. The sequence goes on from NC_084464.1 coordinate 139,752,639, forward strand.
GAGTGACTTTTCCTCTTAGAACTTTTGTAGTGGCATCTCAACATTTAATCATGTGCAGTATACAGATTTCTAAGTTACAACACCATATACATTGTGGTCTCTTTGTAGGAAGGATTTAAATAACTATTGTCTGTGAAAAATAAAATATAACATGAACGTGTGTATTAGATCAGGATATATTTATTAATATTGTTATTTTTTTACATTCTAAGATGTTATTGCAGAGAAATTGGGGGGACAGGGAGGGGGAGGGGGAAGAAAATAGGATGGGAAAAAGAGGAAGGCAGGGGGGTATGGTTGAGGCCAATGGCACCCCCTTCATTCCTGCAGGGGAGACCAGAGGGCTTCCAGTGGTGGCTCGGTCATTACTGGGCTGGATGCAGATGTCAGGGGATATGGCTCAGGCCCCCAACCCTCTCCTCTCCTTGGCTTTGGAGCCCAGGGGGCTCCTGGTAATTCTAGGTTTTATAGGTGTGCTTTGGTGATGTGAGACCTTTACTAGTTAATATCAAACTTTGTCTCTGGTCTGTGGGTATTTTGTTTTTTTCTTTCAGTTCTTTGTCAGATTATTTGCTGTTCCTACCACTTAAAGTTTGCATTGGAACTAATTTGCTGTCTTTTGCTTACTTCTAAAATGGGGGAACTTCCTTTGGGGACCAGCACTTAAGCCCTATGGTTGAACTAAATTGTTGCTTTGCTGCTGATTCCCTGGGGAAGGCTTTTTGTGCAGCTCAAGTTTTAATTGTTGACCTAATAAGCACTTCAGGGTCTTGTGAGTTCAGGTGCACCTGGGTTGCACGGAAACTTTGGTCTGTGCCTGAGAGTTTTCAGCAAACCACACCCCTGCAGTTCTGTATTCCCAATCAGTCTCCACTGAACGGTCCTGCGCTGACTGGAGGGCAGATCAGCTGTCCATGCTGTGCCCCAGTGTTCCCCCAGTGGGACGGTCTCCCACACCACCTATACTCCAAACACTTCCCATGGGGTGCGCTGTGGGCAGATCCCTTGTTTCCTTTATTCAGTTGTTGTGGCTCCTCGTTCCTGTGTGGGTCCACAGGAACCCTGTTAGTGGTCTTGCTGGCCTGAGGGCCACCAAGGCCATCTTATCCCTTCCCTGCCACCTCTAAGCAACTTCATACAAAGGGCACAGCTGCATTTTTTGCCAGCTCTTGTTCCATGCGCTCACCAGTTCTAGCCTTGTAGTGACTAGAATTCTCTCATCATGGCGTCTTCTGCCTTCATGAATTCCGTAGGTCTCTCCTCCTCTTCCTCTGATCTCTCATGGCCCTAGATTGGCAGTCTTTGCTTTTTAATAGCTGTAAATTGGTTGATTGTGGGAGAGACTGATGCTGGGAACTGTCTGTTCCACCATCTTGACCAGAAGCCTTAGATCAGAATTTAATGTATAAACACCCTATGTGGAAAATCTTTAGATGCTGATATATTTACTGAAATTTCTTATAGTTTTTTTTGTACATATGGATAAATACACAATAGTAGTAAATATGTGCATCTAAAAAGTTATTAATAGTTTGAAATTTTGCTCATACTTCTTTTTTATTCTGGTTAGTTTATTTTGAAATGTGATTCTGTTAGGATGTACTTTTTTTTTGGAAAAGGTAGTTTTTATTTTTGAAGAATAGGTTTTGCAGAATGAAGATGGAGGGAGAAAGGAAAGGATACTTAGAAGTGTGGAAAAATGAGGAAACCTCAGCATTTGTAAACAATTCAAGGGGCCCCTTTGGGGAGAGGAAATGACCGGAAAAAAAGAGAGAGAAAGACAAGGGAGGGAGAAGAAAATCACTAAGGAAAAAGGAAAAGGAAAAAGAAAAAAGAATATTCTTTCCATTAACTATGTAATACATGATAAATATCTTGTACACCTGAGTATTTATTAAAACAAATGATTAACTCATTTATTGATTTCCATCTGTCCTGTTTTTCTCTGCCTTTCCTTACTTGCTAAAACATTGAGTATCTTTACATTTGGGAAGTACATCTGGCAAGAAAATGTTTATGATTCCTTTGCTGCTATTCAGAGTAGAAATTTTCAACCTGCTACTAGGACATTTTTAGAGACAGACCTTTTTCTTAAAGGGCCTTGTTTGTATTGTTTGCAACTGACTTTAGGGCCATAATTCTCCAGAGAAAGCAGTAGTCTCTTTAAGCATTCCCTTGATTAGAGCATACTCGTGCATATTTTTATCATCATTTCATCCATTTTATGTGGTCGTTAATTATTATAAAATTGAACTTTAGTTCATTTGGAATCCTGTAGCTATGACTGTCATTGTATCTATTTATAATATAAATGTTCCCTGTCAAATATTGTGTCCATTTTACCAGAGGCTGGAAATTCTATTCTCAAATTAATGATCTGTTTATTTAAATGATGACTATGGTCCTTAGAAGCAGAGAAAAAGGAACAGTTGTGGAGTCTGACAGCCTGATACATCATTTATGTGTAGCACTTGTTCGTGAGGCTATGGAAACTCTTCGAGCCTTCCAGTTGGAGGTGACCTGCGAGGCCTGGGGGCAGCCTTCCCATCGGCTAACTCTTCCACCACCACATCCAGAGTGCATGGTAATCTAGTCTCTGAACACATGCAAAGGCAAGATTCTCACTGTTTTATGAAGCATCTGAGTTCCCATTATTGGACCATTTGATTGCTAGGCAGTCCTTCATGACAGTGAACTGTCCAAAAACTGTCTTGTGCCATTTGTCCTGTCCATGTACCCTGGAGCAAAATAAATAGAGCTGCTCAACTTTCATATAATAGTCCTGAAGGTAGAAGGACACATCCAAACCCCTGCTGAAGTGGAGGAAACCTGGGCATATGAATTTGAGAACTTTGGTTCCCTTGGCAAGACCATATCAACCACTTTTGGGGTCTATAATGTACCAGGTATTGTTAGAATCTATAATTCATTTTTTTCTATTTCTCATCCCAACTCTGCACGTATGATATAGTTTCAAGACGTAGACCAGTATCAGACTGGAATGAATGATTCCACGTTAAGTAAATGTGGAAGAAAGGAAGAAAGGAAAGAAGGAAGGAATGGAGGAAGGAAGAGAGAGAGAAAGGAAAGAAGGGAGGGAGGGAGAAAGGAGAAAGGTTAGGCTATGAGACATGATATGTACTTTCTTATTGTAAATGAGTCAACATACTGAGAAGCAAGCAAATTATATTCAACCTTAAAGAAAGTTACCCTAATTCTTAGAAAAGGAAATAAGATGCACTCTGCTCCTTAAGCATCATCTTCCCAGAATATATCCTGATTGGTTTTCATCAAACTCTCATTCCTCTCAGCATGAAACTTCAAGATATAGACCCCACAACTGAGAATCAAAGAATTGAATAGCTCCCTAAGATACAGGGCAATAAGCAGTGGAGGTGGGAGATATAATTTTTTCACCTTGCTGGTCATTGCTCCTCCCACCACGCATCCCAAAATTACTCCAATTGTCCCTATCTCAAATAAAATGTGAAATGTAGATTCAGTCATGATCTGTGCATGTAGAAGCTGACCAGCAGATCTTCCATCAAACACTCCTATGCCACTTGCTTCTCAACAAATTATATTAAAATATGAGTGTTCTTTAAAAAGTTCATGGAGAGATTTGCATTATCTCTTAATTCTATTTTTTTACAAACTTTTTGAAGTGCTCTCATACAGTTATCAAGATACTAAAAGTACATTTGTAATTTTGTTCTCCATATATGTATGTATCTCTTTATTAATGTATTATTAACAAGATCTAGTGGTAGGTTCAATAATTATTTTAATTTTGAAGTAGTGAAGCCTAAATACCATTTTGAGATACACACAAAAATTTTAATGTGATAGGGATCTATCTGTGATTACCATCGTTGGCATAGTTATAGGTACTGCCAATAGAACTGCGCTTTTCTTACATTACATGGAAAGGAAATGCTAAATTTCTGTCAAAGTTTAGTGAAAATAACAATTTGTATTTTTCCCCTCAAGTTTGTGTACACACTGAATTCTATTCATTAGCTACTTGGACCATTGTGAATCATCCTTAGATTTAATATTTAACCTTTTAAATTTCAATCTTTTTATTCAGATTAGCATTTTAGTCTATTAAGATAATTTTGAATCTTTATTCATTGATATTTCTCATAGCTTTAGGACATTCCTTCTATGTTTAGACAACTTATCACTTAAAACGCAACAGGACTGGACTGTGGAATAAGTCCTCTAACAAGATATTAGAAACATCTCTGGTTCATAAACTCATATTAATAATCACTTTTATAAGTGTCCAAGCAGCTGTGAGTTCACATGATTTTACAAAAGATCAAGGATGTCATGAGAATGTATCAAATATCTTTTGAAGTTAAGAGGAACTATAATGGAAGCATTCATATGAATTTATCATTCAGTAAACTAATTAAAAATATTTGAAAGCTAATTTATCTTAACTTTTTCTTAGTGAATCATGCAGGTACCTAGTGTTCACTATGCTATTTTTCTAGAACCCGCCTAGTGTTGGTTTAACAAATCATCCCAAAATATGACTGGGGATGAAATTCAATGTTACTACTTTGAAAACTGCAGAATGCATCTTATTTCCTTTTCTAAGAATTAGGGTAACTTTCTCTAAGGTTGAATATAATTTGCTTGCTTCTCAGTATGTTGACTCATCTACAATAAGAAAGTACATATCATGTCTTATAACCTAATGATTCTCCCTCCCTTCTTTCCTTTCTCTCTCTCTTTTCCTTCCTCCATTCCGTCCTTTCCTTTCTTCCACATTTACTTAAAGTGGAATCATTCCTTCCCCTCAGCTGCTGGAGTTATAAAGATAAGTAACACATTCCCCTTGAATTCAGAGAGCTCACATCTTACCTCCATAAATGCACGGACCTCCTTGGACTTGATATTTCCACAGCTTTTTCATCTGGGAGGCACCAATCCTTTTAGTAAGGATGGATTTTTTTCCAGGTTGTATCTTGATTGGTTTTCATCTTACTCTCATTCCTCCCAGCATGAAACTTCTAGCATAATTGAGAGCTGTATTGGAGTTCTTTTTGATAGTCACGTGTTAACATTAAACCATCTCTTCCCAAGCAGTCTATTCCTATTCCTTATTTTTTAGCAATTTTAAGAAGGCTCCATTAAATTTGGCTCTAACTTTCCAGCTTTTCAAACTAAGCTTTCTTACCTGTGAATTATTCTGTCTTTGGTATGCATTCATTTTACAGATGAGCGAATTTAAGTTTCCAGGAAAAATCAGCCTTTCATTAGTCTTCCACTGATTTTATTATTGAAAATTTGTTTAATAATTTGTTTATTGTGCTAAGAATTTTCTAATAAAGACAGCAACTATTTGTTAAATAATCAAATTATAAAAGAAAACTATCAAATTTTCACTATAAATCTATAAATTATGTAATTTGCTGATTATTAATAGGAAATGTTTCATTTATGAATAATGAATACATGTAAATTTAAGACAAATATAGTAAAGGGAAAAGATTGCTAATTTCAGCTTTGTTTGTTTTTAATCCCTCTTTCTACAGTTTGCAAGAAGTTTTGGTTTGGCGATATGCTCCCTTAAGCATTATCTTAGTATTATTTACTCTTCTCATTGGTTTATTATGAATGTATAAAAATCAATTAGCTGTGTAGATGTACCACATTTTCCGTATCCACTCATCTGATGATGGGCATTTGGGCTGGTTCCAACTCTTGGCTATTGTAAAGAGTGCTGCGATGAACATTGGGGAACAGGTATACCTTCGACTTGATGATTTCCATTCCTCTGGGTATATTCCCAACAGTGGGATGGCTGGGTCGTATGGTAGATCTAATTGCAATTGTTTAAGGAACCTCCATACCATTTTCCATAGAGGCTGCACCATTTTGCAGTCCCACCAACAATGTATGAGAGTTCCTTTTTCTCCGCAGCCTCGCCAGCATTTATCGTTCATAGTCTTTTGGATTTTAGCCATCCTAACTGGGGTTAGATGGTATCTCAATGTGGTTTTGATTTGCATTTCCCGGATGCTGAGTGATGTTGAGCATTTTTTCATATGTCTGTTGGCCATTTGGATATCTTCCTTAGAGAAATGCCTACTTAGCTCTTTTGCCCATTTTTTAATTGGGTTGCTTGTTTTCTTCTTGTAAAGTTGTTTGAGTTCCTTATATATTCTGGATATTAATCCTTTGTCAGATGTATATTTTGCAAATATTTTCTCCCACTCTGTTGGTTGTCTTTTAACTCTTTTAATTGTTTCTTTTGCTGTGCAGAAGCTTTTTAGTTTGATATAATCCCATTTGTTTATTTTTCCTTTGGTTGCCCGTGCTTTTGGGGTCGTATTCATGAAGTCTGTGCCCAGTCCTATTTCCTGAAGTGTTTCTCCTATGTTTTCTTTAAGAAGTTTTATTGTCTCAGGGTGTATATTTAAATGTGGTACATCTACACAATGGAATACTACTCAGCTATAAAAACGAATGAAATACTGCCATTTGCAACAACATGGATGGACCTTGAGAGAATTATATTAAGTGAAACAAGTCAGGCACAGAAAGAGAAATACCACATGTTCTCACTTATTGGAGGGAGCTAAACATTAATATATAAATTCACACACACACATACACACACACACACACAAATCGGGGGGGGGAGGGAAGAAGATATAACAACCACAATTACTTGAAGTTGATACAACAAGCAAACAGAAAGGACATTGTTGGGGGGGAGGGGGGGGAGGGAGAAGGGAGGGAGGTTTTGGTGATGGGGAGCATTAATCAGCTACAATGTATATCGACAAAATAAAATTAAAAAAAAAAAATCAATTAGCTGTATATAGTAATGTTCTTATGAAATCTGTCATAAATGCACTGTGAAAATATTTGTAAATTTGATCATCTAATGGTAAATTTCTTTCTCTTCCTGTCTTATTAAGTAGGAAAGATAGTGTAATCATGTGATAGTAAGAAAAAGATAAAATATATTCACAAAGCTAATTTAAAGAAGTGGTTATTTTTGCCATTCCCATTTGAGATGTTTTTTGTTCATCTTAGGTACTTCAGATAGCTTTGGAGTTTAAAAACAAAACATTGCAGTTTGCATAAAGCAAAGCAGTACTTTTGTCTATCCCCAAGCATTCCTAACTTTTGGCTACCTATGTGCATAAGTCAGTGTATTCTATGGCCTGTTAACTCTTCTTTGACCAAATGCAGAATTTTTAAGGGATTCTATGTGAAAGAGAACACTCACCAAGCTGGCCAGCTTAACCTAATCAATTCTGGGTTCCCCAGTGAGCCTAGAGATTTCAGATGTCATAACCAGGTCACCCTCACGTCTGTGTGTGTGTGTGTGTGTGTGTGTGTGTTATATGCAAATATTTATACACACCTGCATAAACACACTTGGTCCCCCACAGTAAACAGCAAACATTTCTCTTTGTCTTTATCTGTCTTTTTGTTCCCTTTTGTTATGAGTGGTCCCTAGGGAATTGCCAGGCTAGAACAATTAAAACCTAGATATAGCACATTAAATGTTCTCTAAAAGTACTTGTGGTGTTTATATAGCATGACCACCCTAGAGGGAATTTTCAACAACTGTCTCAAATCACAGTCTACTAAGTATTCCCTGGTTGTGTCCACAAGATGAAATGAAGTGAAGTGTTAAACATTTATTGGATCAATTTAAAGATACTAGATTTTGACTTTCAAGTACTTCATCCTCTTTTGTTCAAATTATAGAAATCATTTTAAGCATAGGTGCTGAATTACCTGAGTCATCTGAATTACCTGAGTCATCATGTCTTTACCATCTATGTTTATCTGAAAATCTTATTAGCTTCTGGGATGTAATTTTTATTTTCTGTAAAATAATTCTATAGTAAATTATTTGCATCAGTAGCCAAAAGATCAGGAATGACATTGTGCCTTCTTTACTGGCTTAATTTTACATTGTGGAACTACCTAAGCAGTTCTCTACCTATGTTTCTGGTCAGGGCTTATTAGAGGATGGTGTTGTTGGTCATCTACATAGCAGTATTTTGAGAGGCTCGAAGAAAACCCTTCCAAATCTTCAACAGCCTATAGTGAAAGTCCTAAATTCCATTATTAGTTGGTTCAATCCTTCTGCAAATTCTTGCATAAGGGAATACATGAAATTATAAATTACCCAATGGGAATTCATTTTACCAACACAGTATATTTTCTCTGAGGCACAGATGTTGGGTCAGAAATCTTGGGCACTTGGGAGGTGAAGGAATACTGGGAGAAAGACTGTAATGAAGAAAGGGCAGGGTAGAAGAACAAAGCCAATTTTGAACTATGTAAAGATTTCACTGTCTGGTGACTTCTTACCCAGTTGTTGTAGACCAGTTATTGAGTCTTCAGAGAAGAATAACCCATGATGGGGGCATGTTCAGACAGAGCATCAGGGTATAGTAAAATGGCTGTTTTTACAAGCCATTAAGTGCAATAACAGAAGAATAGGTAAATGTGGACATATCTGCAATCGTATTTTAGAAAAAAAATCTAGATGTCGTGCCTTTGGGGCTTTTCACCTTTCAGAAAATGCAGGTGCGGTTTGGGAGGAGAACGCTGAGACAGACTAAGTCACCAGACTAATTCTTTCTAAGTCTACATGAGTACTTATTTAGCATCCTCTGCATATAAAGTCCAAGTAATGTTCATTTAGTCTCTGCATTGCAACTCTGTCATTAAGTCTCTCCTCTGGGTCAAATTTTTCTCTCAGATTTACAGCCACGGCTTCTCTTGACCTCCATAAGCAGGAAATATCCATGGATTGCTGAGTTTTCAGAATCCTTGCTGCCCACAGCAGCCAAGTGAGATGATTGCCTCAGCCTTGAGCACTGGTCTCAGAGAAGGTTAAGAGCATACTTTGGACCAAGAAAAAAAAAAAAAAAAAAAAAAGCCCGGTTATGTGCGATGTCAGTTTCCCTTTGGAGAAATGTGAGATAGGATTCTGATTTTAAAGCACTATCTTCTGATGAAGCATTTTGCTCATGTCTTTTTTTTTAAAGGAGATATTTTTCCTTGGATTACTTGGAATCATATTCCTAGCAAATTTAGCTTTACACTCTGGTGATAAAGGATACAAATTAAAATTATACTAAGTTCTTTTCCCTTTCCCTGAAGTACTTGGTTTAATAGCTTGTACTTGGTTTGGAGGGGTATTTTAAAAATAACCTTATAATATTGGCCTAAAATGATGTTGAGGATATTTTATAACACCTAGAGGACTGCACAGCACTTGAGAGTTGATTACCTTTTTCCATTTTCCATTTGTTGTCTACTGCTGTAACAGTGCAACTGGGGAATCACAGGCCTCAAATATTGTGGCTACAAGTTATAAAGTACAGTGGAGAGTTTGTTGTTGTCTAATTTATTCGATCAAGCTTAGTAGCTAACTTAGAAAATTTGGCTTTCCCAAGCGATTCTTTAAGTGACTTGTCTGGTGTGCTTGACTGCGCATAATAGGTTCTCACCTGTTGCTCTGAGTACACTGACTGATTTAATAGAAGAGTTGAAACATCATATTGTTCTGGGGTATATTTCAGCTAATTCTGAGTTTTTCTAACTAAACCAGGATGGGTGGTTGAGTGCTGTCCTTTTGCTGATTGAAACAATCAACTTTAAAGTGTCCAAAGATTCATTGGACTGACTTGGGAGGCCACCAGTGATTCCAGAAGTGGCTGGGACATAGGGCCTTCATTTCTTAGACAAGTTTACAGGATGACTGGTCTCTGCTATTTTTTTTCCTGTGTCCTTTCTAGGAAAATGCAAAAAGTGCTTTTCTTCACACCATTGGACAAATTACCTCAGGATAAATTGAATCCTTTTTATAGTCCAGTGGTTTTATGTAATCAATTTTTTTAAACTTGAGTTTCAAACTGGAACACTTCAATAATATCAAAAATCTGACTAGTGCTGAGATTTCTCCTTCTCTCAAATGGTATGGATCAAAAGCAGTGTAACTGTAACTGGTCCTAGCTTAAAAGCTTTGGTCCAAGCTCAGGCCCTGCCTTTTATTACAATGCAGTATTGAACAAGTCACTTACACTCTCTCAGTGTCGATGTCTTCCCTGGGTGTAATGATATGCCTCGGTTTTTTGTTTATTTTGTGAAAGTCAAATGGCACAACGTGAGTGTACTTTGTAAATTTAAAATGCTAACAAATGCTCAGTTTTGATTTTGATGATTCTTGTTCTCTGTAACGTGGTCAACAGTCTCACCAACGAGCAATCCTCTGTAAGCTTTATTGTATCGGCAATAGCTGAATGATGGGAAAAAGAGGACAAAGGGGGGCTGTCGAATGAGACAAAGGGAACAGTGAGGGCACAGGAAGAAAGACTGGCATATGGTGCAGAGGGGGAGGGGCAAGGCACTGAAGCTGCTGGTCAGTGGAAGACACACACAAGTGCACACACACGCGCTCCATGCTTCTGCAGAAGTAGCTCTTACATGTGAAAAGGTAGAGTGGGGTTGAAATGTCTCTGATCTTTTTTTGTCAAATCTTGCCTTAGAAAACCAATTGTTAATTTCAAACTGGCAGCTGCAGCCATGACCGTTTAAACAAATGTAACCTCTGTCTCATTTTGCTGGTGAAAAGCCTTTAAATGATGTCTTCTAGATTTGTTCTGAGGCATTATCTGCTAAATGGGCGTGTCCCGTACCCATCAAATGCAAGGTTTAAGGTGGTGCTGTGGCATGCTAGATGTGTAAGCAATTCTGGAAACCCCCTCCAGGTGGCATTAACAGTAAATTTCTTAACCTCCAGGTTTGGTCCTAGGACTATTTGAGGTTTTGGTGAAAGTTCAGGTTACTGGAACCCACGTCGAACTGACCAAATTAATGTCAGTTTGGGTAGAGCCTGGGAACCTGCATGCTGAACAAGATTTTTAGGCAATTGCTACCCACACACCAGGGTGAATATCCTTGATCTGGTCAATGTGGGCATGAGCTACAGGGTCCCGGGACCAGGTCAGCCTCAGCAGCTACGGCTCAAGGCTGCTGGGAAGCCCCAGGCTCCTGGGCAGGTGGGCCTTTTCCCTGGAGGAAAGGTAAAGCTTCTCAGCCCCTTATCTTCCCTCAGTCCCTCCTGAATGAGAAGCCTGGAGCACTCCATGGCAGTTTCTGCTCTCATTTCTTTGCCTTTTATTTTTAATCTTGAACATCACTCGAACCTCTCTGTTTCAGTTTGCTGTTTTAGTTTTGGTCACGGTTAGTGAGTCACAGAAAACACTAGGCATTTTTATCTGCAACTTTTGGTGTGCTCTAAGGACTATTATCTGTGCATTTAGTCTAAAGGAATCTCTTTTCACGATTTCGGAGAAATGAAGAGAAAGAAAACTTGATATTTAACGCAGGGACTACTGTCATGCATCATTCTACATCAAAAGACCAGAGGCTTCCGGCCCTCCCCCGCTCACTGTCTGAAGCCTTCACAAGCCTCAGACCAAGCTCGGCCAAAGGAAATGTGCGGAAGTGTATTTTTCCCAGGAATTAACTCTTGCGGCCAAGCAGGCACATCAGGTTGCTTTCGATCCTTCACCTCACAAATGGCCGTGTTGTCCCTTCCTTGTCCACACTTGTGTTCTGTTTTGTTACTTTGCAAATTCAACAAATATTTTATAGTGGGGGTGGGGGAAGCTCATGGAATCTTTATTGCTTAATTTTTTTAAAAAATCATGGAGCAAGACAGAATGTGAGTGCATTTTTATTTATGGACAATAAGCCCAGATGAATATGTGGTAAATGTTGCTGAGACTGTCACAAAGCAAATCACCATGTCACAAGAGATATTATTAAATTCTATAATTTCCTTTTCTGAAAATAGTTTCTCTGTTTGGAGTTGGAGAAAGAAAATTACATTCAATATTCACCTTAACTGAAAAGCAGCTGAGTGTGGTAGTTGATATCCTATAAATAGCAGATCTGTGACCTCATTTTTGTTCTGTCCCTGCCTAGCTGTTTCCAGTTTCAAGTTGAATAGAAAATTGTCAATCATCTGATGAATCTGGGCATATAGGCCAGCTTATTTGGATAATTCTGGCCTGGTCCTTGTTTTTCTTTAGTGATTCAAGTACTGTACCTCTATTTAAGTGAAAGCAGTCTGTGGTCTGTGTCTGTTGCTCTTTGACTACATTGCCCAGGTAATTGCAGTTATGTAGAATTGCCCTAATGTGACCTTGGAAAACTGCTTAACCTTTCAGAGCCTCAGGTTATCCATCTGTAAAGCGAATATTGTAGCTGCCTCTCCCTCAATTCAATGGAATGCTTTGAGAATTGATTAGATAGTGTGCATAAAGCAAGTTGACCTCCTCAAGAAGGAATACAATGTTTGATTTTATTTCTGCTCTCAAAGCTCTTAGGCCAGGCCTCTCCAGTACAACGTGGTCATTATCTGTGCTTTTGGACTGCCTGAAGAGGAAATTCACACCATGCAGGGCAAAACAATCCACTCCAGTCTCTAAATGGTGGGGATTGTCTATTTGTGGAGCACAAATTCAACAGATGGTTGCCAACCTTCCACTTGATTTTGTGGCTCTTTAAACTGTGTTCATTAAAATTTCAACTTGCAGGCAACTTTGTAGAGACTTGGAGAGATGTGTGAACGGCAGTTTGTGATATAAAGGCTACAGCTCCTGTGAGACATGAGTGTCTTATGTCTCTGATTCTTAAATTAACATGTGAAATAACAAAAAGGATTACTCTCAGTAATTAGAAGTGCTTAAGTATTTTCCCACGTGTTTGTGAATCTCCCACTGATATCAACATTTTCAAGCTTCACTCATAAGTGTATTTTGCAGGATTTGGGTATACCATGTTTCATGTTTAATTTCAAGTTCCTTTTTTTCAGAAGGCGGAACATGGACTTGACCCAAGGTTTTGGGGAAACAGAGACCAAATCTGTTTCTGTTTTTGTTTTACAATCTTTACAGAGATGTATAATGCCACGTACACAGTACCTTAGGTATGCAATTTTCTTTTAAGGATGGCATGACTTGTTTTTTATTTCTTTCTCCTTTTCTTCTGTGGGTATGCATGCATGCATACATGTATTCACGATTTAGTTTGTGGTGTTTTCATTTATTTAACAAATGCCTTGCTTTACTGAACATTTTGGCTATTTCCTTGGACCATTTTGTTGCAAGAAATAGACGTGGTTGTTTAAATGATTTATTTCTTTTTCTATCAACTTGAGAACCAAAATAAAATTGACATTCTCAGAAAACAAAGGTGCTGTAGAACTCAAAAACATTTACTCTGAGATAAAAATTTGTGTTTACTTAGAGTTCAGTGTCTGTTGAAAAACAAACATCAGAGACCCTCAGAAAAAGAAGAGAAGCCCCCTGCTGACACATTCTCTCATTGATTGATGATGTTGTCTTGGCAGAGCAGCTTCAGAAATGGCAATTAGGGAACAAATGGGTTGGGTTTTATTCAATAAAATACCTTTTAAAAAAGAAAATAAATTTTAAGAATTGCATTTGAAACTGGTCAAACATAATTGTGTGAGTTCATTCTTTAAAAAATAAAGAAAATGCGATTGTGCTTTGGTCTCATTTCTATGATATCAATCTGCTTTGAAGGACACCAGGTCACACTGCAATTTGTGACGTTATGTATTGAGAGATACACATAAATGGGAGCATGGGCTTCTCAGTTTCCTACAGGATCTGCCCCTCTTGAGTCGAATAAACCGAGCACTGGCCTGAGCTGAGAACTCTATACTACTGAAAGAGCAGTGATATGCGTGTAGGAGGCTAGCATAGCTAAGGTTTATGACGCATTCACAGCAGGCCAGGTATAGTACAATACATGTATTAACTCAATTTATCCTCAGGTTGGCTTTTTCGATCATCTTCATTATATAGATGAAAAAATGGTACAGAGAGGTTAAGTCATCAGCCAAAGATCACACAGCCAGAGAAGAACAGAGCTGGGGTTTGAACCTAGGTAGTCTGATTTCAGAGTTCACCTCTCAACTTAGACTTATACCACCTCTCTTTTTTTTTTTTTTTTTGTCTTTTTTGTGACCGGCACGGCACTCAGCCAGTGAGTGCACTGGCCGTTCCTATATAGGATCCAAACCCGGGGTGGGAGCGTCGCTGCGCTCCCAGCACCGCACTCTCACGAGTGCGCTACGGGCTCGGCCCTATACCACCTCTCTTTATTGAAGTAATAAACACATAAATCCTTAATACATTGAAAACTTTTAGTACAAAGAAAATTTCCAAATTGTCATGTCATTTCATATTTTTATTTTCACTTCCAGGCAATCTTTAATCTTTTTCTGCTTTCCATTTCTCCAAAGGGTTCTATTATTTTACTGTAATGCCTTTAAACCAATATGCAATACAATTTAACTTATTTCATAAGCACTTTTTTGTCATTGCTGTAGGAGTCCATAAAATTATTTCAAGCAGGTGTAAATCTGTCTGCCATTTAGTTTTAATGTTTTTTTTCCAATGAATAAAAATGTACATATTACATACTGTTTTCAAAGTATAATTTTAACTTTTTAAAAAAATCATATGAGTATCTGTGTTTTCTTCTGTAGTCTAGAAGTTTTCAAGATATTTCTTTGGGGAAGGCATAGTGATTAGTGCATCTTTTCAATGTGGGTACCCGCTTTTCACCAATCTCCCCTGATTTGGGGGATTATGTTTATTTATTTGTTACTTTTCCATTTATACATTAGTAGAATTGTTTGTGACAATAAAAGGAAGTAACTGAAGAACTTCCTAACCATTTATAAAACACTGGAATTAAAACTTTAATATTTGAAAGAGCAGGTGTTTGAAGAAGAAGTTAATGGGGGCCCTTCCTTTAGGTCCTGATGAAATTTTATATGTGCAGGAGTGGGCTCTTGCTCTATTCTGTAACAGAATGAATTAGGGAATTTGTCTCTGCTCTTAAAGATTTCTAATTCAATGCTAAAAACAATCTAAAGACCGGCACATTTTTGACCTTGTGGCAAAACCGAAAGGGCAGTAGGTCTGAAGCTTTTGTGTCATTGCAACACTTTTCCTCTTACCTCACTGTATTAGCCAGCTTGAGCTGCTGTAACAAAATACCATAAACTGGTGGTTTAAACAACAGGAATTTATTTCTCATAGTTCTGGAGACTAGGAAGTCCAACATCAAGGTGCCAGGCAGATTTGTTTCCCCAGTGAGGGCTTTCTTCCTGGTTTACAGATGGCCGCCTTCTTTCTGTGTCCTCATATGGCAGAGAGAGATAGAAAGAAAGCTCTCTGGTGCTCATAAGAGCAAGAATCCCATCATGAGGGTACCACCCTTGTGACTTCATCTAAACCTAATTAGCTCCTAAAGGCTCCACCTTCCAATATCATTACATTGGAGGTTAGGGCATCAACCTATGAGTTTTGGGGGGATGCAATTCAGTCCATAGCACTCACCTATAGTCCTTCCTAGTGCCATGCTGTTGAAGTGGAATCTTTCCTTAAATTCTGTTCTACCATTCTAAACTAAGAACTTGATTCACCCTTGCAAGATGGTTTTGACTTTAGTAGCCTCAATACTTTCATAGTAAAAATCCATTAAAAAAACAAACAACCCCCCCCCGCCCCCCAGCAAACAAACATACAAGAAACTACACTGAGAGGGATAATAAGATTAAGTTGCGCAGGGTCCATTCATTTGAAACTCAATGAGCTCACTCACCAGGTAGAGAAATTTCCCAGAGTGCTGGGTCAGGGAGTGAGTCTTTGGGCTTCCTGAGCAACTGTGCTCTAGATTAACTTCCCTTTCTTGGAGTAAAAGCTTTCTTCTAGCATAAGTGTTACAAAATAATTGAAGATTGAATTTATTTTTGAATTTCTGATAAAGATTCAGAAAGCAAAATCTTTTTCAAATGAGTCATACCATAAAGCAAGATGACTAGACAGTGAGTACTCAAAAGTATTTTCTCCAGAGAGAGCAGAACTTTTTAAAAACCATCGTTAGAAAGAAATGCTGTTACTGGAATTTGTCAGAACACCAGAATAAAATAAGAAAATGTAATAAATATCTCAATGTAAACTTCTGGGAACTTGACTCTTCTGTAGATGACTTTTAGGTTTTCTAATTTTGTTTACCCCTTTAAGTAAAATATCAATACTTTATGCTAAAATTATTTAAAAGAAATGTTCAGTGACTGGTTTTCAATCTTTTGGTTTCATCTTTAAACCATATGAATTGTTAAGACCTTCGGTTGTCTTGGACACTTCTGCTTGGAGATAGTAAACAAAGACATTTCTTGGAAGATGCTTGGTACAAGAAGAAGGAAAAGAGGTAGTGGCTGGAAAGAAAACTGTGGTCCAGGAAGTTTTGAATTCAAACTAGGTTTAAATCAGAAGATCTGGGTCTCCTTCCTTCCTCTATGTTTATTCACAAATCAGTGCTAGTAAGCAAATGTAGCTGATTGCTTACTACTTATCAGGCATTGTACTGGGATGTAAAGATAACTTTTATTTATTTATATTTATGTGTATATTTATAATTTGCCTCATTCCATAAATGATTTGAGGAATGAAAACTACCTTTATGCTGCCCTTTAAGGGATAAAGTCCACCAGAGGATAGAGTCAGCTATAGGAAAATGACAATACAATACAAGTTAGTGCTGTTACAAAGAGACGGGCAAACCACTGTGGGAGCATAGTGGCATAGTAACTATATCAACAATTTCTTGATTTTGAATTCCTTCTTCATGGATTACTAAAGTTTATATGACTCTATTACATGCCCCGGGAGATTCCAAGATACCTGGACTATGCAGAAAATTTGGAGTAGCCACAGCACATAACCAGTCTAGGGAAGGAATCTTGATACATTTTCTAAATTCAGAGGCAATTTCTACTCTGTCTGAATCTCCACAGGGCAAAAGCACAGATAGTCTAGATAAGTCTCTAAAGATTTTGAGTTTATATATGAGAATCAACTATGCAAAATTCCTGGGTGTTTAAGCAATGATTCTTTTCCTAAGACCTGCTATTACCAGGGGAATTATATTTATCTTTGAAATGTTTCAGTTCCAACAGTGATATTTGTGTGTTTGCTTCTTTTAGAGAAACAAAGTAAAGGGCGGGGGAGATAAGCTTATATTCCTTTGTGGTACGTGTTTTGCCTGTACAGAACTTTATTTTCCTGATTTCGGATTCATAGTATGCAGTTATAGGAGGGTACTTCAAAAAGTTCATGAAAAAAATAGAATTAAAAGATAAAACAAATCTTTCCACAAACTTTTTGATGTACCTTAGTTTGTGTTTGAGACCAGAAGGTGAGTTTGAGTAGAAACTTAGGTAATTATCTGGTTTCCTTTCTTATTTTGTCCCTGGCAAATGAATAAAGTTTGGTTGAAGTGAATTGTGAGAAACTTGACATGAACAGGTGAAGTCAAATTTTGTAGTCCCCGATAATAATATTTTGTGGTGTTCTAGTAGTTTTAAAAAATTGTGCATTGCATATTACAGCTTCTCCTGCACCTTCTGTTAAAAGTAAATTCATGCTGTTTCTGCAAATTTGGCATGTTGTGTTATTCCTGTAAGTTGGTAAATGATAAAAAGTTTTAACATAAGAAAGTCATGTTTTCCATATTCCCTTTGTAAGGGTGTGATATAAAGGGATCCATTGGCAAATCAACATATTTATCACAGTAATACAGAGGTCAATATCTTTCTGACTGCCTGCTCTTACTCTTAACACAAAATGATTATCACATGTATTTTCTAGATGAAGGGATGACAGATGTTACCAAAATGTCCCTATTTGTTATGAATTCGTTCTTCTCAACACACACACACACACACACACACACACACACACACACACACACACACACACACACACACACACACAGATGTTAAGACAGAAATGCTTCTCTTGTTTGGGAGGGAGCTCAAGGTAGCTGAAATTCAGTAATTATCCAAGTACAAGCTAAGAAGTAGGCAACATTTTTCAAATTCCAGAAGGAATCACTGTGAGAGGGGGCTAGAGAACCAAGTAGGAGAGTGAGATTTGTATCCTGGGGGAGGGGAAGAGAATGGACAGCTTTTTATAACCTTCTTTTATAGGAGAAAAGAGCAGCCAGCAGAAACTAGATGAGGATCAACACGGGGTGAGGGTGGAGGGGCTAGCAACTGCTGAGACAGTCAATAGGCAGATTGTTCATCACACATTGCCAGAAGATTAGCTGAGCAAATGCACAGACAATGCTGATTAGCGACTTGAAATGCATCAGTTCTTACTGGGGAGAACAAAGACGGCCAGATCACTGCCCCACAGCCTAACAGCAATAATGGAACCCAGCTATGCTCAACGTAAAGTTTCGAGCTGAGAAATGTGGATGACGTGTTTGTATCTGTCTGTATTCACTAAATTTCTCTCATCTCTGGAATGGCCTCAAGAGATACATATCTTATTTGTACCAGGTTCTCAAGGGACAGTAGTTTTATAATCACACCCTTGCATATTTCAGCCCCTTGTGAGTTGTGTATTTTCTTTCCACTTAATCTGGGAAGGCAGATATCATTGAATTGTCACAACTTGGCCTCTCTTTCACACTGACCTTGCAAATGCAGGTGATCATACTGGGAAAAGAATTTTAAATTCATTTCATATTGTATTATTTACTTACATAAATAACTGTTACCAACAGTTATAAATATATTTGAATATTTTAAAGCTATGAAATAAAGTGGAAAATAGTTGGCTTTTATCCTTTCTATGAATGTTTCAGGCAAAGCCTGTGCATTATTTGTTTTATCCTGACATCCTTTCTTATTTTAAGTCTGGAGACTTCTAGTGCTTTTATTCCACCACTCTCCTTCGAGCTTTAGTTTGCACTTAGGAAATAAACTATGACCTTGAGTCGACATTAATTCTAAGACACTAGAAATGTTCACAAGAAACTCTGCAATATTACTGTACCTACCAAATGCAGCCTTTCCATTTAATTGATATTATAATTAAACCTAATGATAGCATCTTCTTTACATTTTCTTTACATATGTAGAAATTATCTTAGTATTATTTATAGATTTGTGTTATCCTTTATTAGAAGCCTTTTCTCTTCCCTAGATAAAAGAGCTTTACTTTAGTCATAATGCTCTTAACAGGACTCATCTACAAGAAAAGCACCGTAAGGGTGATGTGTCTTTCTTAATCCTCACTGACATTTTATACCTTAGTGGCCTTGCAGTTCCTCTCTTTCTCTTTTTTTCTTTTTCTTTTGTAAATGCCCAGCCCCCTCTTGCTTATTTTGTTTTTTCACATACTAACACCTTATTAATTCAGGGGAAAGTTCTTTAAATCAGGAAAACAATTTACTTTATAACAATAAATTTTTCTTCTTTCTGTTCTTTTTCTCTCTTTTTTGCAAGTTAACCATGCCATTGTTGAAATGTAACAGAGTTTAGAAGGAATTGTTTGAACCATATGTAAGAGATGTAAACCATAATAAATAAAGAACTCCTACAAATAAATGTTTTAGAAAAACATACAAAAAAATCGAATGACAAAATCAGACAAAGTCTATAAATAAACCATTCAGACATGAAATGCAATACCTAACAGATATTCAAAAAAATCTTCACTCTCACTGGTAAACTATATTAAATGAATCCCCATCGAATTGACAAAAATTATAAAAGTTGTGTGTTATGCAGTGCTGGCAAAGATATGGAGAAAAGAGTAATAGTGGAATTTGATAGAGCTTTATTTTTAGTCAACTTGCCAATATCTATCAAAATGAAAAATGGTATACTTTATCATCCATTAATGCCATTTCCAGAAATTTATTCTATGGAAAACTCAGATGTGAGCACTAATACCTTTTCTTCCCATTTCAAGAATGTAGAGAAAAAGTGAACTGATGTAACCAATGTTACATCCACAGTATGGAACACTAAATAGCAGCTAATGAGAATGGTGTGCTAACATAGAAATGTCTATGTAATCTAAGAATGAAAAAGATGAAGTTCAGAAACATAAGCATAGAATGATCTCCTAGATGTGAAAGAAAAGGACAAGACTCTACACGTGTGTAAAACTATAATAAATATCTGGAATGGTAACATTAAACAGACACACAATTGATTCTGGGGAGAGAAAAGAACTGCAGCAAGGAAAGATGAGGAAGGAATTACTAAATTATTCTAAATTTCGTTCTATTTTGGTAACATAAGACAATTTTTAAAATGTACTTTCAAGTGCATAGATGATTAATTAAAATTAAGCTAAAGAGAATGTTAGCTAATAGTGGTCTGCAGGAAACAAGCTATAATGAATAAATAAGAACATTGTGTTACTTGTGAATAGATCATCATATAAAGTTAGTTCTGCTATAACGCTTATCTTGAAAATGTGATTTCTTCCCAATGGATTGATATATTAGGGAATAAGTTAAACATGACACAAATTCTGCGTTATGTGTGATTTCATCCATGTGTGATTCCTCATGCATGATTTCATTCATGAAAAACACTAGATGAATACATCCAGCTCACCTGAGTCACAAGGAAAACACAAAATGTACACACATATCTCAGACCATCTATCTCAGTGCACCACATGGATTATGAGTCACATCCATCTACATCTGTTGCAATAACTTTCCCTCTGATTTTCAGATAATGCTCCTTCCAGCACTTCACAATAACTCAAAACTGAATCCTTGACATTCACATCCACAAGAAAACTTCAAGTGTTTTCAAGATGAAGTGCCATATTTATTGTAGTATTTATATATTAGTTAACTTGTTTAATATATGTAAAACAATGCTACTGTTTTTATTAGGTTCCTATATTATTGTTGATGAGTTATTGGCAAACTCTTTGCATATTGTGCGCTAAAATTATTTTTTTGTATAATGTTGGGAAAATGGAACAATTTGGTAAGGCTCCTCCCGCCTTGGAACCGGTTCAGGGCAGTTTGGTAAACATTGTGTGCGTAGAGTGAGTGTGCCCGTGCCACTCTGGCTGGTGTTTTACTGCCTCCGGTGCCTGCCCTGTGTGGCCATGTTTTTCCAGACCTGCAGCTTCCAAGGTCTGTGTGGCTGGTTGCCTAGACCTGTGTGCATGGGGTCTGGTGACCCAGCCTGGTGTGTGTGGGGTCTGGTGACACAGCCTGGCATATGAAAGGTTTGTGACCCAGTCTGTGAATGGGCTTTAGGGGTCTGGGAGTTCCAGACCCAGCCCTAGCTCTACAATTGGCCCAGTCGGTGCAGGATTACCAGCAGGTAAAAGAGCCCAACAACTGGAATGGTCGTGGAGCTAGACAACTGGTATCACCAACATGATAAGTAGTTCTGCAATTGGCAATGTTGACAGGATTGCAGACACTAGCTTTGCCTTAGACCAACACTACCTTTTCAGGGATGTTTGTATAGCAAACAGCCTTGGAAATTAGAGACAGTGTCTCCCTCTGGAACAAAAGGCAAGTTTGCTTACAGCATTGGATAATAAAGTATTTCCCCTTCACAGTAATAAGCAGGTTTGCTTACTGACCAGTATAAAAGATTTGGTTCTCTAAGCTCAGGATTTCTCTCCTGAAATGCAACCCACTGTGTGTTCAGTTGTCTCCTGACCCTTTTTGTATCACCCTGGGGAATCGAGGCTTGGGGAACTAGTGCAAAAATGATAATTTTCTGGCTACTGCTATTACTGTGAGTAATTTGACTCACAGGTTTCATGTCTCTTGTTAGTGTTCATGAAACTGGCAGACCAATAGGGGACTTGCAAATAGCATAGAATCTCAGACCCTTCACATTTCTTGAATAATATTCTGTGGGATGTCATGGTATTTTATATAATCAAGGTATCTTTATAAAATTATTGGTCAATATACTTCAGGACCTTATTGCAAAGATAACATCATTAAATGCTGTCTTTTTTCCCCCCACTTTTAAGGACAATGTATCCAATGAAAAGTAACAAAAGGATGTGTTGGAGGACTAGAAGCAAGCAATATCTTCAGTGGTCAAAAAGTGGGGTGAAGAATATGTCTAGTTTTTATTTCACTTTATTGAATGAAAAAGTCTGTGTTCATATTACCTAAATTCAAAATTATTTAGATTAAATAGTTTGCTATGTGTAATTGATTATCTTTAGGATTCTTGGAAAGAATTTATCATTCATTGAAATATAAATAATTCTGCTACCGTTTCATTGATTTGACCAGACAGTATATATTGTTTCTATTCTATGCAAAGCCCTATGAGGGATACAAACATGAATTAGTACTCTCCGTGTGCTTTCAAAGTGTGCTATCTAGTCCCGGGGATAAAAAAGGAAACAACTATTATGCAAGGCAGCAAGTGTACTACAACATGATAGGAACAAATAAAGGACTGCAGGTGTTCTGAAGAGAGAAGAATGGAGGACGATTTCAGAGAGAAGGTGGGGTTTAATTAGGAAGAAGAGCTTTTATCTTTCTTTTTTAAATAGATGACTGGTAAGGGGATCTTTACCCTTGACTTGGTGTTGTCAGCACCACACGCTCCCAAGTGAGCTAACCAGCCATCCCAATAAAGGGATCCGAACCTGCAGCCTTGGTGTTATCAGCACCACACTCTCCCATGTGAGCCACGGGCCGGCCCCCTGAGGAATAGCTTTTAAAGAGTGGGAAAGCATGTGTGGAGGAAGGAAAGTTAATGAGCTAGTGGAAGAAAAGCCTGGACAAAAGGAGTGTGAACAGATTCTCAGTCACAGAGGGTCGTTAATGGTTAAAGACATTTATTTTATTGATCCTAAGACAGGCATTCTTAAAACTAGAGCATCTCTGTAAGGTGTTTAATAATCTATGGTATTTTATAATCTCTAGCAGTTTTATAATTGCTCTAAGTCAGGTGGCAGCCATTACATAGTTATATGAAAAACTTTTTTTTTTTTGTTTGACACTTTCTGATAAGATCAAGGAAAGTCTAGAAAGAATTCACATTAGATTAATGTGATTATGTTAATGTGATTGTAGGGTAGAAACATAAAACCTTGAGAGTGACCTTTAGAATTTTGGGACAATCTTCTGGCTAACATAATTTTTAAAATACCATAATATTTGCCAAGTATTAAATGACTACTTTGCTAGCCTTGTGCTCATGTTTTAATCCATTATCATATTTAGTTCTCACAAAATTCCTGAGACAGGAATCAGCTCCATTTTATGAATAAGAAAAGAGAGGTTAAGAAAAATTTTGTAAGTAGTGCAAGGTTACAGAAATACTAACTAAAATTTGATTTTAGGTAGATTTGGGATTTAAGCCCGGTTCTTGCTTACTCTCAGAACTATTCCGTTAATTACACAATTTCTTTTACAGCATATCTTTGCATAACCGTGCAGAGTGATGGCAAGCTTTCTTAATCTCTTTGGGGAGTCCTTTCCCCTAATGTGGAAAGGAAGAGAAGAGGTTGTCAAATAAAGCTTCCCTGAGAAAATAAGTCTTGAATCTAAGATTGATCATCTGTTCTGAACTTCATTAAGATGATAAATATTTATTATTTTTTGTATGCATTAATGTTATTACACATTAGTTTGAAACTTTGACAAAGTTGATGCAGACATCTAAGATGAAGTTACCATGAAGCTAGACTGCCAAAAACTTAAACATCACATCAAATTTTCAGCATCTTCTCCCACTTTAGTTAATATTAGCAATTTATTTTAAAATCTAGAACAAGTAGTTTTACAACTATTTTACTTTTTGCATTATTTCCAATTAATATAAGAGAGGCAAGGCCCAGAGAGGTTGAGTGATTTCCACAAAGTCACACAGCAAGGCCATACAGCATACATGATTCCTAAATAGCTTCAATATCCAGTGCTAAGTAGTAGGGACATATCGTCACTCATGTTGCATAACAAGGTTGGCCACTCACTGGATTTCTAAGAAAGATCTGCTTGTACTTGTTGAAAATGAAAATACTTTACCTCTCAATTTCTAGTGTTTAAAATATGTGTGCATTTGCTTTTCTATCATTACTTTTTGTTCTACATCAGTCTACTCTGTTCTAATCATTGACTTAGACTGACCTTATAAAAAAGCTTTGTTTTTTAATTTATAACCTTTATAACCTGAATGTAGGCTTAGCTAAAAAAGTTTAATTAATTTGTGAAGTGAAGTGCTTTATTTTAGATATGCCAAGAGAAAACGACTTATCAAAAGCCAATGTGGTAAACTCAAATTGGAATATGAGTCAAGATGTTGGATTATAATGTTTTTTAAATGTGTAAAATGGTAAGAAAAAAATAAGAATATGTGGTATGTGTTAGAGAGTGTCAGTAAGCACTTAGAATTTTATCTGTTAAAATATTCTTTTGAGGTTAAGGCTCTTTTAGCTTTAATTGTGAATATTTCTTTCCTAAGTGAGTTTTTTTTGTCTTATTTTGTATTAAAATAATAAAACCTTGGAATTTAAAACTTTATGTGAAAAAATCAGATTTTTAAGGCTCCTTCTGTATCCTCTCTCTGAATCTGACTTACTTTACTGTATTGGATTATGAATTGTATGAAAAGGATTGTTTCAGACTGGTTCTAGTGGTTATGGACAGGTAACAGTGCACCCTGGAGTTGATTCATGTGTTATTTGCTTTAACATGCAAATTATGTGTTAGGTTAGAATATTGATTTGGGACTTTCTTAACATGAATAAACTAGGCCAATTATACATATTTTAGAGGAATTAAAGTTTGGATTACTTGAGTAATAATAATTTTCATTATTAGACCTGGTCATGATAGAACCCATGATTTGTGAGGGAAAATGTTTGGCATGACAGCTTGTGCATGGCATATTTGGCTGATTCATAATAATAGACCCACACATTCCCAGTAAAAATTAATAAAATGATGAGTGTCTTTGATGTTGCCATTCTACCAAAAGTGCTCTAATATCATAATCAGATAAGCTAAGCATGTCCTTTCTTATAGGAACTAAAAATATTGAGAAGTATTTTAATAAAGTCAGGTTCATCTTGAGTTGGGTTGATCCATATGTGCTAGTTGTATATATTTTAGATTTATCAGAGAAGATTTATCACATTCAGTATCACTTTTTCAGTGTTGGCATGTGATAAAAATAGGAAATTAAATTTTAAAATATTATGTACACATTTAAATATACATTAATAGGATATAATATACATGATATGATGTACATGATATAACACTATATGATATTATTTCGAACTGATGCTCCCCCTTAATTTTTTTTTTTTTTTCCACTTTCAGAGCCTAACTTTTAGATCTCCTGTGGAATATGGACTTGTCAAGGATAACTGATGGTTCAGTTTGCTTGGAACCCAATGGATCCTCACACAGACTTCTTGGCTGATCTGATGAAGGAGGTTCTCAAAGGTAACAGTAATGGCTGCTCATTCTACCTCTGAATAGTTCCTTGGAGGGCAGAGAAGTTACCATGGCATGGTAGTTTTTTGACTTGGTCCCTGTCAACTCCCAACTTCCCAAATGACCAGTAGGTAAACCCACAGAGTAAGCAAAACTATGTTTATCATCAGATTTACATCACTAAAGGGAAAATATCACCTTGACAGAATCTTAGTGTCTTCAGAGAGGAAAGTTAGGGGAGAATATTTACAATTTTAAGGACATGAGCTGGATGATTTTAAGGCAGGAAGACAAGGTAGGCAACCAAATGAGAGTAGACAATACTCATAAAATAATAACTGACTCGATGGTCACAGAGTGGTGAAGATCTTGGAGCACTTCTTGATGAGCATGTTAGTTGTAATAAGTAATTGAGTGTTATTAGTTTGCAGTTTTATTTTTTAGGAAAAGATGTTAGCTTGCTTGCTTCTCAACAGAGAGAAAGAAAGGTTTATGTAATAATTTCAGTAGTGTTTAATTTAGGGGCAGAGTTGTTTTCAGCTCTCAGTTTCCACATTGGACATTCTTCTGTTTAAGCTGGAAGATAGATAGTTATCATCTGGGGGCATAATCAACCTATATCTCCATCACTGCTTAGTGTATAGACTTTCTAATGGTACTCGTTTCAACCTCTGTATCTGTCAAGTGTTCTTGTTCTTTTTGTGGGAATATTACTTGTTGGATTATCTGCCAGGAGAGTGGATGCATAGTAGCATTTAAGGCTTGGGACTCACACATTTGAGAACTGTAACAGAGAAAAATCCCAAGAGAGGGATTATGGTCACATTTGTAGTACATTCTAAGCCAGGAGCCAAGAGTTCCTAAATTAAAACAAAAGAACAGATCCCATTCCTAATCCAAAGAATCTGTAGAATTAGATGAGGCATATTAGCCAAATTATCTTATTTCATGATTTTTTTTGTTTTCAACATTTATTGGCCTGAGAGATATATAAGCGTGCAAATGCAGCCTTCTTTCCTTAAGACAGCATGTTCCATGAGCCCAGTGTTTAACGTGGCTCTATTTTGGATTACCAATGTGCAATTTTCATGAACCTCTTGCCTTTGTAGTAGGCAGAAGAATGGCCCACAAAGATGTCCAACTCCTAATTTTTGAAACCTGTTAATATTCTGTTACATGGCAAATGGGAACTAAGTTTGCAGATGTAATTAAGGTTGCTAATCAGCCAGCTTTGAGAAGAGGAGATTTTCTTGTATTATCTGGGTAGGCCCAGTGTAATCCTGAATGTTCCTTATAAGTGAGAGAGGGAAACAAAAGAGTCAGAGTTAGAGAAAGAGATGTAACAATGGAAGCAGGACAGAGTTATGAGACTGTTGGCTTTGAAGACCAAAGGAGGTCATGAGCCAATGAATGCAAGCAGCATCTACAGCTGGAAAAGGCAAGGAAATGAATTTTCCTCTAGAGTTTCCAGAAGGATCACAATCCTGCAGACACATTGATTTTGTTCCAGTAAGATATATTGGACTTTTGATGTCCAGAACTGTAAGATAATAAATTTGTGCTGTTGTAAGGAATTTGTTACATCAGCAATAGGAAACTAAATAGCCTTAATGACACAGTCCAGTTTACCTGCTAGTCTCTGAATCATAGTATGTGTCACTTTTTGCTGCTTTTTGAGCCTCTTGAAAATCATGAATTAAAAAGGATTTGAGGCAGAACAAAGCAGTCTAAATTCCCCTTCAATGGCTAAAGTTTACAAACTTAATTCAATTCCAAATTTTTGCCCTTGAACTAAATTAGCTCAAGATTATTTTTGTTGTTGTTTCCCAGTAGATGGGAATTTACAGGCCAAAAGACTTAGTGATATCGGAGACTATACCAAAAGGAGATGTCATTTACCAAGATAACAGATGCTTATACAAATTCACAGGTGATAGAAAAGAAACTTTTGTGCTACAAATCCAGTACCAGAAGACCACACAATGGTAAGTTTTCAGTCCAAATAACCCTACGTGGTTTTCAAATAGGATTATATTATTTTGACTCATCCAGTGTCGTCTTATACCAGGTGGTGAAATTTGAAGTACAGAGATCACCAGGTACAGCTAAAGCTAAAGAGCTCAGAGTACAACCTAAGTGACATATATGCCTTTTTGTAAGGTCTATGAAAGTGAGTTAGCTTCCAAATACACACCATCTGTTCCCTAGTTCTTTATAGAGTCTAGCACCAATG
Organism: Cynocephalus volans; assembly: GCF_027409185.1. Lineage (NCBI taxonomy): Eukaryota > Metazoa > Chordata > Mammalia > Dermoptera > Cynocephalidae > Cynocephalus > Cynocephalus volans. Next base: position 139,780,234 of record NC_084464.1, read on the forward strand.
AAAGTTCTGCAAGCGTCGTGTCTATAGAAATTCTCATTTGGTTTGACATGATAAAGGATTTTAGATTTCTGTCTTTCTGGTCTCTTGTATTGCTTTTAATCTTAAAATTTGCTCATTGTGTTAGTTCAATTACTAAGGAAACCCATGGATTTATTACAAATGACTGTTACCAAAGGAAGCTGGTTGGCACGTAGGAAAGTGAGCACAAACCCAGAAGTCACTTCAATTGGGGTTTTTGCCAAATCATAAGTTAATTGTAGCCTGGCATTGTATTTATACGAAGGAGTGACTAAGAATGCCAAAGGTAATATTAAGAACAGGAACCTTACAAATATCAAAGTTAAGAGATAGCAAGTATCTGTTAAAAATCCAGAACCTTAAAATCGCTCAGAGGAAAGAAAATCACTGAGAACATGAAAAATAAAGCATGTAGATTAGAGTGTGATAATCCATGGCTCTTGTTTGTGGATATTGCATAGAAGCTGTTTACAATCATCTTATCCAAAACTTTTGAAGACTTTCTCTTTCCAGAGGTCATCTTCTTTTGGAGGATTCCTAAGAATGTTTATGACTGGAACATGATTCAAAGATAATATTTATGTTTTCAAATGAGGAAGATGAGTCTAAAAACCAAAACTTTCAGCTTTTACTTATTATGTTAGTTGTTAATAATGCCAGAAAGACCCTTGTCAGATAACAAGATTTTCTTGTCATGGAAAATTTTCATTTACAGTATGTTGTAAAATTTGTCATTTTAAATTATTTATAAACCTATAAATTAGTTTTACGTTTTAGGTATGTAATGTAATATACATATTTACATAATGTATAAACATGTAATATTTATATTATAGATATAAGTATTTATATTTATATCTTTTTATGTATGTGTTTAGACATAGATACACTTATGCAGAGAAGATAAAGTTGAAGCTTTTAATTTTATCCTTTAAATATAATTAACAATCACCTATATAAAATCAGTATATATATATTATTCTGACATTATCATTTCAATAAACTGACACAATTCCCTTAAAAAACAGACAAACCATATTTACCATCTTTTATACATATTCCTGTTTCTCTGTAATCACTCATATTAATTACAATCTTTAATGGAACCAACTTCTGTTTTTGTGGACAATAGAAAAAACCAGAAGGTAGTATATCAAAAATTATCTAGCTATTTTTTCCATTAGCCCATATTCTGTACAGTCTTAACATATTTTTAGATGATAAGATAAATTGATGCATAATAAATTCAAAGAGATTGTGAATCCTGTTGAATATATAACTATTCCATCTACAAAAATAAGGGAAAGAAGTGGTTTAAAACAATCTTTAGTGACCAATGTCTTAGATATTCTTTCTTATTTAGAATTTGTCTATGTATCCAAAAATAATTTATTAACTAATTCAATGTAATATTAGGCTAAGGTATTAAATTTATCTACAAATCTGGAAATTGTAGGTTAAGTTGACACACTAAATCATTATTTATAGCATTATAACAATATACAACATTAACAAGATATCTGCTATTCAATTTTATTTATTCAAACACATTTCAATATATATTTGTAATCTAAATTATTTGTAGAGATAATGATAATTTAATGAACTTATAGAACTAATGTAGGAAACTTTGTAAGTTTAAAACATGAGAAATTAATTCCAAATTATGTCTTAAGTGAACTATTGTACTCACATTATTTTTTCTGGTAATAATATTTGAGAGATGACTAAAATTGTTTTGAAGCTAAAATCAATCATTCTAATTTGTCTACATAATCATCTATTTATATTGCATGAACTTAAAAAATATAAATTAACCTTTGTAGTTATATAGCAGAAAAATCTATTGAGATTGGTATAGTTATGTCAAAAGCTCTACATGCCTAGTTTTTCTTTTTATTTAACAACAAGACCATTATCCAAACTCATTGGTAAACTTTTCTTCTGATTTAAAGTTTTGGGAAGGAAAAAAATATACATTAGAGCAATTTGTTATTAATCTGTGATGTTACCCAAGGAACAGAAAAACGAGCGTGTAAGGAAGAGAGAAAAAATTGAGAGGCAGCAGGTTTCAGATACATAATAAATTCTCGCTGCAGATAGCAAATTATCTTGTCCTCTGCAAATAGAGGTGAAGGCTTAGATTTAGGAAAACCCATTTTGACACACATGCACACACAGCACACAACACACACACCAGAGAAAGACTGAAAATTATTATAGCTGATTGAAACAGTAACTCAGGCTTTTTACAATTGCAATAGGCTGTATGCTTTTTAACTGTACATGAGTCTTTTAAAGATGGTCATGAAAGAGAGTTTACTATGTCAAAGAAAGAGATCTGTCTTTCAGACAGATGAGTCAAGTGGACAGTCTCTCTATAAGGGTTTTTTCTTGTTTTAATGTCTCTTCCAAATAAACATTCTTGTTCATGCCAAAAGTTTCCCAAATGGCTGCTGATATTTTAGATTGTTCTGGGTGAAATTATTCCAGAGAGATATGCACATGAGTTAACACATGAAAGGAGATACCTCATAAGTGATAAAAGTCAGAAAGAGATGGTGGTTCTACTCTGGGTCTCTAAAACCTGGCCAAAGATGAGTTGTCAACAGCTGGAGTCCTAATGAACCCTCCAGCTCAGGGCAGACAAAACTAAGTATAGCATTTCTAGGGACACAAAGCCAAGTCTCAGAAACGTCTTTAAATTTTTATTTTAAATCAACTTTATTAAAGTATAATTTATGACCATAAACTGCATCCACTCAGAGCATACATTTAAGGTTTTGGAAAATTGACCCAGTTCAAATTGTGTCCAAATTGCATCCAAATTTTAAATCAACTTTATTAAAGTATAATTTATGACCATAAACTACATCCACTCAGAGCATTCATTTAAGGTTTTGGAAAATTGACCCAGTGCAATTGTGTCCAAAGGATTCCAGTCTGACATGATCTTCTAAACTCTTCTTTCTTGGGATGAATTTATTTAGTCTCTGCACCCCTTCTCCCTATAAATGTCCTCATATAGACTAATAACAGAAAGACAGACAGAGAGACAACCAATCAAAGTGCTGTTAGAAAAAAGGCAGGTTTTTACTTAATTCCTAAAACGATTCTTTATCTAATATCCAATATTTAAAATGCAAAAAAAAAAAAGAGTGGAACTTACCTAATAATTTTTAAAATAAATTGTCCATAATACCTATGATTTTATGAAACAATATTAAATATAATAAATTTCAATGAAAGCAAAAAAAAAAAAAAAAGAATGCTACTTAATAATTCCTAAATTACTTTCTTCATTTTAAAGAATTCCTGAAATTCTTCTTCATGAGTTGATAAAACAAAATTAGAGCTTAGACCCACTTTAGGTCAGACCTTAATCTTGGGGTCAGAGAGAAGCACACTACCCCCCACCTCAACCTCAATATAGGGGACCAAGGAGCCTCAGGGGAATGTACTTCTCCAGGTCTTGTACAGAGCAATGAAGGGGTCTTTGATGGGTCTCAGTGGGACTGCTAGGTTTGTCAGCTGTTGACTCCTTAACAGTCCAATAGAAATACCTGTTGATCAAGAAAAGCTAAGTTTATTCCATGACAGAGAATGCCACCATGACAAATACAAGTAATAGTCGTGGTTCAGAAGAAGGAAGTCAAGGTAAGATATCAAATAGAGTTTTAGGGCCTGGACTAGGAAATTTTTGTAGATCCAGGGCTCAGATCTTGTGACGTAGAGTGCTGGCTGGAATTCGAGAGAGTTTATTACGTAATACCTTTGGATTGATGGGCTCAGAGAAGCTGGAGTCTAGAAGCCATTGGTGATGAACGAGCTATTAGTTTTGATAAGTAATCTGTTTAGTTGGTTCACAATCTTATCTTGAAGGAACAAGTACTTTCTGGGGCAAGTAGCTAAGTTAAGTTTTTTGCTCTCAGTATTATTTCACACAGAAACAGAAAATTATGTTGGTTTTAGTTTTCATTCCCCTTTCCTCTCCATCCCCCCAAGAAACTTGTTTTGGGTTTCCAGAGCATGAAACTGCTATATTAGTCCAATAAAAGTGTTGTGAAACTAGGGCTGTTGTGAGGACTTGGACCTCAAAGACCGTATTTGGGAGGCTAATAACAGGCCTTATCCTGGTTATTTCCAATTAAATTAGCCTTTTTTTTTTTTTTTTAGTGCTTATTGATTGACATACATACATAATTATGATAGACTATTGTCCATTTAGTAATGATTTTTATATAAATTTGTGTTTTGTGAATGCATTAACCACATGACCAATTAGCGAATCATCTTGAATTAACACTGTAGATTTCTTTCTACTGTCAAGCGCACAGGATGTTATCCATTACAGTAGGCTAAGACGGGAGAAAAAATGAATTGAGGTGATGGTGATGGTTATAATGAGCATGGCTTCAAAGACAAAGTGGCAAATATTAAAGTCGCACACCTCATCATAAACCCATATCATCAGAAGCAATAGCAAGGCAGAAAGTTAAGCCAAGACAGGAGACAACCCATCCAAAATGCATGAGAATATCTGGAAGCTCCTCATTGCAGCATTTGGAACTCTAGCATAGATAAGGCCTGAAGGAAAAAAAATTAATGACCGCCAGTTGAAATGTGAGCCACCCTGGCATCATGCCAAGAAAAGTGAAAAACATACAGTAGGTAAGTAAAGTGGAGAGTTCCAGCAATTACACGTGTGTTGTCTACTATCGTACACTACTACTTATTACTAGAGACTACTATTATTGTTACCCATATTCCTTTGACTGAGCTCTCTGATGCTGGATAGGTGGAAGCCAGAGAGACGTGGGTCAGATTCACAGGAAAAATAAATAAATAAATAAAAATAAAGGACTCATAACTCTAAGGGCATGGTAAGTACATTATTTATCACAATGCACTAAGAATAGACTTATCTGACCCACGAAACAAGCACCACGACAAAATTTGAGAGCCGATTTAAGCAGCACATAAGCTCTGGAAGTAAATTTATGAAGGAAATACCATTTCTATGGACTCATTTAAAAATACTTAAATTTTAATTTTGGCATTCAACCTTAAAAAAAATTCTGTCTCAATTCTCAAAATCACAGAAGTGATGGTACTATAAACTTCTACTTTTCATGTGTTTCAGTGCTGCTTTCTAATAGAAATCGCCAACTCCAGAAATTTCAGGAACTGTGACTGGCGCTAGGGAGCAGGTGGCTTTATCAGTTTCAGCAGAGTTGCACTTGTGCAAATGTTAATGGCTATTCAGTTTGGCCCTATTTTGCTTGCATGGAAGAAACAATGTGGTCCTTCAGGGGATTCCTTTCTCTGGGATTGGGAGAGCATCTGCTAGTGATGCCAAGTCTTGAATATCTCTCTTCTAAGATACAGAATTTTACGTGATCCTCTATGGAAATCTTTTGGGATTTTATTTCTTATGAGGGAACTTAGTGGCAGTTCCTCGCAGCTTTCTGGGGGAGAATAACCTTTGAGTACCATTCTTAAACCTGTTAGTTTATTCCCTGGGGCTTCTGTGAATTCTAGGAAAAACACTAGCCTGTAGTCATCCAGCCTGGGGCTGTAAAGTTGTCAGATCTCATAAGCTTGGCATAGTGTTTGGGTCTGGCCAGGACTTGGATGGGAGAACTCAAAAGAAATAAAAAAGTTCATGGAACACACATCTGTTGTGCACCAGATGGCAGTTGTTATTTCATCTTCTGTGGAACTTTTTCCTGTGATTCCTGTTACATTTCTTCTACTGCAGTACTTATGGGTTTTAAAGGAAGAAAAGGAAAATATTTGGGGAAAAAATGAGGTGAATGTAACATTAAAACCAAGGCTTTAATTGTTCCAAAACTCAGGATTTGCAGAGTTAAGTTTCCCACAGCAGTCCTCCAACTGTGCAGGGTGTGTTACAAAAGGAGCCCTCATTACATAATCGCCAAACCCTGGGTAATGTTACATAGTGTTCAGCAGATAAAGGGCACAAAATAATGGAAAGGAACTGCACTTTTTCTCTAATCTTAGATGTACAGAGCATATTATGTTACTGCATAAATATTACATGATCATGTAACAAAATATACTAATGAAATACACAGATGCAAAGCAAGGGTGCAAGGGTTGAGATTGCATTGGGAACACTTAAATTGATTTTCTTCCTTACTAATTCAAATTCAAACTTAATTTAGCATTTGTGTCATTTTATGAGAATATAATATGTCACGGGAGACCTGACAGTTTTTAATGGGTTTATAAAGTGGTACTTAGAGTCATCTTCTGCAACAATAATACAGACATTCAACACGATTGCTGTCTTCTAGGTCTCAAACTTTTGTTCATGACTATGTCTTCAGCATTTGGTTGTTGACCTAGAGGCTAATTTCTGCACAGTGGTTTCTTCTACCTTGCAAGTACAGCACATTTGTTCTTTATATTAAGAGCACAGATGTTGCCTGTTGGGTATGGTGGATTTCTGCCTCTGTTTGTCAGTGGCTCAATATCTGTGTGCAAATTTGTCAGCGTATTCCTTTAGACCCCCTCTGCCAATTGATTAAAAACACATTTATCTAGCACCTACTGTATAAAGAGCTCTGTTCTAGATTCTGATGTTACAGAAAGACATCACCACGGTCTTCCTTTTTAAGAAATTAAGCCCTGATAACAGTGTTAAAATTACATTCCCTTTGAGTCAGATTGTATTGTGTGCCACCAGCATAGTTTTGACAGTGTGGGCATATTACATATCATATTTTTTTCTTTCATTTTACAAAAACTCTATTTTATGCAGACATCTTCTACTATTCCTATCACTGCTAAGTGATCTTCGTTGAAATTATCATGTTCATGATAGTTTATGTGAGGTTATTCTCAACCGTTATTATTGGCATACTACTAGTAGCAATGCTTTGGCAAACTAAACAACCCTAATAGAATCACAGAATGTCAAAACTGAAAGCTAAGTTGAAAAGTATCTAGTTCCATTTGAAGATGAGGAAATTGAGGCCCAGAAGTGTTAAGAAGCTGCTCAAAATCACAAATGCATCAATGACGGAGTGGACTGGAATCATTTTCTTCCTTGATTTTGTGGTGTATCTTCCCTGCACAAAACCCCTGGAGACTGAGCAGTGGCTAGTTATATGATCACAGAATAAATTTGCTTTCAATGACATTTAGTTCTTAAAAAGGTAATCACATTTTGAGTAAGACATAAAACAAAGTGCTTAAGTGGGCATCAATATATGAAAATGTAGACACAAAAGCCTAGTAGAAGAAACAAAAAGAAAAGATAGAAAAATATTTCTAAATAAATATTTTTATCATTGCATCAAGTCATGATTTACTTTATGACTTAACACTGTAATCTGACCTTTAAAATCTTTTATTGTTTATTTGTTTTAAAAAATATCACTTAGATTTATTTTCATTATTTAAAAAATATTATCATGGTCCATAGTGGAATTACAGCTTGTTATAGATAATTGATGTTCTTTTATTCTATATCCCATGAGGTTAATTTTGTAATTCAATTATAAAATAATATACACTTTGTAACATCTATTTTTTTAATTACTTCAGTACTATAGGAATATGTCTTCTTTTAAGAATGATCTAAATATACAACTTTGAAATACTCAAATAATTTTAAAATAAGAGAAATTGTCTCTAAATACTGAGGTAAACTTTGTCGAAGTGCCCTTAGGCTGCTGGTAAGACACAGACTGCTCACTACCTACTGAGGACTTTTGCTTAAATATTTCTTAATATGAATTTGCATTTTCCTTGGTTGTGATAATCTACAACGTCTCCAGCAAGGAAACAGTGGAATAGAAGGAGTAACTGGAGGTAAAGATAAACATCAATTGAACTAAAATTTATTTCACTGGTTCTCAATGGAACCAATTACCAGACATCTGAGAAAAACTATTAATATTTATTATATGAAACAAACATGAAGTAATATATAAAGGAGACAGTAATAAGATACTACTATATTGAAGATATTTGCAAAAGTGTGAATTAATATACTATCATGGGGAGCTGGAAAACTGTGGGCCAAAGTGTGAAATATAGTGGAAAAACTATATGGTTGTTAAATACTCTTGTATTGATTTTCTACTTATTATTAAATAGTTATGCTTGTAACATTCTGTTTATACTCTGTCACTTAAAGTCAACAAAAATCTCCAAACTTGCTTAGAAAGTTTTGTTCAGCAGTCCACTTTAACACGAAAGAGACTTTGAATTGGTCCAATTAAGCAAGTTTTTTTTTTTTTTTAGTCAGAGAAACCTTTATTTCTCTCATTTTACTTTCTGCCACACGAGGTATAATGAAACATGCCATAAATGTTGACAATTTCAGCTGTAATTTTCAGTTGTTAACAAATTTTTACTGATTTTTTTTTGTTGTTGTTGGTCCCAGCTATAGTTTATTTTTAGACCTGTGATTACCATGTCTACAAAATTGGGATTAAACTTTTACAAAGTTTGGCTGATTTCTGCCTTAAGTTAAAAATTCATTTTTATTTAACTTAGGTCAAGTCTGATGTATATTGTTGTGGACTTCTTTTTTTTAATTGAAACATAATTGATTATACATACTTCGGGGGTACAGTGTTGACTGCCATCACCTGTGTACAACATGTGATGATCAAATCAATATTATTAGCATATTCATTATGGCAAATCATAATTATTCTTTATGCCCCTTAACCAATCTCTCCCCAACACCCCTCTCCCTCCCCCTCCCACTTCTAGTAACAATTGATCTGTTCTCTCCTTCTGAAAGTTCAACATATTATTGTGGTCTTTGCTTTTTTTCTTTTCTTTTCTTTCCACTCACTTATGAGTGAGGACATGCGGTATTTCTCTTTCCTTATCTGGCTTATTTCACTTAATATAATTTTCTCCAGGCTCATCCATGTTGCTGCAAATGGCAGAATTTCATTCTTTTTGATGGCCAAGTAGTATTTCATTGTGTACATATGTCATATTTTCCTTATCCAGTCATCTGTTGATGGACATTTAGGTCGGTTCCATACTTTGGTTATTGTAAATTGAACAGTGATGAACATGGGAGTACAGGAATCCCTTCATACTATTTTGCATAATGGCTGCACTAATTTACAGTCCCAATAATAGTGTAGAAGAATTTCCCTTTTTCCACATCCTCACCAACATTTGTTATTCTTGGTCTTTTTAATAATGGCCAGTCTAACTTGGGTGAAATGATATCTCAGTGTGGTTTTGATTTGCATTTTCCTGATGATTAGTGATGTTGAGCATTTGTTCATTTGTATATCTTGTTTTTGGACCTATTTGTATTTGTACCTGTTGGCCATTTGTATATCTTCCTTTGAAAAATGTCTATTCAACTCCTTTGCCCATTTTTAAATTTGATTATTTGGTTTTTTTTACTGTGAATTTTGGTTGACTTCCTTATATATTCTGGATAATAATCTCTTGTCAGATGTATAGTTTGCGAATATTTTCTTCCATTCCGTAGGTTGTCTTTCCATTCTGTTTCCTTTGTTGTGCAGAAGCTTTGTAGTTTAATACAACCCAATTTACTTTTTTCTTTTGTTGCTTATGCTTTGGGGGTCTTATTCTTAAAGTCTTTGCCCAGTCCTACTTCCTAAAGTGTTTCTCCTATGTTTTCTTTTAGTAATTTTATAGTTTCAGGTCTTATACTTGTCTTTAATCCATTTTGAGTTGATTTTGGTATATGGTGAGAGGTACAGGTCTAGTTTCATTGCTGTGCATATGGATGTCCAATTTTCCCAGCACCATTTGTTGAAGAGGCAGTCTTTTCCCTAATGTATGTTCTTGCTGCCTTCACCAGAGATCAACTGGCTGTAAGTATGTGAATTGATTTCTGGGTTCTCTATTGTGTTCCATTGGTCTGTGTGTCTGCTTTTAAGCCAGTCCCATGTTCTTTTGGTTACAATAGCTTTGTAGTATAATTTGAAGTCAGGTAGTGTTATTTCTCCAGCTTTTTTTTTTTTTTTTTTTTTTTTTTTTACCCTCAGGATGGCTTTGGCTATTCGTGCTCTTTTGCTGTTCCATATGAATGTTAGAATCTTTTTCTATTTCTGTGAAGAATGTCATTGGTATTTTGATTGGAATTGCATTGAATCTGTAGATTGCTTTGGTTAGTATGGTTATTCTCACAATATTATTTCTTCCAATGCAAGAGCATGCAATGTCTTTCCATCTTTTTGTGTCTTCCTTATTTCTTTCATTAGTGTTTCATAGTTCTTATTGTAGAATTCTTTCACTTCCTTGATTAAATTGGTTCCCAGGTATTTTATTTTTTTGGTGACTATTATAAATGGGCTTGCTTTCCTGATTTCTTTTTCTGCTAATTTGTTATTGGAGTATTAAAATGCTACTGATTTTGGGGTGTGATTTTGTGTCCTGCAACTTTACTGAAATTGTTAATCAGCTCTAAGAGTTTTTTGGTAGATTCTTTAGGATTTTCTCTGTATAGGATCATGTCATCTTCAAACATGGACAGTTTGACTTTGTCCTTTCCAATATAGATTCCCTTTATTTCTTTCTCTTGCTTGATTGCTCTGGCTAGCACTTCTAATACTGTGTTAAATAGGAGTGGTGAGAGTGGGCATTCTTTGAAATAACCATCTATATGGGATTTCTAAATGACTTAGTCACTGAGGATCTGTTAGTTTTCATATATTCCCAGAAAAATTCATGATATGACAAAAATCAGCTTATTTATTTAACTAATTTCAGATTTTAATTTAAAAGACTATAAGTAACACCTTCTATGAATTATTCTATCATTTAAAAAATGTTTCCATAGGATATTTCTAGAGTAACGTTCCCATAGTAGGAGTATTAATAACTAAGTAAACTGCCCATTTGGTTTTATATTTTTACAAAACCACTGTTCTCCTTACCTAAAGTATTTAAGTTTCAGCTAAAACCTTGAATTTGACAGAATGCTATAATTCTTTGAGCAATTATCCTTTGTTTGTTTTTTCATACTCAGCTTTGTTACTGTTTAAAGTCATTCTCAGTGAGAGGAGCATTTTGAAATTCTACTGTACTATTTCACTCTAAACATGACTCCTCTTCCTCTCTTTGTTTACATGGAAGGATCAAGATAAGTCAGGTTGTGATTGCAAGAGGCATGATTGTGATTCATCAACTGCCAATCAGAAGGCTGAGCATGAAGCCTTTGGCAGAAAGATAAAAAGAAATATTTGGAAAACAACACAATTCTAAAGAAATGTTCTGGAGAGAGGTGATATTATTAATGATCTGTAAACTCTGATAAACTCCTTTCCCAAATACGTATTCCTCTTGGCTAGATACATTCACCTTATTTTTCTTGTCCAGTGGATTAATCAACTCTACCTATTTAAGTGTGATCATTTGTCTTCTGTACACCTAGGAACTGTAACAACTTGCACAGGCATTCCTACATTTTTACTATTTCAATTCTGAATTCATTAAACATTCGTTTTATAAACACTTACCAAGATTCTGTTATGTGCTTGGGGCACTGATAGTAATGACCATTCCTGTAAGTACCACAATTCTTTGATATCTCCTTTAATATACCCAATTATCTCAAAAGTTCACATTTACTATGGTATTTTTCTAATCACTGAATTGGTTCAGAATTAAATAAAATAATTTTCCTATAGATTAACAGTTTACAGTATGTAGAAAAACTGTAAAATATTTATCAGAATATCAGAAAATGTATTATTTACCACAATGCAGTTTTTCTCTCCAGTATTTTAATTTTGAATAGTTTTTTTCCCCTTGAATAGGTTAAAAAACACACAACAAACAAAAAACCTCCACAATCTTGATTCCTAGCCTGACTGTAGTACAATGATCTGTGATTGTCCTGTCCTTTACCACTCACCTTTCATTTCTTATGTTGTAGTCTGGCACTTTCCCCTTGATGCTTGTTTTTCTGCCAGGATACAGTTGTTATGTGTTTGGACTATAGCAAGGTCCACAGATTTGAGCACAACTTTAAAAAGAGAATGGGTGAGGCCTCCATTAAAAAAACACCAGAACAAACAAAAAACCCAACCAGTATAAGCATTTTGGTAGCCTTTTAGAAAATGCAGGAGAACTAAGTCTCTATGTTGCTGGACAGAAAATATTTGACTTCTGGGTCAGGATGCCCTAAGTGTATTTAACTAGAAATGGCATTCACTAGATAACAGTAGACATGCATTGGTCTTAGATGGTTTGGGTCAGTAGATTTCTTATCTTTTTCTTTTTTCTTTTTGAAACTTTTTTTCCAAATGAAGATCTAAGTGGAAACAATAATTATGGCAAATACAAGTATGGATAAAATGATTCACAAGAGTTCTGTCTAATGAACTTGACCTTTCTTTTGAGTTTTCAGATCAGTACTCCCAAGCCCCCACATTCATACTGAGAGCTTTCAAGCCAGGACCCCTTTCTTTTTCCCAGCTGTTCCCCTGGAAGCCAATGGCTTCTAGAATCAACCACCTGACCTGACAGAAAAACAAGCAAGGAAAACAACTGAGGCATTTCTCTTTTAAGATTCTAGGAACTCTTAAGCCTTGTCACTATTTTAAAAACTCAGCAAAGGCAACAATATATATTTATCTTAGTCTTCCCAGTGCCTAGATCATGTATATTTCAAGATTTACTAATCCAAATTCTACTGAAAAAACGTTCCTTACCTTGAAAGAAGACATTAGTAATTTTTTTTCTCTTTAATACCAGATACATGGTGTATTATTCTGTTTGTGTTGCTTATAACAAAAATACTTGGAACTGGGTAGTTTATAAAGAAAACAAAATTTATTGCTTACAGTTTCAGAGGCTGGGAAGTCCAAAGTCCAGGGAACACATCTGATGAAGGCCTTGGTGGTGATGATGACTGTAGAGAAAATAGAATAATTTAATCAGGCCCCCTTGCCTTGGGTCCAGTTGGGGGTGGTGCAGCTCATTCTTTGTAAATAAGTTGTATGTGGGTGGAGTTACTGTGCATGCACAGTTCCGCAACTTGGCTGGTGATGACTGCCTCAGGCGTCTGCTGTGCATGGCCGTGCTCTCCAACCTACAGCTTCCAAGGACCTGTCTACCAGTTACCTAGCTCATAGACCTATGTGTGAAGGGCTTGTGACCCAGTCTGTGAATGGGCTTGAGAGGTCTGTGAGCTTCAGACCCAGCCCTAGCTCAACAATGACTCAGGGGTCTCAAATGGCAGAAAATGGTGGAGCAGAGAGAAAGCTCCTTGAGCACTCTCCTTTTAAAGCCCTAGGAACCATGCCCACAACCACCATTAAATCATCAACTTAATCACCTTTAAGACCCCACTTTTCAATTATCATAATAGGATTTCCCACTGTCTTAGCAGTCACAGTGGGGATCAAGCTTCTAATATGTGAAATTTGGGGGACACAATTCAATCCATATCACACGGTTAACTGTTTCATCCTGAAATGGTTTTTTGACCCCAAAAATGAGAGTGATAATTTTCATGTATCAGTTGGTTGCACAACAAGAACTGACTAGATATGCAAGAAGTTATAATGGTAGAGGGCATATGGAGATATACATTGTGAAACAGCAAATGAGACAATGAAAAAAACATTATATATTAATCTATTCTAAGCCAATAAAGCAACATGTTTCCAAATGTTTCAATCTGCATGAAAATATCTTTATTTTAGGCTTGCCACAGAGTCACCCTTTTCTCTCATTTGGCATTATATCACCACCAATAATGTTACTTAGTCTTTTTTCAACAATATTTGAACAGTGTTTTGACATAACCAGAGTTAAAGTAGCAAGGAGGAGAGCCATTAGAAGACTTTCCCATTTCAGTTTTTATTTTAATATATAAATCATTAACTCTGTGGTGTGAAAACAGAGTCCCAGAGACTTCGAAAACTTGGTATGGGAATGGTCTAGAGTGGGGTTCAGCAATCTGTGGCCCTCAGGACAGCTGCTTATTTTGTAAATAAACTTTTATCAAAACACAGTCATGTTCATTTCTTTACTTACTGTCTGTGTCTGCTTTCCAGGTACAAAGGCAGAGTTGAATAGTTATGACAGAGGCCACTGGGTCTGGAAGCCTCAATTATTTACTATTTACCATTAAGAGACCTTTAAGTAAACCTTCCCTGACCCCCAGTCTAGAACAGTACTGTCCAATAAAAAGAATTCTTTGTAACTATGGAAATAGTCTACATCTGTGTTGATATGTTAGCCACTAGCTGCATGTGGCTATTGAGTACTTGAAATGCGACTAGTATGACTAAGGAAGCCCATTTTTAATCTTATCTCATTTTAATTAATTAAAACTTAAGTTGAAAGAGCCACATGTGGCTAGTGGCTACTGTATTAGCCCAGATACAGAACATTTCTCTCTTCATTGAGGTTTACTGGACAATTCTTCCCTAGATCAAGGGTAGGGAAAGTGTTTCTTAAAGGGCCACATAGTAAATAATGTGACTGTGGAGCACCTGAAATGTGGCTAGTGCAAATCAAGAACTAAAGTTTTATTTTTAATTTTATTTTAATTAATTAAAATTAACATTGCCACATGTGCCTACTGTAAATGAATGGAGTGGGCTACAGCAGTGTTTCCCAAAGTGTGTACCTGGACCAGCAGCATCAACATCAACTGGGAACTTATTAAAAATAAAAATTCTTGGTTCCTACAGCAGATCTATGGAATTAGAACCTCTGGGGATGGAGCCCAGGAAACTGTGTTTTAACAAACATCCAGCGAAGTAGTTCTCAAAATTCAGCACACATCACAATTGCATGACAGGTCTGCTAAGATCCAGATTTCTGAACTTCACACCCAGAGACCCAGAGTTCTAAGATGTTTCCAAGGGATGCCAAAAATGCTGCTGATCCACAGACCGTAGTTTGAGTAGCAAGGGTCTAGGGCAGCAGCCTGAAAAGTCAGGTGTATGTTTAGACAATCAGGAAAACATATTAAAATTTCTATTACTCTTTTACCTAAAAGAAATAACCTTATTTTTACTGACATATATTATGTTCTCAGTTGGTCCCTATGTCAAATGATCATAATGCTGATGGCTTGACTGTGGTCTCATTGGCTTTTTATTTTTAATTGTATTTTTAAATTGTCATACAGTAAGTTCTACTTTTTTCTTTTGGTTTGCAGCTCTGTAAACTATAATACATGTATAG
Source organism: Cynocephalus volans (assembly GCF_027409185.1). NCBI lineage: Eukaryota > Metazoa > Chordata > Mammalia > Dermoptera > Cynocephalidae > Cynocephalus > Cynocephalus volans. The sequence continues at coordinate 139,795,438 of NC_084464.1, forward strand.
ATTCATACAACCATCACTGTAACTGGGACAGAACTGTTTCATCACTGTAAACAACTCCCTTGTGCTCTGTCTTTGTAGTCATACCTTTCCCCACACAAAACCCCTGGCACCATTTCTACAGACTTATTTTTTCAGGAAAGTCATAGAAATAGAATCATTCAATACGTGACCTTTGGAAACTGGCTTCTTTCACTCAGCATAATTCCTTTGAAATTCTTTCATGCTGTTGTGTTTTTCAATTGTTTGTCCTTGTTTATTGCTGAGTAGTATTCCATGATGTGATGACACTATAGATTGTTTATCAATTTATCTCTTCAAAGTTTGAGTTTTTTTCCAGTTTTAGCTATTATGACTAGAGCTGTTTAAATATTTGTGAATAGGTTTTTGAATGAATGCAGTTTAAATTTATTTGGGCCATACATTAAGTATGTACTTATTTTATAAGAAAATATAAAAATATTTTCCAGAGTGACTGTACCATTTTGCAACCCCACCAGCAATACATGAGAGTTTGAGTTGCTCCAAATCCTTGTCAGCACTTAGTATTGTCAGTATTTTTTATTTTAGTCAGTCTAATAGGTATGTAGCAGTATCTCATAATGGCCTTATTTGCATTTTCTCATGTATTTATTTACCATTTTTATAAAGTTTCTTGTGAAATGTCTGTTCTTTCTTGCACTTTTGTTGAGTTATATATTTTCTTATTATTCGGTTTTGAAAATTTTTTATATATTCAAGGTTCAAATCCATTGTTGCATATGTGATTTGAAAATATTTCCTTCTCATCTCTTAACCTCATTTACTTTGAAAACATGATATACCGAATTTCACGTGAGCCACATTAATTTGACTAATTCATTACATTATCCAGTTAAGGTAATGGACAATATAGATAAATGCCTTCATAACATTCCTGTAAAAGAAACTCTGGCTGAGAAAATACTAATAAGGCAGGCACAAAAAGTCAAGAAAATGGCACGAGTGACACTTGTGTCCCTAATAGAAGCACTTTATCATCCAAATTATGACGAAATTGCTGTCAGTGGTAAGAGACCTGGCATATATATTTTGTAAACATGCCATTTTTAACTAGGAGTAAGAAAGCAATGGCATTTGAAAGATATTCATGTTATGGAGACAGCTTTTTATAAATGTAAGCTACAAAATTTTGGAGTGATTTTGGTGGTAAAACCAATGCAAATATGTCATCTACTTAAATTCTCACTTCTGAGCACTTAAAAGCTTTGGAAAAAGAATTCTCAAACCTGTTTTGATATATTCTAGGTAAGGAAATCAACTGTGTCTATTGGCTACAAGTATAAAATTACAGCCTCACTTTATTTTCTAGAACAACTGAATAATGTCAGAGAAGATGCAAATTTACTAGCCACATTTCAATGGTGCTATTATTATTATTTTTTTTAATTTTTTTGGTGGTTGGCTGGTAGCACCTGGACCTTGGTGCTATCCATACCATGGTCTAACCAGCTGAGCTAATTGGTCAGTCCAGCATTATTTTTATAATTAAAAATTATAAAAAATTAATATTAAAAAAGTAGGTTTGAAAAGTTAATATTATATTTTTTACAAGTGATGGACTTCTTTCATATGAATGTCTTTACCTTTGAGAGTGGTCTTTTTCAACCACAACAGCCATTAAAATCAAGACTCAGAATAAATTGATGTTATTACTGTTTGAATTAATATTTCTATAAGTGTTAAACCAAGGGTTTTTAAAAAGAAGGAAGTGTTTTCAACATTTCCCTTTCCTAAAAAAAGCATTATCACTGATAATATATGATAATCTTTCATATCATCAACAAACAAAATGAAAATTATTTCAAGAATATGTATTTATTTTTAATTCTATCATTTAAAAATACCTATTTGTGTACATATCTTACAGTATAGAATATATTAGTTGATTATTGATAAGGGTGAGTGATCACCCCATCAACCAATTTTGAGACACCCCCCCGCCAGGCAAGACCATAGCAAACCTTTGTGGACAGCAGATCTGCATGGGGATTCTGTCTGAGGCTGCTGGAGAAGAGACAGGAGGCAGAGAGAGAGAGAGAGAGAGAGAGAGAGAGAGAGAGAGAGAGAGAGAGAGGGAGGGAGGGAGGGAGGGAGGGAGGGAGGGAGGGAGGGGGAGGGAGGGAGGGAGGGGGAGGGAGGGAGGGAGGGGAGAGAGGAGATATGAGACATGGGCAAGTGTCTCAGACACTTCCTAGATGTCTACTCTGTTTGAGGCCTTCTATTAGACCAAAATAACTGAGGCTGAGGATGAAGGGAAAAGGGAAGAATTGCAAAGTTGAACAAAATATTGATCCTGCCTTCCAGGATATTGAATTCTAATGAGAGGGTCAGAGATACACAAATTAAAACATCACTTACTTTGCAATTTTGCCAAGAACATGCTCTTTGGCTGGGATTTCCGTGTTCTCTAGATTTTACCTTGATAAGAGTACATTTTGGATGCAGACAGCAAGATAAGGATACCTCTTGAGTTAATATGCCCATAATGCTGTGGCTACCAGACCTGGGTACATAGATGCAGATGGGCCCCAAGAGCAGATCCAAGACATTCTCTCTTTCTTCAAGAAGTGAAAGAAATCTTTAAAACTGAATTTAATGAAGGCACCAGAAACAGGTGCATGATCCTAACTATATTTAAATACACAAATACTCTCTCTCTGTCTTTTTCCTCTGATGCACTAGTGTATATGGAAAATTGAAGGCAAAACATGTGTCCATGACCCTTTTACTTCTCCTTAAAACCACTAAAATAAAACTTTCTGAATCAGTTAAAAAAAAATACACAAATACTACAAAAGTTTTGAAGTCATATAGAAAATCATAGGTGAAATATATGAGTTAAGAAAATGATACCTTTTAACTTGAAAACCAGTAACTTTCCTAATTTAAAGAGTCTTATTTCTAAAAGATAAGAATTAAACATACCTTGTCCCACATGTTATTGCTTAGGCCTCAATATTATTTATGTACATAGTTTTAAAAAAGGAAACAATCAACATAGCAGACCCAAAAAATGGATAACTGAACATCAGGGAAAAACAAAATTGGTAAGTATTCAAAATTGAGAAAAGAATGAAATACTTGAGATCTGTCTAATTATACAAAAGGAACATTGAGAACAGGATATGGATTAATTACTCTCATTAATTAATAAGCAGTAGTTTAAATTTTAAAGTAAAATATTTTTATGAATTATTATTTAAAGCATAACAAACACTAATTAGAAAAATCAAGACATTTAGCAAGTTGTCAGGGAAAATGGTAAAATGAGTTTTAGAAGATATATTCAGAAGATGATAACCTGCTATTAACATGGCTACAATAGCTACAGATGTGGAATCTAGTCCACATCACTGGAAGTATTTTCTTATCTCATAAAATAGCTAACCTGTTTTATCAAACTTTTTAATTTGCTGGTAAAGATAAAGGAGTCATTGGAAATAGAGATGGCATTTATGCTTGACTAGTTCTATCAAATTAATTAATGCATGTTACAAAGTCTTCAGAGATCTTAATGTATTTAGACATAATAATAAATTATTCATTTTCCCTTATATTTCTCTGTATAGGCTATTTCCAAAAGTTTTAAAACCTATTCTGTGCATCCACTTTAGAGGTATTTTTTGACATTTGTTAATTCAAAATTTGGTCGTTAATCCCATTTTATGGGAAAAGAAACAAAACATATTCAACACTAAAGAGAAAGAGGAAAAGAAAAACAGAGAGGAGCAAGGAGAAAAACAGAATGAAATGTAAAACCTGTTGGCCCTTATCTCTTTCCATAGATCTTTTATTTATTAGGACTGTGCCCTACGAAGTTATGCTCAATCAGGAAGGCATGACATCCCCAGTCATATTAGAAGCCAAACCCTGTCCCGCTCTTTTTTCCTATTTCTTCCCAGTCTCCAACTCACACCTCCCATCATCTGCAAAAGACATTTTACTGTTGACGTGTTGGTGAATGAGGTCTCTCAGGGTGTTTGTCACTGTCATGTTTTGATTGTTTGTCTACAGCACCCAGACTTTGTTTCATCTTCGGCACACAGACATTGAAATGAAATGGTATGTTGGAAAATCCAGGTTGCCTTTATAACAAAGAGCGCGTTGCCTCTGTAGGGAACAATGAAACACTATGAAAAGCTATTCAGTTTTTTTGTAGTACTTCCAGCACTGGAGAAAGCAGAAATCTGGACCAACACTGAGAGTGGCCATCTCTTTTGTAGCCAGTACTGGAATGGTTAATTACCTTGTGGTTCTCTGAGAAGACAACAAGGAGCAGGCTCCTGCCACTGCATCACAACCTAAAACAAAACTGACAGATCGCACTTTGAAGCTGAAACAGATGGTTGCTTACGAGGCTGACAAAGTGAATGCAAACTGCAGAGGCTTTCATTCTCTACTGCAGCCCCAAAGAGGTGAAAAGAACACCTTCCTTTTGGAAGGACACACACGCACACACCTCACCACAAAAGCTGTACTTTAGCATTCTGTAACCTCCACAAACTATTGCAAAATCTTTAACCGTGTAAGATTGCATTCAGGGGAAATTGAAATGTGGCTCTGTGCCTTTCCACAAACATAACGAATAATGGACTTCTAAAATATTGGAGTGAATAAGGTAGTGGGAAAAATATTTCCACCCCGAATCTGCTTCTGACTTATGAATGACAGTTTTTCAAACCATTCATTTTTAGAACCTAGGAGGGCAGAGAATATATTAGTATGTTAAAAAGTCACAAAACTAGGAGAAAGGTATTTTATAATTTCAAAAAGCAGTTCTCCTAATGAAGGTTAAAAACCCAGATATGTGTTCTTTAACTCAGAGGTGGTTAAACACACACTAGGTAACTGGTAATGTGTCTTTTCAAGATGATAATGAGACAGAAGGCAGGGACATGTTCAGGAATATTCTCATAGCTATCAAGATGAGAGCAGGAATGAAAAGCCGAAAAGGAGAATGTAAGCAGAAAGCCAAGGAAACCAGCTCTACTTCAACCACTATTCTGGTGTGGAACATTCTTGTAAAATATCTCTAGCATCCCCATGGCTTCAGATATTTAAACACTCAATCATATCAAATTGTAGATTGAACTTGCTAATGATCACAGAAGTGCTGACCCTTGTAGAATAGAAAGATGTTTGGCTTTCAGAACCGTGTGCAGTTTGAATTGTGCTCTTGCTACTATTGTGACTAAGAGCACATCCTATATCTCAGGGGTAGGAACTGTTTGCTTTGTAAAAATGCTGGAGACCTGGGAAGAAGAAAACCTTCCAACTTGGTCTTGTTAACATTTTTAGTACTCGATTGACTAAGACAATTGAATTGTATCCAGTTTGTAGAAGTCTTGTGAAATTAGCTAAGTGTGATAGTATGTGTTGGGTCCCTTTTCCTCATCAATTTCCTATTTTATTTTACAGGCTTTTTCTTCCCCTTTCTGCTGAATATAATACTTCCTCTTTCTAACTCACCGTAGAATCCAATTCATATTTTTACTACTTTAGCATTTCTTTCAGTACCTGTCCCATCTTTTTACTTTCCCATTTGGTCTTCATCTGCTATTTACCTGGAAGATCCTATTAACTCAGGGGGCTCAGCTGCCACCTGCTGAGCATGTTAATGACCCCGCTAGCTTCCCCCCCTCCAGGCTCGGCCCTGTTGCACATTTCTGCCTTTTCCCTGACACTTTGCTTCTCAGATGTGGCCATCTGCACACAAAATGAGGACGACATGCCCCAGATGCATGGGGGTGCTTCATCAAAAAGTTTATTGTTGATATTTCTTCCCAAAGCATCTCTTTGCTACCAGTTTTCTGTTTAGATGGCCAGTGACTCTTTTTATTCTGACATCTCTCAGAATTTGGGAGAGTATTTCACTTCCGCTTCTCCTTGTTTCCACAGCCTCTTGGCAAATACTTTTTGCTTTTTTTCCGCTTTGCGCTGAGCAGCTTCACAGTTCAGCTCTTCCTCTCTAGTGGTCTCTCGTGACCCAGTGTATTTATCTCATCCTTTTTGTAATATCCTCTTCGGCCTTATCTGCATTTCTGCTGGTGTTTAGCTGCACAGAATTCTGTTATCATGGCCTTGTTTTGGGGGACACAGCAGATGATCGTCAAATTTTCTCCATGTTATTGTTAGGAGCTGGAGAAACCAGGCAAAGGGTAAAATTGTAAAATATGATTCTCTGTCTCCCTGTCTTAAAGGGCCTGGCTCTATTCCCTTGAACATAATCTCTGTGTCCAAATTCCTATCTGTTCACTCAATTCTATCGTGCTCCAGGTTTCCCCAGACGTTCTTTTTGTCATTTCCAGTGAAATGTTCATAGTTGAAACATGTTTCCTCCTGGGTAACTGTGTATATCCTTTTTGTCTTTTTCATGTTCACGCCAGGAAAATCAAGCTCTCTGTGTTTGCAATGTAAACATTGTTTCTTGGTGTTCCAAATCATCAATTATCATGCCTCTAGTTATACATAAAATTTTGATTCCTCAATTTAAACTCCTTACCTTGAATGTTTCAGATTAACTGATGTCTATTTCTGATGAATGATATAGCTTTCATTCAGTTTGGATGCTCTGCCCTGAAGGAACTGACCTGCTGAGTCTTATTTTTTTCTGGGATCTGCCGATACATCACCTCCACTACAGTTTATTCCAAAAAGTGCTTAGGTCAGGGGGCAAAGTAGAACACCATCTACTGCCAGCCTCAGGATATCTATTTTAATGATGAATAAAAGTTCTCAGCAAATAGCTTCTGTTATCCTCAGCTCTCAAAATTAAAAAAAAAAATCTTTGCAAATATTTACTCCAATTCGCTAGTGGGCATCAGGCTCTACTTTAAAGAAAAGTCTGTTTTCTGCAAAGTGAGCCTTCAAAATTGCTTCTCCCAATATCCTATAATGTGTCAACATCCATAATTGCAAATACTACCCCTACTTTATGGATGTGAAAAGTAAAGCAGAAAGAATCTGTGCTCCATTTTGATATGACTTCGCTCTCCACTATGGTGGTTTATGAATAATAAACTATATTTTGCTTGTGTGAGTGTATGCCCATGGCCTAATACATTAACCACAAGATGACACATTTTTATTTAACCCAGATATTCTAGAGGCAGTACTTTACTCCAAGGAATGATCACGACACTTGACTCTTAGCTTGAAGGGGGAAGTTGGTGGTGACGCTGTCATGGAGAACACGGGGGCATTCTCAGTGCTCATGTTTGGCTCCACCGACAGACCACTTTCCAACCTATGGCAGAATCACAACTCAGACTCTGGGACTGTCACTCTGTGCACTGTTCTGCTTTGAGAATGTAACTGGCACTCTACCTGCTCTGCCATCTTGAAGTACTGTGGTGCATGAATTGCTCTGAAGTGCTCAGCTCTTTCCTTGCCATTTAAAGCTCATTTGAAAAGTGAGAATGAGCAATGCTATCTTTTTTTTTTTTTTTTAGCACTTTATACTTCTTTCTTTCTACTCCTTTTCTTCCTTTCTATCTTGCCCCTTCCTTCCTTCTTTTCTTCTTTCCTTTATTGCTTTTTTCTGTCTTTTCTCACTCCATTCCATTCACTGTCTCTCTCTCCCCATCTTTATCTCCTCTTATCCTTCCTTCCTCGCTCCCTCCCTCTTTCCCTCCTTTTTTTTCCCATTCCTTTACTGGTTGTTTTTAAACACTTTTCACTTCATCTGTGTCTCTTTTGTTCTAATTCTCTCTTTTTGTATTTATTTTATGCAGTCTTTTATATTGGCTTAGAGCAATGCTATCTTTACATGATAAGTCCTACAGTTTATCTTTTTCCATCTTGATACTTAACAGTTATCTCAGTAAAACAAGAAAATAGTTTATACCTGTGGAAATTATTGAAGCAAAATGCTCCTGTATATTACACACACACACACACACACACACAAATATCTATATATTTTTCCTATTGTCGTAAGTGTGGAAAATGGACTTTAATGATACAGACCCTAAAATTCAGATTAAATGTTTTAGTTAATCCTTATAATCTAAGTGCCTGGGTACTGTAGTCATTAATTATTTGGATGTTGGAGTAGACTGAGTTTGTATCTTAACTCTGTGATGGCTAATTTTATGTGTCATCTTGGTTATGCTGAGGTACCCAGTTTTGATCAAACACCAGTCTAAATGTTGCTGTGAGTTTATTTTAATGTATTAGCATTTAAATGAGTAGACTTCAAGTAAAGCAGATTACCCTCCGCGGTGTGGGTGGGCCTCATTCAATCAATGAAAGACCTTAAGAGAAAACACTGGCCTTCCTTGAGAAAGAGGGAATTCTGCCAACAGACTGTCTTCAGATTTCAACCACAGCATCAACTCTTCCCTGGGTTTCCATCCTATCTGCTCATCCTACAGATTTTGGACTTGCCAGTTTCCACAATTGTGTGAACGATATCTTAAAACAAATCTCTCCTCTTTCTATATACATGCTATTGGTTCTGTTTCTCTGGAGAATCTTGACTAATATAGTTTTCATCATTTAATAGCTGTATGACTTTGAGCAAGTTATTTAAAATCGTGTGATTCAATGTCTTCATTGCTAAGGTGGAGATCATAATGGTACCTACATTAAAGGGTTATCAAGAGGATTCAAAGAATTAATGTAAGATTTTTAGAACAACCCCTGACATGTAGTTGATTGCTGTATAAATCCTTCATATGAACATCGTTGTTGTGGCTGCAATGAAATAAAATTATATATTATTATCATTTTTATCTATAAGTAGCAAAATGCTGCTTTACTTGCTTTTTCAAATTTGAATATATTTTTGCCACAATCAATCTCTTCATCTAGCTTTATTGCTCCTGAATATTTTCCTACTCACCAAGATCTATGAGAGGTTTTGGGGGTGATGTCTGTTAATCCAGAGACAAGTTCTTATTGAGCACATACTCTGTGCCAAGCTTTTGGCTGGGGACTGGGTGTAACAGTGATGACCAAAACAGCCATGTCTCTGACCAAAGCCAGCTGACAGTGAGGTGGGGAAGAATGACATTAAACCAACACAGAAATAACTATGTAATTGCAAATTGCATTACATAATGTGCAAGAAGACCTTCAAGGCCAGAAGTTGATGTGATTTAGCTAGAGGGAAAAGTCAAGAAGAGCAGGACCAACAGAAGAACTCTGGTGTTGACCTGAAACAGGAAGGGGTTTAGACTCTTTGGGAGAGGGAGGAAGAGGAAGTTGGAGCAGGAAGAGGTTGCAGTCAGATGTACTTCAACATTGGTTTGTAAAAACTCTAAACCAATCAAGCATTGTAAAAATCCATACCTCGTCCCCTCCTAAAAATCTATTATTGTGAAATCTATCATTGTTCTCATTCTAAAATCTGTTATCGCCATGTACTGTTTTCTTTAATAACAGTACCTCTCTTTTTACTTATTACCAAAGTATGACTCTTACCTCATATGAGGTCTTATACGTATCTCTTTACCTTTTTCTTTTCTCTGTAGTTTCTACATATTAATAACTTTTCTCTTCACTGTGAAGCTGAAGATGTGGCTTCATGTTCTCAGCCAACTGGTAGCCCAGCTTTCTTTCTGTCATTCTTTGGGAGGGGAGGTCCTTGAATATTCTCTTGATGCATTTGCCATTAAGTCAGTCTTGACCATATATAAGACTAAACACACACACACACACACACACACACACACACACGCATGCACACCCATGCAGATAGATACATAGATAAAGAGAGCCTGAGACAATAACTAAGGACATTTTTCTGTCTTTATTTTGTATTTTTGTACACAGTACAATGTTAAACAGGTTTTAAATTAGTCTTGCTGAGTAAGGCTGTTGTTAACGAATTTTTCTTCGGGAGGGATCTTGTGAGGCTCAGTTTCCTATCCTGATTACTAATTGTTATTCTTTGTCCTTCGAAGACAAGTCATAGTTTTGAGATCATAGAGCTTTACTTAGCTGCAGCCTGATGACTCTGATAATTTTGAGGAATATTTTACAAGATTCTTCTTACTGCTGACTTCTGTTAGTAGTGAATTTATATTTATGAATGGAGATGTTCAGCTAAATCTCATCTACGGCTCATTACAAATGTGGAACGTACATGTGTTGCACTTCCTGCTGCCTTTGTCATGCACCTCTGCCCTGATTCCTCTGTGAACAGGAGGCCATGTCTCCTTAGTCTTTCCCTTAAATCTCATCTTAGATGCCTCACAATTAGAGTCAGTTGAGGAGGTGAACTATATTGAGACCACTGAGTTATTTTACATGCTGTGGGCTGCCAACACATTGTAAATCCCCAGGGATCCCCAGAGCCCATTACCAATCCAGTGAATCACTGTTTGCTTTTCTGCAAAAAAGAAATGTGCAGCTGCTTACTTCTGCCATGGACTTTGGAATTTTGTTCCCTCTTCCATCTGCCTTTTGTGTAAAGAAATTCTGCCTGAATAATTACATGTCTGTCCCCTTTGCTCATTCCCAACATAATCATTCTTCAACCTTCTGTTTCCAATTAGTTCTTATCTCAAATGGCTTATTGGCATCAATCTGTTCTCAGCATCTCCAAAGTGCACAAAACTACCCTGAAACATAGGGGAATCTAGATAAGGCTGAGACTCACCAATCAATCCAGCAGAGGCTTTGCATTTCACCCCAGTGCCTTCCTTTTCTCAGGAAACCTGAGATAAGGGATGGTGTCAAGACTTGTGGTTGATACAGCACATTTTGGAGCAAAATGACATGCGTGAGCATTGCAAGGACTGTGTAAGGCCTGTGAAAATAGCCATTGTTGGACATCTGGTGTCGAAAAGAGCTGTTTTAAAACAAGTTCACAGTGTTAAATCATGGTGCAGACAGCTTCCAAGCAGCTGTCCACTGCTGGAGAGAGTGCCTCGAGACCTGTTTGTCAATGGTTGCACTCTCAGTCTTGCTAGTCACTTTGATCTACAAACTGTTTTGCCACAGGAACATGGCTAAAAGTGGGCCCAAAGAACCCTGCTGCCATTATTAGCCACCTAGAGAGCCACATAGAGAGTGGTAATAAAGTCAGGTAAGAAAAACAGCACATTTGAAAGAGCTAGTGTGCTTGATTGGTTTAAGCACGGCACCGACAAGTCCAAGGACACTCATTTGGTAACCACATAGTTACCTATGCACAGATAAAAAGGGGCTTTAGAACTTATCTGTCCAAAATTTTTTTCTTTTATGTGTTTCTTTTCTTTCTTTCTTTCTTTCTTTTTTTTTTTAATGAAAACTGACATCCAGGGATATTAAATGTCTTTTTCAAAGTCATAACTAATTAATGGTACAACTAGAATTTCAATTTTTTTATTTTAACTCCTAGCAAAAGAGCTCATTCTACCAAACCACCATGCCAAGACCATGATATCTGGAAGAAATAGTATAAAGCACAGATCGAAGCCAGACTTAATGTTCTAAGAGCATCTGGATTTGCCTTTCTCAGTCATTGCTTAGCTCTAAGATCAAACCCAATAGTTGGCACACAGGAGACATTCAATCAGTATATTTTTTGTAAGAATGGAGAAATGAATCTAACTACAGTAAGGCACTAGCATGTATCGAGTGCCTCCTATGGGCCAGACACTTTTCATGCGGTATTTCATTTGACTCTCCTCTTGGTAAGGGGTCCCTGGAACAATTTCTTCTTCCTAGGGTCCTGGCTCTTCCAAGGAGAAGCCACTTTGTAACGAAATTTTATCTGGACACAAAACCAGACCCTAAGATAGGCCTTAGATATAAAATTGCCTGAGACATTTGACTATGGCACCCCAGTTTGATTTGGGATTCATAGTAAGATTGAGATTGGACTTTAGTTATTATTTAAATAGATTTGTTTGGCTGGAGTTGCCCTGTCTTCCCAGCCTTGGAATTGAAATATTCCATCTTTAAACACTTCTTCACTCTAGATGTGATTAGGCTGCCCCACCCCCACCTCCCCATCTCTCCTCGCCTCAGAACCCACCCGGTTACATTGAACCTATACAGCTGGGTTTACTTATAGTCTTCCTCTGGGACAATCTAAAGGCACAAGACATGAATTTGGCCTAGAGTGCTGCTCATGTCCCTCCTGGGATCCCCTGATCATTCTGTTATTCTTCTGACTTGTGAGAAAAGAACAGGGTTTCTAGGGGTAAGTGGCTGTCAAGATAAAGACGCAGTCCTTCTTTGCTAATGGTGTGTCCAGTGCCTGTCTGGAATGCTAGAGATGTGTAACCCTTAACATCCTTGCTGACTGGAATTCCTTCCCTTTCCTTATCTACTCAATGTTGGAGGAAAAAGATGGCATTAAAGTTTGCATGAGGTTTCATACATACTCTGCGTCAGTCTCTGTATAGTGGTAAACTCATGTCGAGGGGAAGAAAAAGTTCTTATACTTCCACTAAAAATGGAAAGTTGATTTTAAACAAGGAGTTAGTTGTTATCAACCCTGTTTACACATGAAGAAAACAAAACTTAAAGAGGTTTGCATGTGTGGTTGTGTGTGTGTTTGTCTGTATTTTTAAGGTTCCTCAACTAATAGACAGGAGAAACCAGAGTTAAAATACATGTTGGTCTAATTCAGAAATCCACATTCTTTTTGTGACACTACATAGCTTTTACATGAGAGCAGATAAACAGATATGATAGTCAGTACTGTTCCCTTCTTGTAGATAATATACAAGACGAATGGAAAGTAACCGTTGATTTTCCAAATTATAGTCCTTAGTAATTGTGTATGTGTGTGCGAGAGAGGAAGGGAGAGAGAGAGAGAGGTATTGTTCATCCATATTAAAATACTAAAATACATATTAAAATACAAATACACACTCAAAATCAGCAAAATTTCATGATGAACTCATTGAAAAGTGTTGTTCTCCTAGGATACCCTAAGCTTTCTATAATGTTCCTTCACATTTAGAGGCTCCTTCTATGAATGATAGAAAGCTAGCTAATGGTGTCAAGTGGTGGTCTATTAAGAAGTTATTAATTTAATGCCATAGATAAATCAATGGATTTCATCCATTGCAGCAGCTCCTGGATCAATTTAATTTATTTAAACTAATACCAGGTTTTAGTTTAAATAAAAATTTAACTCCACAAAAATTATCATGAAAATATTAGTAAGGTTTTTCTTCAGAAAATTGCTCTAGATAGTCATCATGAAATCTCTTATGAAAAAAAAATTTTTTTTGTAAGTCATATACAGGCTGTGGACAGAATAAAACCCATGATTTATATGGTTTACATATTATCCAAAATGAGAGATATGTTTGCAGTCTAAGCTACTTAATTTCTCTTCTTATCTACAAATGTATTTATTTTTATACAATTTTTGGCCCTCGCAGAATACAAGCTTGGTCTCCAGAGCAAAAAGTATGTGGGATGAACTGGAACCTCTGTTTCCCTGAAAAGAAAGGAGACTCAGTTCTGAGGCTGGGATTATAACAGTCAAAATGCTTAAAAGCTATCGCTTATTGATTGATCAATTGACTGAATATTTTGCACACAATGTTTCAGGCATGATGTATTCAACATATGACCTCTCATCCTCCAGACAACCTCTAAGGGAGGTAGTATTTTCACCATTTTACAGATGAGGAAACCAAAGCTAACAAAGATGAAGGCACTTGTCCAAGTTCATTTGCCTAATATTTGTCAGACTGAGATCAAAGTCTAGGTCTAATCACAAACCTCTTGCAAAGTCCAGTTACATTTACTATCATAAAGGGCAGTTTCAAATCTCAAGATAATAGCTTCTTTTATAAGTGACAGGCACCAAACTCACCTCTATACTTCGTATACTTAACACTTGTTTTTCTTCTAGGCAAATTACAGAGCTTTGAAATATGATTGTAAAGTTTTAAAATCTCCATGAAGTCAGTTAAACACATCAGTAAAGCAAGTACTCAAGTTTCTGAGCAAGCTACATGCATAGCAGTGTGCATTGTGTATGGGGCAGAACTCTGACACTTCTATTTAGCACTTATTCAAAATATGGAACTATTTTTCCGGAGAAACACAAGAGAAAACAAAACAAAAATGAATCCTGTCTACAGACCCCTTCCTGTGCAAGTGATTTGACTATCTAATATGGCAAACATATAATTTGTTCAATTTTCATAATAATATACCATCTTTGCTATTTATGTGTCCGTTAGCATGACTAACAACTTAACTACATGTACAATTTGTATGCCTAAATGATCTGTCAAATAACTGCCATTAGAAGCTCAGTTGCTGATATTGCAGCAACACATTCCAAGAAAGTATTAAATATTCAGTATTTGATAATGTTTAAACATAAACTTGTATTAATCCATGTTGTAGAAACATGAATATCTGTGCCTTTTCTTTCTGCCAACTTTTCCTTTCTCTCTCCAATCCTCAACTTCACTTCTCACACTACCTTTATAAAACTACAACTTTTAACATGCACTTGGCTTCAGTGTCAGAGCAATATAAGGAATAGCCATGTGGAATGTATCTCTATTGCTTGTAAAATTGCTACGGGGGACATTATGGAGCTCACTGTCCCTTATATAAAAATCGTTTTGACAAATTCGTCTTTGAACTCAGAGATAGGAAAGTTTGTCTGTGTTGATGAACTGGTGTGCTTTCTTTCCGTAGAAAATGATAGCTGTGTAATCCATCATGTTGTCTCTGTTTAGGCTGTTACGAAATGGTGAACTAGGACTTTGTGCAAGCACGGCACGTTCCTCAGGTAGGCTCTCCTGCATATATTCATTCACTGGTTTTCCCCTTTAGCATTCATTGTAGTCATTTGTTTGTTGTAGCAGTTGTTGTTCTTGCAATGTTTATGCATTTAAAAAATATTACACCACTTATTCCTTTTGGAGTTAGGTTAAGGTGCAAATGAGTTAATAGAATTTTATGTGTTTACTGGTGTGTGTGTGTCGGTCTGTCTTTGTGTGTGGAGGGGAGAGAAGGAAAGAGAGAGCTAGAGATACATTTCTCTAAGATTCACAAATTCTATTTTATTGCTTTTCACCATGCAGTCATCCTGAGATTATTCAGACTCTATGGAGAGCATAACATTGTGCTAGATATATAAATAAGAAAACATAACAAAAATCTGAATTTGTGAGGGCGGGGCCATGAGAATACAGTTACTCTTAAAACTGTTCAAATTCTGCTTTAAAAATTTCAAGCCTTCCTTTTTTTACTGGTTACATAAGAGCAATCGAAGAGGTCTGCCAGCCTATTACTCTAAATACATAGACCACATTTTTGTGAACATACCTTCAATTAAATTTTGTAAATCAAGATTTATTTATTTTTATTCTTCTTTGTTTCAAAAGTATTTGGTGCATTTAAGTTACTATGAAGTAAATACAAACTAAATATACATTAATTGAATGATAATAAAGCTTATGCTAAGATGGCTAGGGCTAAGATTTTAATGTACTTCAACATATTGGTACTGGTGTTATTATTTGTAAGAAGCTTAGCACTGAGGGCTTTCACTTAAGAAATGGGACCACCTCTACTAATTTAAACACACTTCCTTACAGATATTTATTACTGTTAAATTTTTTTTCCTGTAAATGTAGCTCCTGTATATGGTTTTTGCTAAGTGGCTCCACAACACAATCTCTTTAAGTGTTGCCTAAGAATCTGAAATGTTTCTAAAAGGGGATGATTCAGAGGAGTCAGCAGCGTCAGGCAGGGTAATAATAGAATTAACAGGCACGGTTGGGAGATCCAGGATCCTGGTTTATGCCATTTTATGATTAACTGAGGGTCAACTGTGTTTGCTGTGGAACCAGGTTCTGCAAGGGAAGGGGGTTGGCATGTGAGGAATGCACATTCCGTATGCATAATTTCATTGAACACAGTGAAGTTTCAACAGTGAAGTCTGTCTCTCTCCCACCTCTTCACAGCACACCCCCTTCTTACCTTTTGTTTAATTCTGGATGGTGTGTCTACATGCTGTCCTGCTACTTTGAACTCTGCAGCTGGCTATGAATAAATGGGCACCTACTATAGCAGCTGATACAGGTTTAAAGGATTACCTTTGGGAGAATATTTGCAATTTAATAGGAAACCTCAGTAGATGGAAACCCTGAAAGACTCAATGGAATGATCTCTCATGGTCAATATTTAGTCTTTATGATAGGCCAAAGGCTGATGTTGAAGTGAGAGAAATTTCTAGGATGGACTCAAAGTCACATTAGAGAAGCGTCCAGACCTGTTCTCAGTCTGTTATTCTGGAAATACAAATTTTTACTAATCTTTAATCTAGTAACTGAAAATCTTTAACATTTGAGACAGTATATTTAGGAAAAAGAATTGATAAAATACATAGCATAGGTTTTAACATATCAGTGTGCTCCCACAAAACACTGTGCATTTTCCTTTTATTAAAGACTATTCCATAACCAGGGTCACTAATGAAAAGTTTTCAAAATTGCATATTTCCTCTCCCCTTATTTTTGAAAAGTCTATACCATCTTTCTCATTTTCACCAATTTGGCAAGTATATTTTTTCCTCCTAAATTTGGGATAGGGTTCTAAAAGCATTTTAAAAATTCATCCATCAATTATCCTTTTTTTCCCTTTAGAAAACTATTAACCTTTTTTTCCCATTGATTTGACTGCCTTACAGTCAAATCAACTTACCTGTACTTGTTTTTCATGGTTCAGTGTGCAGGAATGAGCAATGATTTCCTTCATCAACCATCCACCTAAAAATTATTTTGCTTATTAGTCAGTATAAATTGTTTTCCTACCAAAACACAGCATATCAGCGTGGAAGGATTTATTGCCCAATTTCACTCTACTGTTTTTTTCTCTGTCCAGTACAGAAGCATAAAAATACTGGTGTCTGATGTGCTGTAGAATGAGAACAGACTGTGTTACAACAGAGGTCCAAGTTCTCTTCCATTTTGCAGCATCGTTCCTTTGTGGCTTTATCTTTTATTTGTTCCTGATATGAATCATTCCCTCACACTCATCTGGACTGCTTCCTTAGTATGCTCTTTAAGCCTGGGTTACCTTTCATAAACATATTTCTTTAATTGCCATCTCCTGAATACTTTCCTCAATCTATTTATATAGAAGTGAGACTTTTTCTGATTGTTCTCCTATAACCTTTAGTCTGAACCACTCATATGACTTCTGTCGCTTGAAGCTTGATAGTAGATTTTTGCATACTTGTGTATTTGTCTTTAATTTCTAATGTTTATAAGTTAACTCTGTCCTACTCTCATATCGAGCATCTACCATATGCTAGATGCTGTATGCTGTATTATAAACAGAAAATACAAAGAAGAGTAAGAAACAATCTCCGCCCTTAAAAGCTTACAGTAATAAGATAGCGACACACATTTAAACAAATAATTATTGTACAATGTCATCACAACAGTAACAGGGTGATTCTCAAAACATTAATGAGACTCAGAAAAGTATTATGGGTATCATGGATTATCTTTATCAAGAGGATATCTGAGTTGGGCCTTAAAGGATGAATTGTTCCAAAGGGGAAGAGGCATTGGTAACAGAGGAAATACATTTTATGGAGGAAGAAAGGAACATGGCATATTTGGGTGACACAGACTGACGATCCATTACTCAATTCCAAAATCCGAAAAGTTTCAAAGATTGAAAGTTTTTTTTTGGTGGCTGGCCATTGCAAGCTTGACCTCCATGTTACAAAGCAGCACTCTAACCAGCTGAGCTAACCGGTCAGCCCCTGACAGTTTTTTCTTAACTCATTTGGTATTGATCTTGATCTGACCTGATCTCAGTTGTCAGGAAAACTTCACCTGAACTGACTTGAGATGAATGATTTTATGTTTTGTTGCAGCTGTATTGATGTGTTTGATGCGATGTTATCCCAGATTTCTGATAAATAATCTGAAGTTGTGCACCAACTTACCTTTCTAAAATCTAAGAAACTCTGAGTTCTAAAACACATCTCTCCCAACCTCTGTTGGATTGTAGGGATATAGAAATTCTAATGAGTGTTAAGGTGGAGTGAAAAAGATAACACCAGAAAGATGATTTGGGGCAGTCTGTGTAGGCAATTTTATTCCAAGGCTAGTCAGTTGGGACTTGACCCTACGAACAAAAGAAAAAGTATGCATGAAAGCCCTGCCTTCACATGATTTTCAAGGCCTGTGTCTTATATTCTTAGACTTTAGCAAGAGTGACATGTCCTTTCTGGGTCTTCCTTTGCCTTCACAGGTAGAAGTGAACACTTGCCTCCCCTCATGGCATTTGCACACGGCTTCATTCAGAGAATCATTGTAATACAGCACACTGCATCACACAGCTTTCGTGGTTTGTTTCTCCACTTAATTAGAACAGAAACTACATCAAGAGACCATCTACTACAATTCATTCAGCTACTCTGGTTTGTTTACTTATATATTTATTTATAATTTTTATTTATTAGCTTACTTTTAACTCTTCTTGTTCCAAAAGGATTTAAGACAGCTGGGACCATCTCTCAATAACTTTGTACTAAATTCATTCATTAAAATAAAATTCTACATTTATAATGCTCTTAGTGCCCGGGGTCCGTTCTAAAGACTTTATAAAAATTACAAAAATGATTAAATGATTAAAGTCATTTAATCCTCACAACAATCCTGTGAGATAGGTAGTATTATAACACCCATTTTTAAGTTGAGGAAACTAATACTCAGAGAGGTCAATTAATTTGGGTAAGGCCATTGAACTAGTAGCTGTTATAGCCACATTATTTAGTCTTTACCACTAGGCCACACTGCCTCCTGATGTATAAATTTGCATTCCCTGCACTGGCCAGCAAAGTGTCTTGCATATAATATGTTCTCAATACATATTTGTTGATAGATGAACAAAATTTAATGTTTTAAAATAATAACTTGCCTGAAATTGCAAAAGCATCCTTCTTCTTTCAGTGACTTCATGTTACCTCATTCTAAGTGCCATGTTTGGAGGATGTCCATGGCAATGGTGAGAGCAGAGCATTCTGTAATATATGTAAATAAACTCAATTATTTATTTTTGAATACATAAGGAAGGCATGCTCATTGTAAAAAATTGAAACAAAAATTCAGAAGAAATGGAAAGTCTCCCCTAATTTTCCTCCTAATTTTATTCTCCATAGTCATTTGGCCACTCTGAGAAGTTGTTGCATGCACACTGACATATGGCATTGATGTACGTATTGATTCACATAGGCACATACATACGTGTCTAAAACTATTGATATAAGCACCTATAGTCATTTCAGTCCAGTTGATTTCATAAAACGTATTAATATATTAAAATTGTGGCTGCCATAACTGTTACAAATTTTAGTAGTTTCCTAGCAAGAAACAGGATTCTTTCCATTGGCAGAAATGAAATATCCACAAAACTCCTGCATTTTTTTAAACATCACTGGTGATTTTGGTGTTCTTTAAGGTAAAATGCTTTGCATGACAAGGTAATGTGGGGTCTAGGAGGAGTTTGCCATGGTTTAATTTAGTATGCTTTTAAATCATCTGCAAGAAAGGATGAAAAAAGCAATTAAATTTATAGATGATGTTGAATCGGGAGATGTTAAGAACATCTTTGAGGATAGACACTTAAAGAAGTTAAAAATAAGTGAAAGAAATAGCAAAACAATATTTAGACTGCAAAAAAAAGTTAATTGAATATATTAAAAGCTTGTTAATCAGCCCACTAAGTAGTTGTAGGAAGTGGAAGAAGGCATAATGACTTCTTCTTTTATAATGTTGCATTGCTGCAAAACTAAGATCATGCCCAAACTAAATAAACTGTTCATACACAGGCCAATGTGCCTTGTGAGTCTCTTAGAATGATTAATTTCATAAGTGGTCTACTGTTCTTTTCAGGTCACTAACATTGTTTCATTCTAGAGAAAAAGCTAGAAGAAAACTAATGTTTACTGTAAACCTACTGTTGATGGAGCATTTTATATACATGGACTATCATTATAATTCTTATAATTGTGTAAAGAAGGTACAGTGCTAATATTTTTGTTTGTTTATTTTTGTATCAGTTTGTATCTAAATTTGGCAGTTTATTTTCTGATATTTGATATGACATTTTCTCCTAAAATCTGACTTGCAGGTGAAATTCATGTTGAAATAACTGTACATGTTTAAGTAAGTGAGAAACTGAACACATTTTTATTTTAAATGAACTTTTAAAATTAAAATGTGATGCTACACTAGTTACCAATCATAAGCAAATGAGTGATTCCTAAATGAGTCCAATTATGCAGAGAGAACCATGGAGAATTGTGCTGATGAACTACAGTGATAATGACATGTGTCCATAGTTTGTTGTTGTGTCCATGGTAGGCATTTGTGCAATATCTATTCAGAAGGAGATACTTAGTGAGAATGTGTTTAGCCGTTATAACAAGGTATATGCAAATGGACTTCCCATGAGACTTTGCAACAAACATTTAATTAGCTATATAAAGAAACAGTTGAATATACAAACACGTTACAGAAAATTGGCTAGTATAATGGTTAATTTTGTGCACATAATTCCTAAACAGCACCATTTAATAATCTATGTCTTTATCATATGCCTATTAAAGGAAATGTGAATTTTATTTGAAAACTAATTTTATTGAACCTTTTATATCTTCCCTTTCATAATATTAAAATCATAAACATATTGAGTAGCATATTTTGGATATTTTTGGTATTGCATTTGTAAATGAGGATAGCAAAATGTCAAAACTGAAATATGTATTTATCAAATTGATACCAAAAGGAGAATTTACAGGGTGGTATATGTTAGGGAGGTAGGTGGCAAATATTAGTTATTTATCATTGTATACCAAGAATAATACTGATTCATATTTTTAAAAAATTGCTATATTTATACAAAAATATATGTTAAACTTTTTAGTTTCTTTATGTGCCCCCTAATTTCTTAAAATCAAAACTCTAATGACATTTGTAGTTTGAACTCTTAAATGTCAAGAAAATTTTCTTTTGTGAATCTGTGTCTTTAAAAAGTTCTTACTTTGCATTTTCTTGCTTTAAATCATAAAGACTTTCTGTAGGAATATATTCAGATTAATATTTAAATTTTACTTTTGTGTAATCATCACACATTTTTATATCTTTTAAAAAACCTATGTTAAAATTTTTATTATTACATTCTATGTTTGTTTTTCACATAATGAGGGGCATGAAAAGTTAACAAATAACAGTATTGTGTATCTCACAATATGGTAATAAGATACTCAAAAAACACATTCAGAAGTCTTTTTTAAAGGGCATAAAGAGTAATCACAAGTTATAACAAGGATAGTAGTTCACCATTTCAAGAAAATCTTCTGATTTTAAATATGTTTAACTTTCAGTTCAGCATGATTCAGAAATGCCGAGGTTTTTAAAAATTATTATTTAAAGAAGAGTTATTATATTTTTAGGTAATCAGGAAGAGTTACTAGGTATAGCAGCTGACCAGCCAGCCTTCCCAGTACCATTTACATCTCTGAAGCCCCCAAGGACAGAAAAGAGTCTTTTTATTGGTGATTCAACTTTACTAGAAACATCCATTTAGGAAATGAGGCCTACACTGTTGCCTTCACACCAGGCAAAGCAGCTCCTGTTGTCATGGTGATCTCTACAGCATGCTAGAGCCAGTGATGTGGAAAACAAGATGGCTTCCTCGCTTATTTAGCCTTAGAGAAAGTTGTAGATATTAACACCTGATTTTTGAATTAAAAAATATATTTTTCATACCTATCTTAAGATAAGTAAAGAAATTTGCTTTGGATAAAATTAAACTGTTTCCAAAACTTCTAAAATTATCTATGGTTTTCAAGGTAAAGGAATTATTTCCTTTCTTTTAAATGTAAATGTCTTAAAATGCTGCCTTCCCGTTGAGCTATGCTTCAAGGAGCAGGTCAGATTTCAGTTCATGTATGATTTCTATTTATTTTGGATTAGCATGAGGGTTATAGAATGACACATATTATATGTAGGCTTTATTATGTAAGAATAAGTTGGTTCGGCAATTTCAGTGCTTGTAAAGAAGCTCTACATCTGAAAGAGATCCTAAGTTTTCAGATTCAAGCACAATAAAAAAGTAGAAAGATGCAGAAAGAAGTGATGGTAGCCATCTAAAATGAAAAAAGCTCTTTGTTACTTATAAATGACTGTTCAATCTCCAATTTAAAAATGATACAGGCAATAACCTGAGAGGCTTCTAATAACATTTAGATATTAAACAATCTTTCCATTTTGGGCTACTGTACTTATTCATTCATCTTTCATTTAAACTAAGCAGAAAATCTCTAAAATATTTTGTAAGCATTATGTGAGAGAGATGAACAGATTAAGATGCAAATGTTTTACAATTAATGAATTGTTTATACAACATTTTGTTATGAAAACAAACACATGAAAAGAAATAATGGTAAAATTTCTCCCCTAAATTACGATGTGTGTTTCTAAAATTTAGAGGAACTTTAAGTGATGCTCATATTATATTGCATAGTGCAGATACACAATAATAAATTTAGTTTTTTGATTATACTTTTAGGAAAGTGATGGTTAAGCTAGGTTTTTAATCTATGTAGATACTCATATTAATTTATCATTTTGATGAATGCTTATAGAGTTCAATAAAGACATTGATATCAACAACCGTAGGCTTTAAATGAAGAATTTTCCAAACTGTTCTTTGGGACACTCGTGTTTTGGGAAATGTTAATATATTTTCTATGATCAAAGAATTTTATAGTTCAACTAATTAGGAAAAAAATTGCACTTTTATCGCCCTTTTGGTGATTTAAAATTAATTTACATATTAAGGGCACAGAATTCTACAATAAAGAGATTTGTTTAACCCAGTGTTTTTAAAAACTTTTGACCATGGGATGTTCTTTTTTCTTTTCCACAGAATATTTAATTACATCTTGTGGCACTCTATACTTTTGGAAACATAATTGGGAACCATAATTTTAATAGGAGAGATTCTGATATTGTCAAGGCCCTGTTTTTGTTTTCCTCATG
Source organism: Cynocephalus volans (assembly GCF_027409185.1). Classification (NCBI taxonomy): domain Eukaryota; kingdom Metazoa; phylum Chordata; class Mammalia; order Dermoptera; family Cynocephalidae; genus Cynocephalus; species Cynocephalus volans. Next base: position 139,818,465 of record NC_084464.1, read on the forward strand.
ACTTTGGTAATCTTTATATGTTTACATTACATACATCCACTCTACATTCATAATCCTGACCTTGGAGGCTACTAGACAATGTTTACACTGAAAGTATGAGTGCAAGTTGTCTACACCGAGGCTGGGCCTGTTCTGAAGTCCTGCATACTCATTTTTCACCCCCATTCACCACCCTTTCTTCACAAACTCCTTGGTAGAAGTGGTGGCAATGTTCTGTTAAGGAAAAAACAAAAACAAAAACAAAAAACAGAAATAAATAAAGAGTCTTGGGGATATTTTGGCCCAACATAATTTTTATTTTAGCATCTCTGGCTATAATTACTGTGTTTCTCCTGGGCAAGGTAAACTATTCAGAGGTAGAAGGTTCTATAAGGGGAACTAGGCTATGGAAAATCCTCTTAAACAGAACTTGAACAATGACTAGAAATAAATATATATGTATTATGACAATACTACAATAATCTAATGTAATGGCCCATCAGTGTTAAAGTTGTAAATATTTTGTATGAAGTTTAGTAGCATGTAATATCCTACAGAAAAGTTTGAACATTTGGAATTGCAAAGTAAACTTAAAATTTCTTGAGAACGGTAATGGCTATGTTTCTATAATATAAGATTACACCATCCTATGAAGATTTTGCTAGTTGTTCTTTTGGGGTGTGTTGTTGATTACTGGGTTTAAGTGAGGAGTAGTTGTTCTCTTAGATAGGTGATCTTGTATATCTTTCTGTTTTTTTAAAAAAGAGGAAGACAAACCAATAGTCAACTTTCTTTTGGCTCTTTATGATGTAATACATTTTAAAAAAGTCTCTTTCAATCTTTACTTTTTCAGAATTAATGAGAAAGTGGAGTCACTGATTTGGTAGGTGTGCTAATTCTCTGAAGACACTCCACTGATGTCAGGGAGACATAGTAGGTGTCATTTGGGTATAGAAGATGAGAGATACCAAATTAGATTATTTGGTAGGCCTGAGGACTGTCTTCTCCTTGTATGACTTGTAACCACTGAGACATTTACAGAGCACAAAAAGCATAGGGAAGCTGGAAATCCTAAGATGATTCCCAAACATAGGGAAGTAGAAAGAAAGGCCGAAGTAAAACTAGCAAGCATGTGGGTACCTGGGGACAGAGTGTAAGGTAAGAGAGATGGGAGGAGATAAAGGTTCACAGACAGAAAGATAAGTCTTTGCAGACGCAAATATGGATTTCAATGTGTAAAAGACTTTCCTGGGTTCTCACAGTGATTTTTCTCTCAATGAGATCAGCAGAGGCCCTGTATAAAGGTGTCAATTTGCTGCATGAAGACGAGCATAACCTTCTAGCTTTTGCCTCGGCGTTTGCCGTCTTCCCTGTGGGAGTTGTCAGCTCAGGTAATTTCTATTGAATATCCTAATTACTGTCACATATCTACAGATCATTTTAGGGTCAGGAAAAACAATATGAAAACCAGAAAAGATTTTTTTCAACAAGTGAGCAGGACCTGCCTGCCCATATGTAAAAGTCACCCAAGCAATATTTTATTTACTGTCAGATGTTCTCACAAAAGTTGCTGTTTCTTTGATTTTGGCTTCAAGTTCTCTACCTTTAGCAGCACTATTGCCTTTCTTATATTCTGAATATGTACAGTATCTTCAACATTTTTCCTCCCAAATTCCTGTAAGAATAAAGAAATCTTTTAAAGTAATGTTTACTATTGCAATTAGGTGAATATCAGCCTTTTCTGTGAAATGAAGGCAAAGTAAAAGAGAAAGAAAATTAAGAAAATTTTCCCTTTTTCCAGTAGCATAGGAACTCACAGCAAGACTGAATGTTGAGGTTTTTAAAAATTGTTTTCCCTCCCCCCAAGCAACTCATGTTTTCCCAGCAGTGAGGAAAATGAGTTATGCACACAACTGTTCGAAGTTACCTCATCGCATCAGAATCAGATGGGGGTGGGGAGAGGAATTATTTTGCTATGAATAACCAGGAAGTGAGTTTTTGCAGGCAATAGTTTGGGATGAAAACTATAACTGCAAATTAGTTGGTTTTAGAAAAAAATGGAAAAGAAAATGTTGTTACTTGTGGAGATAAGGTTTTAACTATGCTAGGTCTATTTAAAACAAGCTGAATATATTGCTGCTGCTTAAATTTGGCTTTCCCCAGATTATATTAAATTCATAAATTATTTCTTGAATCTAGTACATAGAAAACAGCTGACAAATGATTTTTGGGAAGTCTATCAGTTAAAATCTTTAATTACTTCATCTTACCCTTTCTGATTTCTAAACATAAAAAAAAACCCATTTCTTTTTCCTTGTAAATTCCCTTCTGGATGAACTGCTTGCTTCATGATGCCCCAGCAGACATAAATGTTGACTGTTGACCCAGCTTCACCTGAACTGAACACTCAACTATAGGTTTAATTAAAAAGGTTGAATGGCGTCAAGTCAAATTGGGAAAAATTACTCAGTTTATGGCAGAGGGAAGTAGAAGTCTTCCTAGGAAAATAGGCAAACTTCAAAACCAGTCCCTAGACTTCAATTCAGAGAAGGCTATTTTTCAAATCTTTTAATTTAACTCTAATGCCTTGTATGTCAATGAAATGTGATATTCTTTTTAAGAGCATTAGGTAGAATATAAAGAAACTTTTAAAATCTCCAGAGAGACCTTTCATTAGTGGTTCTTTTTACAACATCTGGTTAGTGATTTTTTAACAGGCTAAAATTAGTGTCTTTTCTTTTCAATTTTCTATGCTAAAACTATTAGGAAGATTACCTGTGGTTTAGAAAACTAAACAAAACCCATGCTGCATATCCTTCTTAATATGTCCTTTGTAAAACAAGTGGAATATAGAGCAGTTTTAATGCCCTGAAGAAACTTGAATGCCAAACTTCAAGCACACCTCTCCAGGCTGGCGGGACACTGGGTATGAAATAGCCTGAGAGCTCTGACCTGTAAGGGCACTCTACACTGCATTGGTAATTACATAAAACAATCATAATCCACTTTCTTAGGGAGTTTCAATATGGGTTATAAGAGTGACAGAGAGCTACAGAGAGAGAAATAAACAGAAATCATGAGGCAAAAGACACCAGGAGTATTCAGCAACCATAGCAGAAAGAGGTTAGTCAGCAGTGGCAGAAATAGTGGAAACAGGAGTAGAAGGAAAAGATAGAATAGGTAAATTATTATAATAATGAGTCATTGGAGTCCAGAGCACTGATTGCAAGCTGGGAAGTACTACAAAATAAGTACTTAGTACATCTCCCAACCTTCTTTGCCGTTAGATATGGCAAGGTGAGTAAGTTTTAGCCAAAGGAATCTCAGCAGAAATGTCCTGGGGCAGTCTCTGGGAAGCTTCCTTACTGAGACAGCATGTGTGAAGTATTAGCCTCTTCTTCCAGCCCAGCTACCTAGATTGTAGATTCTCCCATTTGGACCACTGGATCCATGCTTGATTGTATGATGACAATAAGGAGCTCGAATAAGTTCCCACTACAGAGAAACACCATACCAGCTTTGGACCACCTACTCAGGTATTTACAGGAGGGAGACCTAGACACTGCTCTTTCCCCCACCTCCACTCTGATTATTTCACTCAACCAAATCTAATTTTAGGTAATCTTTATTGTTAAAGGACTGCCTAGAAAAAAGCTACATTTTTGAATAAGAGAAGATGCATGCAGATTTTGGAGTTATTTTAATGAAGTTATTCTCGACAAAAAAAGTTCAAAAATAAAATGCACCTTCTTATCCTTGGAGTTGCTCAAGTGAAGCTTTCACGTCAATCTATGAGACATGTTGGAGAGGAAATGTTAGCATCTTATGAGGCTATTGAACTAGATGATTATTCTGTGAATTTTTTATTATAATATAGATAAGTGTAATTGATGGATACATTAAGGTGGCTGCATCACTTGCAGTCTATTATAAGAATATTATCCCCAGCTTTTAAAAATAAAGACAGATATCCTTGGTTGTTCTTTACAAATAGTTGATGATGTTTCACCACATGTCTATCTCTCTTGTCATGTAGTTTGGACTAGGGTGTACTCTTGATTCAATTTTTCCTCCAAGAAATTAGAAACAAGACAAGGATACCAATTATTACCATTCTACTCAACATCACAATGGAGGTCCCGTCCAGTGAAATAAGGCAACAAAATAGATAAATAAGGATTATAAAGTGAGACAGAAAACTGTCATTTTCACATGATTGTGCATAGGAAGTCCAGAATAAAACACAGATAGAATAATAATCAAACTGATGAAAAGAAAACCTTGCAACAGTAAGAGAAAGAGACATTATTACATATAGGGAGAAAAGATGAGAATGGTTAAATATGTCTCATCAGAAATAAGATAGCCCAAAAGACAATCAACAGAAAGATATGTTTTTCAAAATTAAAGGAGACTCAAAGATTGTTTCAGAAAGACAAAAACTGACAGAATTCATTGCCAGCAAATTTGCACTATAGGAAATGTTAATGTTAGCTCTTCAGGAAGAATAAAATTAATATTAGAAGGAAACTTGGATCCAGAAAACATAATTTAAAATGCCATAAATGGAAAATATAAAAGGCCTTTTTTTTCATAGTTTAAACATTTTAAAGTATGATTGTTTAAAACAAAAATAAAAGCAAGGTGTTTTGGGTTTGTAAAATATGTATAAGTAAGAAAATATAAAGAAGAAAATAGTACAAAAGATGAAAGGAGAGAACAGAAGAGGGTCCTTACATTGTAAGTGAAGTGCTATAATATTATTCAAAGGTAAATTCTGAGAAGTAAAAGATGCATGTTTTAAATCTTAGTTCAACCACGAGAAAAAAAGCAAGGAAATAGCTAATAATCCAACAGTAGAGATAAATTGGAATATTAAAAAATACACAGTCAAAAAGGCAGAGCATGGGAAAAGAAGGAACAAAACCAGAACATATAGATAACACATGGCAAAATAGTAATCATACTGTTAATATAAAACAGGGGGATAAACACTCCATTTAACAGGCAAAGATAGACAGGCTAAATAGAAAGCAGGACCCAACTATATGCTACCTATAAAAACAATTCCTTAAATATAAAGATGCAGATAGGTTAAAGGTATAATTTAGGAAAAGATACATCATGTTTACACTAATTATAAGAAAGGTGGAGTGACTATATCAATATCAGAAAATATGGACTTTGGACAATAATATTAGCAGAATGAAGAGGGTTATTTCATATTTCATTATAAAAGTTATATGAATCCTATTTGTATACACACCTCATAAGAGCTTCAAAAAATATGACACACTGATAAAATTGAGGAAAAAATAGAAAAATTCTTTATTGTAGTCAGAGAATTCAACTGTCATGGATCAATATGGATAGAAAAAGTAAACAGAAAATCATTAAGGACAGAGAATACATAAACAACACTATCAACCAATGTGACCTAATTGACATTTGTGGAATATTTAAACAACAGCAAAAAATACACATTCTTTTTAATTAATTGCACAGTGAATATTCACTAACATAGTGATCATAGAACAAGTCCCAGAAAACTTAGAAAAACTGAAATATGAAATATTTTCTCTGAAAGCAATAAAATATTTAAAAAATCAATAAAAAAATTTGGAAAACTCCAAATATTTGGAAATTAAATGACATACTCCTGAATAACTGATAGGACAGTTTAAAAAAATCACAATGAAAGTTAGAAGATATTTTGAGTGCAATGAAAATCAAAATACAATATGTGAAAATTTGTGGGATAAAGATAAAGATAAAGATGTAGAGGAAAATTTATACTTTAAAACCTTATACAGATGCCCCTCAACTTATGATGGATTTATATCCTGTTAACTCTGTTGTAAGTTGAAAATATCAGTCGAAAGTGCATTTCATACCTTCTGATAAACCCACTGTAAAGTAAAAATATTGTAAATTGAACCATTGTGAATCAGGGACTGTCTGTATTGGAAGAGAAAAAAGGTGTTTCAAATAAAAAAATGTAATCTGCCACCTTAAATGAACTGGAAAACTAAAAAAGTAAATCTAAACTAAGTAGAAAGAAAGAATAAAGATGACATCACAGATGAATGAAATAAAAAACAAACAATCCAGAGAATTAATAGAGCAAAATGGTGTTTCTCTGAAAGGATCAATGAGATTGATTAATCTCTAACTCAATTGTTAAAGGAAGAAAAAGGTCATGAGGTGATACAAGTTACCAATATAAGAAATGAAGGAAGGGGCATCACTACAAATCCTATATACACAAATAGGCTAATACTATGAATAAATTCATCCCAATACATTTGACAGATGAGAAATAACAGTGAGAATCAAATTGGGCAAATTCATTGAAGGACCCAAATTACCAATGATGACACAGACAAAAAGAGAAAATCCAAATAAACCTAAATATATTAAAGGAATGGTTTTTGTAATTAAAAAAACTATCTATAAAGAAGTCTCCAGGCCCAAAGGCCTTCACTTCTACCAAACATTTCACAAAAAAATCCACTAACTCTTTCAGAAAATCGAAGAGGAGTAAACATGTTCTAACTCATTTTATGAAACCAGCATTGCTGTGATACTAAAGCCCAAAATAGACATTATAAGAAGGGAAAAATACAGATATTTCTCAAAAATATAGATGCATATATACTAAAAATGTTAGCACATTAAATCCAGTATTTTAGCAGTATATAAAAAGGTAAAATCTTATCACCATATGCAGTTAATTGTAGAAATTCAAAGTTGATTCAAGATTTGAATTTGGTTATTTCAGAAGAATAAAGGAGAAAATTCTAGATTATCTCCTACATACAGAAAAAGTATTTGACAAAATCCAACACTTACTTGTTTTAAAAAAAGAAAAACAAAACCTCTAAACAAACTAGGACTAGAAAAGGACATCCTGAACATGACACATGACATTTATAAGAATCCTAAAATCATACCTAATGCTAATATGGTGAATGTATTCAGCCTAATATCTTGAACAAGGGAAAGATCAACATTCTTGCTGTTTTTATTCGGCCATATACTATGTCCTAGTCAGTGCAATAGGGCAAGAAAATAAAAATACGGATTTTTGTCTTTTTTTTCCTTCAACATGTTTTTGCACATATAAAAATCTTAATAATCTACAAAGAAGCTACTAGAAAGAAGAAGTGGATTTAGCTATGTATATATAAATTTGTATGTGTATATGTGTGTATATGTATCTCAAAAAACTTAGGTCTGTTTTGTCTTGAACTCTTAAAATTCAATAAAGGGAAATAATCCATTTTAAAAAGTGGGCAAAATACTTAGACACTTTCCACACTTTCCAACAGAAGATAAATGTATATATGACCAAAAAGCACATGAACAGATACTTAACATCTACATTCATCTGAGTAATTACAATTAAAATCAAATTAATACCATTCCCTTATTCACTATAATGGCTAAAATTTAAAAGACTGATAATACCAAGTATTGACAAAGGTATGGAATTTTCTTTTGTTACAGGTGAGAGTGTAAAATGGTATAAATATTTTGAAAACTTTTTGGCATTTTCTTAAGGTTAAATATAACAAATTAGTATAAAATTCAGAAATTTTATTTCAAGATATACACTTAAGAGAAATAAAAATATGTCTTCACAAAAACTTGCATACAAATGTTTACAGTATATTTATTCATTTTAGATATCAGGAATTTGTGTCTTCTATATATATATTTATATATATTTTTGGTTAGCCTGGGTAGAGGCTTATGAATTTTATTAATATTTTTGAGTAAGCAACTTTTGGTTTTGTTGATTTATTCTATTGTTTTTCTGATTACAATTTCATTGATTTCTGCTCTAATTATCATTATTTCCTCTCTTCTGCTTGCTTTAAGCCTAATTTTTTCCCCCTCTAGTTTCCTAAGTTGGAAGCTTAGGTTATTGATCTTAGACCCATCATTTCCTATATGAGTGTATTCATTTAACGATGTATAATTTCCTCTCAGAATTGATTTTGTTGCGTTCCACAAATTTTGGTAAGCTTTTATTTAGTTAAAAATATTTTTTAATGTCTCTTGAGACTGGTTGTTTGACCCACAGGTTATTTGGAAGTGTGGTGTTTAATCTGCAGTACTTGGGAATTTTCCAGCTGTCTATCTGTTATTGATTTCTACTTTAATTCCATTGTTATCTGACAACGCACTTTGTATTATTTCTGTTCTTTTAAATGTGTTCATGTGTGTCTTACGGCCTGAATGTGTTCTATCTTGGTGAATATTCCATGTGTGCTTGAGAAGAATGTGTAGTCTGCTGCTGTTGGAGAGAATATTCAAGTTGATTGATGGAGCTGTTCAGGTCAACTACCTCCTTACTGATTTTCTGCCTGCCTGATCTATCAGTTACTGACAGAAGGGTGTTGAAATCTTGGAATATAATAGTGACCTTGTCTATTTTCGCTTTCAGTTCTATTAGTTTTCAACTTATATTTTGATATTAGCTGCATACACATATAGTCTTCTTGTCTTCATGGAGAACTGACCCCTTTATCATTATATAATGCCCATCTTTATCCCCGATTATTTTTCTTGTTCTGAAATCTGCTTTGTCTAAAAGCTTTCTTTTAATTAGAGTTAGGATGATATATATTTCTCCATCTTTTTACTTTTAACCTTACTGAGTTTTTATATTTAAAGTGGGTTTCTTGTAGACAACATATAGTTGGGTCTTTTTTTTTTTTTTTTACCCTCTCTGATAATCTCTATCTTTTAATTTGGCATATTTAGACTATTCACATTTAAAGTGATGAATGATATATTTGGATTACTATCAATGATGGTTGTTACTGTTTTTTTATTTGTTGCCAATGGGTTATTTTTTCTATCCTCTCTGGTTTTAATTGAGCATTTAAAATAATTCTATTGTATCTTCTTTCTTACCATATCAATTATAATTCTCTCCAAAAAATGTTAGTGGTTGTTCTAGAGTTTACAATATACATTTTTAATTAATGTAAACTCACTTTCAAATAGCACTATACTGTTTCACATGTGGTACAAGTACCTTATAAAAGAGTATTTCTCGTTATGCCCTCTTGTTCCTTGTGGCATTGTTGTCTTTTGCTTACTTATCCACGTTCTTTAATCACCAATGCATTGTCACTATTAATTTAAACAGTTCTCTTTTAGATCAATTAAAATAAGAAAAGTAAATAATATATTTTATCTTCCCTTTATTTATTCCTTCTCCAATGCTCTTTTTTTCTTTATGCAGATCCAAGTTTCTAAGCTGTATCATTTTCCTTTTGTCTCAAAAATTTCTTTTTAAATTTCTTGCAGCACAGGTCTGCTGGTGATGTATTCCTCAGATTTTATTTTTTCTGAGAGTGTCTTTATTTTTCCTTCACTTTTGAAGGATTATTTAACTGGATATAGAATTCTAGATTGGTAGGTTTTTATGTATTTTTTTTCTTCTATCAGCACTTAAAACATTTCACTTTAATTTCTTCTTGCTTCTGCAGTTTGTGTCTAGAAGTCCACTGTAATTCTTATACTCATCTCTCTACAGGTAAGGTGTTCCTCTTCATTTGATTTCTCCATGATTTTCTCTTGGTTTTGAATATGATATTTATAGAATTTTATTGTTGTAATCATCGTTATTTATCCTGCTTGTTCTCTCAGTTTCCAAAATTTGTGGTTTGGTTATTAGTTTTGTGTTATTGGTTTTAGAAAGTTCTTGGCTATTATTACTTCAAATATTCATTCTGCTCCCTTCTCTCTTTGTTCTTTATCTAATATGCCAGTTAAGAATACATTTCACGTTTTGATATTTTCCCACAGTTCTTGCATTTTTCCTGTTTTTTTTTTTGTTTGTTTCTTTTCTTTTTCATTTTTTTTTCTTTGCATTGCCATTTGGGAAGGTTATTTTGACATATTGTCAAGCTCACTGATTCTTTCCTCAGCAATGTCAAATCTACTGATGAACTGTCTCATCAGAGTTTTTTTATTTCTATTGTAGTGTTTTTGATTCCTCCATTACTTCTTGATTCTTTATTAGAGTGTGTGTATCTCTGCTTTCATTATACATCTAGTCTTGCATGTTCCGTTAGATTCCTTAATGTATTAATCCTAGTTACAAGTACTTCAAAAAGTTCATGGAAAAAATTGAATTGAAAGATAGTACGAATCCTTCCCTGCCTAACAATTCCAATATCTGTGTCATATCTGAGTCCAGTTCTAATGCTCGTTTTGTCTCTTCAGACTGTGATTTTCCTTGCCTTCTGGTATGTCTTGCAATTTTTTGTTGAAAGCCAGACATTTTGTATTGGGTAATGGGAACTGAAGTATACAGATTTATATTATGCGTGAGGAGTTATATTAATCATGCCAGGAATTGGGCTGTGTTTAATGTTTGCTGTAGCTACAGGTGCCAGAGGCTTCAAGTTATTCTAGTGTGCATATTTTAGGCTACTATTGACTTTACACTTCCCTAGGTAGTCCTCATCAGGGAAAGTTGAGATCTCACAACTCTTTGACCAGTAATCCACTGTTATACTGGGGCCCTGCATAAGTGTGATGGTAAGGTGGAACATTTGATTATGTTCAGATTAAATCTGAATCTCTTAGTGTGCCTGTGTCTTGGTGGTATGATATTCACAAGTGTTTCTCCAGTGGCATAACTGTCCCCTCTCTCCCCCATCCATGTGCTGACTTTTCTGGCTGCAGCATTCCCAGTCTATTTGTTTGAAGACCTGACCTCTATTAACCATGCTTCACCCCCACCCTCAGCTTAGGTGAGACAGGAAGCCTGGAGAGGACTAGAAAAATTCCCTTTCCCAAGGAAGAATAAAGCTCTGGAAATGTCTTTTCCAGAGTAAGCTTTTGTTATGAGAAGGCTCTGTATGTATTTCACAATGATTATTCTTCATTCTCTGTGCAAGAGCTATGAGGAACCCTTTGTCTTATCTTTACTGTAAGAACCTGGTAGAATTCCTGTGGGTAAAAACCATGAAAATAGAGGGGACCCCCTAAGACTCAGAGCCCATGAGTTTCTCACTCTTATGATAAACCACACTCAGTGTTTATCAATTCATTAAAATGATCATTTAAGTGTGCCTACCAGTCTATGGCTTTGGAGGTGTCTGTTGCAGGTAAACAGATCTCAGCTGTGTCTCTATGGACGCACGGCTGCTCCAGATTTTGAGGTGAGTGATTGCCTTGCAACTTCAGTTCTCTCATAATTGAAGAAAGTAACTTATTTTCAGTTTTCCAGCTTTTTATGTAATGATGTAAGAGATGACATCCAATCTATTAATATGTCAGAGCTGAAACTGGAAGTCCACAGATCCAGAGTATCTTTATTCATAATTGCCAAACGTGGGAACAGCCCAAAGATCCCTCCCCATTTGAATGGATAAACAAGTTTTGGTATATCCATATAATGGGATACTACTCAGCAGTAAAACATCCAACAACATTTTGATGAGTAAAAGGAGTCAGACACAAAAGAGAACACTATGTATGATTCCATTTATATAGTATTCTGGAACAGACAAAAATAATTTATAATGACAGAAAGCAGTTGAGTGTATGTCTGGAGAAAAGGGTAGTAGATTTCATTGCAAAAAAGCACTAGGGAACTTTTTGAGGCAATGAAAACCTTGATCTTGGAAAGATTTATATGGATATAGAAATTTGTCAAAATTCATCAAATTATATACATAAAATTGTTATACTTTATGTTGTGTAAATAATATATCAATAAAGTTGGTTATACATTTTGCAATGTAACTTAAAATGGTCTTTTATATACTAACAGTAAACAATTTGAAGATGCTTTTTAAAAATATATTACAATACCTTCGAAAACACTAAGTGTCTAGGAATTAATTTTATTGAAAGAGTGAAATATTTCTACACTGAAATCTATAAAACTAAAGTACCTAAATAGATGTAAGGATATTCTATATGCAAGGATTGTATGGCTCACTGTCATAGAAATAACAATTCTTTCCAAACTGATCTATAGATTTACTGCAATTCCAATCAAAGTCTCAGCAGGTAATTTTGTAGAAATGAAGAAATATATTCTAAAATTTACATTAAAATGCAAAGCACAGGAGAAGAGTTGCCTAGTCTTGAGGAAGTGTAAGACAAAAACTAGAGAGTTTACATGACCTGATATAAAGCTTTATAAAGTTAAAATACGCAGTATAGTGTGGTATTGATCAAAGAAAGAAATCCATACATATATAGTTATCTAATGCATGATAAGCTTTTCACATCAATACAATGTAAAAATGGATGGTCTTTTAAATAAGAGGTATGGTATCAAACAGATATCTACAAGGAGGAAAAATTTATACCCTCAAATACAAGTTGTAGATCTATTTGTTTACCACAAATCAATAGAACTTCTAGAAGAAAATGAAAGAAAACCTCTTTATTTGGGATAGTCAAAGAGTTTCAGTAGAGGACAAAATGCTCCAAAACACCATAAAGGAAATTTTGATCAGTAGAATTTAATCAAAAAGCATCATTAAGAGTATGTAAAGGAAAATAGCAGAGAGGAAAAATCTATTTGCAATACACATATTCAGCAAAGCACTTGTATACAGAATGTACTAAGAAATCCAAAAAATCAAAAGGAAGAAGTTAGACAACCCAACTAAAAATCAGCAAAAATTTCAGGAAGTACTTTACATAAAAGGACATTCAGTTGACTAATAAGCATATAAGTTCTTCAACATTATTAGTCATTAGACAAATGCAAATAATAGCCATTTTGAAAATCTGGTACCTACCTACCCGAATGGCCAAAATCAAAACAAACAAAAGCCCTGGCAAAACCAAATATAAGCAAGAACATAGAGAAACTGGAACTCTAGTAGATGAAAGGATTTTTAAATTGGTACAATTACTTTGGAGAACGTTTTGAAGTTATCTACTAAGGCTAGTTACAATCATACCCTGTGACCTAGTATTTTTACTTCTCAATATATTTCCAACACAAATGTGTATATATGTACACAAAAATATGTGAACAATGACATTCATGGCTATATCATTGCTGATAGCTGAAAACTGGACTCAGCACCAACATAAACTTAACAGTTGAACGGATGAAATTGTTTTAGTATAATCATACAATGGAATATGCTACATGAATTTATCTCATATACATAATATTTTGTGAAAAAAGTCACACACGAGAAAGCATACTGCATGATTCCATTCATACAAGATCAAAAGCAGACCTAAGTCCCTGTGACAGACATCAGAATAGCCGGTTACTTCTTATGTAGGGAGCACGAGGAAGGTTTCCTCGGTTCCAGTAATATTCTGTTGCTTGATCTGGGTGGTAGTATGTTCACTTAAAAAAATTTTCAGGCTGTACATTTAAAATTTATACACTTACTTCAATAAACAAAATGTATGAAAATATAGTTTGCAAGATAGGCATATACACAAAAGATTAAAGAATCTAAGGATAGAGTAGGAGAAGAGAGAGGGTTCTGAGAATGAGATTCTGAATGTGGGCAGAAATCAGAAGAAATCATTCTAAAAATTTCAACTAACATTAATTTTCAGTCTAGAGGAGTCACATAAAGATCCTTACACACAACAGGATGGTCGAAGTTGGGAATGATTATTTGATTATCACAGAGAGTTGATATTTTCAAAGAGCTGACAGCAAGCTGACAGCAAAGATTTTTTTCTTCATGATCTTGGTCATCCATGATGACTCAGAACTTATGCTATTATAACTATAATTTGGAACAGTGTTTTTAAGAACTACCTGACAGGTGCCTACCAAAACCCATATGTCAAATTTCTGTTCACTAGCATAATCTCACTAAACTTATTTCTTACATACCTGCCTTTTTTCCTACCTAAAAATTAATGTCGTCCCCAGGTTTGAGATTGGAGAGTGCATCTTTCAAAGTAAAGGCATAAATTTGTTCAGTTTTCTTTTTCATAGCAAAACAGTATAATTAGTTCCATACCAATCTTACCTCTTATTTACGACAAGTTCACCTCCAAAGTAAGCTTAATTTCTTTCTTCTCTCTTTCTTTCTTCCATGTTTTTCTTCTTGTCTGCTTCAATCCATTTAAAAAACACACAGTGTGAAAAATAGCGCTCTATGAAGCAGGAGAGCTCATAACTTTTAGATGTTAACAGAGCTCTATCTTTAAACATCTATAGCACTTATTTTCACTTTATGAATTAGCATTTAATTATTGTATTTGTCAGGTACTTAATTCTGGCTGTGTTTCAAAAACACAGCCAAAATAGCTCAGCATCTTCGCATAATAAAATTGTCTTTCTCCCTCACGTCACAGTCTAATGCCAATTCAGGACTTTCGTTCAAAATGGTGCATATACCATGTGTTCTTCTTCTTAGATAACTCCAAACCAGTCACAATTCCTAACTAGTAAAAAAAGGGTATGTTTCATTTTTCCATGTGAACCTATTTCCACTTTTTAAAAAATAGCTGCATATATTGAATGAATAATATGTGAAAGTATCTTCCATCTGTTCCTTCCTTCTCCTATGTCTTTTCCTGACAGTTCTTTAAGCTACCATTATTTCCTTAAATTCTATTTATTTTCGTATGTTTTTATTTTTATTTTTCATATTCAAGTTGTCTATGATCAATTATTTTTAAAGATCTTTTACTTAGCAGTGCAGACAAATGTAAACAAAATACATTTATTTAAACAACAGACAGGAGATAATTAGCTACTGTGTACAGGTGGTAATGACAGACTTTTGGAAGAATATAGCAAATAGCAGTTTGTGGAAATTAGTTTTCTTTCAGCTAGGATGATTTGACAGTCTTTGCCAGAACATTCAAAAATTTTATGACAAAGAGCTAAGCAAAATACTAGCCAATTCTTGAGTATTTGCATATCTGACAGTTCCTATTTTCAGATTTTGTTGATGAAGTTAAATACACTAAATAATAAAGTACTTTGGGACCTCTCTTCTAATTTTTATTTGATTTTGTTCTCTCACAGCACCAGCAACAAGTAGGAAAACATTTGTACTAATCCTGAGACATTTGAAGTTAGCACTTAACCAGGCTGGTGCTTTATTATTTTATGCCTGGCAGGTCTACCCGTCTCTCGAATACTGAGAAGTATGAAAGATTCTGAGCCGTGGAGTAAAATGGGTAATGTGGAAAACTTTTTTTCCTCAGTCAGAAAGGGTGTTTTCATTTTTCATGATCTGAATTTCTGTTACTTCCCACAATGTACACACGCACGCACACACACACACACACACACATACACACCAGTGTCCAGGTATAGTTACCCAAAACATTACAAAGGCAAAAAGAGAATGACTTTGAAACTGTCATACATTGGCCTGACCAATCTATGCTTCATTAATTGAATTATTTCACATGGGCATCTGTGTATTTAAAACCAAACTTTAGCTTCAGATTTTGCTGAAGGAATACAATCTGTCAAAAATCCTGTTTGTTTTATATTCAAGGTCAAGAGCATGATCTCTAGGGAAGGTATTAGAAGCAACTAGGGCAGTCATAATAACCTCATGTTATTTTTTTAAGCCTAATAAAACCTTATAGATTAATAAAGATTTATAGCTTTTGTAAAAATGGTATTTTCACATCAATTTCTTTTTTCATTACATAGAAAAGGAAACTGAGATTTGTAAACTCTAAGTATGTTGCCCAAGGTCACTCAACTATTAAATTCTAGAACATAAGTCTTTTGGCTCTTAGTCCCATATTTATTCTAGTACACTAAACAGTAGTTTGAAGAAATAGAAAGACAGAGGGAGAGTGAGAGGAAGGAAGATAGCACTAAGAGAAAGAGATAGAAGGAAAATTAAAATATGCAATTTCCACTTTGCAGACATTAATTGTTTAGGACATACAAAATACTGGGATCTATTTGAACAGACTATCCTTTCTCATTTTTAGCCTTAAAACAAATCTGGAAATTACAAAGGCTTAGAGAGGTAAAATAATTTAGCTAGATTAAATGGCAAGTAATTGGCAGAGCTGAACTAAAGCTCAAGTCTTTTGATTAAGTCTACCACCATTATATGCTGCTTTGTTAGAAAGCATAGCAAAATGTGTACATGTGGGTATATGCATATAGACCCTCCTAGACATCTATAGATAGCAGAACAATGAGACAATGAATGTTTTTATGGAGCTTAAAAATGGCAATGTAAATATTAGAAATACTATACTAAAAATGGACACTGATTATTTTTAGCACATTACCTAATATTTAGCCTTACATACAATTAGAATACAATTCATTCATTTTTTCATCCACTCATTTAATTGAAAAACATATTTATTTACTCTATAGCCACCATGTGCAAGTTGCTTAAAAAAGAATTATTATAGATTCTTCCCACCATCTTACAGTCTAATAGGGAGCTGAAATGTTCATAAGTATTAATATAAATATAAAGCAATAGTAGTCATAAAAGAAGTACAGATAAAATACTATGCCTTAGAAGATCAGAGTAAACAAATGATTACGGCTTGAGGTTTTAGTTAAGTTTGTGGGAAATTAGTAAAGTAACTTTAATCCCACTAAGGAGATGCTGATGGCATGTTCTGTAAACGGGACAATAAGAATGGAGAAAGGGGACAAATATGAGATATCGTTGAGGTGGAATCAAGAGAGTTTAGATACTGGATATGAGTGACAAGGAAGGGGAACTGGTCCAAGATGACAGTAATATTCTGAATCTGAGTGCCCAGGAGAATTCAGGGAAGGACAAAGGAAACATAGACTTAGATGACACAGATTGTATTTTATGTATTAATCACAAAACCAGATGACATTAAAATCAAAAAGCACTTATATTCATTTTTAATATTATTTGTTATAAAAATAATTTTCCCAATCCTCCATCAGAAGCCCTGATTCAAGACATCATGGTCATCTTTGCACAGTCCCTCTCTCCCTTGTCACTATTCTATTGCTCCCTGAGTCCTTTCAACTCTACCTCCACAATGTCTTATCTCTGTTTTCTTTTCTCCTTTCTGAATACTCCCAGGCTTTTCTAGGTCATGGGTACCACGATGTATAGATATGCTATTTCTCACCCGGTGTATTGCAAGGACTTGGCTCTACCCACCCATCACGATTTCTTCTCTCCTCTGATATCTCATAGTCTAGTCTGCTATGTAAGCAGCTCCCAGTGGTATTGCTGTCACTTTGTCACTGCTTTAGGCTGATGCTATTCTATTCCCCAGGGCTGCTGTGATCACTTGGCATGGTATTCAAGGTTGAATTCTAGCTATTTTTGCTTGCATTAGTACACCAAGCAGTGCTGTGCCTGCTTAGGACAGCTTCTCATTGTTCCTCTGTAAATGAGTAGGAAATTGACTCTGTCTCTGCTGCAGTAGGCTCTTTCCAAGGGTCTCCAATGCAGTATGGCTTAGCCTCCATGTGTTATTTCTTTTGTTAAGCTTTACCCATACCCAGTCTCACATATCCAGAAAATAGGGTTGGTGGGGTTCTTACAACAGCTATTTGTACCCTAAGTCTCTGCCATTCTCAGTCCCTATTCTAGAATCTAACTCACTGTGCGAGACTTTTTCATTTGTCATGGTGAATTTGCTCCCTAGAACCTCATAGAAACTTCCATCCCCTTTCCTTTACCTTCTGCACTTGGCATTTGGCTTCTGTTATCTTTCTTCTAGTCAAATAAACACGCCTGGAAACCAATTGTTAATGTAATTGAAATTATTTTCTAAGGATGGTGCTTAGCTTCACAAAAAGTTTAATGGTGGTGGTAAGATTGGGTTGGAATTAGGTCATGTCTGCTTATCAACATCCCATATTCAATCTTCTTAGGCTCAGTAGGGATAACTTTCTATTACATATTAACTAAATCTACAGGAAAAATATCACTTACAATGCTGCTGCCCTAAATTGATTTTTAGCACTTGTTCTCTGTTGTATCTCATCTTATATTTAGAAAAATAGAATAAATTAATTTGTTTTCTAAATATTTTTCTCTGTGTATGTGTGTATGTGTGTGTGTATACATACATACATACATATACACACATATATATGTATATATATGAAATAAATTGAGACATAACTGTGTTTCTCAGTTATCTCTGCTGAAAGTCTAAAGGCCATGCCTGGTCTACCCTAATGAAGTCCCATTAAAAAGCCGGTAGGAGCTACCAGATGGAAGTCTAAGTACCTGGGAAGAATTAAGAAGCCCTTCTTGAACTTACTCTAAAACCTCATTCTTTTTTCAGTGACTGGAATAATTACCTTTCTGTGCTACTCAAAATGTCCCTAACTAGAGGGAGATAAAGACAGGAAACAGGGACAAAAGCATAAAGTGAACCTATGCAAGTCTAAAATTTATCTTATTTTAAAAAATCAGAATCCATTATAAGTTGTAAAAAAAATTCATACTCTTTATAGATTGAATCCAGTATTCCTTTTTAGATTGTATCTAATGTTCCTACCACCGGAATTATGATGTTCAAAGTTTTGAAAATTGAATGAAGCTATTTTTAAGGCCCTATACTTAAAACATTTCTCTATATTTATCATTCTATATTATATATATAATTCTAATAAGATAGTGTTTGCTTCAATTGTCTCTATTTTCTTTTCTTGCAAAGTTTTAACTTCTGTGCTATGAATTTAACTTAATTAATTGCACCATCTAGCCATGTATAATGGAAAAAAGAAGTTAATATTTGTTATTGCATTCTAAGCCAGGAACGGTACCAAACCCTGATTGAGTATACATTATTTGTTCATGGCTCACAACTCTGAGATCTAAGTATTGTCATAAAGAGACTAAAGATGAGAGGATAAATTACTTTCTTAAGATTAAAAATATAATAAACAATCACGTAAGTTTGCTCTCTACAACATTAGTCCATACTTACTTTAAAAAATAAAAATAAAAACTTTAAATAATATTAAAACCCTCCACCATTATCTCCAAGCAAAGTTTGTGACCCATGCAGTGTGACCTCTGTTGATGCCAAGACCTCAGACATCCTTTGGGGCTCAGAAACTCTAGTTTGAGAGTAATATTAGATAAGCCACAGGAAAGTCCACAGATAATAGTAATGAGGGAGGACTTTTCAATATTTCCACATTTATCTATTTTGATACTTTTCCTCCAGGTTTTTCTTCTTTTTTTGCTTCTGGTATTGATCTCCTTACTTGATTTTCCATTGCCTTTAACCCTATAGAAATGTATTTCTGTCTCTTATTATATATTTTCTATTCCTATCTTTTGCTACTCCATAGTCGAAGCTTTTCTTTTCTAACAATTGACTTCCTCTTTGCTCCAACTAGCTTTTGCTGACTACTTAGCTTTCAGTTTAGGCTCTTCTCTCACTCATGAAACCAATTGTAAGCAAAAAAAATTTTTTAATGAAACTCCTGTGGTTTTTGTATCCCAGGATAAACCTAAGAGGATAATGGAAAGCCTGAAAAGTCCTTAACGATGAGCAATTTAATGATAGTGAAAACAACTTCTACCTGAGATTGGGGTTGCGGGAAGATATTTTTAATCTGAGTATTTTCCTACAAGTCATATTTGATATCACATCATTTGTTACCTTTCCTGGAGCTGGAGGCCTTGGCTTCATAAACATTTTCCAACACATGTTTAGACATTCCAATGTTCACACTGATGAATTGTCCTTACGGCTTTAATAGTTAAAGAAAGACACCCAATTCAGCACTTGATCCATAAGAGGACTTTGATGTAAATTTTCTTGTACGTTTCACCAGAAATAACCAGATTGAAGAGAATCTGTTGACTGACAAGGTCTAGCAAAAAGACTGGCTGTAGAAGAGCAGCAAACTGATGTCTAAAGAACATTGCTCTTGTTCAGTGTGCAGTGTTTATAAAAATATTATCAGCAGAACACATTTTTAATCTAGTGAAAATTTGGCAGCATCATTGAAAACCTTTCTAGCAGAGCATTCAGAATGACTTTAAATAAACACAGCCAGCAGCCAGGAAATGCAAACTTCAGCAGATTTACTGCCGTAAGTGATAGCTACCAAAAGGCTCTTATCCCTGGTTAGAGTTAAATAATTTACTCTTCACTACCATTAAATGTTTTAAAATTATCTATGTGCATTTGTGTGTGTTTTTATTCCAGTATAATTATTCCTTCTTGCCACTCTTGATGTTAAATCCTGAAAATGGATTATGGATCTCCCTAGGTTATTAGTATACAATTTGCCCTCCAGTTAACTGCCCTCTTCCAGAGTGTCTTTAACTTATTAGAAACTAGACACCACTAAATAAAAAAGTTAGAATGGAGCTTCCAACTTGAAGCCTTCCACAAGCATACATAAAACTTTGTTTTATTTTTTTAGATTAAGTTTGATAACAAATTCTAACAGCATGGACTGTTCCACATATTTATCAGTAGCCTGTTTTTCCATTTTTTTTCCAACATGCTTTTGTTAATTCATGTTTTTGGAAGATAATTAGAAACATAGCACATCCTTTCACATTTATTTAACATACACAGAAGTTTTGCTTTTTCCCCCTTTCTTGTAAATTAGATGTTTTCTCTCACACAGAAATAATGCCAAAATCTTACATTTCAAATCATTTTTCCATTTCATTTATTCGATTTTCATTCAGCAGTTTGCTTACTATGTGCCTGGAAATCTAGTAGGCAACGGGGATGTAAGTTTCACATGCATTTTGGGGATTTAATGGGTTAATTTATTTGAAACACATATAGCACTGTCTGGCATGTGGTTAGTGCCATACACATGTGTGATGCTATTATTATTATTTTTGTTATTTTATAACTAAGACCCAAAGAGATGAAATGCTTTACCCAATGTGATATATCCATTAGGAGCATCTGGTTAGCATTTAGTTCAGTTTTTACTCATAACACTCACTATGGTGTTATGCTTCTCCTGTTTTATTGTGAGATGAGCAGGGTAAGTGCAATTATACCCATTTTAAAGACAAAGAAACTTTGGCTCCAAAGAGTTAAGTGATTAGCTAGTATTCTAGAACTTCTAAATCAACAAGTTGTGCTTCAGCTTAAATTTGAATGTCCTGCTCACTGTGCTCACTGTGAAACCAGAAATACTCATATAGTAGGTTGCATTTCAGCCGTATAATTGTTGAAATAGGACTGAGTTTAAGGTTTGACATGTATATTGGTTACATTTATTCTTTAAAAAATTCACTGGTAGGGCTGACCTCGTGGCGCACTCGGGAGAGTGTGGCGCTGGGAGCGCAGCAGTGCTCCCGCCGCAGGTTTGGATCCTATAGAAGGATGGCCGGTGCGCTCACTGGCTGAGCCCAGTGCGGCCCGTCACAAAAAAAAAAAAAAAAAAAAAAAAAAAATATTCACTGGTAAATAATGCAAAGCAAAAAATATAATTGAGTATGATAAGCCATTGTTAACTCCTAGCAGTATTGCCCACATTAGCAGGAAGGGTTCATTTCCCATATTCTCTTATCCCAGAAATGCTGATCTGTGAATCAGAGCACACTAGTTAATCTCTTTTATATTGATGAGATGCAGTGATACTTGTACTCAAAGTGTATCAACTCAGTGTCTAGTGATAAATTTACATCAAATGATGAGTTTCAGTTTCAAGAAAGGAGGTAAGTTATTTGTCTAATAGTTAAGCTCCATAACTGCAAAACTTGTAATCTGCACATATTGTGTGAAGTACTTAGGATATTGGATTTACTTAGTCCTACTGCATAAAAACATACCTAAATACACATTAGAATATGTATACTTCTGTGCATTAGAATTGCTAATGATGAAAAATTTAAAATATGGTTTTAATTTCCATGGTTTAAACAATTGGTTTCCTTCTTATGAGAACGGAAACTCAGGCTTTTTTATATTCTAGTCAAATTTATTTTCAGGTTTCACATGTTGGCAGAATGTTGTAAAAATTTATTATGACTCATCAATATGATAAACACCCTGATTTTTATTATTTGTTATGCCCTCCCTAAAATTCCCTACTATTCTATTAAAAATAAAGTTCTATATTTTGGCATTAAATTTAGTTGTCATAATTCTTTCAAGTTGTAAAATCACACTGGGTTGCTTTATCTTTTTAATTAAGTGTTAATCAATAGACTTTTATTCTATGTGAAGTGTTATACAAGTTTCTCTGAAGATACTAACGCAACTGCTCATTTGAATTCCCCAGAAACTCTATTTTTTAATGGTCAAGTATGGCAATGTTTTATTGAGCAATGGATTTGTGTTGATGTAAGCAACACAGTATGTTTTATTAGGTCATTGCTAAAGGAAGTGGAGATTCAATCTCTTGAAAAAATAAAGTTCTCTCTTCATTATGTCAAGCAACTAATGTTTTTATCCCTCTGATAGAAGATGTTTTTCACTGAGTATGTTAAATTAATGTTTATCTGCCATCATTTAGACATAACCTTGTGCTTTTTAAGAAAAACAAATTGCTGATACAAGAATATGCTTTGGGGTTATAATTTAGCAACCGTAATGCACAAAAGTAAGATATTTATCTGATGTCTAAGTTTTTGGCACTGATTATTACCTCTCCCAATATTTTCTTCTAGGAGCAGCTGGCTGGTGATACCAGCAGAATTTTCTCGAGAGAACTCATGATTCTATGACTCAGTAGAAGCTGTCCTATCTCTACTATACTCTCCTTCTCTTCCTGCATTGTTTTGTCACCTTTTCCTTGGGCAATTGTAAGACCTTCAAAGATCCTTGGCTCTCTTCTTTTGGATGCACCACATGCATCATATCAAGTAAGCCCAAATGTTCTTTTTTTTCCAGATAATATAAAATCGATACATAACATATATGTGATTAAGATACAGTTGACTGGAAGATAAAGTATAATAATTTATAAACCTTTATGTATTTTAAAATTTGATTTTCTAGTTTTCTTTTTATGTTTGAGTCCAATGCATTTTATGTTAAAAATATATTTCTGTGGATCCTTGAAAAGTTAGATGGCCTTTGCCTTTGGTCAGTGATGATAATAACACTCTCTTTAAAAAAAAATTTTTTTTTTTGTTTTGCTTTCGCTCTTCTGCTTTCACTTTACATTTTAGACTCATTTTTCTATTACTTCTACAGGTTATTTATTTATTTATTTTCATTGTTATTTCTATGATCTGCTTCTCACCAGCACCCACCCCCAACAATTTTATGTTTTCACACCTCTCTCTACTTTCCCCAAATCTCTACTACTTGTGAATTCTTTTGGAACGTACTTTTTTTTTTCTCTCTATCTGAAGTTGTATCTTCACCCCTTTTATCAATATTGTATAGATGGTATACTCTCAGGCATCAGTTTATGTAGAGTAGAATATATATGGTATTTTCTTGGAGAACCATTATCCTGATCATAAGGTTTACTACCCAGGCAACTATATCACCAGTGAATATCTTTAAACACTTTGTCCATTTTACTTTGTTGTTCATATTTGCTGATATCTACTCTAACTTTGTTTCATCCTTTCTCATTCAGTAAGTCAACAAATAGGCTAATGGGATATTATATACTTCACTAAGTTCATAAGTTTAAATGAAAACATTTTAGAATGAAGAGTGTATTAGTTTGGTAGGGTTACCATAACAAAATACTACAGACAGTGTGGCTTAAACAACAGAAATTTGTTCTCTCATCACTGTGGAGACTGGAAGTCTGAGATCAAGGTGTCAGCAGGGTTGGTTTCTTCTGAAGTCTGTCTCCTTAGCTTGTAGATGGCTGCCTTCTCTCTGTGTGTTCACATAGATTTTCCTCTGTGTGTCTGTCCTAATCTCCTCTTCTTATGACACCGATCAAATTGGATTATTGCCCACCCAACGATTTCAGTTAATATTAATTACCTATTTAAAGACCCTGTCTATAAATGCAGTCACATTCTTAGGTGCTACTGGTTAGGAATTCAACACATAGATTTTTTCTTTTTTCTTTTGGAGGGGGGACACAGTTCAGCCCACAATGGAGAAGCATAACAAAATACACATCACAACGCACACAATATCCTTAACATTCATGCTGGCAATTGTCATGAAGAGGTGAGATTATAACTCTTATGATGAACTAAAGTGGTGAGGGGAGTATCTGGATTTACCTATTATGTGGAACCAGGCAATGTTCTTTTTCCCACCATCACCTGTATCTTGCAAGGGCTCTTGGCCAGAGTTATATTTATAATTAATTTAACAGAAAATAATATACATTAGCATTAAGTTATTAGCCCATATTTGAAAAAGTCTTTCCTGCCCTGCCCACTCATGTTATTTAGTCCCCCAAATTTTGAGATGTCATCTGTTTTGGTTACAACGGCTAAAGTTGTGAGACATCATCATTTTGTACACATCATTACCTCCCTAGTCTTCTCGTTGATACTCCTGTTCTTGTTGCTCCAACTCTGACCAGCCTAAAACGGATAGCACAGTCCTCTTGTAGCTACCCACAGTCAGTTTGGTAGACTCTGGTGTCCTCAGACCTGCAATGATCTCCTTCAGTTATTTTAGTACAGGAGAAGTGAAAAATATTTTTTGTTCATTCAAACAAAGTATGGGTTTGAGACTACAGTATTAAACCCAACTTTTGTTCTTATTGATGTTTATTCTATTGAGGAGGTAACAAACAGTAAACATGTACATAAAGGAGCTATGGGGGAAGAAAAGTAGCTTTTATATTAAAATAATAGAATGAAAGACCTCCATTGACTAATGAAAATGTGGGAACAAGACCAGAATTTCAACAGAGCATTATAAACAGAGAAAGCAATAAGTATAAAAACCGTAAAGGGGAGGGGAGGGAGATTGCTTTGCTTGTTCAAGGAGATGAACAGTCATTTACTCATTCAACAAACATTTAGATATTTTGTAAGCATCTACCAGGCGACCTAGATTCCAAAGATTCAAAGTGTACAGAAATAGATATGGAGAGGGGAGTCAAATGGACTTTAATCATATAGATATTTATGAAGTTATAATTGTGGCAAGTTCTGTGAAGATGGGTACAGAAGCAGTGAGAACTCTTGAGGGAGAATTTGAACTGTCCAAGCAAATTAGAATGGTCTTCACAGCAGAAATGACCTAGAATTTCTACCTGAAGAATGAGTAGGGAGTATCTAGGTCAAGAGCGGAAAGAAGATTGACTGATAAGGGAGTGTGATCAGATTTGTTTTGTGAAGAGATTGTTTTTTTCAGAGTGAAAAATCCCCTGGGGAAGTCTCCCCCTGAACATTTGGGAGACCATCCCCTTTCTAAATCATTCTGTATCACCACCTATCCTTTGGGGCAAGCTGAGTTGATCTACCTCACTTGGCCCTTCCTAAATCTGTAAAGACTGTTAAAATAGCACTGGGTCTCCTGCAATTATTGTGAGAGTTGTTTAAATGGCAGGTCAGGGGAAGCACTGTGTGGTCACTGTGAGGAAGGGGTTCGTTAGGATAAATGTGTCCTGAACTGAGCCCAAAGGGAAGAGATTAGGTGGAAATTTGGTGTCAGGGAAAATTGATCACTTCATTCACTGTGGAAAGAGCCACAGATTTAGAGCAGAGAGACTAGCAGTTTAACATGATTAGTATAGATCAAACCTATCAGTTAGTTAGTCCTGCTTCCTTCCTTTAAAAAAAAGATTGTAGTTGTCTATTTCTTTTTCTTGGGTTTCAAATATTGAAGGTCAGGATCTCTGTTCCGGCCAGCCGCCAAAAACCAAAAAACTCAAAACCAAAACTCAAGATCATCCTGCTATCTGCTTCTATCGCTGTGTTTACATTCACTTCCCAAACCTCCTAAGTTGTTGCTGTTTTTCTCTCTCTTAAATCTTACCTGGCCTTTCCCCCTTTCCAGAGATAAACCTTACAATTTTACCTTCTAATTACTATCTTTTAAAACTAACTCATTAGCCTCTGCTTTTTCATTCATTTACTCTTTCCAACAGCCACTGCCTTCCTTGGGTTCTTCATGACTGTTTTCGGATGTGCTATGGTCTGAATGTTTGTCCCCTCTAAAGCTCATGTGGAAGCTTGATCCCCAATGTGGCAGTGTTGAAAGGTGGGGCCATGGGAGGTGATTGGGTTGTGAGGGCTCTGCCCTCGTGAATGGATTAATCCAGTCATGGATTAATGGATTAATGGGTCAATGGATGAATGGTTTATCAAGGAAGTGGCTCTGGTGGTTTTAGAAGGAAAGCAAGTAAGCACATTAATACAGTATTGCTCAGCCCTCTCATCATGTGATTCCCTGGGCCACCTCAGGACTCTGCAGAGAGTTCCCACCAAGAAGTCCCTCACCAGATGTGCCCCCTGGACCTTGGACTTCCCAGCTTCCAAAACTGTGAGGAATAAATTTCATTTCTTTATAAACTACCCAGTTTCAGGTATTCTATTATAAGCAACAAAATAACTGATTGATACAGTATGATTCCACATCTGGGTCTCTCTAATTTCCAATTCATTTAAAAATACTTTTACTATTATTATTGTAGGATCTCATCTTGCCAGTTATGGCAGAATTGTTTTTTCAACAAAAAAAGATCTAATCTAATATTCTAAGAAGCAAAATACCTGTCTTTGTTTTAACTAGTCATGTAGATAAAAAACTTGACAAACAAACAAAAAAACTTGACAAACAAATGAACTGATAGTCTAGTTTTCTTTCCTGTTATACATTTGTTTTTTGTGGGGTTTTTGTTGTTGTTGTTGTTTTTTTAAATGGTAGAGCAAAATAATAAAATTGTAAACTCTTTGAAGGCAACGGATGTCTTATTCAATGTCCATTCTCAGCAACTGGCTCCAATCTAGGCACGATAAAACTATTTTATAAATGAATAAATAGATAATAAATAGGGAAAGGGAAAATAGAGAAAAGTCTATATTAAAGATCCCAATAAAGGCTTGTTCTAGAAAGATGTTGCAGATATCATTAATTTTAGGTGGGTTCTATTCAGACTCTTTCTTGATGAAATTCTTTTAAATCAGTGGTTCTCAAGCCTTTGTGTGCATCAGTATCACCTGGAGGTCTGGTTAAAGCAAAGGTT
This sequence comes from Cynocephalus volans, assembly GCF_027409185.1. NCBI lineage: Eukaryota > Metazoa > Chordata > Mammalia > Dermoptera > Cynocephalidae > Cynocephalus > Cynocephalus volans. The sequence goes on from NC_084464.1 coordinate 139,845,484, forward strand.
TCCGGGTCCCACACCCATGATTCTGATTCAGTAGGTCTAGGGAGGTTTATTTCTAACAAGTTCCCAGGTGGTGCTGGTAGTCTGGGTATGTCACTTGGAGAACCACTGCTTTAAATGAAATATAGCAAAGGGATAGGAAGAAAATAAGAAGACAGAATCTTTATAGGTCCTTTAGGTGGGAATATATTTTCCTCTTGTAATTTGGCTCTCTGCTCTAGTGTGGCTGCGCATAATCTCTTTTTGATAAGCTTTACTGATTTCTACACTCATTCATGGATTAAGGCTTTGAGGAGAGATTAATATTTAAAGTTTTTTTTTTTTAAATCAAGAATATATAAACGTAGAAGAGGAAAAGCTGCTCAACTTTACTTCCTACACAGGTGAAATAATTGCTACTCCTGGGTCCTGCAGAGACATGCAAGAGAAGCAGTTATAATAATTTTACAGATTTAACTAAATAAAGAATAGTGTGTATGTAATAATTTTATGAAGTAGCATATCAAATCAGTGAAGATAAGATAGTTTATTTAATCAATATATTGAGAAAATTGGGCAACAACTAACTCTGTCTTATACTATATATCAGCATAAATTCTAAATATAGTAATGATGCAGATATATACAGGTATTTTAAAAACATGTATAAGGCCACTCAAAGAAAACAAATGTTTACTTTAAAACATTTTTATTCATATAATTTCTTTATATAGTATTTATATAGTCTTGGATGGGAATGCTTTTCTTTGCATGAACCTGTGAAAGCAACCATAATGCAAGATTGATAGGTTCAAGTAAGCAAAAACCAAACAAACAAATATACGAAAAGGTATTCTGTCATTAACCATAATAAACATATTTACTGGTAGAAAGGAAAGTTGTTACACACATTATGTAGGATACTCTACTATATCAGTAAGTCTTGGATTATTTTGCTTATCTTTTGACACACTTCCAGTACACTATTCTAGGGAAATATTTATGGATATGCGTACAAGTACAATGTTACAGTACACATCACAGAACTGTTAATAATAGCAAACCTTTGGTAACAAGAAAAGGAAACTGGATAAATCAATGGGAGACAGTCATGTAATGTCCAGGAGCAATTTAAATGGTTTTCTAGAAAAACACTGCTATGAAAAATATGTGCATAATATCGTGTGTATTGAAAAAAATTACTGCACAACCTTATATGTTCAAAATGATTCCATCTTTGTTTTTAAAATATCTGTTTTAAACACATACCAGGTTGGAAAAATATAAACTAAAATTTTAATAGCAATTATCTCTGCTGTGTAGGATATATGTGCTTTATTTTCTGCCTTTGGATTATCTGTATTTTCTGGACATTTTGCAACAAATGTGTATTACTTCTGAAATTAAGCTATGTAAAACATTTTGAATACTTGTAATATTATTCTTACATGTTATTACATAAAATTCCCCCTGACCCTATCCTGATATTCATCTTTGAATTGCTTCATTATGTAGAGGAGAAAAGTTGAGAATTTACCTCTGGAGTCCATAGGAATTTTTTTCATGCAATTCATGACGGATTTGATTGGGTGTCCAATATAAACCTCACTCTCCGGCCCATCTTCCTTCCTGCTCTAGTTCTTCTGTGAAGATGTAAAAATGTGACTCTCCAGAATTATTTTACATTTCAACAGAAATAAATGGTTTTAGTGAAGATATCTAAACAGTGCTCTTGTATCTGTCTTGCTTAATAACTCCCTTTCCTTTAATTGAAAAAGGAAAAAAAAAAAAAAAAAAGGGAGAGTGGTACTGGTTTGGAAAATGTTTTTAGCGGTTGCTGTCTCCAACTGTGCTCTTTTTCCCTGTCTGTTATGGTCCATTAGATAAACACGGTGTTCAACAGTCAGGCGGTTGTTGATATATTTGGCAACACTGATAATGTGATCTATGTTTAGGAGGAAGTGGATGCGTCATTTCATGGGGCATAGGTTTTCTGAAAAGTGATTGTTTTTTTTCCTCAAGAAAAAGGCCATTGAACTTTAAATTCTCACTGAGTTTGAACAGTTTTAATTTGTCATCTGAACTTTTTTTGTTGCTTTCGTTAGAATTTTAGATTACTCACTGGGCTTGTTCTCAGAAGCAACCAGTACGAACTGGAAGGAAACACAAACCTGTTTGCTTCTGACTCTGAGGGTATAATTAGTATAATAAGGAAAATGGAGGTGTTTGTTATCTTAGCATATTTCTTTAATATGCAACAATCACAGTTTTTAGTGTTTTCATTTGTAACTAGTAAGTTTAAAAACACACACACACACACACACACACACACACACACACACACACACACACACAAAAGAACCTCAAATCTTAAAGCTCTCTCTGTTTCTCTCTCCTATCTATCTACCTACTTACCTATCTAAGTTTTTCCACATATACATGTGCACATATATGGACTATATTTAGAGAGACTATAAATGTATGTATGTATAGATGCATGTATATGTACGTATTTTCTTTTTTAAATATATAGTGTATCTATATGCATAGTCCCTGTAGAAGGAATTTGAACATATTTCATCAAATAAAATACTCTAACAATTTGGACATAAAATGGTATAAAGTCTGAGATGATGGAATGTCTTGGAGTGTCCTGCGTAGTTCTAAACATTCTCAGTGATGGGATTTCTGGCATTTCCCTTGGGAGTTGATTCCATTATCTAATAGTTTTCCTGGGATAAAATTTTTCCTGATAGGCTTAATGTTCCTCTTCTCAACTGATTCCATTAAACTTAATTACTCTCTCGAAGCTGAGCAGTTCCTCTCCTATTGGCTTTTACACTGTTCCAATAGTGGAAGACAACAATCAACTCCTCGTCTGTCACCAAGTAAGGATATATTTGACTCTTTTAATCTAGCTTTCTTTTTAAATGGTATATATATGCATACATATATGCATATCACACATATACCTAGTCACTCAATTATTATAACATCCAAATGATATCACTATTTCAGAGGCACTACCACCTAAATTACAGACAATATTTTTTGTTGCCTTTTCTTTGAAAAATTATTTATGTTCACAGGTGGCCACTAACAACATACTAGCTTTTGCTCACATTTTGTAAAAATGGATTAGAGGTGACAAGCCACAGCTTAATAATTCTAGCCTGTGTGAAAACTTGCTTACGTCTAGAGTTGGAGGTGGTGAAGATTCAAAGAAGGTTGAATCTACAATAAATGCTTTTAATCCCATTCACTTCCATCAAAAATGGGAATTTTATTCATGGGGGAGATAGATGTTTTTACTCACTTTCTAGAGAAGGGCATTTGAAATCACTTTAGATATTTGGAATCTACAGCCTGCACCATCATGTTAGGAATCTCAGTTATTATTTTTAAATTATTTGTAAGTAAAACCTCACCTCCTGTAGTTTTTATTTTTAGAGTGTTTGGTTCAGGATTTTAATGCTGAGAAGGTGAAACTCTGCTCTCTCTGGTCATCTTTTCGCCTCTTTTTCTGACCTTTTTCCTCTTGTGTCATCACGTTTCCTTTTCTACATCAAACCCCAGTTCCTCCGTTTAACTCTCCCTTTCTCTTTCCCTTCTCCCTCTCTCTGATTTCTTCCAGTTTTCTTATGATGAAATTTATTTGTGATACGCAAGTACCATGTGACTGTTCTGTCCTTGGGTTTCTTCCATGCTGGGGATTCTTTCCTGGGGCCCTTGCTGGTGAGCTCAAGGTCTGAAAGAAGGACCTCTTATGTCCGATCAGCTCTTTGTCACAGCATGGCCTGACTAGTAGATGAATCTGGACTAAATGGAAAGATTTCTTAGAAGTGTGTTATGGACTGAATGTTCATGTCCCTCCCAGATTCTTGTGGTTGAAGTCCTAATCCCCAACATTATGGTATTTGGAGGTGGGGCCTTTGGGAGATAATTAGGGTTAGATGAGTCATAAGAGTGGGACCCACATGATGGGACTAATGTCCTTTTAAGAAAAGAAAGATAACAGAGCTCTCTCTTTCTCCGTGCTCAGGCACCCAGGAAAGGCCATGTGAGCATACAGGGAGAAGGCAGCTATCTACAAGCCTGGAAGAGGGCCCTCACTGAGAAGCAAATCTTTCAACACCTTAATCTTACACTTCCCAGCCTCCAGAATCATAAAAAAATAAATATCTGTTGTTTAAGCCACCCAGCCTATGGTATTTTGTTGTAGCAGCCCAAACTAAGACAAAATATCTTCTTGAGTATCAAAAATTAGGCTTCATATTTTTCATGTTGATATTTAATAATCAATAAAATTGTACCACATCCATATGAAAAAAATTGAAATTCAGTACAATGAACTTAGAAGTATTTTGTTTATGACAAGCCTCTTTAAAATCTATTTAGTAACATCTTTCTAGTGAGAAATAATTAAAAATATGCAGTGATATCTCAGGTAGATATGTTTGAGTGAGGATTAAGTTGTTTTGTTGTTGTTTTTAAACGTGAAGTATTCAACCTTTGTCCGCCATCTTGGGCTGCTCTAACAACTGGTATTGTTTTGTAACTTATTAGTTAGGGATTTATAGAATCTTAAAGTAAGGCTGTAGACAGAAATGATTAAAATATATGATTTCTTCCCTCCTGTCTTTATTTGCCCATCTAGGTATTAGGAGTCTATTGTTACATTTAAGGGAGGGCTGGATTATTATTAAGAACTAATTAAATTATTGCAACCAAAACTGCTTGTTGAATATTTTGGCAATTACCACATCAGCTAAGAAAAAATAGTTTAATATCTACGTTGTTGATTTAACAAGTAATTTTCATATTTGCAATTCATATTGAGGGTCAGTATAGCAGAGTGGTTAATGGCAGGATCTCCACTGTCAGACACCTTGTTTAGGTCTGTGATTATGTCTGTATCTGCACCTGTCTGTGCCCCTTCCAAGCTGAATGTCCTTAGGAATGTCATTTAGCCTCATCATGAGATAAACAAAACATAATACCAGATTTGTAGAGTTGTTTTCAATATATTGGATGGATCAATATAAATAAGCACATTAAATACTACCCAGCACATGTGAGTACAATGATGTTAATGACAGATCCAACTGGGAGTTCAGATGCTGGCTATATCCTAAATAACTCTATGCTTCAAAGAAGAAAGGTTCTGTAAGTACCAAAGATTAAGATTCTTAGTTTAAATTTCCATGAATTTCTGGGGTTGGATGTTTAACTCACTCCACTCAGTAGATCATGGTGCTAATGCCAAGGTCCAGGGTTTGGATCCCTGTAACCACCAGCTGCCAAAACAACAACAACAAACAAAATTCAAGGAATGTAAGGCAAGTAGGAAAATGAACAATCATAACACAGTTCATGCAAGGATCATTAAATCACAATCTTATTTCTTCAATTTCGAGGCCAACCTCTTTAAGTTTCCATGACATAAATGTCAGCTGACGTGCATGCAAAGTGACTCACCTTATTCTCATTAAACTAGATTGAGATTAAAAACAAGCAAACAACTGGAATGTGACATGTGGATCACACTCTTGCAAGTCCAGTGGGGTAACTTAGCAAGAGATCATAACGCACTTTAAATTGGCACACATCTCCAGGCATGCTTGAAGTCTGCAGGGCCAAATTGTGGAGTATCCCGGCAGTGCCAAAAATTCTTCTTTGATGACACATAAAAGAAAACTTCTTTCAAAATAGTTATGAAACCCAAGAGAACACAATGCATCCACTGTGTACATCCTGGGGCTGTCTATGAACACATTATTTCTATATTTTTCTCTTCTGTAAACTTCAGTGTTGAAGACCAACATTATTTCAAGTAAACATCCCACCACTTTTTCTTCATAAAGATGTTCCATAAAGAATACAAGTTATTGTTTCCCTATTCATTTTTCTGGTTGGAGGAGGCATTTCTGTTTTAATAGTCAATTATGTCATATTCTGAATTTGCCACAAGTCTCCTTTTTATATTCAAACATTATTTGCATTGTTTTCTTTCTTAAATGCTTAAGATAAAAAAGTAAAGGTTAGAAGATGTACAAAGCAATTTCTCACCTTATGAAATCTCATTAGGGAAGTAATTTTTGTTCATTCCATACTATTGACATTTCTCCATTTCAGTAATCATTGATATTTTTAAAAGCTGCCAGCAGATACTTACAATATTCCTTTTAGATACTATTCCCATCAATGACAGATTTCAATTACCTCTTTCACTTTTAGTGTCATTTCTCTATTGTTTTGAAAGTATTACTAATTCCTCTACGTTCATTTGTATTATGTGAGATTCTTCTTGTATCCGAGCAACTCCATCTGAAAAATAACTTCTTTTTCTGAGTAATATATTCAGAACGTAACCTTGTATATCCTTACAATTTTTTTGGCAATAATTTCCATAAAGCTAACTCCCCAGAAAGGAATTTGAATTTCGGGAACAAACAGCTACATGCTTTGAAAACTTCTCTGGTCTATGTCACTACGGTTATCTAAACAATTTAGATGTCCCTTTTTTTGAATAAACTTGTTTTAAATGTTGATTCTTTTCTGTTTTTAGAAATGATACACTTCATCAGATAATTTGTAAAATGGAAAACATAAAAGAAGAAAGTAAAACTTCCCAAAATAACCATGGGATAACTAAGGCGGTAAACTGCCTAATCAATGATACGAACTTGCAGAATATTTCAGAATTAGGCAGATAGCCAAAGGATCAGTGGGGTATTTGATGATCCTGATGCAAATGAAAAACTCAGATGACTCTTTATATTCATCTTTACTGAGAAAAGAGGGATAATTTTACTTCCATTTTTCCTTATGAAGCATATCTTTCAGAATGACACATGCAGAGTTTTTTTTTTTTTTAAAAGTATATTCCATATAAAGCATACAACACTTCTATGAAAACAGCTATACCTAATACCTAATAGTTTAAAGAACTTTGCCTGGGGTGAGGGGGAGGCATGTGTGACTAGCAACTTGATTTGGCATGGCTGAACCGAGCAGAGTAGTGATGGGTGCGTAGGTTGTAGCCAGGTGGCTGCTCTGGCAATTTCCAGTTGTGACATTCAGGGTCAGGTGACTTAATCTTTTTCTGCTAAAATCTCCTCATCAGCAAAAAGGGTATAATATCTTTCTCAGAATGTTATTATAAATATTGCAAATGTTAATATTCATAAAATGTATAAAATGCCTTGAACAGCGTCATTTATTTACGTTCCATGCAAGTATTTTACTTTAATAAACAATTTTTTTTAGAACAGTTTTTGGTTCACAGGGAAATTGAGTGGAAAGTGCAGAGAGTTCCCATTGACCCCCAGCCCTCACACATGCACAGCCTACCCCACCATCAACCACTCCCACCAGAGTGGTACATTTATTACAATGGATGAACCTACAGTAACACATCATCATCACCCAGAGTGCATAGTTTACATTAGAGTTGACTTTTGGTGTTGTGCATAGGAAGGGTTTTGGCAAATGTATAATGGCATGTGTTTTAATAGTAAAAATGGTTTGAGTGTTAGGGACTAGATTGTTTTACTTTCATTACAAATGAAAGTTCGGGGACTGCTAATGGAATTTCTTTCTATAAGGAAACTATCGATAATGTACAGGGACCACAAACTGGGAGGTCTCCCTCCAGTCCCTGCACCACCCACTGGAAGTTATGATGAAGCAAGTCATTTAGTGGTTAAACATGCATGACCTAATGAGGGAAAAAAAATGTGGCTTCTGTAAGAGGAAGTTGTTCGACTGGACCATCATGTTGCTTTGTAAGGTTATGACAAACAGGAAGGGAATAGAAAAAAATCTAAACTTTGAAAAAGTAAAGACAGAATTTTTATGTTAGTTAAAACAAAATTTTGGTGTTACATTGTTTTGTAGGAGGTGGCTAATGACATTTTGCTGTATTGCTTGTGGTGAATTTTTAGAAAAATAAAAGGTATTATTTTGAAGAAAAGGGAAATGATGGCATGGAAGTCATTGCCTGGAAGGAGAATGGGTTGAAAACATAAATTAGTGTAAGATCAATTTAAGTGAGTTTTTAAGTTATTGATCTATTTTAAGATCAAGTTATTGATTTATTTTATTGTATATAAGACAGGGATTTGGTTATTTACACCCTAGTGTAGATGTCTGTACAAATATAACCAAGGTCTTTATCTTTCGTGTGGATCCTCTTGACGGGCTACCACACTAGCTTACAAAATGTGACTTGCCTCAGTCAGCTGCAGCAACAGTACATAGAAACAGGCCAGGTTAAGGCAGAGTCCTAAAAAGGAAACCACTGACAAAAGGGGCTTGAGTTCCTCTAGATATCAACATCTTGCTGTGAGGGTAAGAGACACTAATTATATATTTATATAAACAAAAACCTAAAAGAAATATTTAATTAGTGACTACAGAAAACCAGAAAAGGATTAAATGGAAATAACTGGATCCATGATATGGAATAACTTCACCTTCTGATTAGGCTGCCCTCTTCTCTGTGAGTCTGTTCTCACATCAATTAACAAACTTTAGTTGCTTATTTAGAACAGCAGAGTTCCTTAAGATCTGGAAATGTTTATTAATTCATTCAGCAAATATTTATGGAGCACCTACTACATTCCGGGCAGTCACAAGTCTAAAAGTGAGCAATACAGACAAAGCCCACCTGCAGCTAAGAGAAAATATATACTGGTTGAAAGAATAAAAGAGAACTATGTGCATGTTACAAACTTGACAAACATAAGTATATGTAATAGATTTGGAATGTTCTGTTATAAAGTTCTAATATATCTTATTTATTTTTGTTCATTAAGCATATGGTGAAAACACAGCCTGACTATGAGGACTGTGTTCTGATATAGTCTGAGTTTCTTTTCTCATGTTGTCCAATAGGTGTAAACTTGTGGTACATGGCGTGTGTATTATTTGTGTGTGTGTGTTTGTGTGTGTGACAGAGAGAGAGAGACAGAGAGAGAATGCACACTTTTGTGTAATTCTTTATGAAATATTTCATAGTATGTGAAGTGGAATTGAACAGGAATTGGAGCTTTTTATTGCTATTTGCATCACTTTTTTAGTCTTCACATATGCAAGTGTTCAAAGTTTAATAGTTACGTCCTTTAAATGCAATGTTGGTAAGGAGGCTTTGCTGCTTAGAATATGGGATGTGAAATGAGGCTCATTTGCTTTCCATGTTATCCTGGGAAATGTTGGCATCTTTCTTGTGAGCATTCTGTGTCTTGGGTTTCCTACCGTGCAGTAGCATAAGGAGGGTAGGGCAAAGTGAACTTCTTTGAGAATCACTTCCTGACTGATTGGAGTCTGAGAAGAAACACCATGGAGTTCTGCACAGCACCAGAACTCTGCCTGTGTAACATGGTTAAATCCACTATTACCCTCCTCCCTCCCACCTCCCCCAGGATTCCACAGTGTTCTGATTTAACTCTTTCATGACCAGTACTAGGGAGAGTGCACTACCAATATCTGTAATGAAATAATGTGCTTTCTGGCTAATTACTGTGATTGATTATGTCCTTCCTTTTTAAAATGCATATGTAGCTCCTGAAGAGGAAAGGGATAGGGAAAGAAAACCATATTTCAGTTTTTCATTCGTGTAGTTAAATTTTTTTTCTTTTATCTAATCATCACATTTAATATTTTCTTACAATTGACATTTTAAAGAAAACAAAATGGAGGCTCAGAGAGGTCGCCTAATTTACACACACTGCATGGCTAAGAAGTGGCAGGGGCTGGATGGGGACCACGGCCTTTCTGACCCAGCACCAGTGATCTCTCTATTAGGTACAGTAAGTTCCACCAAATGGAGAATTAAGGTTTTAACAATACCAGCCAAGAAACACTGCATTAATTATAATGGATGGTTTATGCAGGGTAGTTTTTGGGTCTGAGTTATGTGCTCTTTGCCATACTTTTTTTTTTGTTTTGTTTTACTTTGAGTGGAGACATCAGAGTTTATTAACCACTATATCCAAGACTGAAGGCCACATATTAAAAAAAAAAAAAAGATGTTTAAATTCACGAACGTGTAAATATTTGTTTTAGAATGCACTGGGATAGTCTTGTCTTTTACCTAAGCTTTCTTCCACATCTTAATTACACATTTTTTTTTTTTTTTATTGAGGCAAGAAATTCCTTCCTCCTTAGATCTGTGCCCCACAACAACCCCGAGCCCAGAGCATAAACAAAGACACATTTGGAAGCTCCTGCAGAGAGACTTACATCCAAGATCAGCAGATCCTGCAATTTGCTATTTCCTCCTCCCCATCTTCCCCAGATGCGGGCTTATGTAAGTGTCCCTGAGGCAATGCATGTATGGTTTTAGGGAGAGGACTGAATACTCTGGCTGGTGCTGTTAGTATTAGACTAGAGGGCTGTAAAGGAGTAAATGGATAACAGCAGTTAGGAAGCTCATTGACAGGATTCCAAATATTAATAATTGGGTGCAATTGACACAGTTGACACCAATACTTTGGAATTTATGACATGGAAAAGGGGAGGGAACGAGTCTGCCAGAGCATCTTTTCAACTTTTTAATATAATTGGGATGCCTGAAGCCATTATACCATCTATAAGTTTCCTGTATGTGCCCTGATTTGCTCTCAAATGTCCACAAAGCCTGGGACTTCATATAAAACTCAGAGAAGAGTTTGGTATTATAGCTTTTCTTTTAATATCTGAAACTTGTTATATAGCATGTGCTGCTATTTCCAGGCAGTTTAGTATCATTAAAGTAAATGCCATATAAACCTGATTCCCTATTTTCGCACCGTACAATTCTATATTAAGTGTCACGAACAAAGAAACACACATCAGACGAGTCCTTTTTTCTTTAGAATGAAAAGCTTCCTTCACCAGGACATTCAGAACCATCCCAAAATGGACTTGTTTTCAGCTTGTTCATCTTTTCCACCTCCAGACTGCTTTTTGAAAGTTTCATGTCCATTTTTGGTGACAATTTATTATTTGAAGTCATCTCCCAAGAGCAGGATTTTTCTTTGTAGAAAGAGTCTGAAACAAACTCCATGTGCAAAACAAACATATCACAGACCAGTAGAGACAGTTCCTAAGCAGACTGTGTTCTAAAAGTTTGCCTGAAAGAATGTCGTTTGGAGCCTGAAATATATTTTTTTCATAGAAACATGATGAATGGATGGTAAGTTCTAAGGTCAGTGCTTTGAGGCCATGTGAGCTGTGAGGTAGCTGGACTGTAGAACTGCATTGTTCATACTCTTCTGTGATAATTTAGGATAGTAACGTGGGAACATCACATATTATGGCACTGACAAAGAGCTACTGTGCAGCATCAAGAGCATGGTAGTTTTACACGGCTTTAGCCACGCTGAACGTCTTATTCCTCTCACAAGGAGTGAGGACTTGTGGACATACAGATTAGGACAGTGTATATTTTCCGTGATGACCACAGTCTGCAGGAGTTTAAGTCGTGCAGTTTGGAGTACTTCTCCCCCGCTTTTCTTATATACACGTGCAAATTAGAGTATTACAGTGTCAACATTTTCTGTTGGGTCTTTGTTGTGATTCATCAGCCTTGTGATCCTGGGGCAACAGCTGTCTTGGTAGGAAAATATTGATAGTACATTCCTTCTTTTCCTTTACTTGAATTACATCATGCTTCTGTAGGACTCCCTGCACCCACTTTTTCTCCCCTCTCTCCTCTCACTCAGAGTCTGGGATTGTGCGACACACTGGGTAACAAATCTTGGTTTAGACAGACTGCTCAGGTGGTTCTGTTGCACACTAAAAGGGGACTCACTGGACTGGAACGTGTGCTCATAGAGGGGATCCTGGTCCCTACTGCTTCACCAAAAATCTGCTAATTTGCTGTTGGCCTATCCCTCCTTCTACATTTCCCATGGTCATAAATCCTTCAGCTGCTGTGAGTAAACATGCTGGGAGATTGACCTTTCCTCTCTTAGCCATCCTGTAGAGACATAAGCTCCACTCAGAAACTGTGCTTTGACTTCATTTCATTACATAGACATTACTACAGAGAAAAACCTTTTTTTCCTATATTTGACATTTTCGCCATTTGTACTCAAGATGGTAATGGGGATTAGAGGCTAAAACATGGTTAATGAGGAGAGCAATAAATCATTTGTTGAATGGCTAAAAACTATCACAAATATTTGATTAAATGTATATCAGTATTGAATCAGTAAGTCTTAGTTTCTGAGTAGGTGAAGGTTGAATTACCTGTTTAAGAAAGAGCAGGATACTGAGCCCTGCTCTGGGATACCAAGAGTAAAGATGGAGAAGGAGACAGTATGAGCATCTATCTGAGGGTGTGGAGAAAAGGGTAAGGGGAAAATATATCTTATTAGTTTCTCAACTGCTTTAGATAAGTTCTCTAGAGATCCTTCTTGAAGATCTAAGGCTTCTTCCCCTTGGCCGTGTCTCAGTTTTAAAGCCCTTGGAATCTAGCATGTCATCAAAGAAAATTTATGGCCGTTTTACCAATCATAAGGATATTGAGGTAAAGAAGCATAGATTAAGCATTTGTAATATGTGCTTTTTAAACTTCAGTAAGTGAAATCATTTTAGTGGATCATAATTAGCATTAAAATAGACTAGAAAAAATAGAACAGAAATAAAATATATCAAAGTGAATCACATTTGGTAAGGATTAGATTTATTTTATGGATATTTCTTTCGGTCATATAGACATATATTCTCAGTCATGATGTGTGATGGTTAATTTTATGTGTCAACTTGATTGGAACACAGGATGCCCATATATTTGGTTAAATATTATTTCTGGGTGTCTGTGAGGGTGTTTCTCCAAGAGATTAGCATCTGAATTGGTAAACTGAGTAAAGCAGATGGCCCTCCCCAATGTGGATGGGCATCATCTAATTAGTTGAGGACTCAGAAGAAACAGATGAAGGAAGTCTGAATTCACCCTTTGCCTGACTGCTGGAGCTGGACATCTATCTTCTCCTGAAGTCAGTGCTCTTTCTCATGCTTTCAGACTTGGGCTGGAATCTACACCATTGGCCCTCTGACTTCAAAGCCTTCGAACTAAACCACTGGTTTTTCCTTGCCAGGAGTTGTGGATGGCAAGTCATGGGACTTCTCACCTCTATAATCACTATTGTAAGTCAATACTTAATCATAATAATGACAATAATTCTGAGAGAATTTTGAGGTGTATGTTAGAAAAAGCCAATATTGCCATGAAGAGACTGTTACAGGCAGTTCTGGTGAGCACTCAGAAAGAAAAGTGGAAAGCTAAAGAGAAAGCTCTAGCTTCTTAAAAAATGCATGAATAATTATGTACAGGCTGTTGGTAGACATATAGATGTTAAGAATGATTCTGATGAGGTCTCAGACAGAAATGAGGACCATGTTATTGGGCAATGGAGAAAGATGATCTTTGTTATAAAGTGGCAAAGAGGTTGGCCAAATTATATTCATGTTCTAGTTTTTGTAATAGATAAAACTTGTGAGTGATAAAATTAAATATTTAGCTGAGGATATTTCTAGGAGAAGTATTGAAGGAGCAGCTTGGTTTGTCCTGGCTGCTTACAGTGAAATAGGAGAAGACAGAAATGAATTGAAGAAGAAACTGCTAAGCAAAAAGAAACCAGAACTTAAGATTAGTACTGGTGTAAACCATGCACTCAATTAGCCACCTAGCAGGAAAACTGCCAGTTTCAACTGAAAGGGGAGGAGATGGGACAGAATGAAGGAAGGCTGTTATACTACTTCAATTCTATAGAATAGGATAATAAAGTTATTTGGCAATGATCTTGTCTTATTCTCCAGGAGAAGGGAATAATGGTCCTGAAGGCAATTCAGAGAACATCAGAGTTAGCGAGTTAGTGCCTGGATGTCAGCAGAGTAGATGGCCTCCAACAGAAGCTGTGTGTGTTGGGGAGGCTAACTTGTCAGAGCCTTGGCATTGAGCAAGGCCACCAGAGAATGTGACCTCTTTGAACTGTGGGGATGGCATTGTAGGTCTGCAAGGCAGAATGAATTATTCAAAGAGACTTATTCTTGAGCCTCAAGATCTCACGAGATTTGCTTTGCTAGAATTTAGACTTGCATGGGAACATCCACCCTTCTTTGTCTCATTTTTCCCTTACTCTTCTATTTCTCCCTTTTGGAATGGGAATGTCTATCCTATGCCTGTTCCAGCATTGTTCTTTGGAAGCCCATAACTTGTTTAGTTTTATAATTTCACAGATGGAGAAGAATTTTTTTTCTACAGATGAGTCAAACCTTGAGTCTCACCCATACGTGATTTAGATGATATGTAGGTGAGACTGTACTTGAGATTTTAGAGTTGATGCTGGAACAAGTTAAGAATTTAGGTGCTGTTGGGATGAAATAAATATGTTTTTTATGAGAAAAAACATGAATTTGGGGGGAGTAGAGGCAGAATATTATAGACTGCATGTTTGTGTTCCTCTAAAATTGATATGGTGAAACCCTGGCTTCCAATGAGATGGTGTTAGGAGGTGAGGCCTTTGGGAGGTAATTAGGTTCAGATGAGGTCATGAGAGTAGATGCCGCATAATGGGATTAGAGTCCTTAAAAGAAGAGAAAGATACTAGAGCTAGCTCTTTCTGCACCATGTGAAAATATAGCAAGGTATCCATCTGCAAACTGGGAAGAGGACCTTCACCAGGAATTGAATTGGGTAGCACCTTAACCTTAGACTTCAGAATTATGAGAAACAAATTTCTATTGTTTAAGCCACCTAGTCTATGCTGTTTTGTTATAAAAGCCTGAATTGGCTAAGACAAAATGTAAAATGTATCTCTTACTGAGGGTCTTGGTCAGAAAGTTTGAAAGCTATTGATCTATACTAATGGTCTATATAAGATGTATAAAATTAGTATTTTTTTAGGCTTGGGTTAAAGAAATAAGTTGTGTGGGTACAGGTTATTGTCTCTTAGGTTCTATTCCTACAATAAGGGCTAGCCTCCTCAGGAAGAGTGGGTGGTAGACCAAGGTCAAGTAATTAAACATCTAAATGACCCATAGGTATATAAAAGGCTGAACATTTATTCTGTTATATCATGCTCTCTCTGTAAACACAAAACTCTTTGTTAAATCAACAAACAGCATTATTAAGTAAGTACATCATGATATAAATGATACCCAATTAGAAAATATGTAAATAAGTATACCAGTATAATTAGATGCCTTCTCATTAAACTTCAATCTTCTTTAGCCTAATCCTATTTTTTTCCCCAAATCTAAGTAGGAGCTTTTCAATCTGAATCATTTTATTTCTCCTTTGGGACTGTCTGCCATTTTCATATTTAGCTTTCTTCTTATAGCTCCTTTTTCTCAAAAATCTCTACGTTTTATTCTTCTACACAGCCTTTTGCTACAATCCGAAGAGAGAAATTTGAATCCCCTGTGATGGTTTTATTCTAATCAAGAGTAATTTTCTTCCATACAACTATTTCTTTTCTCTCAGCCTTCTTTGAAGCCTGAAGCAAGTATAAAAGCTAATTTGAAATTAACATACAATTGGGTTCCTTATTAGGCTCTATAGGCATTTTCGCAGATATACAGCTTGGCCTGGGTCACAGACCCCTGAAAGAAAATAGCTTCTTTTTTAAAGGGCCCAAGCTCATATTTCTTTAGAACATGTTAAAATATTGCTTAAAGCACAATATAGTGTTAAAGCAGAGATATGAATTGATATCTTCATAGCTAATGCACTTAATAAACTTCTTTTTTTTGACCTTATATACCTTTCAAAGGAAATAATAAATGACTCCAAACACATGCCTTTCAAAATTAATGGTAAAATACTTAATGGTAAATACGTCCTGATCAAATACAACATTCTATTTTGATTATCCATGGGGAAAGGCATGTCAAAATAGAATTGGTATGTAAGAAATGGCAGTGATTTAGACCACGTTTTTTCTATAGCAGATTTTTCTTGAATTATCTGTGTACATATTTTTAACAGTGACATTTAAATTTAACCAACTCAGTTACTAGTCTCTACATTTGAAAATTTTACCCTGGGGTCCATATACCATCTAAAATTTCATGTTAAATGTCTGAGTATTTATCTAGGGAAGTGTCTACAGTTTTTTTTTTTTTTTTTTAAATAGCTTCATTCTAAAATGAGGTATAATATATAATAAAATGTGTAGATATTAAAAGTCTATTTCTGAGAGTGTGTCGATTGTATACATCTGAGTAGCTACCACTTAAAACAATACAAAAAAGATTTCCATCACATGGAGTTCTCTTGGGGCCTTTTCCAATCAATTTCCCATCTACCGCTCAGTGCAACTACATACTGATTTTCATCACTATAAATTATTTTTGCCTGTTCTTGAACTTCATCTTAATGGAGTCATATAGTATATACTCATTTGTGTCCAGTTTCTAACATTTAGTCATCTCACCTAAAATAGTTAATTTTTCTTTACTGTTGAGCAGTATTCTCCCATACCACAATTCGACTATCCTTTTCTTCTATTCATGGCTTGTTTTTAGCTATTATGAATAAGGTTGCTATGAATATTCTTGTACATGATTTGGTGGACATAGTACCTAGAAGCAGAATTGCTGGGTCATCAGGTAGATGTTTTAATGTTATTAGAAACAGATCCTTGGCTTTTAATAAACTCTCAAAGGGATACTTACACCCCAAAATTTAAAGAAACATTGTTTTCAAGGTATTTGTACAGATGTTTTTATTTATTTTTGTCTTTTCTCACTTTACTTTAGACCTCAGTTACAACTTTTTTAAAATGAGTGCTTGACTCTGCCTTATTTCTATAATGCATTAAGCTATCTGTACAAGTTGAAACTATTTTTTAATAGCTTTCTTAGATTCTTGGATAATACATTAATCATAATAGCAAATTCAAGTAGAATATAAATTTCATGAGGGCAGAGGAGGCATTCTCCTCACTGTTGCAACCCAACCACCTAGGATGCTATTTGCAACAGAGTAGGTGTTCAATAAATATGTGCTAAATAAATGAATGAATGAAGTATTAGAAATATTTTGGAAAGCATTCTAATCATTTTATATATAGTACTTCACTTAATTGTGTCAGCCAATCTTTGAGTTAATTTCTATTATTACTCCCTGTTTTAAATAAAGAAATTGGGCACAGAGAGGTTAGGCAATATGCCCATTGTCACATCACAAATAAACCAGGATTTGATTCTAGGTAGTGTCATTTCAAAGCCAAAGCTCTTAGCCAGGACATTAAGAGAGTCTACATTGCTTAGTGTCTCTTGATTTTTTTGTTTTAAGAAGCTTGAACACCTTCTATTTCCTAATTGTATCTCCTTTGAAGGAAAAATCCTGGGAAGAAAATTCCATGAACTGGGTTAGGATAGTGATTTTTTTTTTTCTCACTACTAAGTGGATTTTCCTTCAAATTACATTCTGGTTCATTTCCATAATAGGAGTTGGGGGTCCCACTTCACTTGCATTGTGTATAAGAGATGAAAGTGTATACTCACAATCCTTGACTATTCTTCTGTTCTTTTGTTTTATTTTCTCTCACATAAGGTAAGGCTGAAAGTTTTGGTGTTTCTTATATGCATTACAAAGAACATTGAATCCAAATTCATGGTGGCTGTTATAGTAGCTGCATCATACAGCCCTTCTTGGCGTTGTAAAGCTTTTAGGACGTTGTGATAGGATGGTATTGTTTTCACAATTCTTAGCCTTTCCTCATTTGTAAGTTTTTAGTAATGTGAGCTTCCATATTCCAGTCTTGTCATGGCTACTGTGGTCCCCTCTAGCTAGTACAGAAGTCGAGCACAGGCTTGTGTGTTCTAATGAACTGGCTTTGTCAACAGATCTTGTGTTTACTTACCATTTAAAAAAAATCTCATGCTATCTCTGCAAAACTTTCTCAGAGATGAATTATGCCTCTTTTTATCTTGATAGGAAAATATAAACAAAAGTTTTCTCATTAATATTTATCTCTATGTAGCCAATCTAGGACTAGAGAGATCTCAGAATGGCACTTATTAATGAAATTGCTCCTTAACTGTTGTGTTTGGAGGAGACCCCTTTCTAAAATATAACAACCTCAGATCTCTCTACTGTATCACGTAATGCTAAACAGCCTTCTATGAGTACTTTTGTGGCAGTTCTCTTTTCCTATAATGAGCCAGAGACAAACAAGCTTTTGAGGCTGGAAAATGATCTGCACTAGGGAAAAGTTATCAGTTCTTATCTTTTTAGCTCAGCTAATAAAGAGAGTAGATCTGAGATTCTGTGGCATTAGGTCCAACTTATTTTCCAAAAGTGGGGAAGCAAAATTGTCCCCAAATAATTAATATCTGTTTAGCAACAATCTCAAAGTACTGTGAATCAAACAAATATATATATACATTAATGCAGCTACTCCCTTTTTCCTACAGAATAGTTGAGAAAATAAAACCAGGGTTGTTCAATTTACTCTCAAACCCCAAACAAGATTACAATTGCTTGCCTGTGATCCCCTGTAATTCTAACCGGTTCTGTGAGAGCACAGGCCTGTTTTGGCATTTCACGTTTCTGCTGCTTCATCTTCAAGGCCAAGCTCCTTCACTTCAGCCTTTTACCACATTCACAGCACATACTTCTCTGAACACCATGTTTTCAGTCGTCTTTTCAACAGAAGACTTTAATCTTGTGATTTTCAGATGCCATACTAAATTTAGGTTTTGCTGACACGTTCCTGATTTTCTAGGATTTAAAACATTTCAAACAAAGTTTTGAAGCAAATGATGACAATGTGTTTTTATTCATATATAACATCTCAGAGTTATTTCAGACTCAAGACAGAATCCTAGCCCTGTATCAGACAGAAAACAGTAAGTTGTTCTGGTAATCAGAGTAGTATTGTTTTCAGGTGAGCAGCTTCATTCTCCTGCTAAATAGATAAACCAAAGGGAAAGAGGTGAAAATGGCTGTTTTCAGTTAAAGGCAGACAGATGCACTTTTTGCTTGAATTTTTGAATGTGTTGCTTAATACACTGAATTCCTGGGCAGTGAAATGGAGGGACTTGATGAGAAGCTGTTGTCAGGTTTAGCCTGAGGATAGAGCTGTGACCAAGTGTACTTTTCTCATGGGACTGTCCCTTTAGAGGGAGTATTGTGTCTAAGAACTGCTGAAAGCCAGAGGCAGAGGTCAGAGCTGGGAGACTTAAGACCATGGTTGACTCTATACATAAAACAAAGAGAATAATTCACGAAATATTTCTTCCCTACACAGACTTTAAAGTATTTAAAAACAACGACAAAAATCATCCTTTGTAGATTGGATAATCTATATGTAGAGATACAGTTTTTATGTCCGGGATTATTTAAATTTGTGGAATACAAGGTGATATGTTCAATATGGCTGTCTGACATGCAAGTAAAATTGAGCGAAGGTTAAATACAAATATCTATGCAACAATTTAAAGGTAACAAGTTTTTTTAAAATAATTGTCCTTTTAATCCTTCTCATAAGTCATTGCAATAGATCTAAATTATTATTTCCAATGTATACCTGAGGTTCCCGAGTTTCACTTGCCCAAAATGATGTGCAGCCAATAGAGATGACACCAATGTCCCTAGTTAAATCCATGATTTTCTTGCAAAGTTTAGGTACGAAGCCTCTCTATCACATCTTCCACTTTCCTTTTCCTGCTTTCTACCTTGCTTTCAGTAATAGTTTTCTTCCAACTCTCCTAAAATTAATTTAAGACTTTAGAGCTTATTCCTAAGGGGTTTGTGTATATACAGGTGTATGTGCTCGTGGAAGCTGAGGGTGTGAGACAGTAATTCTTTAATTGTCTTCGATGTTCATAGTGTGGACATTGCAGAGAATAGATACAGCATGATATGCTTCATTAGCTTTTTATGTAAAAATGGGGAATTGGAGCATATATGCCTATCATGGCTACTTATTCTCATTCCCTTATAGCTTTAAAAAAAGTCACCAAGTTATCACTTACCATGTATTGACTGTTTTCTAGTGTAATGACTGAATGTAATTTTCCTAAAGTCAAACAGTGTGCAAATTGATTGGAGTGCCACCCTATATCTGCATCGAATAATATGGAATATATAATTACACAGAATCACATACAATATACTCGTATGATTCTGTATATTCTGTATTACCTGTTGCAGATATAGGGTGACACTCAATCAGATTGCACACTATTAGACTTCAGGAAACTTACATTCAATTTAAGGCCCTGTCATATGGCAGATCTATCTGCAATTGTTTGAGGAATCTCCGTACCATTTTCCATAGAAGCTGTGCCATTTTGCAGTCCCACCAACAATGTATGAGAGTGAGGGAGGGGTGAGAGGGAGGAGGGAGGGAGGTTTCAGTGATGGGCCACAATAATCAACCACACTGTATATTGACAAAATAAAATACAATTAAAAAAAAATAAGGCCTTGTTTTTATGGCATGAGCCAGAAGGAAGCCGGACTTGCCCACTTGTTCAGCTTGGCTCTCCAGATACTGGGGACTAACCTTGTAGCAGGAGCAAATTGAATGGCTCGTGGGTGAGGCTCAAGTTTGGTGTCATGGATTTTCATCTGGGCAAAATGAAGCACAGAGGGGTAAGATAGGCTTTGATCATGTCTTGAGTCTGTTGGGGTGGTCACTTTTCAGGGACTCCTTTGATGGGTATGAAGCAACACATGTTTCAGTTCTGGAGGGATGCTAAGATGATAGCATTTGAAGGCAGCGTGCCTTGCTTCTCATCCTACCCTGGATAGCTCATTCACTGGCCATGTGAGCTGGGAAGAGTTACTCATCCTTTGGGGCTTCAGTTTCCATTCTATTTAGTAAGCTTCATAGGATTGCTGTGAGGATTAAAACGTGTAGAGGAGACATGTAAAGTGCTCGAAACACTGCCTACAACAAGGCGAGCGTGCAGCAGAGGTTATCTATGATTATTATTGTTATATTTAATTTGGAGAGGCATAACTAGCAAAGGCAGCAAAGTAACCAAGAAGGAGCAGTATATGCCTGAGGCAGATAAGTTCCAAGCAGGTTTAGAATGCTGGGATTATCTGCAGGATGAGAAAGACATCCAATTTTCTTTATTGAGCCAACACTAGGGAACGAAAAGAACAAATGAATTGGGAATACATTGACATCCATGGTGAACATTGGGGATGCCATTGAACAGACTCAGGTTTCTACAACTAAGAGGTTGTGCTGGTCTGGGGCCAGGGCCTGAGGAGGACTTGTGCTGGGCCAGGTTGCATGAGAAACAGCATGGTTTGAGCCTGTGTGATAGCTTCCAGTCTCTGGGCCTCACTTCCAGATTGATCTGAGAACTGGGACAGGATAAAGTTGGGAGGCCTGGCTCTGGGGGTCTGAAGGGAAATAAGGCTAGAGTAGGGAAGAAAAGTTGAAAATAAAGTGCTCAATTCTTTTCTACAAACGCTAATCAGTGTAAGCACTCACAGGAGGAAGTATTAATCAGTAAAGGCTGGACTAGTTAACTATAACTGTGGTGGAACAGCTGAGTCTTAGATGATGCATAAGATTTGTGGGATGAATAAGCAGAGGAAAAAGGGAAGGAAAAAGTGGTTAGAGGCCCTGAGACAGGGATGAGAATGATATGTACTCGTGAGTCAGTGAGGCTCTGGATCTGATTAATACAGAATTGTGATATCAGCGTCCATAAGTAGGAAAGACCACATTAGAAAGGATTTTATCAATCAGGCACAGGGAAGTGAATATGATAGGAAGGCAAAGGGAGTCATTAACAGTTCTAAGTAGAGGAATAATGCTGCATTAGTCTGTTTTGTGTTGCTATAATAGAATAACACAGACTGGGCAATTTATAAAGAACAGATTTTATTTCCTATGGTTCTGGAGACTGGAAAGTCCATGATGAGGGCATCAGCAATTTGGTGTCTTGTAAGGGCCTGGTCTCCACTTCCAAGATGGTTCCTTGAATGCAGCGTCCTCCAGAGGGGAGAACGCTGTTCCTCACATGGACAAAGTGCAAAAGAGAGAATGAACGGACTCCCACAAGCCCTTACTATAGCAGCATTAATTCATTCAGGAGAGCTCTGCCCTCATGATCTAAATGCCTCCCATTAGGCCTCACCTCCCAACATTGTTGCACTGGAGATTAAGTTTTAGCATGAGTTTTGTAGGGGACAAAAACATTCAAGTCATAGCAGACACATAACCAAAAAACCCAGGATTGACACATAACACATAAAATAGTGTTTAAGGAAAAAATAGTTTGAGAGACAACAAGAGAATGAAAAACTCATTTTCTGAGCACCTACTATGGGCCGACATGACATGTATGTGTGATTTAATTTATTTTTACAATCTTGAGTTTAGGTATTAATGTGACTATTTTCCTGAAAAGGAAGTCAAGGCTTAGAAAGGTAAAGCAAATTGTCTGAGGTCACAGGTAAGAGTCTGAGACAGGTTTCAGATCCAGGCATGCCTGAGTCTGAAGCATGTTCTCTTTTCTGGTATCATGCAGTTGCTCACAGTAGTATAAAGGAGGTTGAGAGAAGCTAGAATGATCTGGGCAATGAGGAATGCAAATCCAGATGAAAGGAGTAGCATGAGACCAACACAGCCTCTCTTCTTCTGAGCATAGTTTGTGCCTTTCTTGTTAATCCCATTTATCTCATGCTCTGAATTGTCTTCCTGTCTTATCCTTACTATCTTTACCTCTGTTGTGTTTCTCGTATTTGTATTCCTGGCACTCTTTGCACAAAGTGCCTTGAAACAAATCATCAAAGTGTATTTCTTAAGTGGGATGAATACATTCATTGTGGAAAGCAAGTAAAGAAAATTTTGGAAGCATTCTTCTGGGTATATACCCAGAAGTGGGATTGCTCAATTATGTAGTAAATTTATCTATAGTTGTTTGACATACGTCCATACTGCTTGTTCTAATGGCTGTACTAATTTACAGTCTCACCAACAGTGTAGGAAGGTTCCCCTTTCTCTGCATCCTTGCCAGCATTTGTTATTCACCATCTTTGTGATTATAGCAGTCTAACGGGTGAGATAATATCTCAATGTAGTTTTAATTTGCATTTTCCTGATGATTAGTGATATTGAGCATTTTTTCATGTACCTGTTGGCCATTTGTATGTCTTCTTTTGAGAAATGTCTATTCAGCTCCTTTGCCCATCTTTAAATTGGGTTATTTTTTTTTCTTACTGTGTAGTTGTTTGAGTTCTTTGTGTATTCTGGATATTAATCCCTTATCAGATGTGCAGTTTGCAAATATTTTCTCCCATTCTGTGGGTTGTCTTTTCACTCTGTTGATTGTTTGCCTTGCTCTGCAGAAGCTTTCTAGTTTGATAAAATCCCATTTGCTTATTTTTTCTTTTGTTGCTTGTGCTTTTGGGGTCTTATTCCTAAAGTCTTTGCTCAGTCCTACTTCCTGAAGTGTTTCTCTATGTTTTCCTTTAGTATTTTATAGTTTCAGGTCTTATACTTAAGTATTTAATACATTTTGAGTTGATTTTGTTATATGGCAAGAGGTGCAGGTCTAGTTTCATTCTTCTGCATATAGATATCCAATTTTCCCAACACCATTTATTAAAGAGGCAGTCTTTTCCCCAATGTATGTTCCTGTTGCCTTGGTCAAAGATCAGTTGGCTATAATTATGCAGGTTGATTTCTGTGTTCTTTATTCTGTTCCATTGGTAGCAGATCAACCTGGTTTTGTGCCATAGACTCACCACTTATCAACTCTGTGATTTTGTCTGAGACATAATATTTTTAGAATCTCAGTTACCTTATCTAAAAGAAGTATGAAAGTAAGACAACATTCAGGAGATTGCAGGGAAGAATAATGTCAGTATAATACGTCAGGTAAAATTCCTGGCTCATATGGAGGAATCATAAATTTAACTGTCTTCTCCCTTCCTTTGCACTATTTTTCTGAATTGAACTATTAAACATTTCAGAGAGTCTCTCAAAGAATGAAAATACACGAAGAAAAAAATTATAAAAAGTTAAGTGAGATAATAAAAATTGCAAATAAATAAGAATAATTTGATTGATGATTATTCTACAAATCATGGTTAATGATGCTTTGTCCCTAAAACTATATGTTATTACCCTTTAGATAAAGCCTTAGTTCATAACCTGTACATTCATTAAACCTGAAATAGGCAAATGGATTGCACTTAAAAGTCAATAGACTGAACAAAATCATTTCTGAAGGAACATTTTCTATTTGTTATTGGCTCATTTGGACCTCAAGGATAAAGGATACTACTTATTAACTCATTTATACAATGATGAAAATAGTGGATAATATAATGGATGAGAGAATTAAGATGAAAATTTATTTCAATAGGCTCAAATAATGGACCCAAACTAACAAGATAAAATTTAACAGGAATCAAAGTTAAGTCCTGCATTTAGGTTTATGCTATTAAAACCATATCATAGGACAGAAGAGATATGTGTAGAAAATAATTCATATGAAATTTATGAATCATATCTTGTTATCTTAGTTGACCAAAATTTACTAAGCTTGCAATGTGAAATGATTGTGAAAAATAACTAGAGGATGTGATAAGGTGCTAAATAGAAATTGGAAGCAGTGTGAGATTATAAAGAGTTTGCATTATTTTTTCTGCTAATATTCATCTAATATATCATCCAGTTGAGTACCTACACTAATCAGCTATGTTACTTTTAGTATTTATCAATCTTCCCACAGTTTTTGGTCTGATAGATGTGCTCTGTATTTGTCTTTGGACCAAAATCTAGTCTCTATTCACTTGCTGTGTTTTAGTTGAATGCTTCTCTTCTGCTGCTCAGTGATGGCACAGAAGTTTGGGCTGTGGGATGCAATGATGGTCTTTTGCATGTGTGCACATCTAGGGGAGTAGAGGATGATATTTAGATCCTGAATGTGTGTTCATACATTAGAAACTTAATCTCCACTGTGACAGTGTTAAGAGGCTGGGAAGTCTTATTTTGATAATTGAAAGATGGAGCCTTAAAAAGGTGATTAGATTGTGAGGAATGTACCTTCATGAATGGATTGATGCATTCAAAGAGTAATAAGTTGATGGATTAATGGATGGTAGTGGGCATGGTTCTGATGGCTTTGAGAGGAGAGCAAGTGAAGAAGGTTATCTCTCTTTTACTCAGCTCATTCTTGCCATGTGACATTCTTTGTTGCTGTAGAGCCACCAATTGCTAAGGAGATCAGGACAGAAAGAATGAATTATTAAGAGAATGGACAAAAGACCCTATATGCATTTCAGAGATCTTGGAAGTTGCTTTTCCCATCATAGGCTCAGAGGCCTAGGGAGTGATTTTGGGGAACAGGCCTGAGGCGACCTCCGCAGGCTCACTGCCCAGTGCCAGCTTGAGATATTGCAGCCTGAACCTGCACCCTGGCTGCTCCAGATGCTCCAGCCTTGACTAAATTGGCCCCAGGTGCTGCTGGACCCACAGCTTTGGAAGATACAAGATGGAAGCCTTGATGGTGTCCACGTGGTATTAAGTCTGTAGGCTTGTAGAATGCCAAAGCTGTATCAGAGCCTCAATCCTGATTTCAAAGGATGTACGGAAAAACCTAGGATCCTAGGAAGAGATCTGTTGCAGGGGTGTAGTTACCTCAGAGAGCCTTCAATAGGGCAATGCCAAGTGGAAATGTTGAGTCAGTGTTGCAGCAGAGAACCACCACTATACCTAGTGGAGCCCTGGGAGTGGGACCTCCATGGAGACTCCAGAATTGTAGAGCTACAAGCATGCAACACCAGCCTGGAAGAGTTGAAATGTGGGCTGAACCCAGGAAAGCCATAGAAGAGGGGCTGCCTGAAGACTTGGATGCCCAACCCCCACATCATTGTGCAGAAGGTTCCAAACCTAGAGAGTGGAGCTGTGAATGTTTGCTGCTCCTATGGTCCCCAGCTGTTCTCTTGGTTAGGTAAGCAGTGCTAAGTTCACCTCTCAGTATACAATTGTGATTGCAACAACCATCACTACCTGTTTTGGTGCTCAATGTGAGCCATCTTTTAACAACTAGCTCTGTACCCTACTTCAGTGACATACTGCCATCTAGAGTTTTGTGGTTGACCAAGGAATGTCTACTAGTTGGCTCTAGCTGCCTACCCCTATTGTCCCACCTCATAGACCTGTGGCTTCCAAAGTCAAACATGCACACTTACACAAACTAACAAAACCACACAATATGAATTTTAACTTTTTTGAACATTCATTAGAGAAACATGGAGATATGATGAAGCTCATTACTTTTTCTCTTCTCTTGACTCTCTTGTAGGGTGCCATATCATGTGATGGGAGAATAAAGTCAGTGTTACAGCTTTTTTCTTCTACTCTGGTGAGAATATTTTAAAATTTTTAGAATACTTGCTGGGAAAAGATAGTATTGGTATAGATGTAATTTATAGTGATGTTTTATTGTTGGATTAAATATGCATGTGTGCATGTGGGAGTACAGAATAGCACCAAAGTCCAAAGTCCAAGTATAGCACCAGTATAATCTGGTTTTGTAGATTTGTTTCCAATATGAGTATCTGCCATATTCTTAGAATCATGCATTTTCATGGTGAAATGGGCCATAGTGTGTGTGTGTGTGTGTGTGTGTGTGTGTGTGTGTGTGTGTGTGAGAGAGAGAGAGAGAGAGAGAGAGAGAAACAGAGAGAGAGAGAGATCTCTGTTCTTGGATAGCTGAAGCTATTTTCAGCCACAATCTCAAGTCCCTTAGTGATATAAACAGATTTCCTTGAGGACATTTGGTTCTATGCTTTCTTAGCCAATGGATGCGTGTTGTCCTTTAGCAATCCTAAAATCCCAGGTTAAACAAACATCAACTACATCAGTGGACATACTTGTGTATTAATTTTTAAATTAAACTCACTCTTGCTAATGCACAGGTGGAGTATTTCCTTCCAGGGTACAAAGGGGACATCAAGATGACAAAATGGGCTGAGGGCCAAGCCCCGTGAGAAATATTTGGATGAACTGAGGACATTTCCCCTGTAGAAGTTAAGAAGAAGTGAAGACAAAATAGACATGATGATGATAGTAGACACGAAGATTATTTTTTATATACCTAAAGAGATGACATGTGGAGTGAATTTCTGCTTGACTTTGTAGGGCAGAACTCATACCCATAAGTAGAATTTTTAGTGAGGCAGCACAAGTTTGTCATCGCTAAAGCTCTTAAAAAACGAATTCAGCTGCTCTGGTGAGGCAGTGGATCCGCAATCATCTAAATGGTGTAAACTGAAGCTTATGGCTGTGTAACAGCAATTTGATAGCAGCGAGGCAACTGAATGTGTCAGGGAGCTTTTTTTCAACTTAAAGGCTCTGTAATATCATGTGTGACTTTTGGTCTAAAACCAGGGATGTTCTTTACAATACCTCTTCCCACTCCATTTTAGAACATTCGCTCTTTCTTCAACTATTTCTGGCCTCTCCAACTCTTAGGTGTCCACCTTTAATGATATGAATAATTTAAATGAGTAAGCTGAATGGCCAGCATTAAGTCTTACAGATACATTTCTCAACCAGTCCTGTTTCTTCATTTTGAAAAAATGCAGCGTTACTTTCAGCATTTACTTTATGATTTTACCTACTTCCTGGGTGGGTAGATGCTGAATAAGAAAAAGAAAAAGGAGAAATTAAAAATTGAAAATAACACTAAAGTTGTTTTTATCTGTTGATTCATGAATATAGACATATGAGAATTTGGTATTAATAAGAAACATTCTGTCGATGTGCTTCTTATTTTGAATTTGAGTGTTGAATTTGAGTGTTATTTTATTCTTGATCAAGAATTCATCGATAGGAATCAAACTTTCTGAATACACTTATTAAGATATTACTTTTGGCATTAAAAATGTACTTAGCAGTCAGCAAGAGACTATAATAGCTTTCTGCTGTTTTCCTTTTTACTTAAATAAAATTTCATTTAGGAAAATGGAAAGAAAGTCAATCTCTATAATGTTATGTTTAAGGAAAGTAAGAAAATATAGAGAAGACAGAATTGAAAATTGACAGTAATTTTTGGAAACATGGAAGAGAATATCATAATCATTATGGCATATGGGTATTTTCATATCCTGATGCTTATGGCAAAAAATTTATATACCTATTGAAAAAGTAGAAGGGTATCTGATACTTTGTACACACTCAAATTTTGTTGAACATTGATTAAATAAATCCAACATTATTGAAGTTGAATTTAAAATTCCTTAGGAAATCTTTACCATTCTTGAAAATTTTAGAATGACATTCTTTACATGCGAAGTGGAAAATAAACATAGTAGAGTTTAGCACAAAAGCATGATCTTCAAGCCATCACAGTAATTAGATTCATTAATTGTAATTAGATAGTTGGGAGACAATCTTCATGGATTAATCTGCTGCAGTCCAGAGAACTGCAACTATTCATCTTCAGAGTTAGGTTTTATATAGATAAATGCAGTGTAATACTAAAGAATTTGTACTATCACATAAAATGAGTATAGTCTTTGTGGTTTTTATAGTCTTTTTGGTTTTTGCTCTATATAAATAGTGTAGATAAATATTACACACTGTGGTATAAATATTCCATACACTATTTCTATATTTTATATCTGTTATTTGAATGGAAATATGAGATAAATAAATGGTGAGCCACATCTATACTAAGGTAATTATTGTTTAGAAGAAATAAAATTTTGTATTTTGTACTCTGAAATTAGAAATCCATTAAGTAATAAGTTCTGACTGAGTCCAAACCTAGCTTGGACCTCTGCAATGTTCGAGCTGAGTAAATAAAATAGCACAACTCTCAAAATGTGCAGTTGGCAAAGTGCCCTGACCATATTCAGAAAACATGCACAACTCAGGGATATAACCATGTGGACTTCTAGAAAACTGAATAGCATTGCAATCGTAAGGCTACATGGATATAGAGTCTTCTTTTCAGAAATAATTCAGGCAGACAATTAAGTGAATTTAGATGTGGGATTGACTCAGCCTAAAAAAATTTTTTCTAATATCAAAGCTTAATGTGAAGTATTTGATGATGGAAAACATTTCAAATAAGGAAGTATAAATACAGAAAATCATGTTTTACACACACATGCACTCATACACACCCCAATATGATGTTCTTATTTCTCGTAGTATTGTTTACGACTTTTGGGTACTCTGGATCATTGTGAGAAAATACATTGGTAGTAGTTAATTTTGATTAATTGATTAATGGATTGTAGACTGAACACAGGAAAATAACTCGTATTTTTGAGATGTCCATTTTCAATTACAAACGAGTATATTCTTTTTTTATTATTAATTCATATAATTTGCTGCTATTCCCTAGAGCTTTACATTTAGAGTAGTTTGGAACACAATTTAACTTTAAAATGTCTGTGTCATTCATTGCAACAGAAATGATACATAAAGTTTTTCAAGACACAGTCAAGGAAATAAGAGAGAGAAAGATCAAGAGTGAGAAGGAGAACTTAGCAGTTTAATTGTTTTTTCTTGTGTATTAATTCAGGGGTGCTGGGGGAGGGTCAGGGAAAGAGTACAATTACATTCACATTATGGGCTGGAAATTCTGCCACATATCCATTGACAGAAAAATGCCTTAAACATATTTTTCAAATGATTTAGAGTTGGCTAAATTCAATGCATGTTTTTACCATGAATTTTCCATTTAAAAAGTTTAAAAAATCATAGATTTTTAAGAAAGAAAATGCAATCCATATGTTACTGATTCATTCACACTTATCATATTTTGCGTGAGTAAGTTGGTGTCCAAAAACTTTTATTTTTTTCAGCCAGGAAGTCACATTTTTACAGCACCAAAAAGGACCTTAGACCTGGAAAGTTTCAAATTTCATTTTAAACTCAGAACCCAAGGAATTTGAGTGGGTTCTAAACTTGGCAATATTCCTTCACCCTAGTTAACGTATTGATGGAGTTATACATATTTGTGTACATATGGGTTGAAAGTGGAGCTGTTAATTCTGTTCTGATACTAATGCTAGATATATTCATTGTGACTTCCTAGTTCGTTTGCCATGAGGAAACAATTGATCACTTGTTTTATTATTTAAAAAATTTTATATATTGACCTATATCCTTAAATATACAATAAGTGTTATCAAACATGTAACAAAGCTGGTGGATGGAAAATGCATAATTTTCCCTAAGGGTTATTTGCTAATATGGAACACAGGCCTCTAAAATGTGATGAAAGGAAGGACTGTGGAACAATGGGTCATGATGGCTAATTTTATAGGGAACACATGCATACAATATAATTTAAAACATATGCTACAGCAGTTATAGCAAAAAGCTCAGAGAATTAGAAAGGAATTCTCCTTCATAAAAAAAGAAAACAGTTCCCTCTTTCTCCTGACGAAATTGTACTTCTCATCTAGGAAAAAGAGCCCATTCACTAATACTGTAACAATTGTAAGGCCCACCAATAGGACTCACATCTATTCTTTCAAATCTTCTTGTCCAGTTTTGGCCCATCCACTGTGGTTGACTGTTCGGAGATGAAATCTAAAATTAAAAGCAAGCAACCCCAATATGCCTCTGGCATCTTTCAAATGTAATATTTATTAACTGTTTTTCAAATGAAAAATATTGTGTTATCTATTATTCTTTCTTTTAAACAATGGGATATAGTCTATTAACATGGAATTTTAAGGGAAAGGAGCAGGTCATTCAATCCATTCCTTTGTTTCTGGGCAGACATTAGACTTAAGGTAAAAACTTAAAGCAAGTCAGACTGTCGAGTGCACAATTTTGAAGAGCTTCAAGAGTGGCAAGACAATAAACTTCTAAGCAATCGGTTACTATAATTTTATCACGACTGTTTTATTTATACTCTGGAAAGAAAAGAAAGCAAAGGAAACGAAAAATATCTCTCTTTGTGATGGTTAGTTTTATGTGTAAGTTGACCGAGACATAAGGTAGCCAGATATTTGATTAAACATTATTCTGTATGTGTCTGTGGGGACGTTTTTGGATAAGATTACCATCTGAATTGGAGTGAGTAAAGCAGATTGCCCTCCCCAGTGTGGGTGGGCTCATTAAATCCTTTGGAGGACTGAGTAGAACAAAAGTCTGTGTAAGGGCAAATTTGTTCTCTCTGCTGGTTTTTGAGTTGAGACATCAATCTGCTTCTGCATTCGGACTAGAGCTTACACCATCAGCCTCTCCCAGTTCTCAGGCCCTTGGACTTCGACTACTACACCATTGGCTCTCCTGGATCTCCAAAATGCAGATTGCAGACCATGGGACTTATCAGCCTCCTCTATAATCATGTGAGCCAACTGCTATAATAAATCTATCCTCTCTCTTTCTTTCTCTCTCTCCATATACAAGCGTAGTTCAAAAGTTCATGAAAAGATTTGTTATCTTTTAATTCTATTTTTCTACAAACTTTTTAAGGTACCATCATATACACACAGAAATAACTCAGAGATATTGTGGGATACCATAGTAAAGCAAATACTGCAAGAAAGCAAGTCACAAATTTTTTTAGTTCCTAGTGCATATAAAAATTAGGTTTATGCTGTACTGTAGTCTGTTAAGTGTGCAATAGCATTGTACCTTAAAAAAGTATACATACCTTAATTAAAAAATGATTTATTGCCAAAAAATGCCAACAATCACCTGAGTCTTCAGCAAGTCATAATCTTTTTTCTTTTCTTTTTCTTTTGTTTTTAAAATTAATTAATTAATTAATTATTATTTTTTAAAAAATTTTATTTTGGCGATATACATTGTGGCTGATTATTGCTTCCCATCACCAAAACCTCCCTCCCTTCTCCCTCCCCTCCTCCCCCCCAACAATGTCCTTTCTGTTTGCTTGTCGTATCAACTTCGAGTAATTGTGGTTGTTATATCTTCTCCCCCTCCCCCCCCGGTTTTGTGTGTGTGTGAATTTATTTATTAATTTTTAGCTCCCACCAATAAGTGAGAACATGTGGTATTTCTCTTTCTGTGCCTGACTTGTTTCACTTAATATAATTCTCTCGAGGTAAATCCATGTTGTGGCAAATGGCAGTATTTCATTCGTTTTTATAGCTGAGTAGTATTCCATTGTGTAGATGTACCACATTTTCCGTATCCACTCATCTGATGATGGACATTTGGGCTGGTTCCAACTCTTGGATATTGTAAAGAGTGCTGCGATGAACATTGGGGAACAGGTATACCTTCAACTTGATGATTTCCATTCCTCTGGGTATATTCCCAACAGTGGGATAGCTGGGTCGAATGGTAGATCTATCTGCAATTGTTTGAGGAACCTCCATACCATTTTCCATAGAGGCTGCACCATTTTGCAGTCCCACCAACAGTGTATGAGAGTTCCTTTTTTTCCGCAACCTCGCCAGCATTTATCATTCAGAGTCTTTTGGATTTTAGCCATTCTAACTGGGGTTAGATGGCATCTCAATGTGGTTTTGATTTGCATTTCCCGGATGCTGAGTGATGTTGAGCATTTTTTCATATGTCTGTTGGCCATTTGTATATCTTCCTTAGAGAAATGCCTATTTAGCTCTTTTGCCCATTTTTTAATTGGGTTGCTTGTTTTCTTCTTGTAAAGTTGTTTGAGTTCCTTATATATTCTGGATATTAATCCTTTGTCAGATATATATTTTGCAAATATTTTCTCCCACTCTGTTGGTTGTCTTTTAACTCTGTTAATTGTTTCTTTTGCTGTGCAGAAGCTTTTTAGTTTGATATAATCCCATTTGTTTATTTTTCCTTTGGTTGCCCATGCTTTTGGGGTCGTATTCATGAAGTCTGTGCCCAGTCCTATTTCCTGAAGTGTTTCTCCTATGTTTTCTTTAAGAAGATTTATTGTTTCAGGGTGTATATTTAAATCCTTAATCCATTTTGAGTTGATTTTAGTATACGGTGAGAGGTATGGATCTAGTTTCATTCTCCTGCATATGGATATCCAGTTATCCCAGCACCATTTGCTGAAGAGGCAGTCCCTTCCCCAGTGAATAGACTTGGTGCCTTTGTCAAAG
This sequence comes from Cynocephalus volans, assembly GCF_027409185.1. NCBI lineage: Eukaryota > Metazoa > Chordata > Mammalia > Dermoptera > Cynocephalidae > Cynocephalus > Cynocephalus volans. The sequence goes on from NC_084464.1 coordinate 139,878,482, forward strand.
ATCAGATGGAAGTAAGTGTGTGGGTTGATTTCTGGATTCTCTATTGTATTCCATTGATCAGTGTGTCTGTTTTTATGCCAGTACCATACTGTTTTGGTTATTATAGCTTTGTAGTATAGCTTAAAGTCAGGTAGTGTTATGCCTCCAGCTTTATTTTTTTTGCTGAGCATTGCTTTGGCTATGCGTGGTCTTTTATTGTTCCATATAAATGTCTGAATAGTTTTTTCCATTTCTGAGAAAAATGTCTTTGGAATTTTGATGGGGATTGCATTGAATTTGTATATCACTTTGGGTAGTATGGACATTTTCACTATGTTGATTCTTCCAATCCAAGAGCATGGGATATCTTTCCATCTTCTTGTATCCTCTCTAATTTCTCTCAGCAGTGGTTTGTAGTTCTCATTATAGAGATTTTTCACCTCCTTGGTTAACTCAATTCCTAAGTATTTTATTTTTTTGGTGGCTATTGTAAATGGGCAGGCTTTCTTGATTTCTCATTCTAAATGTTCATTATTGGAGAAAAGAAATGCTACTGATTTTTGTGTGTTGATTTTGTATCCTGCTACTGTGCTGAAATCATTTATCAATTCCAACAGTTTTTTTTGTAGAGGTTTTAGGCTGTTCGATATATAGGATCATGTCATCTGCAAACAGGGACAGTTTGACTTCATCTTTTCCAATCTGGATGCCCTTTATTTCCTTCTCTTCTCTGATTGCTCTGGCTAGTACTTCCAACACTATGTTGAATAGGAGTGGTGAGAGTGGGCATCCTTGTCTAGTTCTTGTTCTTAAAGGAAAAGCTTTCAGCTTTTCCCCATGCAGGATGATATTGGCAGTGGGTTTGGCATATATGGCTTTAATTATGTTGAGATGCTTTCCCTCTATACCTAACTTATAGAGGGTCTTTGTCATGAATGAGTGCTGAACTTTATCAAATGCTTTTTCAGCATCTATAGAGATGATCATATGGTCCTTGTGTTTGAGTTTATTAATATGGTGTATCACATTTATTGATTTGCGTATGTTGAACCAACCTTGCATCCCTGGGATGAATCCCACTTGATCGTGATGAATAATTTTACGTATGTGTTGCTGTATTCTGTTTGCTAGTATTTTAGTGAGGATTTTTGCATCTATATTCATGAAGGATATCGGCCTGTAGTTTTCTTTTTTGGTTATATCTTTACCTGGTTTTGGTATCAGGATGATGTTTGCTTCATAGAATGAGTTTGGGAGATTTGCGTCCGTTTCAATCTTTTGGAATAGTTTATAAAGAATCGGTGTCAATTCCTCTTTGAATGTTTGGTAAAATTCTGCTGTGAATCCATCTGGTCCTGGGCTTTTCTTTGTTGGGAGCCTTCTGATAACAGCTTCAATCTCCTTTATTGTTATTGGTCTGTTCAAATTTTCTACGTCTTCATGGCTCAGTTTTGGGAGCTTGTGTGTGTCCAGAAATTTATCCATTTCCTCCAGATTTTCAAATTTGTTGGCATATAGTTGTTTATAGTAGTCTCGAATGATTCCTTGTATTTCAGATGAATCAGTTGTAATATCGTCTTTTTCATTTCTAATTTTGGTTATTTGAGTCTTCTCTCTTCTTTTTTTTGTTAGCCATGCTAATGGTTTGTCAATTTTATTTACCTTTTCGAAAAACCAACTTTTTGATTCGTTGATCTTTTGAATTGTTTTTTGGTTTTCAATTTCATTCAGTTCTGCTCTGATCTTAATGATTTCTTTCCGTCTGCTAACTTTAGGTTTGGATTGTTCTTGTTTTTCTAGTTCTTTAAGGTGAAGTGTTAGTTGTTCACTTGCCATCTTTCCATTCTTCTGAAGTGAGGGTTTAATGCAATAAATTTCCCCCTCAATACTGCTTTTGCAGTATCCCACAGGTTTTGGTATGATGTATCATTGTTTTCATTAGTTTCAATAAATTTTTTGATTTCCTGCTTGATTTCTTCTTGGACCCATATGTCATTAAGTAGAATGCTGTTTAATTTCCATGTGTTTGTATAGTTTCCAGAGTTTCGTTTGTTATTAATTTCTAGTTTTAATCCATTGTGGTCTGAGAAGATACATGGGATAATTCCAATTTTTTTGAATTTATTGAGACTTGATTTGTGACCTAATATGTGATCTATCCTGGAGAATGATCCATGTGCTGATGAGAAGAATGAATATTCTGAGGTTGTTGGGTGGAATGTTCTGTAGATATCTGCCAATTTCAATTGGTCTAGAGTCTTGTTTAGATCTTGTGTTTCTCTACTGATTCTTTGCCTAGATGATCTGTCTAATATTGACAGTGGGGTGTTCAGGTCCCCTGCTATTATGGTTTTAGTGTCTATTTCCTTCTTTAGGTCTAATAGAGTTTGTTTTATAAATCTGGCTGCTCCAACATTGGGTGCGTACATATTTATGATTGTTATGTCTTCTTGATGGATCAGTCCTTTTATCATTAAGTAGTGTCCCTCATTGTCTCTTTTTATGGTTTTTAGTTTAAAGTCTATTTTGTCAGATATAAGAATAGCTACTCCAGCTCGTTTTTCTTTTCTGTTTGCATGGTAAATCTTTTTCCATCCTTTCACTCTTAGTCTGTGTGAATCTTTATGGGTGAGGTGGGTCTCTTGTAGGCAGCATATAGTTGGGTCCTCCTTTTTGATCCAGTCAGCCAGTCTGTGTGTTTTGATTGGGGAATTTAAGCCTTTTACATTAAGAGTTGTTATTGAAAGGTGTTGATTTATTCCTAGCATTTTATTGGTTGTTTGGTTGTCTTAGGTGTCTTTTGTTCCTTGCTTTCTGATTTACTGTTTGGTTTCTGTGTTTGTTGGTTCCTTAGGTTGTAGATCATAATCTTTTTTCTGATGAAGAGTCTCACCTCAATGTTGATGGTTGATGATTGATAAGGGTGGTGGTTGCTGAAGGCTGAGGTGGTTGTGGCAATGCCTTAAAATAAGGCAATAATGAAATTTGCCACATTGATGGACTTTTCCTTTCACATAAAATTTCTACATAGCATGCAGTGCTGTTTGATAACACTTTACCCACAGTAGAACTCCCTTCAAAATTGGAGTTAATCCTCTCAAAACCTGATGCTGCTTTATCAACTAAGTTCATATAATATTCTAAATCCTATACTGTCATTTCAACAAAGTTCATAGCATCTTCACCAAAATTGATTCCATCTCAAAAAATGACTTTTTTTGTTCATCCATAAGAAGCAACTCCTTATCCATTAAAATTTTAAAATGACATTGCAGCATTTCAGACATATCTTTAGACTCCACTTGTAATTCTAATTCTCTTGGTATTTCCACCACATCTGCAGTGATTTCCTCCACTGAAGTCTTGAACGCCTCAAAGTCATTCATGAGGGTTGGAATCAACTTCTTCCAAATTCCTGCTAATGATGATATTTTTACCTTCTCCCATGAATCACAAATGTTCTTAATGACTGACATCTAGAATGGCAAATCCTTTCCAGAAGGTTTTCAATTTACATTGCCCAGATCCATCAGAGGAATCACTGTCTATGGTAGCTATAGCCTTACAAAATGTATTTCTTAAATAATGACACTTGAAAGTCAAAATTATTTTTTGATCCATGGGCTGCAGAATATATATTGTGTTAGTAGGCAGGGAAAAAAACACTAATCTTCTTGTACATTTCCATCAGAAGTCTGGTGAGACCAGGTGCATTGTCAATGAGCAGTAATATTTTAAAAGGAATCTTTTTTCCTGAGCAGCAGGTCTCAACGGTGAATTTAAAATATTTAGTAAACCATGCTTTAAACAGATGTGCTGTCATCCAGGCTTTCTTGTTACACAGGCAGAGTAGAATTAGCATAATTCTTAAGGACCCTAGGATTTTTGGAGTGATAAATGAGCATTAGTTTCAGATTACAGTTACCAGCTGCATTAGCCCCTAACAAGGGAGTCAGCCTGTCTTTTGAAACTTTGAAGCCAGGCATTGATTTCTCTTTGGCTATGAAAGTCCTAAATGGCATCTTCTCCCAATATAAGGCTGTTTGGTTTACATTGAAAAATCTGTTGTTTAGTGTAGCCTCCTTCTTCAGTGATCTTAGCGAGATCTTCTGGATAACTTGCTGCAGCTTCTACATCAGCACGTGCTGCTTCACTTTACACTTTTATGTTATAGAGTTGCCATCTTTCCTTAAACCTCATGAACCAACCTCTGCTAGCTTCAAATTTTTCTTCTGCAGCTTCCTCACCTCTCTCAGCCTTTATAGAATGGAAGAATTAGACCATCCAGACTAGGCTTTGGCTTAAAGGAATGTTGTGGCTGGTTTGATCTTTTATCCAGATCACTAATACTTTCTCTGTATAAGCAGTAAGTCTGTTTTGCTATCTTATCATTCATGTGTCCACTGTAGGAGCACTTTTAATTTCCTTCAAGGACTCTTCCTTTGCATTCACAACTTGGCTGACTCATGCAAGAGGCCTGTCTTACATCCTATCTTGGCTTTTGACATGCCTTCCTTCCTAAACTTAATCATTTTTAGCTTTTAATTTAAAGTGATATAGAACCAACCTAAATGATCATCAATGGATGAATAGATAAGGAAAATGTGGTATATATACACAATGGACTACTACTCAGCCGTAAAAAATGAATGAAATTCTGCCATTTGCAGTAATGTGGATGAGCTTGAAGAAAAAATTATGTTAAGTGAAATAAGCCAGGCACAGAAAGTGAAATACTATATGTCCTCACTCATAAGTGGGGACAAAGAAAGAAAGAAAGAAAGACCACAGTAAAACCTTGAACTTTCAGAAGGAGAGAACAGACCTATAGTCACTAGAGGTGGGAAAGGGGGAGGGGGAAGGGAACTAGGGAGCAATTGGGTAAGGGAAACAAAGGAAAATTACAGTTTGTACTGATGAACATGCTAATAATACTGATTTGATCATCACATGCTGTACACAAATACTGATAGTCATCTCCATATCCCATAAATATGTATAATCAAAACTAAGTAAATTTTTTTAGGGAAAAAATTCAGAATTCCAGCAAAATAGAAAAAAAACAATTGAAAGTGAGAGGTTTGTGACTCTACCTTTCACTTGAAAACTTAGAGGTCATTGTAGAGTTATTCACTGAACTAATTTAAAAAGCGTGTGTGTGTGTGTGTGTGTGTGTGTGTGTGTGTAGACTGGAAATGGCCAGTCAGTGGAGCAGTCAGAACACACATAATATTTATCACTAAAGTTCATCATCTTATACAGATGTGGTTTGTGGCACCCCAAAACAATTACAGTAGTAACATCACCGATCACTGATTACAGATCACTATAACAGATATAATAATGAAAAAGTTTGAAATATGTGACAGGTTGACCAGTTAGTTTAGATGGTTAGAGTGTAGCCTTATAACACCAAGGTCTTGGGTTTGGATCCCTGTACCGGCCAGCTGCCAAACAAAAACAAAAAAATGAAATATTGCGACAATTACCAGAAAGTGACACAGAAACACATGCTGTTGGAAAAATGTCTTTAATAGACTTGCTTGAAACAGGGTTGCCACAAACCTCCAATTTGTAAAAACACAATATCTACGAAGTGCAATAAAGTGAACCATGATAAAATGAGATATACCTGTGTATGTGTTTTAGATAGATAGATAAATATCCCATTGGTTCTGTTTCTCTGGAGAACCCTAACTAAGGCACTCTTACTGTGATTTAAGCCTATTTCTTCTTTCTCTATTCAATCATTTATAAAGACGAACAATTTGCTAGTAACCTCATCATAACTTCATATCTTGAAGATTAATAGTAATAAATCATCTAAATTCAAAAAAATTTTTGAATTTTTGTTGTTTGACATAATTCTTATATAAAATTTTGTGAAAAAAGAATTTTGTATAACAAATCTTATCTTTAAACTTTCTCCTGGAGATAACCTATTTCAGTTTATTTCACATTTTACATTTCTTATTTTGTTAAAAATTCAGTGACATGTGTATATTGTTTTTAAATCACAAGCCTCTAGAGAAATGATTTAGAGAAAGTTTTGACTAATATTTAAAATGTACACTGTGATTAAGACCATGTGATCAGTTTTTTGTTAGAATTATTCATATTGTGCCTCTCTAGCTGGGCTGTTTTTCCCTAATTTTAGATTCTCAACCACCTGATCTACATTGTTTGTAACTCTGTGATCGACATGTCACCATGAGCCTCCCTGCCACCGTGCCCTAAATATCGCATGTGTCTTCAAACACAAAGTGGATTTCATGCTCACTTGCTGCTTTCCAATATTGTTCCTGAAGTCACACAGCTTTAATTATGACTAGATCTTTTTCTGGTGGACATAAAAGACATTGAATATTACTATTTTGCTTTTCAACTAGGTAACATTATGAACCTTTTACTATTCTTTAAGGAGTTTTTTGTTAACATACAATATTTGCAATAAGAAAGTAAAAATTACATAATTATGTGTTTGAGACAATTATGACTAACATTTTTAGCGTGTTTTTTCTATGAACGTTGTTTACCCAAAGGTAATCAATTTCATTGTGGGCTTCTTGAAAGTATCAAAATACTTGTTTTTTTATGTCACAAAATTTTTAGAAAATGTGGTTTTTAATGACAGTATAGTATTTCATTTACTTAAAAATGTCTTTATTGTTGAACTCTTTGATTCCTTCCAATTTTTCATCATTTGTGGAATTTTAGCATCAAAGAATATGAGGCTCTTTTATTTTCCTTAATATCAATAAATTCCTTCCAAAGAAGATTGCACAATTTCTTCCACACAGGGTATAGCTAGCTTGCCACATTCACACCAGCACATAGTGATAATATTTTTAAAACAATTTCTACTTTTGGAAGTGAAATGTCACCTTTCTGTTTATTTCCTTAATTACTAGGGAAATAGAGTAACTTTTCAGGTATTTGTTGGTCATTGTGATTTTTCTATAAATTTTGGATCCATGTCTTTAAAAAATTTTTTTGTTAGTGCTTTTATGTTTTTACTATTTGTTCAATCTAATTGTTGAGTGTGTGTGTATATATATATCTATATCTACATCATCTTTATCTATATGTGTATGAATATATATGGATATATATGTATATGCATGTGTCTTTATATTACCCGCCACTGTTTTTATTGGCTTTTTTTTTTTTTTTGACAAATTGAGGGGCCTAATTTTTATGGACTGAAGATAATGATCTTTTTCCTTTGTGAGTGCTTCTGTTGGTTTCATGTTTAAAAGGCCCTTTCTCAGGAATTCTTTATTTCACTGGAACACTTGTTATATTTGTCATTGTTGATCATGGCTAGACAATCCCCAAGACCAAGGACTTCAGTTTATTTACTTGTGTGTTCCCAATACTCATTGGACTAGCAGAATGCCTGGAAAAATCCTAATATCTTATTACATTTTTGGTATAAATCCAGAAACAATGCCATTACCCTCTAGCTTTTGAAGAATAGAGAGAATTTCACCATTTTCAGATTAAACAGGGTCATTGAATATCTACAATAAACAGAGGAAAAGTAATGGATGGAGGTTTGCTAAAATTTTATTGAATGGGCAACTAGAATGTGAATTAAATAGTACGAAAATCAGAGTAAATGTACTTTGAGTAAATAGTTTTTGTTCTTCCCTGAATTTTAACGTAATTAACTAAAATGATTTTCAACTGGAATATATTTATAATACATAGATTTTTCTTAGGACAACCTGTGGTATGGTAGGCAGAATTCCAACATGGCTCCAAGACCCATCCCCTCACCCCCATATCCTTGTCTCGTATAATTCCCTCTCTTCAGTGTGGAAGGGGACCAGTGAATATAGCAGATGTTACTCTCATGATTGGGTTACATTATATGACCAATGTAAAGGGATCTTGCAGATGGAATCTGGTCCCTATTCAGTTTAAAATAAGGCTTAAGCCTTCTCTGAGATCAGACACTCCATCTACTTTTGGCCTTGAAGAAGAAAACCACCATGAGTTCTATTGCTGCAAGGAAATGAATTCTGCTAATATCAGGTCAGCTTGGAAGAGAATCCTGAACCTAAGATGGGACCACAGCCCCGACACACCTGAATTGTGGCCATGAAAGAGCCTCAGCAGAGGATCCAATTAAGCCATCATCAGACTTGTGGCCCCTGAGAACTGTGGAAGAAGTTTGTGGTAATTTTACGTAGCAGTAGGAAATGAATGCTCTTGGAAATATCTATCAAACAGAATTAGAAATTGTGTAAACACTTTATCCAAGAATTTGACTTCGATTATAATCTAAGGATATAATTATGATTTCTACTTGGTCATGAAGATGTTCAAATGTTTGTAAAAGTGAAAAACAAAAGCTGCTTAAATATCGAGTTGAACCACAATAGTTAAATACTGGGCATTAGGAATCGAGATGTTAAATTGATACGTGTATTTATTGCATTTTCTTCTTCAGATTCCACTGAGAAAAATAAATTAAGTCTACCAGAGAAAAATAGTAGATGAGCTGTCAATGGAAAATAATTGCAACAAAATTTTGGAAATAGAAAACAGATAAATTATACTAATAGACAACCAAAAGCAGCAAAGGTTGATGTACTAGGTTCTGAAGCTGGATGCTAGAAGTCGAGGAATCAATACCTTCAAAAGTTAGATGAAAGATATTTTCTATATGGAATTCTATACTCAACCAACACATATGTAAAGGTAAAATAAAGAGTTTAGACATCTGATGACCCAGATGCACTCTTTCTTAGATAACTAGTGGACAATATTCTACAGAAAAATGAAGGAGTTAATTAAGAAAGGGCAAGTTTTAGTATCTGGGGACAGTGGACTCCAGGAGAGAGATAAGGTGTGGTGCCAGGGTGGCAGATTTGCAAGTGGTCTAGAGAGAAACCAGTCCAGAAAGAAACCCAAGAATGGAGGAATTTAGAATCAAAGCCTCTAGGGAAAAAGAAGTAGTGAGGCTTGTTAGGATGTTATGATGGATTATTTGGAAAAAAGGAAGTATATATGTATAGAAAATCACATAAATGAAAGAAATATACCATTTATTGATTAGGAGATTGATTATATAAATTATGGTAAATCCATGCAATGAAATACTATTGCAGCCATTGAAAAGAACCAAACACATCTACCCATACTGATATGGAATAATCCCCCAAATATATTATTGAGTGAAAAGGCAAAATAAAGAAAAGAATATATGGTATATTTCCATTACTTTTTTTAAAAAGATGAACACACAGGCTTTTATCATTAGCTTCTACAAACACAGACTAACTCTGGAAAGGTATATAATAATTTGGTAATGGTTGCTGTTGTGAGGGAAAGTGGAGAACTAAGGAAAGAGGGACAGGAGGGAGACTTCCTTCACTTGTACTCCCTTTACCATCTGAATTGTTTATCGGGTACGTGTATTACCTATTCTAAACAACCTGAATTTTTCACCATGTGTATGTATGACCTATTCAAAATAATGCCCCCTCACCCACTCTGGCTCTCTCAATTCCACTTTCTCTGCTCTACTTTTTCTACTTTTCCATCAGACTTACATTCTAACTTACTATATCATTTATTTATGTTTTATATTTTAACTTATTTTTCATATCCCACTGCTAGAGTATGAATTCCATGACAGCAGAGATTTTAGACTGCATCCCAAGCACCTAAAGCAGAATGTGGCACACCTGGGGTAACCTGTAAATATTTGTTTAATGAATACACTTTTAAAATAAATTAATCAAAAATGCAGACACACAGACCTTTAGCCTGGTTGAATCAAGGAGAAATCAAACCAGTTCTCACCTGCGAGCACTGTTTTCAGAAACACATGGCTTAGCCCCAGAGTGGTTTCAGAGAGATATCCTAAAAAAATGGGAAATAACATTACATACACATATGTAGTGATGATGGTTCCTAGAGGAAGCTTTTGGTGTAAATATGAGAACGGAAATGAAGTTTATATTTCTCTATTATGTATAACATTAAGAAAGAAAGAGTTGCCATAACTCTCTAGAAAAGGAAATGGAGATTTCTTGTAAGAGAGCAGTGGTAACTGAGCAGAAAGTTTGTGGCTAGCACTTAAAGTGGACATGAAAGATACATATAGTAATAAGTTCAATCACTAAACTGACAAAAATAAATGTGAAGCAGATTAAAAAACACAAGGTGTATTCATATTAAAGGGATGCAATGAAAAGCTAAATCATAATATGGGAATAAATTTGCTATAGATTATAAGTAAAAAAGCATATAACAAAATAGAATTTCCTGTCATTCAAGATTTTATATTTAAGTTATGTAAGTATAGTCATGTGTCAAAAAAAAAGAGGAGGATATTATACACACAAAAAACAATAGTAGCAGTGATTATATCTAGGCAATAACGTACTTTTTATTTTCTTCATATTAAAGTGTTTTCAATATGAAAAAAACTGTAAAAATGGATATATCTTTCTGTATAACATAGGTGGGAATATATGTTTGCATAGTTTTTAAAAATACCTTAATTAGAATGCCTATTCAGTAGCCACCTTTTTGGTCTTTGTCTTATAATATTTTAAAAATATATCAATACGTAACATATTTGAAGACCTATGTTTTTAATAGTGCTACAATCTTTGAGGAGTACCAAAGCATGCTTTTACCCAAAGGAAATTTTGGTCAAGCTGAGGATAATAGACATGTGTGAAATAGTAACTAAAAATACAATATGTTAAGCATATGTATCAGTGAAATAACATAGATATATCAAATTTTATAGGAAGGAAAGATTACCATTGCCTAGAGGAGTTTAATAATCAGGAGTGCTATGATTTGAATGTCCCCTCCAAAACTCATGTTGAAATTGCCATTGTGATGGTATGAACAGGTGGGATCATTAAGAGGTCATTAGGCCATGAAGGCTCTGCCCTAGCGAATGGATTAAAGTCATTATTGTGGTAGTAGGTTTGTTATCATGGGAGTAGGCTATTATAAAAATGAGCTCAGCCCTCTCTTGCTCTTTCTTGTGCACTCTTGCCCTTCTGCCTTCTGCCGTGGATGATGCAGCAAGAAGGCCCTTGCCAGATGCAGCCCCTCCACCCTGGACTTCTCAGCCTCTAGAACCGTGTGAAATAAATCTCTGGTCTTTACAAATTACCCAGTCTCAAATATTCTGTTATAGCAGTACTAAACAGGCAAAGACGGCAAGAAATAGTAATACTAAATTATAGGAAAAGGAAAGACAATAACTTTCCAAGTAGAAAAACAGCCATGAGTGAAGGAGAAAAGTAAGCAAATTAGGGAACTCTTCCACTCTTAGATCATGGATGTGGATAATAATAGTACAATAGTTTTTAATTCTCAAAGTGGTTCCACGTCTATTGTTTTAGATGTGACATAAGCAGCATAAAGCAATGAAGAGCAAGGGCTCTAGAGATAGCTAAGTTTTGAAATCCTAGTTTCACCACTACATGATTTGGCCTTGAGAAAGTCAACTTTTCAGGCAGTCATTTCTACAGTGAACATTTCTGTGAGGATTGCAGGAGAGAATGTAGGAACTCACCTCACACGGTGAGTAGTTGCTGACTAGAGGTCAGTTCCCTGCCATATTTTACCCCTCCCATCCTCAAAACACCTGTGTGGAGGAGACAGGAAGAAATCAGCCTCATTTTGTAGGTGAGAAAACCAAATCACAAAGATGATAACTTATTTATAACCATCAAAGCTAGAAGCTGTGGACTCAGCTCATGTGATTTTTAGCTCAGTGACAATGACTTTCCATGATAATTAAATCAAAGGGAATCATGATGTAGGGATTTTTTTTTTTTTTTTAAATTTCAGGTCAGTTCCTTAATCCTTATGAGGCTTCATAAGATATTTCATTTGATAGATTCATTACAATCCAAAGTCTGCACCTCAATTTTGTAGGCTCATCAACATGATTTTCTGAGCATACTGAGAGAGTATATTAACCTTTCTGGAACAAACTCATATTAATTAATTTCATAATGGAAATTTCTTGAGAAGTCTTTCTTAAATATCTCCATAAACCTAGTGCCTAACATAGGATCTAGAGCAAAACAGTCAATACATTTTATAAAACCAGAACACTAATTGATTAATTTATAACAAAAACATAAATTTCAAAAGTCTTGAACTCTTCAAAGGAAAAAGAAAACACATAAAACCAAACAGGACTCAGAAGGTCACCTTATGAGCATGACATTTAGGACAAACAACATCGAGCTATTAAAATATTTCTTGCCTTTGAGGCCGATGCCCCATCTCCACAAGAGAGGTTCCTGGAATTGCTCTCAGTGCATGTCCCACATACCTTCTGTGGTGGATTGAATTATGTTCCCCCAAAACTCACTGAAGCTTGAATTGTGTCCCCCAAGATTTATGTATTAGAAACTTAGCCCCAACTGTGACTGTTAAGAGTGTGGGAAATCCTATTATGGTAATGGAAACATGGAGCCTTGAAGAGGTGATTGGATTGTAGGACCGTGCAGTAGTGAATGGGTTAATAATGGTTGGGGGGGGCTTTCAAAAAAGAGAGGAGAGTCTGTTTTTTTTCTCTGTACTATTTCTCTGCTTCCACCATCTTGCAATGTGAGTCCCCTGGGTCACTGTCGTCACCACCAAAGCTTTCACCAGCTGTGTTCTTGGACTTTGGACTTCCTAGCCTTAGAAACTGTAAGCAATAAATTCTGTTTTCTTATAACTTACCCAGTTCCAGGTATTTTGTTATAAGCAACAGAAACGGACTAATGCAACTTCTTATACTTAAGAACAGCCCTGCATGTCCATGTTGCCTTGATTTTATAGTTTAACTTTCAAATGGCACCTTGCATTCAGTATCTGTGGTGTATTTTGCTGTCTGCCCTTTGTTTGATGGAGTGGATTCAAACTCTCTACCCCTGAAAACAAACAGTGGGTGACATTCACTCACTAGCCTCTTATTTACAAAGCTTCTCCTCTCTCACTCAGAAAAGGATACTAGAAAGAAGCTGGGTGAGAGTGATATTTCAGGGTAACCTTGACTTCTCTCTAACTTACAAACAAAAGTAAATCATTTGCAAACTTTGAACTATTAATATAACAAATTACTTGCTACAGAGCTCACAGCAGATTGTGACACACCATTGGATCTTGACCTCTGTGTCTAGTGGAAAAAATAAGTGGTTGTTTTCATCTCTTAAATTTCTCATATTTAAGAAGAGAGTAACACACACAGTACTGAGAGTTTTTAATTTGACTTGCACAACAGAGAAAACAAATTTTATATTATAATAAAGACTTCTTTACTTAAACTTCTAAAGAAAGGAAGAATTGCATAAATGCTTAGCAGTAGGTAATTTTTTTCTGTGCCTACAAATGCATGAAGAGAGGCACATACATTATTTTAAAAGATCATGAGTCGATTTATCTTAAAAGAAGAGGAGGGGGAGAGAAAGAGAGAGAGAGAGAGAGAGAGAGAGAGAGAGAGAGAGAAGAGAAAACAGATAAAAAAGAAAAAAGTAAGTAAACAAACTCTAAATTCTTAGGTTCCTTAGGCTTTAAAAAGGCTAAATATACACCCAAAGCTCTCCTTTTTTCCATTAAGTAAAGAACTTCTAATTCTAGTGAAAGCTTGAGCTATGAGTATTTACAAAGTGCTTTCTCATCCTCTCCTTGCATTTATGGGTCAAAAGAGGAGTCAACAGGGACTTCTATTTCCTGTCTCATCTTCTCCTTCCTCCTTTCTTAAAACTTTGTGGGAAATCAACTTTGTAAAACACTTAAGAGTCATGTACATTAACTTCTGAAATGTCCTCCTTAATTCTTATTTATCTATTTCCAAGTAGGTCCACCCCCACCGGGGGCATAGACTTGAATGAATCTTAGTAGAGAAGAAAAGTATCACTATATGAATATTTTATATTTCTCTTAATTGAACAAGGGTTATTACTGTTTATAATTTTCTTACTATTTATAAACATTTCTTTAAATATTGCCTGTTCTCTCCATTCCCTACCTCACTGATAAATCCTTGGAGAAGAAATTCAATTGAATTTATTTGCTAAACATCATCATTCTTGGTATCTGCGTCTGCACTCTCTGCGGTTTCATTTTTCTTTGTGAAATATAAAATATTTCATCTTGAGTAAGGCACCATATTTAGTCAAGAATGCAAGTATAAAATATCTTCTTATCTCAAGCATGTGGTGTAAGATGGTTGCCTATGAAGTGTTTGGAAGCCTTGGCCTTTTCTTCTTCAAGGGTGATTCCTTCCATGCCGTGTCTGGGGGATATGGCTGGGAGGTAGTACTCCTTCGTGGCTATTCCTAATAGTTAACAGAATAAAAATATAATTTTATAGAATTTTCTGGGACAAACATTGAAGAATAGGAATAAATATTTTATTATGTAAGACCAAGGAAACATTTCTCTCTGAGAGAGTAAAACAGGAAATAATAGATTACTGATCATGCTGAGGACTTTAATGACGTTTTCCCCTCCAGTATATTTTCTATTTCCTTCTTTAATAGGTAAGTGACTCCTGAGAGAAAAGGATAGAAAGTCAAGGTAGAAAGAAGAGGAAAAATGGTGGAAGGCACGTAAAGGACCAGGAAGCATTTACGTAAGCAGGGTGAGAAGACCTAAGCTTCAGTGCTTAGAGGAAATGCTTTTCCGTACACAGAGTCCATTAAGGAGCTCAGTGAACAAATGGGCACCTATTACTTAAAAAAGAGAAGAGAAGACGACAACTTTCTTTTAAGGCAGTTGTAGTTTTACATGAGTTTTTCTTCCTCCATTTCTAAAGATGTTCGAAATATATGACCTTAGAGTTCAAAGCAACCACAGACATTCTCTAACCAACCAATTCCGCACTTCTCACTAGGGCTTCCCTGACAGAGACCTCACCAGGACTCTAATTTAGCCTAAGGGTAATTCTAGTGAACTTGTACAGATTTGGAAGCAGCATCCGTGGAGACAAAACTTAAAACCACACTACCCACAACTGGTTCTAACACCCCAGCAACTTTATAAAAAAGGGGGAGACTTTGAGGCCATGTCTCTCACCCAAGTCAACCTCACGCATCTACCCAAATGGAACGTTTTTGACTACGAATCCTCATTTATTTGGTTATCTTTATCCTGCTATGGGCCTTCTTCCTCTTGACTCTCCATGTACTGCTCCTCAACATTTTTCTCCTTTCCCATCTTAAACCTTGATTCTTTCATAAATTGATTCCATACCTCAATTTCTTCATGTGGTACTCTCCCTACACCTGTCCTTACCAAAATCTGACTCTCCTTCAAGGCCACTGTTTCTATTATAGCTGCCTTGAAAGAAAACTCCTCCTCCCTTACTCCATGCCCTTGAGACTGTGAGTGGCAGAGTGTTTAAGACATGAATGACGCTGACCTAGTTGTAATACAATAGGATGCGGCATATTGGGAAGCACATGCTTCATGTGAATACGGCAGCTGTCTAGGAGCTAGAGAAGATTTTGTCATTCAGGACTTTAAGCAAACTTCTGCCAGATCTTCCAGTTTTTCAAAAGAAGCCAGGAATTCAGGTTTTATTGGTATTATTTCTCTATTTAAAATATTGGCAACTAACTTAAAATGTTTGAACACTGTGGAATAAATAAAACTTATCACTAGATTAAACTTGCCCTGTGGACTGTGAGTTTGTAAACCTTATTCTACCATTTCTTTATCAACTTCCAATATATTTCTCTTTTGTCTACGTACCAACCCTTCCACTTTTGAGGATCATAAAATCTGGCTTTATTAACCTCTACTTTAATCTTGACACACGAAATGGTCATCTAGCTGCCTGTAATTTTTTACTTCATACAACTCATTCTTCATTCTTTGTTTCATTTTCTTCCATCTATAGCTGGGGTCTGCAAACTTTTTTTTAATGAAAGGCCAGATAATGAATATTTTTGGCTTCATGATCCATAAGGTATAGCACAACGACGCAACTGTGTCTCATGAAAATAGTTCATAATGTACAAATTGATCAGTATAGCTGTGCTCCAATAAAACTTTATTTACAAAAACAAGTGGTAGGCTGGATTTGCCTTTGGGTAATACAGTTATGCATAGTTTGTTGACTGTTGACCTGAAGGACAAAGAGTTTCTTAGCATGGGAATAAGACCCTACATGATTTGTCTCCTGTCTACTTTTCCATTTTTATCTCCCATCCCCTTCACGGTGAGTTAACTAGCTGTGATAATAAATCGTAACTTCCACTTGTAGCACTTTCTATATGTTGGGTACTGTTCTACATTTTTAACCTATATTAAATTGTCTAAATGACTAAAAAACAAAAAAACAAAAAAACAAAAAAAAGCAGGAAGTGGGCACCTTTATTTTACAGGTGAGTAAATTGAGGCATAGAGAGATTAATTAATTTTCCCAAGGTCACAAAGGCAATAAGCAGAAAAGCTGGGATTTGAGCCCAGATAGTCTGGTTTCAGTTTCATCTTCTTAATCAGTATATTGAGGCCTTTCCCAAACCTTTTTAATGGAGAAGACTACACCATGCTCTTCTTTGCATAATATCCCCTTTATTTGGTGTTTCCCTTTCCACTTCAGCCTGGAAAAACTGGATCAAGTATTTCTTCTCAGGCAAGTCTTCTAATACTTAACACCTCCACAATGACAGTACTTAGATGTTACCTGTTCTGTGCTTAATATTTATTTCTGCATATACTGATAACTGCACTTTTAAATAATTCAGTAATTGCCTACTTTTGAAATTATTTATTTCTTTAGAGATTAGGGTGTATGTCTCATTGATATTTGCATAGTTCCTGACACAGTAAGGGTTCAGTAATTGCTTGTTGAATTGAATTGAAAGGTTACTTTATCCTAGAGTTTTAACTATTTCTGATTTATTGATCAGTTCTTTTTTTGGTGGGGTTGGGCTAAGAGCCTTGGTCTGGTTTGCCTCAGAAACAGACCTTGCGACATAGATTCATGTGCAAGTAATTTATTTGGGAAGGGAAGAAAACAGTGGTAGAAGAACGAGGAAGTGTGACAGCAAAGGAAAAGCAACCAACAAAATGTACATTGTCAAGGCTCCTACTGTGTGGCTCACTTGAGCCTATTCCCACTGGCAAAGCCCTGAAAGTTAGTGTAGAGCGATACTTCAGAGTTATTCTACCTAAGGGATAAGGTTGCTGGGTTATTTATATACCAATTTCTTTTATTAATTGGTTGAAGGCTACTCTGAGGGGAAGTTAAAACCCAGACATATCCACAATGCTGCACAGGTGGGTGAAGCAGGCTTTGTTGGCTAGAGACAGCCCTCAGGCAAAGAAATGCAGGTGCTGGTGGCTGCAAGTCCAGCCAGTGTGTACTGAAGTGGTGAGAGCTGCTGTATACGGGCAGGGTGCCCACAGCATCTGCTCCAGCTTCCCTCCAAATTTCTAAATCTGCTAGTGAGGTGGAGAAATAATTTCTTCCCCTTTCTTCTTTTGCTAAAATGAGAATTTTAATAGTATCTACAGAGGTAGAGTCTTTCCTAATTATTACATCTTGCTTCTGTCCTTTTGGGATACATATGAAGAAAATATCATCCACACCACTTTTCAGACTAGCTGACCTCTTGTAATACTCTGGCAAGTATATTCTCCACTTATACTCTGCTAGTGTCTTCCATCATAGACTGACTTTAATCTCAGAGCTTTGATTAGTGGCACATTTATCTATTTTCTTGGAAATAGAGCTATTGTACTGCCATTTCTTTCACATCTATTTCATTTGTATTATGCAAAACCCTCAGTTTCCATTTACAGCAGATGTATTACAGTATACACCTCATTCTAGGTGTTTGAACAGGGTCATGGAGGAATAAGATATGACAGTTGCCTTTTCGAGTGTATAGAGAGTGCTCAAGGTAAATTTTTAGAGTGGAGTGTAATAAATGTTGCAGTAAAGGTGTGTAAATTAAAAGAGGATATGTTAGAATTGACTAATTACTTATAAGAAAAAATATAATTGGTGATATCCTAAAATTACCCTAGAAATACAGGAAGTTTCTTGTTATTTAAGTATCCCCAAATTTCTCATATTATGGGTTGGCTCTCAAGTTCTTAACTTTTAAAAACAGCACTGTTTGGGATAAGATTCATTAACTAAAAATGTCCACCTTAAATGCTGACAGTAGAAAGACAGTAAAGAGGTTTTATTATTATTATTATTATTACTATTATTATTATTTATTTATTTATTTAGGTCCCGAAATAAGGCAGTATCAACTGGCAGGGAGTAGAGAGAAGAGATTTAGAAGACTCTTAGCAGGTGTAATAAACAAGAATACGGCATTGACTGTATCTGAGAAGAGAGGGAAGAGAGGGAGATGGATGTAAATGTTGAATATGAGGTGTTGAGCTTGGGAAACTGAGTGAATCGTGCCGCAGCTAAGCCAGATAGGACAGCCAGGCAGGCAGCGGCTTAGTGGGAAAATGCTGTGAGTTCAATCTGGACATGAACTAAGCTTGAAGTATTCATGACTCCTCCAGGTAGAATTGTACAGACATGAAATTCATACCACTAAACCCTCTTAGGAATTAATTGGTCTGGCAGGGGATTCAGAAAATAACCACTATGATAACAGTTGAGATAATGACAACAATAAATATTTCCATTTCCATAGTAGTGGGAATGCAGGTTATTATTTTAGGAATTTTTCAAATAGCTTGGCAGAATTCTGTTGCATGTATCGGAAGATATCCATTGTTTTGGACAGCCTGGTGCTCCTACATTCTCATCCTTGCTGGTCCTCTTAGCACAAGAAAATTTAAACTTTAGTAGCAACAATAAAAGTGTAAAAATGATTGTGTCTACAGATGGCATATGAAAGCTGAAACTGTCAAAGTCACCACAATTTCAATGCATCTCATCTCATTTATTTTGGCTGGCATGGTAGAGAACATTTTCTTTTTGCACATTGAGATAACGAGATGAATGATTTTTTACTACCTAATATGTGCTAGGCCCTTCACACACTCTGTCTCCAATTTTCCCAGCCCTGCTGCTGTTTTGCTGGTAAGGAAATTGAGGCTGAGATGAGTTAGTTGTAGCGCCCATGGCTTCAGTTGACTTCTTTCCTCTATTCTTCCCAAGTGTTACTGCCAGGATAGTATCCTAGCAACAGGTGCTCCCAGCAGTTGGTAAAGGACCGAGGAAGAACGCTGGCCACCCATGCCTTCTGCTGTGCCACAGGCCTCCACACACGTCTGCTGTGCAGCGTCGGTCCTTGTGCTCCTCACTATCCAACCTCTCTCCACTCCTTCATTTTATGCTCGGCTCCTGCTCTCCCTGACTCTGGTCACTTCTGTTTCAGGTTCTCAGTTTCCCTGACCGCTAAGCTCAACCAGGTAATGTGAAAGCATTAAAACAGGAGGGGAAAAGAAACAAAGTGTCTGATTGCTTTTCTCTTGGTCACCTTCTTTTCTTTTCCTTCTTCTCTTTTGGAATAAAGCTGGGAAAATAAAACTCTCTCTCTCTCTCACTACTTTTTCAAGAAACTCTTCTCAGTCCCCCATTCTGCCTTGAAACTGGGCCCTGTTCCTCCCAGTGATGGACTTGGTGGATACCTATAAATTAACCCTGTTACGTCAACATGTACAAAGTGCTTTATGTTTTCTATTGGCTTCCACATACACTTATCATGTTTAATTTTCAAAACAACCTCTCCTCATTAACATGAATAACTGGCACTTAAAGAAGTCACTTTTTTTGGAGGGGAGGGCATTGGCAAAAAGCTGAAGAGTCAGGATTGGAACTCAAGTTTTTATTTGCTTTCAAAGCTTCTGCAGTATTCATTACATTATCTTATTTCAATAAATTATTCTCTAAGGTGGCTCGACAGTAGTTTAGAATTACGGAAAGAGAAGGATAATAACTATTTGTCAAACTTGACTCTGTTAGGAAGTAAAAATGTAATAGCATTCAAATATTGTCAACTCTAGCACAGCCAGTAAATGTTATATCAATTTGAAGAATCGCTAGGCGTCATGAAAAGTCTGTCAATATGTCACTAAATCTTAATTATTAGAATTCAAGGAGGCTGGGATAGGACTAAAAATTGTAATGCAGGCCAACCCTGTGGCGCACTCGGGAGAGTGCGGCGCTGGGAGCGCGGCGACGCTCCCGCCGCGGGTTCGGATCCTATATAGGAATGGCCAGTACACTCACTGGCTGAGTGCCGGTCACGAAAAAGACAAAAAATAAAAATAAAAATAAAAATAAAAATTGTAATGCATTCATATATCTTAAATTTGTATATAACATGTATGTGTGTTTCACACCATTATATAGAGTAGGTTGATAGTTTTATATTAATCATATTGTTTTTGAAATCCCATACTTCCCTTGTTGTCACAGACTGTCTCTGTTTCCATTGGTTCAGGAATATCACTATTCCAACGGAGAAAGGATTCAGCCAAACTAAAGAAACAAAAATGTTATACACTTGGGTTTTAAAGACAGAAAGATTTGCGAAGAAAATGTGGTTTCTCAGACCAGGTAAGGAAGAGATTTTGGGAGGTGATCAAGAGTTAGAGATAGGATTGTCTGAATTTAGGTTAGAATCCCCCACTGCCCCCGTTTCCACTCATGGAATTTTGGGAATTGGGAATAGGTGAGTCTTTGTTTCATTCCTTGAGTGATGCTTGGGAAGACAGGAAGTGTTATAGAAAGTTATTCCACACCATTATGGCACAATAACAGTAGGGTAGAAATTGCAGAGAGGCATGTCCAATCGGGAACTTTGTGTGGGGGAAGACTGCAGATGCCCCTCAAGTAGGGTCAGGAAATAGGGAATATTGCATGAGGTGTCAGGGCTAAGAGTTCAGGTTCCCTAGAAGCAGAGTCTGAAAACAAGAATTTCGATGTGTGTGATTTATTGAAGAATATGTTCATCAGGAAAAACTTGTAAAAGCATTACAGATTAAAGGATTGTCCTTCCAAGATGGCAGGGTCAACCATGTGACTGAAGGCCTGGGGATCGGCAGGCATTTCAATAAATGAGAGTGTGAAAGGTGGCTGATTGGGAGATGAATACACTTCAATGAATTGCAGTAGAGGATTGCTGCAGACTGTATGTTACCCACACTCCCTCCAAATTTTTGCTATTTGAGGAAGAAAAATGCAAACTGGGAGAAAGTGAGACGTTTGAGAGAAGGAAAAATACTAAATTGAATTGCTTTATTAGAGATAGCTTTATCAAAATGTAATTTACAGGCCACAAAATGCACCCATGATAAGTGTACAACTCAATGACATTTAGTAAATTTATGCAGCTGTGAAATAATATCCACAGTCCAGTTTTACAACGTATTTCTTCATTCCAAAAAGTTATTTCACAGCTGTTTTCAGTCATTCCCCACACTAACCTCTAGCCCCAGCAACCACTAAGCTGCTTTCTGTATCTATAGATTATATATATATATATATATTTTTGGAATTTCATATAAATGGAATGTTACAATATGAGGGTACTTCAAAAAGTTTATGGAAAGATTAATATTATCTTTTAATTCTATTTTTTGACAAACTTTTTGAAGTACCCTTGTGTGTAATCCTTAGCATCTAATTTTTTTTAATTCACGTAATTTTCTAGTTTCATTCATATTGTAGATGTACTAGGAATTCATTTTCATTGCTGAATAGTATTCAGTGTATGAGTATACCACATTTCATTTATCCATTCACCAGATGATGGACATTTGAATTGTTTCCAGCTCTCATCTGTTATGAATAGTGTTGCTATGAACATTCACTTACAAGTATTTACATAGATACGTAAGAGTAGAACTGCTGATTGGACTAGTATGTTTATATTCAACTTTTTCAGTAATTACTAAACTGTTTTCCAGTCCTACCAGCAATATATGAAGCTTTGACTTTCTCGACATCCTGGCCAACACTTGATATTGACAGTTACTTTAATCATAGTCACTCTATTAGATATGTAGTGGTATCTCATCATGGTTTTAATTTGCATTTTCATAGTGACTTATGGTGTTGACTATCTTTACATGTGCTTTTTCACCATTCTTTTAAATATATTGTTGAATTCAATTTGCTAACATTTTCTTATGGTATTTTTCTGCATCTGTGTTTATGAGGTATATTGGTCTGACATTTTCTTGTGTTGCCTTTTTCTTGCTTTAGTATCCAGGTTTTTCTGGATCGTACAATAATTTGAGAAGTATTACTCCCTTTATATTTTTGGAAAGTGTTTGTGTAGAATGGATTTTATTTCATGTTTAAGTATTTGATAGAACTCACAGTTGAAATCATTTGTGCCTGGGCTTTTCTTTGTGGGAAAACTTTTAATTATTTCTTCTATTTCTTCACTTTTTGTGGGTAAATTTACATTATCTGTTTCTTCTTTAGCCCGTTTTTGGAATTGGTATTTTTATAGGACATTGTCCATTTCATCAAAAGTGTTTGATCTATTGATATGAGGTGTTCAGAATACTCCCTTATATTTGAATTTCTGAGGGGTCAATAGCAATGTTCCTGCTTTAGTTCTTGATTTTTGTGATTCATGTTTTTTCTCTCTTTCTCTTTCTTTCTCTCTCTTGCCCAGTCTAGGTAAAGACTTCTCAATGTTATGATCTGTTTTAAAGAACCAGCTCTTTATTTCATTGATTTTCTTTATTTTTTCTGCCTTTCTATTTCATAATTTTCTGCTCTGGTTTTTATTATTCCCTCCCTTCAGCTTATTTTATTTTTAACTTGCTCTTTTTTTTTCTAGTTTCTTAAAGAGGAAGTATATACTATTAATTTAAACTTTTCCTATTTTCTAAAATAGGTATTTAAAGCTACAAATTTCAGCATTGATTTACCTCCACATTACTTTTGCTGTTTTTGTTTCCATTCAGTTCAAAATATTTTACAGTTTTCCTTGTGATTTCTTCTTTGAATCATGTGTTATTTAATTTCCAAATATTTGGAGATTTCCTTAGGTACCTTCTGTTGTTGATTTATATTTTTATTCCATTTATACTGTAAAAAATTACTTTGAGTGATTTTTAATCTTTTAAAATTCATTGAGACTGGCTTTATGTCCTGGCATTTCCTCTACCCTGGAGAATGTTCTATGCATTCTTGAAAAGAAACAGTATTTTGCTGTTTGCGGGTCGAGTGTTTCATAAACGTCAGTGAAGTCAAGTTGGTTGATATCATTATTCAACTCTTCTTTATCCATGATGATTTTCCATGTTGTTGCTATATAAATTATTGAGAATGAGATATTGAAATATCCAAATGCAATTGTTGAAGTATCTATTTATCTTTTCAGTTTTGTTGGTTTTGCTACATGTATTATGGTGTTCATTTTAAGGTCCATATACATTTACAATTATTGTATCTTCCTGGAATACTGACCCTTTTGTTGTTGTAAAATTTTTCTTTTTTTATTTCTAGTAATATTTTTTCTTCAAGTCTTTTTTGTTTGTGTTTTTGCCATTCCAGCTCTTTGGAATGTAAATATCTAACCTGTAAAGGTTGCATAGTATATTTTTTGCAATACTTTTACTTTCTGTGTTTCTGAATCTGATCTGTTTCTCTTGTAAATGGCATATATGTAAATAATGCTTTTTTAAAATCTAATTTGACAATCTCTGCCTTTTGATTGGAGTGTTTACTCTATTTATATTTAATATAATTATTAATCTGGTTAGATTTATGTCTTTCTCTTGTTTGTTTTCTATATGTCTCTTGTCATTTTTGTTTCTCTGTTCTACCTTTTCTGTTTACAAATATTTTTGCTTTCTTATTTTTAATTACCTTTTTAATTTAAAAAAATATTTTTTAGGTTTTTCAGTCATTGCTTTAGTAATTATAATATGCATTTTAACTTATCAGGGTCTATCCAGGAGACTTCATTACAATAAATATAGCAACTTAATTACAGTGAATATAACAAATTTCCTCTAATATAGCTTTATGTCTTCACTATTTGTGCTATTATTTTCAAATACATTACATTGAAGTAGGTTATAAACCTAAGATAGTGTTAACTGATATAATTATTGCTTGATGCAATGTTATGTTTTTAAAAAAATATAATTTCATATATTCTTTTATATTTACCCACATTTTTACCATCTCTTGTCTTTATTTCTCCCTGTGGATTCTAGTTACCATCTGGTGGCTTTTCAGCTCGAGGGACTTCCTTTAGAATTTCTTCTAGGGTTACTCTGGTAGCAGTTGTTTTTCTCAGTCTTTGTTTAAATGAGACTTTCTAAAATTTTGCCTTCATTTTTGAAAGATAGTTTTTCTAGATATAGTGTTCTTTGGTGACTGTAATTTTTTTTCAGTACTTAGAATATTTTATTTTAACTGCTTTCCAGACTCTTGTTTCTGTTGAGAAGTTATCTATTAGTTATATTGTTGTTCTGTATGTCTGACAAGTTGTGTTTTTTCCTGTTGCTTTCAAGATTTTCTTTTCTTTTCTGGCTTTCAACAGTCTGACTATAATGTGTTGAGGTATGGATTGTTTTGTTTATCCTAATTGTGCATTATTTGTCTCCTTGGATTGGTATATCAATATTTTAAAATGGAATTTGGAGAGTTTCTTTCCATTATTTCTTCAAATATTTCTTTTACCCCTTCTCTCTCTCCTCTCTCAGAAATTCATTACAATATTTTGGTAGGCATAATGTGCCACAAGTCTCTAAGACTGTGTTAAATTTACTTCAATCTTTTCTCCTCTATTCTTTAAGACAAATAATTTCTTTTCATCTAGTACCAAATTCTCATGTCTGGAATTTCCATTTTGTTTCTTTTAAAAAATAAGTTCTATTTCTTCATTGAAACTTATAATGTACTGAATCATTGTCATCATATTTTCCTTTGATTATTTAAACAGGATTTTTTTTCATTCTTTGAATAATATTTATGATAGTTGCTTGGACATCTCTCTTTGCCAAACTCAACAGCTAGATTCACTCAGTTAGTTTCCTTCAACTACTTTTTTCCCCTCTGCATATGGATCACATTTTCTTTTTTGTGTGTGCATGTTTCTTTTTTTAAATTGAAACTAGACATTTTCAATAATATATTTGAGAAATTCTGAAGTCTGATTTCTCTCTGAGAGTGTTATTATTATTATTATTATTTTTAGTTGCATGAACTTAAACAGGCTTACCTCATCTACTGATGGATCTTTATGTGGGTTGGTGAGTGCATTTGAAATTCAGAAGTTTTCTTGTTTGTTTCAGCTCTTCTTTTCACTAGGTCTTCCCAGCTCTTTCTTGCCCAGCCTTTCTCTCCATCATGGATGTAGGAAAAGCTTAAGCTCTCTCAGGTCTTTCCTGTGAGTTCGCACAGACTCCAAATCAGCTAAGAATGTGTGGTGAGACTGGGTTTTCTTGAGTTTCTCCTTCATAAATGTGTCACCTCAGCCTGGGGTGGGTGGGGGTAATTATATAATCTATTCATGGTTCTCTCATTTCCAGGATCCCCCCTGTTCAATTTCAGGCTAGTCCCTGGATTTGCTATCTTCCACAAGTGGAATCATAACTCAGGATAGCAGGACTGTGTGTGTTTCCTATTCATTTTCTACCGATTTTGCTATTTCTACTAATATTCCAGCTGGAAATGGATTTTTTGCCTTCTGCTTAAAAACAAGTCGGCCTCCTCCAGCAGTGAAGTTGCTTATTTTCATGGCCAGCTCTGCTCTGGTAGTATCATCCGATCACCTGAGCCGTGAGAAGGGTATGAGACCAATCCTAGAAAACAACACTGCAGATTCCCACTCTTCTTACCTGATAGCCAGCACTTTTTCATAAATAAATACTTCTTAATTTGCTTTTGCCCTTGGTTGATGTCCAGAGCCTTTATGTAATTGTCGGAACAATTTTGTTTACATTTATAGTTTGTTCTTGTTTTTGAGAGAAGCTTTGCTGATTTCTTTACCATCATTTGAAGATCTACGACCTGACTTGGCTTTTTAAAAGTAACAAGCTACAAAAGTCTAGACATGACTTAATTTAACTGAACATTACTAAGTTAAGTTGATGAAAGATTGCCACAGATTCTTGGTACTTTGCCTATCAAAAGGTGATGTCTACATGCTTCCCTCTTTCCCCAAACTCCCTCAAATGTAGAAGGCTCTGTGAAAACTTCAACTTATAGAATATAGCAGAAGTGACTCTCAGTCCATTTCTGGGCCCAGGACTTTGGAGATTGGCAGCTTGTATTTTTTCTGTTTCCTTAATCGAAACACAGCCACCATGCTGTGAGGAGGAAGCAGTGCTTTGGAGAGCCTCATGAAAAGGCATGAAGGCACTAAGGTCACCTCATCAGTAGCCTCAGCCGAAGACCAACTCACCAGTCATGTAGGTAAGCATCTTGAAAGTACATCTTCCAGGCCTGGTTGAGCTACCACAGTTAATTAAATATGTAGCAGAGATGAGCCCTTCCTGCCAAACCCTGCTCAAATTGTAAATTTGTGGGCAAAATAAATGATGATTGTTATTTTAAATCACTAAGTGTCTGGGTGGTTTGTTACATAGCCATAAATAACTGGATCATTAATTTTCTGCCTTCTTGAGGAATGGGAGATGGGGATTAAAGCTAAGAACAGTTATTATAAAATCCATTTATCACATATCTAGCAAGTAAGATTTTCATAGCTACAGAATTGAATTACAAAAATATTACTTGTAAAAAACTGTAAGTAAATCTTGTTATCTTTGGTAGAAGACGGCTATGATATTGAGGAATAGAAAAGTTCATTCAGGGAATAGTAAAGTAAAGGGTAAGGACCTCATAATGGAGGAAAGAGGAAAGCAATCAGGTGTATGTCTCAATTACCCTCGTGGTTTAGCTTAGTGATGAGGGAAGTATCTAAGAGCATGGGGGTGGGAATTCTTTCCCTACCACTGGTTTGATGCTTGGGCAGAAGATTTTATACCAGCACTGGGACTTTATCAGAAGAGATAAGAAGCCTGACTGGAATAATAAAGGAGAAAGAGAGGACCTAATCTGCACTTAAATTTTGCCTGCTTTTGTTCTGTATGGCCTGAGCACTGAAGTGATAATGAGCAGGTCTCCTCTTGAGGGCACAGTAGCCACACAGCAAGACCATAGCAGAGTAGAAGTATGGGTGGTCTACCTTGGCCAAGGACATGATGAAAGATACGGTAAAGTTTCAGAGGGGCTTCAAGAGCCCACATGTGACCATGGTATCCAGGAAGTTGCATCGGGGCTATGAGCAAGCCAAGAAAGAGAGAGACACCCTGAGTGGTTCTTGCTCTAGATACCACAGGAAAATTCATATATGGAGCCAGTAATATCTCAAAGGTCATCAGCTACTGAATAGCAAATGCAGTCAAAACCAGAGGACTCCAAGCCCTCTATACAATGAGGTCATGTAAGCCCCTTTCCCATATACTTGGACCCCATTTTAGAATGGAGTCAAAGAAGGAGAATTCAGAAATAAGAGAATTTGGGTGATTAATTCAATAGATTGGGCACAGCGAGGGTGTTTAAACTATAAAATCAAATTAAATCAACAATTATATTAATTTTGGTAATTTTCCCATCACCTTATCTAGTGGGTGGGGCTTATGTGGAAGATCAGAACACTTAGGGATGAAAATACACAAATTACATTTTCAATGCACATCCCCATTATAATGAGAGCATATTTCATGTCCTGCTACATAGATATGGCAAAATTACCTACCAGAATTTAACAGTATTTTATATTCTCTTGGAAGTATTTCATGAAAGAATAAGTATTGAAGTATTTTCTTTCATGCATTTTTTTTTTCTAAACTTAGTTACCACTCTGTGTAGTCAAGCCTCTATAGGACTAAAGACTCTGACCTTACTTAGGAAAATATAAATAGGGCTTTGTCATACTGAGAGGCAGTAAAATGTAATGCTAAAAGCAAAGACTCTGGGGCCAGAATGCATAGATGTGAATTCTGTCTTTGTCACTTATTGGCTAAATGAGAAGTCACTTCATTTTTCTGTGCCTCAATATTCTCATCTGTAAAATGGATACATTAGTAGTCCATCTTTCTTAATGTTGTGATTATTAAACAATAAATACATTTGAAGTACCCACATGTAGTAAGTACTATAATTAAGCTTTGCTATTATTGTTCTTTCTTTCTTTCTTTCTTTTTGAAGACTAGAGCTCATTGAAACCACAGCCTGAATTTTCCAACCTTGAAAGATGATGGAGCTCTAATGGAAAGAGTAGAATAGGAGAACATGGCCAACCTGTGAGGGAGTGTGGGTGTCTGAGACTGAGGAATAAAGAGGGTAGGGGATATACAGGTGGTAGTCTGTTCATTTCTCCCTAGCACTTCCAGACTGATACTGGGACCCTGATGTGGGTGGACCGATGGCTGGGGGTGGAATGCTCTAGCATCTGAGTGATGGTCCTAGGGTCAGGTGGCCATGGCAAGAGCAGAGGCTGTGAGCAGGGGAGCTGCCAGCACAGCCCTGGCACATGATAGCTTGAAGTGGAGATAAGTGTATAGGAGCATATGCCCCCAAACAGGACCAGTGTTCTGGTATTCATTCTGGTGGTGCTCACAAGAAGGTATAATTTTATTTTAGAAATAAAAGCACGTGATTTTCTTTTACATTAATGTCAATAAGAAAATTAAAAACTGTTTATAATAATGGCCCAAATCAGAATGTAGTTGACAAAATTTAATGATGCTTTTGAGAAACCATTGAGCAGTACTCTCTGTTAGTTCTATTTTTAGACAGATTTCTTTAATATTATTAATTGAAGTTTTATTTTAAGTAGTTAAGTATATAGGATTAAAAGATACTGTGACTGAATGTTCTCTTAAAGTGAGTACAGAAGAAAAAAAAATAAAAAATTCCCCATTAGAATGTAAATGTAGCCCCTGTGCTAAGTCTCTAGAAGATGTCTAAGTCTGAAACCAAAAAGACGTCTGTGATGTTGGATAAAATTATCTAATTCAAGAGCTACAGGGAAAATATCATGAAGTAGGAAAAAACTGATGTAAATTTACAAATTCTTAGAGCTAATAAGTCTATACTATTGGAAAAGTTCAATCACATGCACATTATATTGCCCTATAGTTTCATTTCCTGATTGGGAGTGGAAATTATTCTCGTAAAACTAAGTCATATGAGGAACACAGTCTCAGGCAATACAAGTCCAGATCCTTATAGCAGCAATTTATCCCTAATATAGGAAAAAATACAGGAGGAACAAATTGAATAAGACACGCTCCCACAGGAAATTGGAGCACTATGATAAGTTTATTTTTGCTCTATTAAACTCAAGAAAATAGTTACTTCTTTCGAAAGATAGAGGAAAAGACGACTTTTAATGGCCCAGCTTTCCATAGCTAACACATCTTTGCTATTTCTGCATAAATGTTTTCCAAATTTTAGCTGCTAGGCAAAAACTTTTATAAGCAATCACTAATTTCCAAAATAAAAATGGCCATGTGTAAACTCAACCATTACAATAGTGATATTGACAATACACATTTGTAATGACATGATATGATAAATGGTAAGTCCTACCAACTTTACACACACGTGCACACACATACACACTTAACTACTCACATACCGCACACAAGTAAAAGTTCTCAGGAACTTGGTAACATTACAGTATCAGAAGTCATTCACTACCCAAAGTAATAACATTCACAGTGCCTTTGTGAGCCAACTTTAGACAAAGTAATAGTGATATTTTTAAAAGGTAAAATGGAATCCTTGCAGGAATTGGGGCTATTAGAGCACATTTCTTGCAGATTCACATCAAATCAAGATTGGTAGGGTAAAGTTTAGTGGGGGAACATAATGTCACAGAACTCCAGATTTCTACTGAGTTCTTCTTTCAGGCACATCAAAAGAGTTTCGTTTGTATGGCAAAGTCAGGCATCAGAGTACAACCCTCACATAAATGAAAACTATGAAAAAGTACCGATGTTAAGAAAGATGCGTGGATATGTGCTTGGGAGGAATGATCCTCTTACAAGGTTACATAAAATTTGGGATAGGTTGTCTTATTTTATTTCATCAAAAACTAGATGAGAGATAATTATTAAGGAGTCAAGTTTGTGAGAAAGGCATCAGATGGTTTTACACAAAACAGTGAACACGAAAGCTGTGATTAGTGTCTTATATTGTACATATCATCATTCTTATGCATGCTTGCTTGTGGACCATGTAATTAATATATAGGTATCTGTTAACCAATATTCATTTATGTTAATAAACAATTTTCCATAGAAATGTGAAAGTAAGAATATTGTCACAGCTATATTCTTATACTTTTTTTAGCTTAAAAAAGGCTTTGACCTATTATCCCAGTGATTCTAATTACCTGTTGAAAGTTATCGCTAGTGTCTTGAAGAAAACAAATATAAATCTGATATAAAGCTAAATCTTGAAAATGAACAGCAAATATTATAGCAATAAACCCTATTAAAAGAAACATTCAGTATAACAATGCCTGGTTTTTGGTCTTAAAAGTTGATACAAGAACAATGTTTTGTTACCTTGGTTACAGCAAATTCTGTACCATATGTCTTGTTGGTCTCTGAAGGGAATTCGTGTATATATGTGTTATTGTGAGAGGGAGTAGTACAGAGGAATTGATATATTTTTACAAATTTTTTATTCTGTTAAATAACTTTCGTGTGAAGCTGCTTTCATCAATTA
The DNA here is from genome assembly GCF_027409185.1 of Cynocephalus volans. Classification (NCBI taxonomy): domain Eukaryota; kingdom Metazoa; phylum Chordata; class Mammalia; order Dermoptera; family Cynocephalidae; genus Cynocephalus; species Cynocephalus volans. The sequence goes on from NC_084464.1 coordinate 139,909,155, forward strand.
AATGAAAATACACTCGTGTAAACATCACTCCCCTGTATAAATAAAACCATCCCTAGGCAACCTCTGCATACTTCTGTTACCCCCAAAACACACAGGCCTTCTGCCTAGAAAAAGGAAATGACAAGGAATTTTGTGGTCAGCAAGAACTTTGAAAGTGGCTCTACATGCTTTTATCCCCAGCTGTGGGATATGAGAATTACAAGGGCTGAACTAGAAGAGAAGCAGCTTTGACTGGAGTCATTTCCTCTTCAGGTTCTTTCTTGGCCTTGGAAACAGGGAGAAGTGAGTCATCCCTGTATGACAGTGAGGGGATGGAAGAGGTGAAATGGAAAGAGAGTCAGAGCCTAGAATTCCCTTTCTTCCACCACAGCTACTTCCTCGAGAGAAGGGAGACTCACATTTTGGCTGCATTGGCCAAGAGTAGCTCGACATTGAGGAAATAACCAACAAGGGCAGGGGGAGCGTGAGCTGCCATTGGTCTTTGTTTCCCCATCAAAGTGATACACTGGGTTCAAGTCCCCCCACTGTAGAAGGAAGCAGGATGGTTAGCTATACTGTAATAACCAGTCTTTCCTTCCTTCTTCACTTACTGAATTCTGATTCTTATTGAATTATTATTGCATTATTGACCACCTTTTAAAAGGACTGTATTCTCCAGCCTCCCTTGGAATTAGATGTGGCCGTATGACCAAGTTCTGAAATATAGGATTTGAGCAGAAGTGATGAGTAAAACATGTGGGTCATGTCCTTAAAGGAAAGGATTGTGCCATCTATGGCTCTTTCTTTTTTTTGGATCCATGAGAACAAATGACCAGAACTGAAAGAGTTATCTTGGACCATGAAGTGGGATCCATGTGTTGAAGATGGCAGAGTAAATTAGAAGGGGCATGGGTTCCTGATGGTCATCAAGTCTCCTTCCTCGTCCCAGACTGCAAAGCTCAGATTTAATGGAATAGAAGTGAACTTGTGACTTATTTAATGCACTGTCTCTCTGTTACAGCAGTGGAATTTTGATATCCCCCAAACTTATAAACATCTAAATCAAACTTTAATGAATATAAGAGTCACCCAGGGATGATGTTAAAATCCAGATTCTGATTCAGAAAGTGTGAAGGATAAATTTTATGTGTCAGCTAGGCTAAGCTATGACTTCTAATTGTTTGGGCAAATAATAGTCTCGATGTTGCTGTGAAGGTATTTTATAGATGGGATTAACATCTACAATCAATTGACTTCAAGTAAAAAAGTTTATCATCAGCGATGTGGGTGGACTTCATCCAGTCAACTGAATGTCTTAAGAACAAAAAGGAAAGTTTCCCCGAGAGGACAGAATCTGTCCCCAGACCGTAACATGGAAATCCTACCTGAGTTTCCAGCCTACTGGCTTCTCCTATGGATTTCAAGTTTTCCAGCCTTCATAACTGCATAAGCCAATTCCTTAAAATAAATCTCTTTACATATGAACACATACATACACATACTCACATACAAATATATATATATATATACACACACACACAAAGTTCATGTAAAGATTTGTATTATCTTACAATTCTATTTTCCACAAAATTTTTGAAGTACCCTCAAGTATCCTATTGGTTGTGTTCCTTTAGTGAACTCCAAGTGATATAGCATGTTTGGGGCAAGTCCTGAGATTTCTGCATTTCTAATCATTTCCCAATTCCGCTGGTCTGAGAGCTATGCTTTATATAATAAGATCATACAGATCTGGTTTTCAAGAAATATGTGTTTAAGTGTATGACAAAAATTTGCTGTGAAACCTTAGGGAAGTCATTTAATGTGTACATCTCATTTCCTCATCTATGAGGTGAGAATGTTGGACTAAATGACCTCTGTGACTCCCTCCAGCTCTAATACATTATAATTCTGTGATCTGAACCCTCCTGGCTAGAGGCTCTAGCGGGAAGGCAACATGGGGATAGAGCTGGTGGCAGGCCAGACTCCAGAGGTGTGTGACTTCTTGGAGTGGTGGCACTTGTTTCCTGTGCTGTTCCTTCAGTTGCACATCTGTAGATTGTATGGGTGGCCATTGAGTTTGAGATTTCTTACATCCAGAAATTTGATACCTGAAGAAAGATAGTTCTAACCCTTCAGATTATGAAGAGCGATCCAAGAGCTTGATCTTCTCTTTTCCCCAGGAAACCCATTTTCCAGGGAAAAGGACAGGGCAGATCTAGTGACGTGAAACAACCTCTTTGTCATTCCCTTACATATTGCACATATCATATGTTACAGTGAATTGTGGAATAACCTTACGTATTAGAGAAATATGTTAGTGAAATTACTTACTTCCCAAACCTGGGCATTAACAGAACTTGGATTTGGAAAATTTTAATACTAGCATCATTATTTTATTTATTCTTCAGGTACTATAGCAAAAAACCTTAAAATTATAATCTGTTGAAGTTATGCTTCTATTTGAATGCTTTCATGTCCTGTAAACAAGACTGTGTTTTAGAAAACAGGTATCCCTTCTGACAGTATGATCTGTACCTATCTATCAGCTTTGCTTTCTAAAATCTTAAATTGAAAAAAGGGGTATGTTGTGATCCTTTAAAACCACAACAAAAATGGAACTGTAATGATTCTTTAGTGGTGAGAATCTGTTTCCATCTATAACACAAAAAGTTTAATCTTAAAATAGGTACATTTAAATGTGCAATGTTGGTCCAGTAGCCAAATAGACAATCTTTGTTTAAATATTGCAATTCCTTCACTCTTCCCTTGCCTTAGTTTCCCATCATAATATGGCATGCAAAATGAGTTTAGTGCATAATAGATTGTTTACTGATGGTGCTTTGACTAGGCTTATATCGGCAGAGTAACAATGGCATGACACTCTGGGATCATACATCTACTCATTGAAAATAATGTGATATACATGTATCATGTGTCTGAGATAAATAGCTTCTTAACTTTTACTGATACACTGCCCAAGGTTTGTGTGCATGCCAGTGTGAGTATGTGTATGTATTTGTGCACTTGCTATGTGTGTGTGCACATGTGTTAATTTGAGGGTGGGGGGATGGAGAGAAAGGAGCCAATTTCTCCATTTGGGCATGGGAATTTGAATGCAATTGAGAACTTTAAATTATTTCCTTATTTTCTCAGTGTCAGGCACTTTTTTGTCTCCTTCCTTTCTTTCAACAAAATTGCCTTAGGGGATTCTTCTATTGGATGCTGCTCCTTTCTATGTCTAAAGGGTAAGGCTGTTAAAAAAAAAAAAATAAAAGAAAGCAGCAAAGGTATGGAAGGCACTTGATCAGAAATAGGAACCTGTTGCTGCCTGTGGTTGAAGTAGTTCTCTTAACATTAGAGGCTGGGTCAGAAAGAGAAGTGAGGGTCTAAAAAAAAAAAGAAGAAAAATACCTGTGAGTATACAAAAACTTGTACTTTTCTTTATTTGAGCCTATTTATTTCAATTTTAAACTGTCCCTGGAAAGGAAAACAGGATAGAAAGCTTGAAAGAGATAGAACTTGGCCTTGATGTATTCTACTCTTTAATTACTGTGTTAATATAGGCCTGTTTGCTCTGAAGGAGGTTGATATCACCTTTTATGAACTATCAATGATTTATTAGCATCCTGACATTTTTCCATTCCCTAAAAAAAAAATAAATGGCATCTTCTATGGGTCAAATGTGTCCTCTAAATATTCATGTGTTAGAAACTTAATATCCACCATAGCCATGTTAAGAGGATGGGAAATCTGATTATGGCAATCGAAAGGTGGGGTCTTTATGAAGTGATTAGATTGTGAGGACCTTACCCAAGGGAATGGATTGATCCCATGGAGTAACAGGTTGATGGTTTAATGGGTGGTCATGGGCATGATTCTGCTGGCTTTATCAAAAAAGAGAGTTAGCAGGTTAGCTCTCTTGTTCACCTCTTTCTCACCAAGTGATACTCTGCATTGCTGTAGAAAGTCGCTACCAAGAATAAGGCATGTTCTCACCAGGTATGTTCTCTGGAGTTTGGACTTCCCAGGCTCCAAAACTGTAAGAAATAAATTTTATTTTTTTATGAATAACTCAATTTCAGGTATTTTGTAATAAGCAACTGAAACTAATACAGTATCTTTTACCGTGTGACAAAAGCACAGTGGTAGTCAGATTTGCAGTTGTTTGGGTGTTTGGTTTTTAAAATTATTTTTATTAATTTCACAAAGTGTTGGGGGTGGAATGACTTCCAAAGAACAAATACATCTAGCTTATATTTGTTGCATTCTCCCTACTTGATTTTCATTTATCGAGGAATGACAATATTCTGGAGCTATTGGCAATTAAAACCAGACTTTGAGAACTTTGGCTTTGCTTAGGGATACAGCTTCTTGTAAACACCTCAGAGTTAGTTGGGTTGTTTTAAACTGCTCAGAATTGTTAACTGATTTGCACAAGGAATTAGCTTCATTTGGTGGCAGAATTTATATTCATCCACTCTTGACTGCTTCATTTCTATCGTAGTGTTGATCTACTTAGAATGTGGGATCAGTTGCATATCTTTGGCCCTCTATCAAACCCGGACTATATAATGGACCTATTCTGTAGTTAATTCACAGTGTCTGGTATGTCTCCAGCAGTATACCAGATGGATCTCTAGCCAGTCTCCTCTTAAACTCCTTATTAAATATTTATAGACACAGATTGTAAATAGGCCCAGCTTTGTCCTTGGATGTATGTGCACGGACCTCTGCACCAGGGAGGATCGACTTGGTCAGTTCAGGGAGAAAAGACAAAATCTTTTCTCCAAGAAGTTTCAGAAGCACATGCACTAATTGCCTTACACATGATAGTGAGATCAGGCGTAGTCCAGCAGCATTCTGTATAGTAAACAGAATGTTACCTTGAAAATGGGAAGCTGTTATTAATGTGGGAAGATGAAGATGCCCACCAAGTTCATGAGTGAATCTGAGTATTAACAGCCAGGTTTTATCACTCCATGAGAAAAGGTAGAAATGAATAATGGCATCTTTTGCTTCAGTAGTACACGTATACAGGGAGCTGCCAGGAGAAAGTGTTAATGAAACAAATTTGTAAAAAATGAGTAGATTTGGAGATTTAGATACACTTAAAATATCATTCATTGGACATGTAGGAGAAGGTGTTAAAATGAAAATGTCAAAGTTGTTCAAGTCTTTTCCTGAATTGGGGAGTGCAGGAGCATTGGGACTCAGGCAGGGAGGAATATCTATGCTGTCCGAGGTGGTCAGCCCCTGCAGACCAGATGGTGCTTGAGTAAGAGCAAAGGTGATGGTCACTGAGTTGTACAAAACGCTTGCATTCCAAGATGTGCTGTAGTGCTTCTAGAACAAATGCCAAGACTAGAACATTCACACTGTGTTTATGAGTTACATAATCATCAGGCTAGAGAAGATTTTGTGTGGTTTTTTGTTCTTCTCCTTGTCTTTGGACAGTTCCCTTTGAAATTGCCCAAAAGAGTTAAGAGACTAATCCAGGAAAATGTCATTGTGCCAGATCATAACCACATACTTAATTTTAATGCCACAAGATAAATTACTAACTCCAGCCTTTAAAGATATTTATTTCAGTGGTTCCAGGAAATTTTTCAAGATCGTCTTACTTAAAATTTTAAATGACAGTGCTAATTTGGCAGTATACAAAACCACAAATGTCTTTTTCGTTTGGCTTGAATTAAATCAAGTTATAAGAATAAATACACTTTATGGCAAATAATCTTTAGCATTTTAGATACTGAACCTGATACTTCTCAAGCCAAGAAAGCTACTAGTTGTTCTTCTATGCTAAAAAGAATCTTCTTTTGTTTTCAGTTCTATTGACTTAGCTGTTTGTCACCAACATTCTAAGGTGTCCAGGGATAAAGGAAAGAGATTCTTGACCAGTCCTTTCATTTGGGAAATTTCATAATCTGGTAGTGGGAGAAGGGAAGGGAAGAATAAATCAAAAGCCTTAAGAACATTTCCATAGAAAACTGAGATTGGCATGGCCAAGGGCACATACACAGTGAATTAATGATTAGGAACGGATAGGGTTAATTAAGATTTTTCTTAGATGTGTTGGTGTTCCTAAAGTACTGCAAATGTGGGCTGAATTTAGTGTCTGGCATAAGGTAGAAATCAATGAGAATTTTCTGTTGATGATGTGTAGGGTATGATCCCTGAATATATTCTCCTCTTGGGGTACGATGTTTGCAGCCCAGCTCTGGAGCATTGTGGGTCAGAGTAGGTGTTAACTCTGGCTGTTACTATGGAAATGATTTAAGCAGCTGCATGTGCATGGTTAAGATCCTCACTCAAGCACACCTACAGGAAATGCTATATTTTGGGGAAAGGTCTGAGTGAAGCATCAGCAGTGCAGCACCATACCTCAGTTGACAACACAGTTCAGAAGGCCTGGGAACTAAGTTTGCTCTAGGGAAGCCTGTAGGTTTTCAGGGTTGCCTCACAGGAGGGAGGAGAGGGGGGCAGATGGATGCTGCTCTTTGTCTGTCACTCCCCAGAGTGGAAACTACAGCAAGACCAGCTGCATCATGTAGTATGTAGGGCACTTGCCCCTTCTAGAACCCATCTGTGAGGATTTCTAGCCATACACTAATCAGAAGAAATGACTTTGTAGATAACCCAGAAACAAGAATACTGTGGCAGCTGATGCTGGGCCTTGCTTGAAGCCATTTTGCCACTTTCTCAAAGGACATCAGACAGCAAATGGAGCTATATTATATGGCATTTGTATAATTTTATGTAGATTCTCAGAGGTGGGAGAAATGAAGATTATTACATCTGCCCACATTTGAGATATGTGAGGGATAATGTATCTATTAAAGAGTATCTATTAAAGTCTTCAGAAATAAAAGCGATAGAAAGTATGATCATATTTTAAAATCTGTTCTGGGATTACTTTGGGTTTTATTTGTCTTCTTATGAACAACCTCATTACAGGGGAAGTTTTTGGACCTGATTTTGAAACAGAGATGATGTTTTTCTGTTACACTCCTATAGGGAGAAGACCACTCAGGGAAGTCACTTTTATTGTTCACAAAATCAGAATGATAAAATTCAAAAAGTGTTTTCTTTTCTTGATTTAGTAAAACTCATAACTTGTAAAAAAGCGCGTTTTTTATTTGTCTTGTTTTGGAGTTCACCAACTAAGACAGACTGAGCCGGGCCATTACCGTTCTCATCAGTTTAGATTTATATGATGCATGCATTGAAATGAACATCTGGACAGTTAGGAAATGCATTTCATTTGAGGGCCCTTGTAACATTTTTTCCCCATATTTAGAGCATCCCTTTGGAAAACAACATAAGTAGGAAAACAAAATACAATAAAAAAGAAATATTTTTAAAAGCAAGAATTATTAGAAATGGGATTATTGAGAATTTTTATTGCACATAATAAAGGTATAAGTAGGATCATAAAGCACCATACAGAAATAAAATCTATTGACTATTTGGGCTTTATCTTGCGTCTAGAGAGTCAATGAACTTGAACTCATATGTGACTTCCAAGGCAACTAGCTGTAACCACAGTTTCCACTGTCTCGCGGGCCCAAGAGGAGATTTTCAGCCTGGATAAGTATTTCATAAGGACATTTGAGCCAGGTGCTCTTTCTAGTTGGATTGGTGATTCAGTGTGTGGCATTTAACAATGTGAGTCAGAATTAAATGAATGTCTCAGTGTTATAGTTGGGGAACTAACGAAAGGGCCACCTCTCAGATGAGTCATTGGACACAGATCTTGCTCTGGACCACTTACTAAAGACTGTGCAATCATTTTCACAAGCAGCTAAGATGATAACCTTGATGTCCTGCCCTTTCTAAGTTCAGATGCTCAAGCTGCTCATCTCTGTTTCCCCAAAATAGAGTTGAGCTATAAAACCACCTTTTATCTTCATTCATTATTTTTTTTCCACCTGTGTGCTGCACCTTATTATTGTGTTTTAACTCAATGTATTCTGTTAGAGGTAAACTGCACTTGTTATTTATAACCCCTCTTTTTCCAGAAATATTTGATGCAGCTTATAAAAGATATAGCTGTGCTAAAATTATTCAAGCAAGGGCAAATGAATATGATTATGGGCTATACTAGGTCAAGAGAGAATTTTTAGGCTAAAGATAGCTTCTGAAACTGAGCATCAAATTTTGCTTTGAGCTTCCTGAAAATTATTTTCAACAATTATTTTGCTTTTTTTAAATAAATGCCAATGTCTGCATCTTCTATTCTAGAATATAAGCTGGCACCACCATTTGGCATGGCTTATCAATCAGATGGCAAGTTTTGTTGAGGATCAAACTATAATGTGAGAATAGGTAAGTAGGGTGAGACTTCAAAGGAAAAGAGAATCAATCTATTTGTCCCTGTCCTCAGTGAGGTTACCAGTCAGCTAGAAAAAAACAAGTCATACACTTGAGAGGTCTCTTACCACAGACAGAATACATAAGCTAATGAATGTTCGTAGAATCCTAATTGGAGATATAAATGTGGGAAAACACAGCTATTAATAACTGTATGACCTGACATTTGTCTGGGAAGTTGTAAATGAGAGGCAAGAGGCTAGTTTTCAAAAGAAGACTTTTACTCTTACACCTGTCTGCTGCTTGGCTGTCCCAGAACAGCGATCACAGAGACACCCCAGGACAGTTTCGGTATGATCAGGGTGACTGAAGCACTGTCTAGTTGGCTGTTAGGACTAGGCTCAATTTAACCTATGTATCCCTGCATAATCTTGGAATTAAAAGAAAGAAGAAAAAAATAAAAAAGGTAGGAAGGAAGGAGAGACAGAGGGAGGGAGAAAGGAAAAAAAGGGCTAGATAACTTCACGGGCTTCTTTATGCCAATGTGGTAATCATTTAGGTAAATCTTTCGTGTCATTTTTTTCTCTTTTCTTAAACTTAATTATCATAACAGCATTAGAAATTGTTGGGATTTTAGGAAGTGATAATCAAATAATTTCTGAAAGTAGATGAAGGAGTCAGACATAGAGATAAATTATTAGGTTTATTACTGTCAAAGCTGAATTAAAGAGTAGCATAAATATATAGCTACACTAGGCTTTCTACCATTTCCCCCAAGCAAGATTGGTATGACCCAACTGAGGGACTGTTTGAGTCTCCAGATCCATCTCTGGAGGATAAGCCTGGCCCTGATCCAGGTGGAAGCAGGAGTTTCAGAAGCTGTCTTCTTATGGCTTCATAAGAAGACAATTCCAAAAATGGGGAAAAGAAGGGGCTGGACACATGTGTTCTTATCAACCAATTCCAAATAAATCACACTTCCAACTTTGGTGAGGTGTGAGTAAGGGAGCTAGCTGTACACACACACACACACACACACACACACACACACACACACACACACACACACACACACACACACAGAGACACACACACACACGTGTAGTGAGAGTCGACAAATGAGGACAGGGAAATGAAGTTCCCCCATACACAGGCCTTTAGTGAATTTATAGTAATTGGCTTGGTATACAGTAGAAGTTCAAATGCTATTTGTCAAGTGAATTACTGAAGAATGTATTGGATATGCCCCATAGGTGATGTTCTCCACATTTAATTCTGTGCCACATTATATGGAAAATGATAGTCTCCTTACCCGTAACCTAAGGATTCTTTATTGGAAGACCCCACTTTCTGTAAGAATATGACTTGGATGACCTCCTCAGGGCTTGGCTTTACTGGGCTGGCAAATGAGCTCTAATGTTTGAAGGGAGTTACTCTACATAAAGCAGAGGGTAAATGTTGGGAATCTGTGGGAAAGGGAGAAAGAAAGCAGAATGTGGCAGGAGGGACAAAAGAGAAGGGAATGCTTTGCGTTGGAAGATAGGACCTCCCATCACAGGACCATCCAAATCTTCACTGAAAGTCTGCAATGCCCGGTAATTACTTTTGCCTGAGTAAATTTCTAAGGTTAGGGTTAGGTTGTGTAATAATCCCAAGTGTATGTCAGCACTGCGTTTGATATGTAATACAGAATCTACAGACTCTTTAAAAGAGACTTTTTAAAAAAATTGAAACATTAGTATACATATCTGTGGGGTACCATTTGCATATCAGTACCTGTGTGCAATATGTGATGCTCACATCAGGGTAATTAGTATACTCAACATTATACAATGTAACCATTTTTTGTGGCCCTTTACTAATTTCTTGCTAAACCTCCTCTCCCCTCCCCCTTTCCCATCTCTGGTAACCTCTGTTTCTACAGAGACTGTTAATGTAACTATATACCCTACATAAAACTAGTCTAATTCCTCAGGGCCCTGGCCCTTAGTATTGCATTACATCAGAAATATAATAATAAGACAATAATGTTAACAGAATTTCCATTCTAAAATATGGCATTTTAAATCTTGAAGCATGAATAGAAATGGAATAATAGTCAAACTTTTTATCAATTTTCACAAATTATAATGGATATTCTAATTATTTTGTATAAATTACATTACCAATTCTAAAAGTTGCATAAATTTTTAAATTTCTGGAAGGAAAAGTGTTATAATTTGACTTGCAAATATTTTTAGCAAACAAAATAAGCTTTAGAAGTTGACAAAAATGGGTACAGAATGTATACAAATATAAAGTGTTATTTAGCATACTGGGATAGCTAAATATTCTGTGAAGCTGAGAAACTTGTGCATGCGAGAAAAATACCAATTTAGCTACTATTGTTTGCAAACTTTGTAGCTATACACATGTATGTGTGTCTTCCCTTCTATTTGTATTGCCACCAACTTAGAATGCCTTCATTTTATCCTTCATTATTATAACCAACTTCTCTCTCGTACTCACACTCAACTCATCTCAATCTGTTAAAATATTCTCCTGTTTAAATAATGACAAAAAAGAAAAAAGTATGGTGGATGCTAATGACTGACATTGTAGCTTTTCCTAAGCATTAGTTGTTCAGATACTATATTCTCTGAGTTCTTGTTTGGTTCCAAACATACTTTTTAGTACCTTTGTACCTGAAACTTGGCTGGATGCACAGAAAATGCATGTGACACATTTTCTCTTTCACCAGAACTTTATAGATTTTTGCCTGTAATCTTTCAACCTTAAATGTCACTGTGGAGAAGTTTCAGGGGATTCTGATTTTTGTCTTCCGGGATGTGACTTGGTTTTTCTGGAGGTAGCCTGAAAGAGTCTTACTTTTCTCTTTGAAATTCAATAGTAAAACAGGCTTTGTTTTGGCTTTAAACATTCTATATTAATTTTGCCTGAATTAAAGTGCATTCTTTTTATTTTGTTATTTTTTCCCCACCATCACAGGGCAATTTTCTTGTTTTATATTCTTTAGTATGTTTTTGGTTTTATGGTTGGACTTTGTTCTTTAAGGAAGCCAGTCATGTTAGTATGCTTATCTTTGTCTGTTCTGAAAACTGTCTTCCTTCCTTCCCTCCTTCCTTCCTTCTTTTCTCTCTTCCTCTTTTCTTCTTTCGATATGTTCTTTATTTGTTGTGATTACAGAAAAACTTAATTTAGAGGAGCAATTTGTGTCTATTGTATTCCTTCTTGTTTAAAATTTATTAATGTGTTTCATAATATTCTTGCTTTGACCATCAATTTTACTTAATGCTGGACAGTCATTTTATATCTTTCCATTTTCTTTTTTTAAAAATTGACCTGATCTTATTACATTTATCTATAGCACAATGCAATGCGTTTATGAAGCATTTTTCCTTCCTTGTGCTGTGCTATCTTTCATACCCATTTTTTCTTGATTTTTGCATGTTTTTTGCTATTTGGTACTTACTACTTTTGTACTGATTTTTTTCCTTGTGATGTTGGCACACAGATGCCTTAAATATTGCTCTTACTTAATGTGAATTATTTCATGCAGATAATCTGATTTGTTGATTTTGCTTATAAAAGCAAGAAAATTTTCTTTTATTCCTTTCCCACTATGGTTGATGTTTATTTTTATTGCTTCTGTTTTGAGACACATACAGTTTGAGAGTATGGGAAATGGAAGGGAGCTAAGCTGAGGTTGTGTTGAACATCTAAATTATGGTTTCCTTTAAACAAAAGGATTTGCATCTCATTCCCGTACAGTTTATCATCTATCCACAGGGAGCCCCTGCAGACTTAACTATCCTCATTTGTTTCATTTCTTCCTTTTTGCCCTCCCTCCCAGGAACTATTTCCAATGCTTTTCAGTTAGAAGAAGAAAAATACAACAGTACTATTTTAATTTGCTTCTGTAAAGTTTGGTAGTGTTAGTGAAGACCATTAGTATATTTTTGACTTGGCATTACTGCTTCTAGAGTGCTGACGAAAGTTTAGAAACCAACCAAATCGTACACATTGATTTGCTCTATTTTAGAATCTTCTGTTGCTATATTTTGCTTTCTTTACTTGTCAATGTGTATTACTTTCATTTGTGCATCTTTCCTTTCAGTTGCAGTAATGATTGATTTTATTTTGAAAATCTATTTTAGTTAGTTCATTTGTGAAGGCAAAATGGAAAATGGAAATTATGTAATATGGCTTTACTCTTATTTACTATCTTTACTCAAAATTTCAGCAGTAAACTTTTACTTTTTTATTCACCAACTTTTTGAAAGATACATTTATTTTTAGAATTTCAGTCAACATTACCACTTAGACAAGTCCTAAAGTTTATTACCTGTTGAATAAAGTGATTTTTCCTTTTTACTTTCATGTTACAGTATTTTTTAAACATTTCTTTTAAAAAATTTATTATTATTATTATTATTTTTACATTCTAAGATGTTGTTACAGATCAGCTGAGAGAGAAAGGAAAAGGGGAAAGGGGAGTGGGATGGAGTGGGAGGAGGAGGAAGAAGAGAGGTGGGCATGGTCAAGGCCCATGGCACCCCTTTCATTCCAGCAGGGGAGCCCATGGGGCTTCTGATGGCAGCACAGTCATCACTGGGTTGGATGCAGACACTGGCGGAGTAGGGTGGCGGGGCCATGGCTGAGGCCCTTGCCCCTCCCTTGATCCTGGCTCAGGATCCTGGGAGTTTTCTGGCTGCAGCTTGCACATCACTGGTCGGATGCAGACATCGGGGGTATGTGGCTGAGGCCCTTGGCCTTCCCCCCATTATGGCTTGGGAATCTGGGGGAGCTTCTGGTCCTTCTAGGTTTTATAGGTGTTCTTTGGTGGTGTTAGACCTTTGCTGGTTGATATCAGAACTTTGGTCTATGGGTGTTTTGGTTTTTCTTTCAGTTCTGTGTTGGATTATTCACTAGTCCCACCACTTAAACTCTGCATTGGAACCAATTTGTTGTCCTTTAGGTACCTCCAAAATGGGGGAACTTCCTGTGGGAACCAGCACTTGAGCCCTATGGTTGAGCTAAATTGCTGCTTTGCTGCTGATTCTCTGGGGAAGGCTTTTTGTGCAGCCCAGGATTTAATTGTTGGCCTTGTAAGCACTTCTGGGTCTTGTGAGGTTTGGTACACCTGGGTTGTATGGAAACTCTGGTCTGGGCTTGAGTCTTTTTGGCAAACTGCACCTCCTATTTTTCTGTATTCTTGACTCATCTCCACTGAGTGGTCCTGTGCTGATAGGAGGGCAGATCAGCTGTCCATGCTGTGCCCCAGTGTTCCCCTGGTGGGCCAGTCTCCCCAACTCCCATCACTCCAAACACTTCCCCTGGGATGGGCCATGCACAGGTCCCTTGTGATTTACTCACCTGCCTCTGAGTGACTCCTTTTTTCAGTTGTTGTGGCTCCTCACTTCTGTGTGGGTCCATGGGAACCCTATTAGTGGTCTTCCTGGCCTGGGGGTCACCAAGGCCCTCTTCTCCCCTGCTGCATCTAAGAAACTTCATCAGAAGGGCACAGCTGCAGATTTTGCCAGCTCTTGCTCCATGTGTTCACCAGGGCCAGCCTTGAAGTGTTTGGAGCTCAGAATTGTCAGAGCAGTCCTTTCTTTCTCTCATCATGGCTTTTCCTGCCTTCATGAGCTTCATAACTCCTGCTCTTCCCCTGAGCTCTAACATCCCCAGCTTGACAGTTGTTGCTTCTTAATAGTTGTAAATTGGTTGATTGTGGGAGAGGGTGATGCTGGGTAACGTCTATTCTGCCGTCTTGATTGGAAGCCTCATGTTGCAGCTTTTAATGTAAACTATATTCTTATATTCAGGAGATATTGTGTAAGTCTGTCTCCAATCTGTTCACATGGTTTATTATTTTGCCAAATTTGATCGTGGATCCTGATATTTGTGTTGTAAAAGTCCTACATGTTTTCATTTGCTGCTTTCATATGCTGATTTTATATCATGCTTCATACTCTCTCTTATTATGTTGTAAAGGTTTTCCCATTATTCAGTGAAATAATAGAAATTGAAATGTTGTATAGAGACAGGAGATGAGGTTTTATTTAATTAAACAAAAATAATAATCTAGACTGTTCCTTGAAAGGCAGAGTGGGATGTTGTAGGAAGCCTTAACAGATAAAAGGAATGCTAAAGTTTGATTTAAGAAGAAAAGATAGACAAAGTAAGTCAGAATGTTTACTTTGAATGATATTAGTAAATGAAGAAAATTAGTGGAATAATTTCTTTTTCATTGTGTGGCTCATTAAAAAAAAGTTAGTTTCCCTTGATTTTAGTTTCTCAACTTCTAGCCCTGATTTGGTTTATACACCCTCATTTTCAACATTGGCTTTCTGTAGTAAGGATGAGCATTTCAGGTGGTTATGGTCAGGATCTAAGCCTTTCCATAACATCTTTAGTCCTGCACATTAAGGGCCATACTCAGTAGGGGAAGGGCAGCGGAGAGGTGGGAGAGGATCTCCAGCGGTAGCAAATAGACTTTAAGTTTGGGGAATAATAATAATGGAATTGTTGAACATAAGTTAGTTGTGCTTTTTCATTAATTTCCTGGTTTTTAAGATGGTTGAACACAAGTTTTCCTGTTGCATAACTGGTTACATTTTCCACTGAGCTTTGTAGCTCTTGTTTTTGAGAGGAAAAACACTAGGAAATATGCAGTCTCCTTAAGTGAATAATCTGAATTGTAGAAAGGATCCACTGACTTCTTTCTCAGCAGTGATTTTCCATCTGAGTGGCTCCTGGGTAGTTAGTTCATAAAGCTATGTTGGTGCTGGCTGGGTGCAAATTGCCTTCATCTGAAGATGCCTGCTTCGTACCATTACCTGCCTACAGCAAAACAAGGCCCCTCCAGTAGAGAAGCCTCTTTAACCAAATATCAAACAAATTAACCTTTTAGTGTGCTCCTAGGAGCCTCTCAAGAGAAGGAACACTCCAGTGACATCACTGATGGCAAAGGTTAACCTAAAAGTAAAATGAAATCATCCAGCCAGGCAGACCCTGCGGGAGAATCAAGCCTTGTAATTAGATTGAAGGCTCCTAGGAAACGAAGCCCAGTTGCAGGAAGAGCATTTGCAGAGCTAATTGGGGTAAGCTTGTGCATCAGTGCTGGAGCACCGCATCACTTACAGCCTTGAAAATAGCTGCAATGATGTATGATGATTGAGTCATTCTCTAATTTTAGCAACCTAGGCTGAACATGAATTACATGACAAACATACACTTTAATTTGTCCTATCTGTGACTTCGGACTCATGGAAGATTCCATTCCTCAGACTGGCTGATATTGAGGGTGTTTTCTGAGAGGTGCAGGGATTGGGGTCACCCCGTGCAAGCAGATGCTGAGGGCTTTGCCTTGAAGGCTCTGCCAATTTACCTCCATTCTAACCGGTGCGGTTCTTTCTTTCTTTCTCCCTGCCTCTCTGCCCCCCTGTTCTTTTTTTCAAAGTGTGAAGTCTGTAACTGAGCCTAGTAACTGTTCTAAATGATTTCTGTGGTGAGTTAGTGAAAAAGAAACCTAGTTATTAAGCAAATAAGCTGAGATCACCGTCCTCCTTGCTGTAGTGCCTCAAATCAGAAACACACTGTTTGGAGGAGTTGGAAAGTAAGCAGAAAACTAAACTCATTTTGTCTTACTCTTGTCTGACCTTATCCTCAGATGGTCACCTCAACTTCAATAGACTTAGCTGTCTTCTGGCACTTTCAAGGATATACCCCCATGAAGACTTTATGTTTAGGATTTCCTGAGATTTTAAGTAGCTGTCAGTCTTTGAGTGACAACAGAGTGTCAAGCAATTAAGCATCCAGGACCCTCTACTTACTACCTGTGTGACAAAGGCACAGTACTTAAACTCACTGAGCCTCCCGTTCCTCATATGAAAATGGTGGAACAGTCCCTGGCACATAATCAGCACTCATAAGCATTAACTATTATTTTTGGCAAAAAGGTAAGGGTGAAGGCATACAAGAGTTGTTATAAATTTGGTAATCACATTATAGCATCACTAACAAAAATAGCTAAGATTTTTGAGCACTTACTTTATGCCAAGTACTGTGCTAAGTACATTACATGGTGATGTCATTAAAAGTTCACCCCACCCTGCTCTCACTCATTGCGCAGGTGAGGAAACTGAACCATCTGGAAAAAATCACAAAGATACTAATACAGTAAACAATTGTTCTTCAAAGAATCACAGAAAGAAGCTCTAAGAACAGGCTCATCTCATAGAAATGTGTGTAGAGATCCTGAGTCATCCGTTTTCAGCACATCACTGTAACTATCCTAAACCAAAGCCCTCTTCTTGAGCTCACATTAAATCTGTTTATTTCTTATATCTGGATTGCTTTTACATTCTGCACCAGCTAATCTCTGGTCCTATGTCAAATCAGAATCTGGATATTATTTACCATCTGCCTCTAAGGAATGTAATTGCCAAGTCCCTTAATTTGCTATAATTGGCAGGTTTTCAGTGTACATAATTTATATCAAAAAAAAGGTACCCTGAAAAAGAAGATTAATTAAACCGTTTCTTCTGGGTCCCTAAAAGTGCAGTGGTTTCCAAGAGGATGACTTTAAGGCCTTAAGGTCTTCTGTGTGTATATGCTGTCACAGCTGAGCACATTAAAAATGTATGTTGGGTTGGTCCCTGGTGCCTCTGAGCTGGTCAAAAGATGTCATTGGCACCTGGGTAACATCACAAATACTCACTGAATTAAGCAGCTCACATTTGCATTTGAGTCTTTTGTTCCAAGCTTTCCAGGCACTAGAAACTACTAGACTGCAGTATAATTTATGGATACCTCTGTGTTGGCAATTCTGTCACTGATATGATAGGAAACACTAGAAAAAATACACCCAGATGTACAGAATTCTAAATAGAGTAAGTGAGAGACCACAAACTGATTCAGACAAGCAGCACATGTGGCTAGTAAATAGACGATTTCCAGTTTTTCCCCTTTTCCCTTTTTCAGCCTTCTGCTGAGCTTATGGTCCAAAATGGAACATGCCCTAGGCTTTGTGAAGGCATTCTGGTCCTTCCCCAGCTTCTGGATATTACCATCCTGGGAGTTTATTTCTTAATCCAAGCCTCACAAATTTGGCAGATTTATTCCTCATTCTAAGGATAAGAACTTCTAAAGGTTTTTTTTTAACCTTTTTCTAGGATAGTTTTGTGACTTAACCAGCTTGTAGGTAAATTACATAGAGTAGTGCAGGAATTAACATAAAGTTGTCACATATTTTCCTTTTTTTCTGGAGTCCATCTCCCCTTCCTTGTCTTGTTTTTTCCCACTTACCTTCCAAATTTCAGTTCAAATATTGCCACACTTACCCCTGCCCCATCTTGACCCCAACTGATGAAGGTGTCCTCTTCTGTGCTTCAGCGAATATATCTGAAGCTTATGGCTTAAGTCAAAAATGTGGGCAACTTCCTTTCACTGTCCTTTTGGAACAAAGACCACACAAATATTAACTAGGGCTGTATACTTAGATCACCTTGCTGCTTAATTAATTAATTTAAAATCCCAGATTTCGTGAAGTCACATGTTATCTTGTAGATTTTGCATGGTAGAGCTGAAAGTAATTCTGCTAAGTGGAACAGATAACCTCAAAAGTTTGTGACTCTGTTAGACATCAGCCAATTTCATATCTACCCATCAGTCTAATTCTAAGATTGTTTCCATCTATCTGGCTTTGGAAATGCTCTTTGATTGGTCATAATGTCTGGTTGTTAATTAATGAGTTGAATAAAACATGTTCATATTATATGTGGATGGCAGTCATGATTTTGAACTTCAGGAGAGCATAGCACTTTCCTCACTCTTCTGGATCGATTTGTCTCCCTTTGCCACTAATTATAAGTTCCATGAAGACAGGGACCTTACCATGTATGACTTTGAACACTCAATACCCAGTGCCATGTTTGATGCCAGAGTCACTCAACAGGAGTGTGTTCTATGAATAAATGATTGTGTAGTTTAATTCAGAGTCACTTAATTGGTCCATGCATCATTGTGCTAGGTCAGTGAAAGGGCTCTGTTGTTCAAAGAACAGCTTCTATAGCTCCTATTTTAGAAAAACATAGACATGGAGTCAGAAATGTTATGCAAGTCTTCTCTATGACTTGATGAGCTCTATGTAGTGACCTTAGCCTTATTCCCTCTTTATTACTCTTATTTTGCTTTGCAGTGTTTTGGGATTAAGAATAGACAAAGTTATTCAACACACAATATCCATCTAAGCCAGGACACTTTGCAATGGCAAGTAGAAGTTTGAAAGATAGTTTTACTTGTCTTTTTTTTTTTTTTTTTTTTTTTTTGATGTTGTGCTTAGTTCTGGGTGGCTGTGAGCAGGAGGAAAGCCTTTTCTTTTTTTTTATACTTGGACACTCTGCGAGAAAACAAATTCTTTTTTTTTTTTTATTGAAACATAATGATTGTACAATCTGTGGGGTGCTGTGTTGAATTTTGATACCTGTGTGCACTGTGTGATGCTCAAAGCAGATAATTCGTATATTCAATATTACACAACTTATCATTTTTTGTGGCCCTTTACAAGTTTCTCACTAACCCCCTTCACCCGCCCCCTTTTCCACCTCTGGTAACCTCAGTTCTGTTCTCTCCTTTTAAAAGTACAGTGTATTATTGTGGTCGTGTTTCTTTCTTTTAAAAATTTTACTTGTTTATTTTCTTTTCTTTTAACTCCCACTTACAAGTGAGGACATGCTGTATTTCTCTTTCTGTGCCTGGCCTAAGAAAAACAAATTCTAAATAAAGCAGTTCCATGCCTGAACTGATCTTATCAGCCTCTGCTGTATGTTGTTAGTCTCTAAAAGTAAATATTTACCTAAAAACATGAATAAACATGCCACTTGCAATTATTTGTATTGAATTATAAATCTGGAAGAACAAATCAAAACCAGTCAGATAATATATGTATTATATATGAGATTATATGTGTGTGTATATGTGTATACATATATGTATATGTGTGCATATGTACATATCCTAAAAAATTTAAAGGTAACTTCTGTGCATTGCTTCCTCGTCCTTTTATTTCTCTTAGACATATTACTACAATAATATATTTCATGTCACAGTACTACTTTAAATGTCTAGTTTTCATTTTGTCTATATTTGGAAACATACTCAAAGAGAGTTTTGTGGAGGAATCATGACTAGGATGGTAGTTTTCTGAAACTCATTTGGAAACCATATCATGTAATAGAGAATTAAATATGCTTCATGTAGGTATCCAACAAAAATAAAGCTAACTTCTCATATTTAAGAACATAAAAATAACCAGATTGGTTAAGATTAAACACCATCCACTGTCTAGAGATTGTCAACAAATAGAAATTTGTGGAAGAACACCAACACTGACCTTCCAAATATTGTTAGGTTTGTGCTCTAGACCAGGATGGGCAAACTTTTTCTGTAAAGGGCCATAGTAAATATTGTTGACTTTGTGGACCATAAATGTCCATCTTGCAACTACTCAGTTCTGTCATTTTAGTGTGAAAACAACCATAGACAGTACCTAAACAAACGGATGTGACTGTGTCTCAATCAATAATACTTTATTTACAAAAACAGGTGGTGAGCAGATTTGGCCCACAGGTCATAGTTTGCCCTCTCCTGCTCTAGACTGTCCTCATAGCTGTTTTCTCTAGTTAGTCCTCAAAATTAAAAGGTCACTATTCTTGTACTTGTTGTGTTTTGCAAAGTTGTGAGAAAAAAAAAAATCCACCTAGATTGCTTTGATCAGTGGAAGATAAGACACAACTATGGTATGTCTAGATCCTTTTACTCAAGAATCTAAATGCTCTTTTAAGAAAAATAGGTATCAAAATGCTTTGAAAATATATATTTCAAAAACAAGTGTTGCATTCATGAAAGTGTCTCAATGTTGAAGATCAGCTAGGATGCTAGGAAAGGGGGATTAAAATGTCTATCTAATGCTCCAAAGGCCTCATTAATTCACAAAAGCCTAGGGTAGTTTTGCCCAGGATTTTAGGCTGTAAACCTATTCTGGGGCTATGTAATTTTATCCTTTTTCAGGGTAGTAGTATCTAAGACATAGAAACTACTCACCTGTTAGTTCCAGGGCTAGGTGATAACTTGAGTGGTGCTTTCTTCATATTACAAGTAGAGTAAAAAACCTTCAGTCATTTGATGTAGGACATACTGAAACTTGCCACTGCTCTCTTGCTATTGAAACTCAGTACTAAGCTCATAAATGATTGAGTACATTGGGATGTCCTTTATGTTGGGGATATTTAATGCGTGTCCTTTATGCCAGGATATTTAATGCATGAATTTGAGTGTGCATTTCATGCCCAATTCATAATGGAAAATTAAACAAACAAATGAAAAGAATAAAACACAAACAAATTGGCTTTCCAAAGCCTCTTTCCTGGTCCCAGAAACTGAGATGATGAAAAACTACCAATGAATATGCTCTTAAATATGGCAATTTGGATAAAAGAAATAAATATTTTTTTCTCACATTGAATTCCATTGTTTAGTATTAATCAATAGGTACGTGGTTGCCAATTTAAAGATCATTTCAATGGAGATATTTGTTTCTGCCCCCTACCCAACACTATGTCCCAAAGTGAAGAAATCTAGAAACTTTATCTAATTTAAATGGTCTTGCCTTTATAAATACCTCAGCCCTCACTTTTAACTGTGGGGTTGCAGCTAAGAGCTTGGAACAAACCAGACCATCATGGCCTCTGTTGGCACTGCGAGGATTCCTTGCACTGCTAAGGAACTGGTACCAGTCTTTTTTTAGAAATGATACCTTTTTGGTATATCTTTTTATTGCCATTTATTAAGAACTATGCACTTATGGGCACTTCTCACACACTACTGCTAATCAAAGGAATTCTGGAAAGGATAAATTATTATATCCTTTGATAAATGCAAGGCTCAGTGAGGTCACATGACCCGATGTAGGCTGCATAGGCAGCACATGGCAGATCTGCGTTTCAAGCTGAGGTCTCTCCATTAGGAAGGTCTGTCTCAGAGATACTAATTCAGTCTTTACTACTACACAAACTGAAGACATGCAAAACATTTTATTTAGGGAACATGGCAAGATCCTAACTACCACCTGGATCATATTCCCACCATTAGTCTCTGGTCCAGGTTACAACCTCTTCCAGTGGGGCTGGCCAGAGCCACCAGTAAACCTTTACAAAGATGCATCTAGTGAATTGAGAGAATTCTTCCAGCACTCTCCCATTAGCCTGAGACAGTCTGCCAGATTACATGATATGGAGGTGGTGAGTGTGTTGTGACAGAATATCTATACAACAGGAAGGAGGGGATCCAGCAGGTCCAAGAGAAGTGTGCTGGAAGAGCACCACTGAGCAAGCAAGTCCAGAAAGGTTTTCTCCATCTGAGGTTTTGAGATCTTCTGCAGCACAGTCACCTGGAGTATTTCTTAAAAATGCAATTTTTAAGAAATTTGTTCCTCAGGAATCCTTGTTCCTCAAGAATCTGATTTCAGTAGGTCTTATTGGGGTCCAGTAATCTTTGTACCCATCATTTAAATTTGAGAACCACCGATCAGGAGTTGTTGGGCAAATCTGGAAGTATCTGAAGAAGGAAAGAATTCCCAGAAAGAGGAACTCAAGGAGAGTTTCTAAAGACTGATGCTCAGTAGGGTAAGTGTGCCAATGGATCTCCTGTGCCATAGAGGTAGTGGGCACATGGAAACCCCTGAGAGCTGCTTCTACTGGAGACGGTTGTGGGTTCAGCACAGCAGCTTCAATCACATCCAGCATTCTCTTTTATCTGGTTTCTGCTTTCTTTTTCCTTGTGTACTTAATTAAAATTCATGGGCAACAATATTAATTTGATCAAACTAAGGTCCTTTTTCATTATTTAATGATCACAACATGAAACCACACAAATTGAGAGGACAGAAGACATAAGTCAATCTGAATTAAGTAAACTTTTGTAGCTTAGCCAGGTAACATTTCCATGGATTTGTAAACAAATATATTATGGATAATGAGTTGAAGGAATTGGTATGAAATTTAATTTAAAGTCTTAATTTAAACAAAGTATGCCCTCTAGTTTATACCCAGTCAATACGCATGGCATATGAAATTTCATAAAATATGATACAGTACATTGCTTCTTCTACACACCATTCACTATTTTTATAAGTGCAGAATATTATTGGATGATAAATATAATTAAATAGAGCAAAGCCTTATGAATTAAAGCCATGAAGATTGTTTTAATGGAATTAGAGGCTTGCTACAGAGCTTGTAGCATTACTACCATGCTATCAGAGAAATGTATTAGCCCCTGAGGGATAGATTCTTATTATCAGTTATGGATTTGTGGGCTTTAAATTAGAAAGAGAAATGTTATGATATTTGTCTTTGAAAGCAAGGAAAACAAACTATTGAAAATTTTAAGCAAACAGTTGATGTTAACTTCAAATATGAGGGTATTTGAGTTTGTACACAGTTTGCTCTCTAGTTAAAGCCAAAAATCTATGTTGCATGCACAATTGCTTGCAAATTGACTTAATTTACTGCACGCTTTGCCTCTTCAATTAAATAAAATGAGAAGATGATTTTTACTTTAAAAGGCTAAAAATCCAATGTGTTGAAATGTTTTACCTCTAAATTTATCATAAATACCTTATGCACCCAAATGTTTATTTGAAATGATTCATTTAACTACTATATACTGAGTTCAGCTTGGCCTGGAAGGTGTGGGGTCTACCTTCAAGGAACTTCTGGACTCACTGAACAGAAAATATATTAACATGGTAAGCACTTTTAAAATTTATCTTTGCCAAACACCTTTTTATGTCTATTTTCTTGTTCAGATCCCACTCTTCAACTCATTAGTCTTCAAAGTCTGCATCATTGCCTGAAATATGCAATCCAAACTGTTTTCCAAGGTGTATTAGTATCTTAGGGCTACTGTCTGCCTCCATTGCCACATAACATTCTCTACTTTGTGTGCGTGTGTTCGAATCTACCTCTTCTTATAAGGATGCCAGTTGTATTGGATTAAATATCCATCCTATTTCAGTAAGACCTTATCTTAACTAATTGCATCTGCAATAAACTTATTTCCAAATAAGGTCACATTCTGAGGTACTGGGGGTTAGCACTTCAACATATGTTTTTTAGGAATATAATTCATCACATGACATGAAACATTTAAGTCCTTCATTCCTCATTCATTGTGGGAGAAAGGACCTGCCAATTGAAGTTCTTCTCTGTGGCAGGCACTATGTTAACTCATCCTTGGGAAAGCCCTAAAAAGAAGACATCATTATTCCTATTTTACTGATGAGGGATCTGAGGCTTAGAGAATTTAAGTACATTTCTCATGATTTACTTGATTTTTAAGTCTTTGCTCCCATCTCATCAAATCAAGGAAGCTTTCTTGAAAACCTAGCAAAATTAAGTTTCCTCTCTATATCTTCTGCATCTCTATATTTTCCCTTTATAAAATTAATATCATTTTGTAATTGTTTATCATTAAGTCATTTGATAGTGTTTGCTTCTCCATCTAGACCATAACTCAGTGAGGTAGGACTCATGTATTTCCATCACGGGGTATACAGGTATTCAACAATATTTGTGGAACAAATGTTTGAATAAGTGACTTTCAAAATTAGCTAAGTGGTAGAATTAAGATTTGAAATTTTCACTCCAAAGCCCAGAGTTGCTCCACCCATAATGATTAACAACTATCCACTAGACTTCTGTAGTGTAATTATACATTCTACATTGCATTCAAGATATCAAGATGAATAAGACTGAGGCTTCGTCCTCAGGGAGTTCACAGTTTAGTAAAAAAGACACAGAAGAGGGAATGACTAATTTCCTGAAGCTGGGGAGGGTAATCACAGAAAACTTATCACAGGGGATCATACTCAAGTCATATCATACAGGCAGGGAGACCAGTCGGAATGTGGAATGGGGTTAAGAGAGGGCCAGCAAGGTGGTCATGGTCCCCGGGCAGAGAAGTGGGTGGAAAGGGAACAAGTTCTAGGCAGGGAGTGTGTTCACTGAGAAGCACACAATTTGGTAGATGGAGAAAGAGTTTTGTTGAGCTAGATGAGCCTCTTCTGAAACAACTTTTGTCTGAGCCAAACTGGTCTACTCATGATCTCATCAATACAGCCCACACATTTCTGACTCAACTCAATGAAGAGTTATTCTAATTGTTCGAGTTTTCCAAATCTGGAAAAGGCTCTGTTTGGAGGTAATGAGTTCTCAGTCCTTTGGGGGTGTTTAAAGGTCGTGTGGGTGACTATTTTAATCCTATGTTATAGGAGTGCTTCCTATGCTTTTTTATGACATGATACACACAGAAATTGTTAACATTTCTGTGGGACAGTGAGGTGACAACCAGAAGCACCCTGTCCCTAGGGCTGAAGGTGTCAATAATCCATATCCCCCCAACTCTTTCATGACACAACATGTGGAATGTTCTGGAATGGGAAATTCAATCCTTCTGGAGTTTTGGCTGTAGGAAAAGTTAAGGTATTCTCTAATTTTGAGGTTCTTTGAACAAAAACACTTCTTTTTCCACTTTCTTCTTACAGAATCCCAGAATAATGTATTAATGGTATAAATGGCACTATAAAAGATGATGGCACTTCCCTGCATAAAACCCTTCACTTGCTTCTTAAAACATTTCAAGGAAAATCAGGAATCCTTACCTTGAACTAACAGGTCCTGCACAATGTGGTCCCTGCTTATCATTCTCTGTCAATTTCCTACAATTTTCTCACTTGCTAACAATAATACAGCCCCAGGAATTTCTTTCAAATTTTCAAATAAGCCAAACTCAATGCTACCTCAGGGCCTTTGCACAGGCTGGTACCTCCAAAGGCAATAATACAAGGATAAACTTTCTCTTACTTCAGTCCTTAGCTTAACTATCATACCTCAGTAAAGCTTTTCTCTGACTGCTGTATCTAAAGAGTTTCTATTTATAGTCTATTGCATCACCTATTTGTTTCATCAAATGGTGTAGTATGTAATAATTAATTCATTTATTGTTGCCTTTCCCTGTGGCCACTTGCACACTCCAATTATCGTCCACCTTTTCCCTGACCTGTGAGTTTGACAAAGGCAGAGAATGTGCTCTGCTCAGCACTGTAGTCTCAGAGCACACCACAATGCTTGGCACATAGTAGGAGTTCAATACTTATAAGGTGAATGAATTAATTAGAACATTTCAAGGACAATTTGACAAATAGATCCATATGAATATCGTGAGCCCAGAGATTTATTTAATTCATTAATAAATAAGATGGATACAAAAGATAGATTTAATGGAGTGATCGCATTAGGATGCAGGAATTGAGAAAGGTTCATGGAGGGAAGCTCTAGATGTCCCCTGGAATATTAACATGCAAAACTAAGGTGTGTGTGGGTAGAGGGGTAGAGGGTAAGAGGTGTTATGAAAGTATTTTAGGACAAATTATTATCAATTAAAAAACATTGTTAGATAGGAGAAGGGTATGGTTAAGGAACAATAAGTCATGCAGTTTGATTTGATTATGACAGTGGTGCTCAACCAGCTGTGATTTTGCCCCCTAGGGGACATTTTGTGACATGTGGAGATAATTTTGGTTGCTACAACTTAGGGGTGCTACTGGTGTCTATTGGGTAGAGACCAGAGATACTGCTAAACTTTCTTCAACGCACAGTACATTTCAACAAGTAATTACCTGCCCCAAATGTCAATAGTGATGAGATTGAAAAATACCGGATTATAGGAATATAGGAACATTATAGAAAATAAGGCTAAAAAATAAGACAAAGCAAAAGTATAAAAGTATTTAAATATCAATGTTGGACATTTACTTTGTAGGTAGAGGAAAGCTAATGTTGGTGTTATGCGGAAATGTGATAGCATCAGAGTAGGACTCTTGGAGGCTTAACCTGCTACTTGTATAAAGGCAGCCTGGAGCAAAATTAGAAAAGGCCTGTTTGGGGGCTACTTTAATGGTCTAGGTAAGATTAAAAAGCCTTGCACCAGAGGAATGCCAAGGGATAGGGAAAAGACTGGATAGATTAACATTATTTCAGAGTTAAAATAATCAGGGAATGTCAATGACAGAATGTATCCATTTTATTTCAGAAGTTTCAAGTATAAATTCTTATGTCTCTTTGATTCGGTTCACATGCATTTTGAAGAAAAATACCACAAGTCTTGACTTTTTGTCCATAAATGCTTGGAATGCCCCAGAGGTTTCATCAGTATTTCACATCACATGTTTTCATCAGTGAGTGAAGAATTTAAAAACATGTATTGTACCAACTAATAACTCTGTTGCTTTGGTGAAGGAATCTGTTATTGCACCATATTTGGGGGTGGGATGAGGAGAAAAGAAAAAAGCAAGAGAAGAGAGAGAGAGAGATACCAAAACCACAACCGTTTTAAAATTTCTCTTGTAGAACTTTTGTTTATAGAATACTTGGAAGATGAAGATATATTGAAAAATAGTCATGGAATCTTCGAGTTAGGAGGTTATCTAGTCCAGTCTTTTTTAAAAAAATTCAAGTACAAAATCAAAACTTGGGATGGCTGGCTACTCTTGTCTTAAAGATGTTCAGTGTTTGGCTAGCTGCCAGGTTATTCAAAGCCTGTACTCACATTTGCAGTGGGTTTCTAAGATTTCAGGATATTGGCAATCTGACAAAAGCCTATTTTAAAAGTAACTGGTATCTTTATTAAGATATAGCAAATGAGATATGAATAAATACTGTGCAAAAGAGCCACGGTAAAAATACGAGGTGATTTTTATTTGGACTTTACTCTTTACTGGGTGTTTCTGAGACCTCAGCAAAACAGAAGGCTTTCTGGCTGTATTTTAATCCTGGCTTCCACTAGCCTAGGAATAGCCAATTACTGTGGTAAACAGAAATCAGTAATACATCAACAGTATCCCCATCATCATCCTGATGCCAGCCTTGGGAATTTTGACCTCTATGTAGCATAGCATATTCTACCCTTCTGTGGTCAATAGGCCAAGCCAGACACTGTTCTTCCAACTCACAGATATGGGGGAGGAAGCTGAGCTCTGCAGCCTGCTGGCTTGATTCAGGACTTCAAGGAACATTTAGTTCACTTACGCTATAGTGCATTCTTGATAATGTACATTTTAAATTACCCATGCACTTTTATCACAGAAGTCAAAAGCATGTAAGATCCTTGCCTTTTCTGGAATGAACATTAGATATGGAAGCTTTAACACTCCTAAGTGAACAGATGTCTGGTCAAACTGATGCAATTCACAATAAATGGAGCCCAGGAGAAGGAATTGCTGATGAGGACTGGAAATTAGTGAGGAGGGAAAAATATTCTCTTAGTTGTTAGGATAGAAAGTTAATTTAGAAAACAGGTGATTAGTAATGTAACTCTGTGTTTCTAGATATGGCTACATGTGACCAAGGGTTGTAGATACGGGTAGAGATGAAAGATACTTTTGTAAACAAATGCAGGTCTGTAAAAAAGCTGGGTTGGGTCATCTTCCTTCATGTTCTCATTCTGCAGCCTGCCTACTCTGACATTTATCCCAATGTCCACAAAACTTTGTGGAATAGACAATTGCTACACCATTACCTGGCCTAATTTTGCAAACATGATTTATGTACTCTTTGTCTTTATAAGAAGAGTTCTATGGGAGACCCTAGTAGGTAAAACCAGAAATTCTGTTTTGCATTTCTGATAAAATCAACAAAGAAAGTAAAGAAAAACAAAGAAAGGTAAAACAAAGAAAGTGATAAAACCAAAGATATTTTATTGAGAAAAAAGTAAAAATATTTTCTTAAAAATAAAAGATCTCCTAATCTACAAAGTTTTTAAGGGAGATAAACAGATTTGTTAGAGTTTGCAGTTTTTTGTTTTTGTTTTTGTTTTTTAACAATCATTAATGACATTATGTTCTCTTGTCCAAAGTTCACTGGTAATACTATCAAAAACAGATTATTGAGAAGAGTAAAACAAAAGACCCTTCTAAATTTTTTAGGTGATCTCTTTTCTGTGTATGAACTCTAAATATGTGCTGCTAAATATATATGCAGAAAGAGAAGTTTCTTATTGAATGATTTTTCAAGTATACAATGCTCATTTACCAGTTTAATGATTTTTATCTTTTATGCATACCTCCAACCTATTATTTATCTAGGATTTAATTCTTTTTCCTAATCAAAGTTATTTAAACAGAAAAGCAATACTACACCAAAAATCGTGGATTTAATGGATTTAATCTAGAAATATATATAAAATATATATTTTATATATATATAAATATATATCCCCAGATATACAATTCCACAGTATACCATCTAGAATCGTGGTACAGATGCCATACTTTAAGAAATTATGTCTTGGTATAATTAATATGATGAAAATTGCATTTAATTTTCCTATGTAAAAGAGGATATGTCAGTAATTCTTATTTTCATGTGTGTGTGTGTAAAGTTCAGTGTTTATCATCATTGTGAAATATGACTTCTAGTTGTTAATAACAACAACAGCAGAAATTGTAAAGCCAAGTACAATAAAGCTGTGAAGAATGTGTTCTTGCAACAAAGCACATGGGATCTTGGTTCCAAATAGAAAAACACCACCACCGCTGTTCACTTCATCAGTGAGTGACTCTAAGGGAGCAAAGGCCATGAAACAGCACTGAAGAGAGAAATGGGCAGGGGCCCTGCCTTCCCACTGGTCAGATTGTGCTTGTCTTTTCAAAAAGAAAGAAATTCGTCCTTTTCATAATTCCCTTAGATAGCACAGCTAAGCCAAGTTGGCTCTCCAGCCAGCTCTTGTTTGTGAAGTGTAATTCTGTGGTAATGAGCTGGTGACAACATGAGGAAAATAGTCTAAACATTCTGAAAAACAATTCCAAACATAGCTGAAGGCCCAGACCAAGGAAGGAAGGAAGAAAGCAACGAAAGAAGGAAGGAAGGACAGGAGGGAAGTGAAGGGAGGAGAAGGGAAGAAAGGAGGGAAGGAAAGGAAGGAAATTCCGGTGACCACCTCAAGAGAATCAAG
This sequence comes from Cynocephalus volans, assembly GCF_027409185.1. NCBI lineage: Eukaryota > Metazoa > Chordata > Mammalia > Dermoptera > Cynocephalidae > Cynocephalus > Cynocephalus volans. Next base: position 139,938,522 of record NC_084464.1, read on the forward strand.
AGCACAGTGGACATGAACTATTACATATCAATATAGTGGGGTTAAGGAATAAACTCTATTGAGATTGATTTTTATTTATGTACGTCTTTAAACTCAGGTGCAACTGTGCTTCTTTACCATAGAGATGTTCCATTCTGTGGTGAATGAATGAGCCTCAGTCATTCTCACTAGATTTTGTATTTGCATCCTTTAACTAAATTTACTATCTTCTGAATAGTTGGTAGATCTCTTTCCATATATAAAAATGCCCGATAATATGCAATTTTTGTTTTTAATGTACACAAAACTCAGCAGTTGGAAAACAATTCTGGGAAAAACATAGACCTACTAACTCAAGTCTCTCTCCTTTCCATTTATCAGTAGGTAATCTGCTTACTGCTGGGGAGGAGCTATGACACTGAGTTGGTTGCTAAGTGTGTTTCCCACAAAAAAAAAAAATATGTATATTTTCTGGGTTGTAGAAAACAAACACAAGGTATTGGGTTTCTAGGAGAGGAAAAGAGGTATGTGACCAAGATGGGTGATCACAGGAGAACAAGGCAAAATATGTTGGTCAGTAACTACGGAAAGGGAAGGCGAGGCTTTGTGTTGCTGGTGCTAAACAATAGAAGGGGAGGAAAAAGTTGAATTTTCACTATATGGTGTATTTTATCTTGCACCTAATGACATAAACTATTCTGTGATAGTTGGCATTCTTACTTACTTTCATGTAAAGCAGCTTGAATCCTCTTTTCCCATTCTTCCTGAAATGAAGCTGGCAAAACAATTCCCAAACATGCCAACTTGGAAAAAAGACAAAAAGAGGATTCAGGACATTTGATCTTTGCAGTAAAGACAAAAAGCTACTTGCTGCTGCTGGCTTTTCCTGTGAGTTCCAGTTGGAACTCTTAAATTTGTTAGTGAATCTGTCAAAATTTAAATGTGAATATTTGTAAGTCTACCGCACATAGCTAGTGCAGGAAAATGAATTAAATTCTTTGCACTTCATCCTTCTCACCATCATTCTTCATTTCCTCAGTCTCTGCTATTTTAGTGTGTTGTGTAAAAGAAGAACCAAGTTTTTAGCTTGAGGCCTTTACCTGGGGTCTCAGAGGATGATCGTTTCTTGGTAAAGCATTTAAGATGGAAGTGCCATTTTTTCTTTTATTGGCTGGGCTGCAAAACTGAAATGTGTGTTCTCACCAGGTGCCAAACTCTTTATTTACAGGTGCACCTAGCTCTTTAATAGCTCTCGTCATTTGGAAGCGCTAAACTACCGCCTCTCTGGTACATATTACTGATGACATTTTTCTTGCATGCAGTGATTTATATCCAGCATTAAAAAAGAATCTAAATTATTCAAGTTTCAAAACTTTCCTCTTGACAAAGGTTGATCTGCAACTCTTTGGCATCTGCTAGGAATGCATATTGCTGAGGCCACATTCAACCACTGTTTGCATTCAGTCTTTTCTTTCCCCAGAGCAAGCTCAGAAGACTAGGAGCTTGTTTTGCAGACCCATGGCACCAACCATGAACTATTGACATCACATTTCCTGGAAACTTTCAAAGCCTTATTTTCTAAGTTCTGGGTTAAAATTGTACCTATTGGAATATCAGCTAACTTGCAGATGACCTTTATTTTTTCTGTTGTCAACTGTGAACAAACTACACAATAGAAGCATAACTCCAGACCAGGCTGTGAGCAGAAATTCTTTCAATTCTTAATCTGCAAACTTTTTTCTACAGCAAAGTTAGTTTAGATGTTTTAAACATGAAGCTGATTCTATGTCTTCATTTATATGTTTTATTTTAGCTTGCACACAACAGTGGGAAATTTTATACACATGATAAATTGGGAATTGAAGATCAGACTACCTAGGAATTATAGAATTATACAATGCTACAGAGTAATACCTGAAATCGTCTCTCATGTTTGAAAACTATTGCTTGGAATTTTTTTTTTTCAAAAGTGTAATTAAGAATGCTATGGAAGTATGAATCCCAATATATCTGATTCTGTCCTAGGGGCCTTTTGGAAAATCTCAAGTCATTTTACAGTTGGAGCAAGTAAACAATGGACAAGGAGGTAGATGAGATCCCATGGTAAGGCTAGAGCAGAATATAATGAAATGGAACTGTGCCGTCTATGGCGTGTTTCATTGCTGGAGCCCCAAGTATAGACGGCAGCTACTGAGACCCAAATCTAGGTGTTTTGGCCATTTAAGGTCACAAGCTAGAAAGGAGGAAGGCAAAGATAGAGCTGTGATGTCCAAACTCTCAGTAGCTCACAGTGTGGGGTTAGTTGTTGACATTTACTAAGCACATGCTAACAGCTTTATGAATATTAACTAAATTAACTTCATAATATTACACAGATGCAATTTTAACCCCATTATACAGATGGAGAAATTGAAGTACCGGGACTCTAAGAAATTTGCCAAAAGTCTCACAACAGGTAAATAGATTTCAATCACTTGATCAGATTTCAAGCAGGTGATCAGAACTCAGAGCCAATACTGCTCTTAACCAGTACTCCAGTCTACCACTCAAAAGTCTAAGGTAATTCTAAGCACATAGGACCAAGCCAGGAAGCCAGGATATGAGGCAGAGAGTACAAGAACAGGTTTTCCTAAAGCGCTAGAATTTTTTTTTTTTTAACATCAATGACTAGTATAATACTTGAGACTTTCTTCTGTTCTTTTTAGAGACTGAAGTAGTAGATTGGGCTTCCCCTGCCTATTTAGAGAACTTATTTGCATGGAGAACACTTGTTGGCAGGAGAACACACATACTTATTGTTGGTGTCAGGAGCAGGGTTGTGTTTTTGAGTAAGTTTGTTCAATCTGGGGTCTCAGTGATTTTGATTAAAAAGGGCCAGGCATGGAGCTCAGACCCAAGTCCTCTTTAACATTTCTCTCTTGGTCTTGGGTATGGGTCTTACTGAGCCAACTCCAATAATAGTACAGTAATTGTTTAAGTGTTTTTTTTTAAACTCTAGATTCTGGAGTATTCATAGTCTACATGATAAAGCAGATGAGCAGCACTGTGTAAGTCTGATTCACTGGAAAACAAAATCTTTAGAAGTACTTTTGCAGCACATCCCACTCAGGAGTCCAGTAATATCTTTAGTATAGTAAGTATTACTGCAGTGTGAATCTGTAAGCACCTAAACCTATTTTTGCATTTCTTCCATTATAAAATGGGACCAGCTTTCACACTGGACATTGAAGAGAAAATGCAATAAATGTAGCAATCAGCTATGCTTTGGGGAAAGAGGCTGAATTTGTGGGGTAATGGCATGCAGGACACTGGATTTTGCAAACTATGCTTGCTAGACATGACAGTCTTCCATAGAGGTTTAATTTGGTTTGAATTTATTTTAGCACTATTTTTCTTACTTTTTCTCAACTCTGGTCTCATTCCTTGGAATTTTTCCACATTTAAATAGTCCTTATTGCTACACAGAGCTCAGGGAATGTTGTCCCCCCACCCCCACTTCCTTTACTGCAACGTATTCCAAAGAATTGCAGTTTCTCCCAATACCAAATTTGATTCTATTGCATTTGCAAACTGCTAATACAGCTGGCTTGAAAGAGTGACCCGCGCTAGCATATAATACATTGTATAGCAGTGAACACTTAGAAATTCTGTAAGTTCAGAGCATTAAATATGAGAAATTTCCATCTAAGCTTATATAAAGATAATATGAATTGACAATAAAATTCATTCATGAATAAGCGTAAATCCAGAGTTTGAGTCTAAAAGTCAATATAATTTTTCCCAGTATTTCCTTTCATAGAGGAAAATTTGTATTTTCATGATGCTGAGCATTTAAACATAAGATCTGGCAACTCCAAGACAGTGAGAAATAGTAAAATATGACATATAGAAGAACCATCAGCAAAAATTTTACCCACTTTTTATCTGGATATTTTGTTGTTACTCAGATTCATTAACCTCAGAGTAATAATAATATTCTCACTTTTATTCTTTGACTATGTTTTCTGTTTTATATCTTCCTTTTTTTTTTTTTCATTCACACGCCCTAAAACTAAAAATGTTTCAGGAAAATGTCACCAAAGCATGAAAATAATGTGATATCTCATAAAAAGAAAACTTTACAGCTTTTAAAATCTAAGAGAATTTTTTTCTTAATTTGCTCCTTTTCTTGGCAGGAATTGTTGAAAACAGAGTGACAATCTGGTTCTCATTTGTCGTGCCTTATCACATAAACTTCCATTTAATAGACTGAATTAATAAATAAACCTTTCTAGAAAAGCTCTTTCTTGAGTATGATTTCTGACATGGAAAAAGCAGAGGAATGTGGAAGTGATGGAATAGTACAGTTTGATGGATGTCAGAAAAAACAGCAGCTTGATGCAAACTGTCAGAGTCTGCGTACACTTCACGTCAGGGTCATCTCCCAGGAAACCCAAGTAATTGAGCAGCTATGCAGATCCTGATGGCCGTCCACCCTTGCTTTCCAACCCCTTCTCCAACCTTTGTTCTCTCTTTGTTGCCTTATTCTTTTCTATACATAAAGCAAAGGAGTCAGTGTTAAGAGATAGGTATTACCAAGAAAGGTAACAAATCCTGAAAATTAGTTATTTATGTCCTGCTTAACTTAGCTGAACACCATTTCTTACCTCTCATTGAACAACAAAATCACATAAACTGGTAAATTGATTTAAAAAACGCATACTATACACTTCCAGACAAATTGTAGGAGAGTGTGTGTGTGTGTGCGTGTGTGTGTGTGTGTGCAATGCCAGCGCCTACCCACAGCTATTCAGGAACACTTTTAGAACCTTCCTTATATATGTACACACTCTTTTCTCCTGGAAAGTAATTGTATAGAACCTGTTTTCTTGTGAAATGCCTACTTAAATTCAAATGGTTTGACTATCTGTGTCTTTCCTTCAAAACATTGCTTTAAACTCTTGATCTTCACCAAACTTTTCTAGCTTTACAGCTGGCTTGGCCGCTATAAACCCTCCATTGATCCATCACAATGCATCACTGCACCTTTCTTCTGTTTTTCCTTTTATTTGATGTTAATGTCTTTTTAGGTTAAGTAAATTTAAATTTATATTACGAAAGGGCAAGAAGTATGTCTTCTGTGTGCTACATGCTAACCAGATGTCCCTGACCAAACAAAAATTCTTGCCAGAGGAAAGGGAAAGGAAACGTGTAGGAATATTTACCCAAATGGATGGAGCGGTTTTCTATACTGGTCACAGTAACACATGGGAATTTTTTCTGATCATCTTAGAGTTCCTGCTTAGGATCAGCTGGCTATTCTGGTAAAGTCTCTGGCAGTTTTCTTTGCAGTTAAAGTGATTTTTCAAGATAGAACCAAATTTGGCATTAGGATTGCAGATACACACTAGAACTTGTACATGGAGAACAAACAATTTCTTGCTGCCTATTGCTTGTGGGACATTTGCCAAGAAAAAACAATTTGCTTTGCTGCAAGAGCCCAGTTAGCCATTACTGGAGAATGTTTTTCCAAGATTGCTTATCGGTGATTTTAATAGGGCTCAGAGGTTTGTGTGGTTTGCACAAAATGTTAGTTACTTTTTAAAAGCCCAAGTTTCTCCCCATTTTCTTCCATAACTCTGAACTCTTTTCTAATTGTAATACAATCATTAAGATTAGCACCTCCCTAAATGAGTAAATAGTAATGGATAATTAAATGCTTATAATGAAATGGATTTAACTATTATATTGCTATTCTAAATAGAAGGCTGTTCCATTTAAAGATGCTTGTTGGTTTTATACAGGAGTTCAAGTTGTTAGCTACTAATTTGGTTTTAAAATTGTGCTCTCTGATTATGAGATCTCTGTGGTGAAGATATGTTTTCAGTCACTATGGATTGATTGATTCATTCATTTAAAAAGCATTTGTTGGCAGCAGTTATTATTTAACAAACATTATTGGGCCATACCAAGCCACAGAGAGAGAGAGATGAGTAGGACGCTATTCTTGTCCTCAATGAAGTCAAAGTCCAGTGACAGGTGATTGGCATGCAAAGAAAGAGCTACAATGTAGCTTAGTAAGTAAAATAATAGAGGTATATGCCGGGTTCAGTGTTTCTACTTGAATCAACCCCCCATGTAAACACTTTAGTGTAAGCAATAAACTTGTCATTAAGTAAATATACATTTAGAGCTTGACAGAAAGGAGCCTAGAGATCTGGGCAGTTTAACTCAGTTGTTACATCATGATGTTATAAGGCCAAAATCATAACTTGAATTCTAAAACCAGAAAACCTTCTTTGACCAGTGAAAATTCCATTGGGTTTTTAGGCCGATCCTATAATTCTACTCAGTGGTCAAGAGTGACATGGGTTGAAATTGTGTGAGCACTTGTCAGGATAGGTAGCAATCCAATAACTCAAAATAAATTATTTACCCATGGCATTGGACAGCAGTTGTTCCCTCTCATCATAAGTATTCATGATATATAGAATTTTGCTTGAAAGTAAATTAAAATTGATAAGTAATATATGTATCATTAAAATATCACTTATTTCATATTAGTAAGAATATTCCTCAGTGATCCATTTCTGATCCAAGATTTGTCCCAAACTAAAGAAATTTGCAGTGATGAGATCGATGAAGCTGGTAGAAGAGATTTAAATCATTAGTTCCAGGAAGCTTTCAAGATACAGTTCACTATAAAGACAGTTTGTATTATAGGCATTATAGAATTGCTTCTGTTTCTTATAGCAAATTCCGTTGTCCCCCTCTGCGGCACGTAGGCTACTCAAGCTAGTTTCAGGGTGGCTGTAGCTGGCCTGGAATGGGGGAGCTGCCATGCTGATACCCCTACTTCACCTCTCAGAGTAGGAGTAGCAGGAAGTGTGAATCCCTTTTTCTTTATTAATCTGTGTTTCCTAAGTAAGGACTGACTAGGTTAGAGGAAAAGACTCTGTTCTTCCTTTCACCTTTAGACGTAGGAAATCAGTCATTAATTAGACTGAAATGCAGACATTACTTGTAAAATTGTCTGTGTTTTCTGGTCTCATTAATGCAATTCTGGACTACATGATAATGAGCATAACATAATTAAAGAGTGAACACTAGGCAGCTACAACCAGAGTCAGTGCTTTTGAATATCGGATGGTAACAATCAGAGAATGAGTAATTTTGGCTCAATGACGGTGGTCTTTCCTCAGTTTGAGCTCAACTTGTTCTCTTTTCCCCCGTGGCCAGAGGCTTATGTAAAAATCCCTTCTTACAATATAGTTTGGAGTATATTAGAGAAATTATAGTACTGAGAGGAGAGGTATAGAGATGCAGATGAGAAAATGTGAATATCTCAAGGAGAAAGCTGAAATACGGTGACAGAGAAGTCCTGCAGGGGAAGAATTGACAGCTGCCATTTTCAGTGAAGGAAAACTGGCTTAGAAATGACTTTATATTTAAAATGTAAGTTTGATGACTGGGAGACCTAGAGAACAAGGAACTGAAAGTTATTATCAGTGAAGACTTGACACTTTGGCAAAAGCGATAGTTATTTCATGGAAAACTCTGGTGGATGAAGATTGCATGGGACACAATTAAAAATGAAGACCCAAAAGAAATCTTTCCATCAGCCACCGGTTATCCCACTTCTCCAGTGAACACGGAGATAGAAAGTAAAGATAACAAAGGTCACACAAAATGTTTCGTAATCTGTGTAAAGAAGACTATTGACTGGCATTTACAGATTTAACATGTATTTGTTTTTTCCTAAGCAACAGGACATCAATAGAGATGGTACTTGAGATGATTTGCATTTTGCTGAGGCATCAATGTGCTCACACCGTTGATGTAATCAGAACATACCCCACAAAGCCTCCCTGACCAAAGAGCCTCGGCTCTCAGCAGCCTTCCTATCCTATCTGGAGCATTGCAGTCACCGGCCTGAAGTTAGGCACTAAAGATTCTTTGTTGAAGTTGAAATTTATCCAGATGGGGAGGGGAGTGGGGATAGAAAATAATGGTAGTAATTAAAGAGAAGAAAAAGTGAAAAAAAAAAACAAACAAAAAAAACCTTTGTGATTGTTTTTAGCTGGAAAAAAATTTATATGTTTTATTATTCCCATGTTCTTAGACTCATTAAGAGTTTGAAGGGCTTTATTAAAATTTTTAGTTGTATTTTAATGAATTCCAGGAGGAGATCAGTTATAAACGTAGTAACAATGAATTTGGGAAATCATGGCTGTTTCATCATAAATGGCAAGGGTCTAAGTCTGTATCTCTTTTTCTGTAATTGTGGTCCTCAGTTGAAAGACAAGCTGAGCAATCCTCCTCTCATTACAGAATGACATATTATGGGGCTGGTCCTGTGAAAAATTGTGAAACAAATAAGGGGTGTTCCCTGACCCCAGCACCCCACTCATGCCGTGTTCCATTCACAGGTATTCCCGACCATACTTGGCACCCTCACTCTTGTCTGTGGCTCTGTCAGGCTGATTGTTCCTGTCTGCCTGTGTCCTCATTACTACTGTCTCCAATCAACATTTCCTTTCTTTGTAATTTTCATTGTTGGGGCCAGAATTGAACTAAAATGAAAATTAGTAAATTATTACATTAATCTACATTTTTAAACTAATGAGATAAGGCTAGAGGAGACTTCCAGAGATTTTATTCCCATATAATAAAGGATAAAACAATAAAGGATGTTTTTATATGGCCATTCATGGATGACAGTAGTCTCATTGACAATTCTGTTTAACCCAAAGGAGTGCTTGTACCCCTGGCTGATTATGATAAACAGGAAAGATGTTTTTGAGAAGGTAGAGACTTCACAGCTCCTTCCTATTCAAGGATCATGTAAATGAATGACCACATTCATTGTCTGAAGGACTGGCTCTTTTCACCAGTGTCAAATCGTATAGTGCTAGAAAGCACAGGAAGGTCATGCCAGTTTACTTTCCTTGGCACTTTTTGTGTCTGGATATTGATGCTGTGGGAGGCAACACACAACTACCAACTCTTTGATTTTCCATCTTCACAGTGACTGATGGCAAAAGGAAGAAATCTAGAATTCATTATTTTAAACCATTTGTCACCTAAGTGAGTTTTAAGACCATGTTGTAGAACTATTATGATTCACCATCACAGGAAAAGGGCAATTTATTTTTACCTGTGAAAATGCAGCAGATATGACATATGTTGTTGGAATGATTTTTTTAAAAAGATATTATTTCTAGATTAAACTTCCTCGAGTCACAGCCTAACCATTTATGCCTTGCTGACCATATATTGAGTTTTCACATTTTGCATTTCTGTCATTTTAACTGATAATATTTGATGTTACTCCCCGTCGTCATATGTCTACTAATTATTCTCTAGCTGCTGCCTGTATTTGCCCCCTGGCAGGCAGAGAAGCAAATGTTTGTAATTCCAAATCTCTAGAATATTTGAATTTGATCAGTAGCAAAAATATGTTTCTTGTTCGTAAGCGTTATACCTCTCAAACTAATCATGGTACAGTGATATGTGTGAATTTGATTGCCACCTGTCTTTTCAAGGCTGTTTGTTCCTATGTCTTTTTATTCTTCAGATATTATTTGTTTGCTTATTTTGAGACTATCTTAAAAGAAAGAGAATGAAATGCTTGTCAGCAGTATTTTTTTAAAAATCACATAGCAAAACAGTATTGATTTCATCAAAACATAAATAGTAAGCATGAAAATCTTTTAAGGAAAAAAAAAAGCATCCACATATCCTCAATGAAAGTTGTAAGATAGCAGACAGAAATACCCAGTTGGGTTTTACCAAAACCCTTACAGACATTAGAACTTGCTATGCTTGGCATTTTTTTTAGATGGACTAAATCCAGAGTTTATTTTAGAAGAAAAGTTGGACAAATATAATCAACGTATGCACAGGGATGAGCAAAATCAGTACAAATTTGAAATTTTGTATGAACTAGAGTTAACTGCTACTAAAACATGAGTATTTAAATATATTTTATTCAAGTTTTATTTTTCGTTGCTGAGGCTAGAGAAAGGGGAAATGTTATTAATTTGTTACTGTTTCTTATAAACTTTGCATGTTGGAAAATTTCTCAACTACTGAGCAGGGTATAATCACACAAAATCGGTAATATCTGTAAAATAAGAAGCATCCTGTTTTTGATGGGTATGATGGCAGTCCCCTTTCCTTTATAAGGACATGAAGTAAAGAAACCACATGTAAAGGATTTTTCTTAATAGGATACTAGTGCCTTAGTTGGGAGAGATGATCCTTTCATAAGTATGTATTTAGTAACTATCTATATGGTAGTGCTTTGCATATTTTATTAACTCCCCTCACCCCTCTGAAGTTATTACAGTGTTGGGAAAATAGAATAGTTCGGTCGGGGCCCTTGCCTCTGGTCCAGTTGGGTGGGGTTTTAGCACATCCTTTGTAAGCAAATTGTGTGTGTGTGTGTGTGTGTGTGTGTGTGTGTGTGTGTGTGTGTGTGTGGAATTAGTGCGCATGCACACCAATGTATCTTTTGAGTTTTGTTGCTATTCTTGTGTTCTTCAGAGAGAGAGAGAGAGAGAGAGAGAAAGAGAGTGTTTTGGTGAAGCAGGCAGGTGGGCATCTGCTTTGGGTGTCCACCCTGCCCGGCCATGCTTTCCAACCTATGTCTCCAAGGACCTTTTGGCCAGTTACCTAGCTCAATAGACCTGTGCGTAAGGGGTCTGGTGACCCAGCCTGGCGTGTGAAGGGTTTGTGACCCCATTTGTGAACTGGCTTGAAGGGTCTGTGAGCTCCAGACCCAGCCCTAGCTTTACAATCATCCCAGTCGGCAGGATTACCAGCAGGTAAAAGAGCCCAACAACTAGTGTGGTCGAATATCTTTACAATTGGCATCACAAACAGGATTGAGTGCTGCAATTGGCGATGTCGACAAGATCCCAGACATTAGCAGTAGCCACACATACAGCATCTCAAAAAAGTATAAAAAACTACTTTGAAACTCATATATTTAAAGATCTGCATATCTAATCTGAGTATTTAGCTATGAAGGCTTTCTTATAGGAAAAGATATATTAGCTTTATCATTATTGATTTTTCCTCTACTATTAAAAAAAAGAATCTATGCTAAATTCAAAAGTTGTTCAGTGGTTAAAAAAAATATTTGCAGAATTTATTTGTGAGGAATTACACATAAATGAGAAGTTAATCTTTTGGAAAATTTTCTCAGGGCTTAAATGTAAAGAGCCAGTTTATGAGAATAATATAATACATTTCTATTTACAAAGCACTGCTAAATGCGTACTCTCATTGACTCACAAAAATCCTGTGATGTTGCTACTGTCATCCTTGTCTAAGGATGAGGTGACCGAGACTCAGATGCACTCTACTTAGGCTTCAGTTTTTTCTTCTGTGTTGCATAATCTCCATACTATACCATATCTCTTCCTTTTGTTTTGTTGCTCATTTCTAAGACAACCGTAGATTTGCACAGCTTCTTGCTTTTAAATACTTTAATTTATTTTATTCAGACTTTTATTTTAAGAAGTTGATTGTGATGACTTAATTCAGACACTATAACAATGTCTGGCACATAGTAGGAACTCAGATATTTGTTGAATGAATGGACAAAATATATGAGATATAAGAAGAGACTTTAAAGGGAGGAGTCCATGTTTGATTGTGCACAGAGAGGGAAGTTATTTGGAGGGAAGAGGAAACAAAAATGGAAGCTGAAGTCGAGTGGTGCCTTGAAGTCGTGTGATGCCACTAAAGGTGTGATTTGTGAACCAGCAGCATCAGTCTCACCTGATCATTAGGGAATCATTAGGAATGCAGAATCATGGGCTCCATCCCAGACCTACTGTTTTATCCACCTTTTACAAGATGATGTAGTATGAAGATTTCTGCATAGTGCAATGCTTCTTAACTCTGATTACACATTAGAATTACTTGGGCAAATAATTATAAATTAATAAAATAAAATAAAATGACCAGTCCTCACTATAGATCAATTAGATATAGTCTCTGGGTAAGAGCATTAAGTGTAGATTTTTCTTAAAACTCCACTGATAGTTTTAGGGTGCACCCAAGATTGAGAATCATTGCTGTAGTGTAAAATCCTCAATGGACATCAGAACATCTCAGCCTGTTGCTGGCAAGGCACTGGATTTAGTGTAAGATGTTTAACCAGACTGGAACTCAGTTATCTGATTTATAACAAGGTCGTAGGGGAGGGGGTCATTTGAAGGTCTCTAAGGCCTTTTTTACATTCCTAACATTCAGGAATTCAAGGAATATAAACTTCTACCTGCAGTCTTTCCTAACCATGTTTGTGGTTCTTTATCTGTGTGTCTTCATTGTGATGCTTGCACCACATGATTGTCAACCATTCAAAAAACTCCCTCCAAATTGTGAAAAACTACCTTGGTCCATGTTTCTTCACTACATGTTCATGCCACTTTCTTCTGCTAGTGGGTCAAACCCAAATACCTTCTATGATAAATTTTGGCCCTGGATATGAAGAGTCTAAGGGCTGTCTGCCCTGAAAAGACACCAGCTTAGGTCTTGCTCAACTCAGCATCAGCTTAGATCTTGCTGCTGGAGATAGAATCTCACACAGGGGCATGTCCTTTCTGGTTTTAGTGCATTTGCTTGGAATTTTTTTTCTCTTGACCTTTTATCCGAAGTAAAGCCTCATTACAAAACAATGGTAGGAGATGTAAGGAATGGGAGTTTGAGGATACATTGGAGGTTCATTCAGGGCAATATGGAGAGAATCGCCTTGGTTAGGAGGAATGAGGGGCACTTAAATTTTTGCAATAAACCCATAAAATGAGGTACTTAAATATTTACTGAATTAATGAATGAACGCATGTAATAAGTATTTCAGAGAAAGATGTAACTAGGTTGGTTGGTTAAAGAAGGATAGACGGCTGTTGGTTTATATCCAAAAAGGGAATAATGAGTTAGGTGTGGGATGTGATAAAGAACACAGAAAGGAAGAAATGATGAGAAACAAATTAGCACCTAATCGGACTTGGAAAATATTACATCAGAAAATATTACATCAGACTGGTGCTTCCCAAACTTTAACCTGCATAAGAATTACCTAGAGAACTTGTAGACACACCGATTCCTTGGCCTCACTGCCAGGGATTCTGATTTAGTGATCGGAGGCAAGGCCCAAGAATTTGTATTTTAAGCAATCTCCCTGGTGGTGCTGATGCTGCTGGTCTGAGGACCACATTTTTAATAGCACTGCATTTGGGCTTGGAAAACTGGAGTTAGAATATTTTGTTTTTAAATTTGGTTCTGCCACTTACTGACTGTGATGTCTTATGCAAATCTATCACCTTTTCTAGGACAATGCTTAAAATACTATAACATACCATTTACTCAGGCATCGCAGTAAAATGCAGATTCTGATTCATTTGGTCTGGGATGGGGGCCGAGCTTTTGCATTTCTAACAAGCTCCCAGTTGACACTCATGCTGCTGGCCCATAAACCAGATTTTGGTTTGCCAATTCCTAGGCCATTATTTCCCCATACTTCACACGCTTGTTACAATTAAATAAAAACATGTCAACAAAAATACTCTATAAATTGTAGAATGAAATGTAAATATAAGGTGATGGTAATAGATTGATTGAGACAGAAAATAGAAACAACAACTCAGTTATAAGCTGACTAGGAGAATTTGGGCACATTTATAGAAATAGAGAAGTCAGGAAGAAGAGCTGATTTAAGAAAAATGTTGATTTTTGAGGAAAGTAGCAGGCAGTTGAAAACATAAGACAAAAATAAGCTTGAAAAATAATTTAAGCTTGAAATACCAATTTAGGAGTTGTGCACATAGAATTGAATGATATTTCTGAATATGTGGGTGTTCAGAAAGAGAAGAGATTAAGTGCAGAATCTGGGAAGAGATAACATTTTGGAAATGTGAGACGGAAGAGGAATCATCAAAAGATAGATCATATTCTAGCATCTTGTCATAGAGACATTACTTGTCCAACCATGGGCTGTATCAACAGATTGTATATTCTCTTGACTGAGGATAAGTCTATTGAGTTTCCTAGGCTTTCCTCTACTTGGGAATTATGGAATCATTCCATTTGTGTGTGATGTTTATGAGCAGCTATTCCATGGAGGGTGGAAGATAAATATCTAGGATTTATTATTCTCTTGGACCAAGTTGCAGGCATTTAGAAAATAGAGCAATTGAGGGAGATCATGAATTTTATAAAAGATAAAAGGAGGAAGAAGTGTGAGATTGTGCAACTGGATATCCCCAAAAAAGGTGTCAATGCTTTGCCTTGTCCATTAGTTCAGATACTTGGATTCTGTGAAGCTCAAGAGAAAATATGGTTCAGTAACTTGTGGAGAACAGCATTTTCACAGCAATAATTGATCCATTGGGTAGAATAATAAGTGGATTTGCCTAGCTGTTAATAATTGCATAATTTTAAAAGAAAATCATAATTAGTTTAAGACACTAGTGTTATTTGACCATGTCATTATGATGTTCTGGTGATGTTCTTAAAGATGCTTCAAATAATGGCCTTAGATACTAAAAAAGATTAATAAGAATTCTTCCCTCTTTTTTACTTTCCCATAAGTTGCTGGCTCTTTTGCTTTTCGGGTACTTTTATTTTCCCTCTTAAATTTTAAAGTACTCAGTGTTAAAATCTGGACATCTTAAAGTTTGTTTTGTAATCATCTACACTCCAAATCAACAGAGGTCTCTCTCTAACATTGATTTACTCTCAGAGGGTTATTCATAAACATATTCATTACGGATACACTCCACGAATATTCAATAATACATCAATCACTGAGTTGTTTATGTTAAGAGACACAATTGAAATTGAGCAATATAATTCAATAAAATTACTGGCCTTTCTATTTATTCATCTAAACCCCAGTTACTCAGGCACTGTAAACAGATCCATTGAAAACAATTCACTTTTCTGTTGTTTCAAGATTGATCTTCTCGAACACATGATTATTCTTAATTCAGATGAAATATTTCATTTCTTTAAGTACATGAAAAGGAATTAGAGCCAGCTGAATGCAATAAGGGATGAGGAAGGAAGACGCTCAATAAAAGGAAATCAAACCTGTTTACAAGTCTGCGATCTAAACACTTATGAGGTTTGTGGTTTTGGAAACTATATTCATATGTTAGAGGAGAAAATGATGAATGCTGGATAAACATGAGTTTAAAATGGCCGGGGTCAGATTCTTATTCCTCTTTGTGCCCTAAGTACCTCTTTTAAACAAAGAACTCCCCTTAATTTCAAAGAGATCCCATTCAGGCAAAAGATCAGTGAACAATGGAGGGAGAGAGAGAGATTCAGTTTTTCTGAGAACATCAAGATATATCAACTATTCAGAAGACAGAAATTAAAATATGGAAGCATTTATAAAAACAATTAACACATATAGTTATCATGAGATACACCAAATTATCATCTGATGCAAGTGGTAAATCTTGGTTTCCTAAATCTGTTTTTTGTTACCAGTTCTTCCACTTTGAATATATGATACTGAAAATATGCTAAACATGGCCCTTGGGCAAATTAGAAACAGAGGTTTGTAAAACATTAGGAAATATTTTTTTTCTTATTTTAATTTAAAATGTTGTGCTTATTTAGAAGGTAAAGAAAGTTAATAAAAGGGCATTCTGGAATCATAAGGAAAGCCATCAACTAACCAAGTACTGTCCTGGAGTTTCAGTGCCCTTTGGGCATACATATTTATTTATTTACATTTTAAACTTGATAATTTTTTTAAAGGAATAAGAACAGCCAGGTTGAAACTACTGAATATGCAGTCATTTTGGATCAATGTGACTTAAAATGATGGGTTACCAAAAAAGACACTGGACTGCAGGAGTTGTTTAATTTGTGGGCTTTGGAATTCTGATGACTGGAAAGAAAAAGGCTGAAGGGAATTGGCATTTTAATTCCATGTGGCTGAGCTTTTTAGTTGCATTCAGATACTTCTATTTTTATTTCCTCAAGCTGGGCCCATTTCCAAGTAGGAAGCTGTGGAATTATTGCTATAACTCCCACGTTTAGTGCAATCCTCTATAATACTAAGGTTAGGTCAGCCTTTCCCTTGTCCCCTGCATTAAACCTACAAATAGATCAGATTTCATGATAAGCAACCAGCGAAAAAAGGACAAAAGATTGTACGTGAAACATTGAACCAGCTTGACTTGAATTAGAATTGAATCAACTGCATAATCTAATGTTCACATAGTGCTTTGGCTTCAGAACCTCGTTGGTTTCACCCCATAGAAATTGTTATTCTTTTTCTAGTCTTTTTTTTTTCTTCTTTCTCTTTGCCCTGCTGTGTTCTGATATATTTAAAATGATAGTTCTCCGTGTTTTATGCAATGGAAAAATTGTTGTTGAAGTCTTAACCTTGAAAGGCAGCGCCTGTATCTAAAAACAGTCGAAAGCACTCCTTTGCCCCACCTCCCATTGGTTGTTTGGAAATAGCTGTTTGACGCCAAGTTTGTACTTCACTCTTATCAGCCCATTTGGAGAGATCAGAATGTGCCAGAATAACTTTGAAGGTTAAAATATGTTGACTGAGTTTTCTGCTGCTACCATTCCAGAAGGCCAGCGAATACCATCACTGACTGTCAGCAGCGGCCAGACTCTGCCCTTCTCATGATCACGACACAGAGTGGAAATTTTCCTGGCTTTTGTACATCATCATCCCGGCATGGCGTGTGTCACACTGAGAAGAAACACTGCGGGATGGCCTGCCGACGGGCCTGACAGGTCTGATCTACCAGTACATGGAACTACCCTCCGATATAAAGCATGCTATTTCATTGACTCATCATGTTTCAGGGATCAAGTTTTTAATTTTGATTCTTTTCTTCAATCATAGGTGTCTTGTTTATGGCAGCTGTGACATTTTTTAGAGGAAACTAGGCATTATGACTTTCATACTCCATCTCATAATTGTTTTATGTGTTCTGAATACTGTACTTCACTGGTTTTGATTGCTACTTGAGTTGTAGGTGTTTTTCCCAGTTCTTATTTACAATGTAACCCCAAATCCTTCACAATACAAACAAAAGGATCTTTACTTTTGATAATCATTTAATCATTCAGTCTTCTTACAGAATTGAATCATGCTGTATCATTGTTACTCAGCAATTAGGAAATATTCACTGTCCAACAAGAACTTTTAGATATTACAAAATCCTTTTTCATAATCTCATGCTAATAATGCAGTCTTCTTCACTTAGAAGCATTTTCTAAAAGATGCTAAGTATGAATCTTGCAATTTTTGGTATGCTTACGTTCATCTCCAAATAATGTACAGTGTTTTTCAGTTATTTATCTAGTTATTTATGTGTTCATCTGATGCTTATCACTGAAATATTAAAGGGCTTTGACAAGTGTGCTGTATAAGCAGAAAATATTGTTCAAGAGAGAAAGAATATTCTTTTTCACTTGACTACTTCAGTATAGCAACTGTAGTAGTTACTGTATGACTAATCAGACAACCATTAGAAGAAAACAGGAAGGACTAGATCAGCCAGTCACCCAAATCATAGACACTGAATACCCACTCTGTGTGAATTTCTGTCTAAGGCATCGTAGGAGTTCCAAAATGATATATAACCTTATCCAAAAGGCAAAACGATAAATTTAGGATAAACATAAATTTAAAAAGGCTTCTACCTGATTTATTTATTGATTTATTTCTAATGGATACATAGTAATTGTACATATTTTGGGGTACATGTGATATTTTGATACATGTATACAATGTGTAATGATCAAATCAGGGTAATTGTTATATCCATCACCTCGAGCTGTTATCATTTCTTTTAGTAGGGAATATTCCAAATCTCTTCTAACTATATTGGAATATACAATAAATTATTTTTAACTATAGTCACCCTACTGTGATATCAAGCATGATTTTTATTTCTTTTCATTTCTTATGTATGTCCTATAAACTCAGAGCTTCACTTCACCTCAAAAAGTGCAATTTGGGCAAAAACAAACAAACAAACAAAAACAAAAAACTAACCAGTGAGCTATGTGGTGAGTCATTATTCAATGAATATGTATTAACAGATATAGATATTTGATATGCAATTATTCTGAAGACCGACCAAATATCATACCCAATGATCATGAAATAGACCAAATTATATTCTTATATGAGTGGTACATCTTAGTTTCCCATATCTGTTCCCTTTTTCCAGTTTATTTTCTTCGCATAAATGATATTAAAAACGTGCGAAGTTAATGAACTAAGATCAGGATATCTAATAACTGCATTTCAGCCAATGATGTCTCAACAGAGCATGATTGGTATAGTTACTTATCATTAGACACATATTTTACTATTTACAGTATTTGGCCTGAAGGAAAATTTTACAAACTTTTTGTTCAATGGACAAACAATGCCAATATTTCTTTTCACCATATATAGTTATTTGAAGGGGGTTGGTGTTAACCTGTGAACACTCCAACAAGCTCATCAGAAAATTTCTGCAAAGAAGAAATTGATGACTGTTTACATCAATCCCTGTGGAAAGAATGGGTTTCCTTTTTGGGGGAAGTTGGGAGAGACCTATTTAGGAAAAAGGACTGAGAATTGTCCTTTCTCCCTAATTCCTGCCTGAATTCAGATTACTCATTACAGGTGCTAGTTTCATCTGAAATATCTCCCCACTTTTTCAATGACTGGATTTAATTCAGGAGGGGTTTCTCACGTATAAGGCTTGCTTCAATGCAAGGTGCACTAAGATGTTTAAATATCAAATTCTGGTAGCTCTTTCCCTAGTATCAGGATGAGTTATTTTTAAAGTTTTACAGGTTCAGATGTCGAATCTAGTTAAGATACAGGTGTGTTCTAGGATCTCCACCTAGAGCAGTCATTCAAACCCCAAAAATAGAGCTAAACTCTGTGTGTGTGTGTAGTTCGTACATACAGAGAAGTACAGTGTAGTTAAGAAATGTTTGTAAAGATAAAAACACGCTCTCACGTACAAAACTCCACACATACAAAAATAATTATCTTCAATTATGTGAGCTATGCCTAAAAAATAGATTATTTTCTATTTAAATTTTTTTCTGAACATAATGAAAAAGTGAAATTTTAGGAAATGTATTTGGAATATACACAAGTACTTTAAGTTCAGAGAAATATTGCAACTCTTTGCTTTTAAATTAGTCAATAAACTTTTCTGATTGTAATTTCCTCCTCTGCAGAGACAGGAAGTTGGATTATGTATCTCTTAGGTTTCCCCAGGTTCTGGTATTAAATGGTTCTGTGACTCATTTTATGTAACTTATCACATCTTAATTTATGAACTTAAAGTTACATATTTGCATGGAGGCTTTTCTTAAAATGGTTTCATACCATTGGTTTTGTTAATGCTTGCTTATATTCAAAGACGAAATGAAGAGAGAAGAAAATGAACAAGAGAGAGGAATAATAAATAGTTCCTGAAGCCCAAAGAACTAAAAGATAGTATAAGCATGAAAATTTTTGAAGGGGATTTGAGGAAAAGGAAAGTCACTTTAAATTTTAGTGTCTGTTTTGTACCATGTATGTCATGAATGCTAGTTATTTAGTTCTCACAGCTCTAAAATAAATATTAATATACCAATTTACACCAAATAAATATTAATATCCAATTAATACCAATATTATACCAATTTATGGCTCAAAGAAGCCCAAGATCCATACAGTTAGGAAATTACACAGCTGGGGTCTTTGGATTTGATCAATTCCTTAACATTCTCTTACCAGGTTACAATGTGATCTTTGTTCATCAGGGAGGAATAGCAAAGGAGAAGCGCATCTCGAAGGGTTAAGTGGCACATACAATGTTAAGGCTCCCATATAGTTCCAAGATCAATACATTGTAATAATCTTTGAATTTTTATTAAAGAAATTTTACCCAGAACAAATTAAAATAAAGTATATAAGACCATGGGTGGTGCTTAAAAAAGGCTTATATGTCTGCTGATTCTGTACTATATTCAATGATATAATAATGCTAATCATAATAAAATATTGACTAACTAAATAATAATCAAAACCTTGAGCAAAGGCCATCATTATCTTTCCTCATAACAGTGAATCACTTTCTCAAGAATGATATGCACATAAAATTTACCCTATACAAGAGATGACCTAAAGAATTATTGTTATTTTGTAGGAGGTTTGCATTGTATTTCAAATCCATTAATGAATATCGAGGGCTTTGTGTTTCAGGTCTATGAAATGAAGACTAATTTATGCTTATTCATATAATAAATAAGAAGGTATCATATATTTATTAATTGATTGAAGCAATGGAAATGGCAAGAAGGAGGAATAATGAATCTATTTTTAAAAGAAGAAAAATGCAATTAAGTCTTTTTGGGATATAAGAATTTTGAGAACTATTATAAATAGAAGGGCCCATCTCAGCTTGATTACTGCAAAACAGCTTCCTGCAACCTCCCACCAAGTAGATGAGCAATTAGTATAATCACAGCAATAAGTCAAAGACACTTGCTGTTCAAACTTGTGTTGCAACTTTTCCTTTTGGCATCGCTCCTAGGCTGTTCTAACTGCACTCTCACAGACATGCATGCACATATTTAATAAAATTTTATTTGGTATGAGGCAAAATGCCTAAGATTGACTCCTTTTTTAAATCAAGGTTAAGTAAAGGGCACTGAGTAAGGAAAGCTGTGCTGAAAATTACAGTGGCCAAGGAAGGGATATTCTTATACCCCAAACCGTCGTGCAGATGGAAGTCTGGCCAACAAAACCATAAAGCATCAAGTCTGACTGTGAGTCAATCTGTCAGCACAAGTACAAGGTGACTCAGGAAAAGATTGCATTTTGTTTTCTGAAAAATACTCGGAGGTTCTGGTACATTTATGTGTGTTGGATATTGTTTGCAGGAAAGGATAAAAACTACTTCGTAAATGGAAAGAGTGAACTTTTAACAATTGATTCTCTGCTAAAAAGCAAAGAGGAAGAGTAACCAAGTGATTGATTTCTTTTAAGGAATTTCCAATAGTTGGATATTAAAACTAACTACTCTATGTCTACACTTCAGTTTGAGATACTGTATGATATTTGTACATCTTCTGCTACTGAGTTGATTTAGTACACAGGAATTGTTTCTAAGAAGCAGCAGCACAATGAAATATGCTTTGCAATGCTGGGCATGTGATCTTATTGCTGTGTTTTTTAAGAATATCTAATGTTAAGCTTTTCTTTGTGTCTTATCTGCCTATTCAATTAATTGTTACTTCAAGTTGCTGGAATATTGATTTGTCTGGATCTCCTATGCTAATAGAAATTTTTTAAATGTTTAATGTTTTTAAACAATTGGGAGAAAAAAGAGCCTTAAGTCATTGATTTTTTAGTCTTCCTAGTATTGCTACATATTTTTAATGCCAATATTTGTCCATGCTATTGTTCCAGTTATGATAGCCTTGATTTTACACTAGTTTGGAAGTTCTCTGGGTGCTTCCAAATGCTCTCCTCCTTTTGTCTCTAATTAAAGAAATTCGTCAACTTATGGGGAAAATGTCAACTTCAATTTTTCATGAAACTCTGCTGAGAGGTTAGAGAGTAAATATAGCAAAAGACATTTAATAAACTCCAACTAGTAAATGGCAAATAATAAGCTCCTTATATTGTTTTTCATTGTGTATATGTATTCTTTTATGGTCAGAAGGAATCTGACTTTTCTATTTAAATGATGTACAGGAACAAATGCAAACACATAGATACTGAGGCTGTGTATTCAGAGAAGAGTATGTTATATCCCTGAAAGACTTTGCTTTCTGAACACATGATTTTAAGCGTGATAAGTATCAAGGCATAAGATCAAAATGGAAAAAGAGAGAGAAGAAGATTAATTTATAATAGTGTAAATTATCCTGAAACTGGATACATGGAAAGTTGAGAACAGCAGGAAGAGAGAAGAAACTTTAGAGGCAGAAATTCAAGGTCAAAGGTCATTACCATACAAAGATCTGAATCAGCTAGCAAAGATAGTTGAAAATTCTGACTTCATCTTTAAATGTCACAAATGGAAAAGAATAATGCAAATATTTAAATATACAGTTTCTCATAGATACCACACCATGGTGACACAGCTCACCGAAACAATTGGGTTGAACTTTATCAATATAAGTATACTATCATTTGAAATATGCAAATATTTGCTAATCTTGTGAAATTTGGCTCATGTTCGAAGAATAACTGAATTTCAAGTAGTGTGGTTATTATGGGCTGAGTTGTTTCCCCCCAGATTTATATATTGAAGTCCTAACCTTCAGTAGCTCAGAATGTGACTGTGTTTGGAGAGAAGGTTTTTCAAGAGATAATTAAGTTAAAATGAGGTCATTAGGGTGGGCCCTAATTTAATATGGTTGGTGTCCTTATGAGAAAGGGAAATTTGGACACAATCATGCACAGAGGGAAGACCACGTGAAGACACAGGAAGAAGTTGGCCATCTGCATGCTAAGGAGAGAGGCCTCAGAAGAACCAACCTGCTGACATCATGGTCTTGGACTTCCAGCCTACAGAATTGTGAAGAAATACGTTTCTGTTGGTTAAGCCATCCATTCTGTGGTACTTTGTAGGGTAGCCCTAGAAAACTAAAACAGTGGGACAGTATTTTATCCAAAGGACATTAGAAGGAGCAAATCTTTACAGAATGTGAAACACTGATGGTTCCTCTGAAGGACATAAAACACATGTCAGCTTCACCTGGCCCGAGTATGCTTGTGGTCAAGAAGAGCAAACAGTGGTTTCTCTTACAAACCACTTTCAGAGATGAGTAGTGATTACCCAGAATGATGTATTGAGAAAAACTGCAAACTCACAGGGTGTTTGGGTGAAGGCAGAGAATGGGGGGGTGGAGAACTCTGCAACGAAGTGTGTCTGTGATGGATCGGTGATGTCTACCCAGGTGAGGGGTAGCGAATGGCTGTGCATATGGGTGTGTTGACCCGGAATTTAATGGCAGATTTTTCTTATTCAAAACTTCTTTTGGGCATGGATCAGTGTGCTCTTGGGTCACTACTCTGGCCACCTTAGACTTAGAGTTATTTTATTTAATTCTGTTGATTTTTATTTGACCAAATAAAGAAGTTTAAATAGAAATGAAAATTATGAGGCTTATTAAAAATATAATGTGCTGAAATGTATTATGTTATGGTTTTTGTTTTTTTTTTTAGTAAGGCAGGAGTTGGAGGGGAGGCATCTTATAGTTACTGCTTTCTAGCAGATGAGTTCTTTCAACAGAATGATAAAGCTAGATAAGATTATTACTTAGCACAGCTACTTAAAGAGTTGATGTCCACAGTTTTCAGGGTTTAGATCTCATAGAGTCTTTTGATATTTAATAAACAGCAAAATATGATTATTACTACAAGAATCATCTTTTCTGGAGCCCAGGGGAGGGAAGATAGAACATGTTCACCTGGCTATTACCTCATATTACCTGCATTCTCAGAGGTTACAGGGCTCTTCCGCTTTGCTTTTGGAAATATAACACAAAGACTTACCACTCTTGTCTTACTTTTTTTCACTTTGATTCATTTAGTGACTGGACTTAACTCTGCTAAAATCAAGCCCCAAAAGATTTCAACTCTGTCACTTAGGAAAAGCTCTGAATCTGAAAAGATTTTTCCTGTTCCCATTTGCTGGAGAACTGTATTATTTCTCCTCCCCTTAGCAGGGAATCCAGAGACTCAGAAGCAGCTTTCTTTAGAGTCACACTGTCAGCTTTGATGCTGGCCAGCAAGGGAAGCTCACTTACTGTTGGGCAATCTTTTGAAGTAAGAGAGGAAGCTTCAGAGCCATTTTTAACATTAGATGTACAACAGGAGACCTATTATTCTGCTGAATATTCTAAAAAGAGAGACATAAAGATGACAGTAGAAGCAATTCAGAGATGGATCAAGGGCATCACCTGACTGCAGTCACAAAATAAGTTGATAATGTTCAGATTTTTACCACGACTAATTAAGCAAGATACATATTTCCCAGAAGATCTCTGTTACTAAGGCATGAATTAATTTTTTTTCATTAATGATTTTGTGTAGTTTTTTATTAAATTAATTTTTATTTTGGTTTCAATACCTTGACTCTTGGTACACAAGAAGAAGGAAAATCTCATCTGATTGTAAACAGATACAAGAGGGCAATAAGTACTTTATCTCTTCTTCATTATTGCTTCTGAACTCTAAAGGAAAGGAATGGTATGCTGTAAATAAAGACAGAAGCTTCTCTGAGTGGAAGTATGATAGCACTTATTGTGTGTCAGTTTCTTCTGAGCATTAACGTTGTCTTTTCTTTTCAGAAGTACGTTTATTATCCTAGAAACCTGATGAAGATTTCATGTGGACGTGGAGGAGCTGGCGGAGGTGTTGGGATTTGAAGGAGGTTTTTGTTCCTTGAATTCTTACCTTAGTTTCTCTTGCTCATCTCACAAAGTTTGGAATCTAGTTTCATCTTTGGTTTCTGAAAATCTAAAAGATTTAGAATATGGTGTGAATTTACATACATTTAAGCAATTTAAAATTTGTCAAGGACATGACAGAACAATGTTTCCTAACAAAAGCGAACAAAACAAAAATAAGAACAGAACCCTTTTAATAGCATTTGAAGAACTATGTAACTACGGGTTTGTATCAGTCCATTTTTGTGTTGCTCTAACGGAGAATACCTGAGACTGGGTAATTTATAAAGAACAGAGGTTTATTTGGCTTATGATTCCAGGACAGTTGCATCTGGCGCAGGCCTCAGGCTGCTGCTACTCATGGTGGAAAGCGGCAGGCAGCGGTAGAAGCAGATCGTATGACGAGAGGAAGCGAGAGAGACAGAGAGAGTGGGGAGGTGCCAGGGTCCTTTAAACAACCAGCTCTTGTGGCAACTAATAGAGCAAGAACTCACTCGCTACCATTCCTCCCCCAAGGAGAGCATTAATCCATTCGTGAAGGATTCCCCCCATCTGTGACTCCAACAGCTTCCAACACTGCCACATTTGGGATCAGATCTCCATATGAGTTCTGGGAGGACAATTATCTAAACTCCATCAGATGGTAGGGTGAGTATGTCATGCAAGGTAGGCGATGCACATTCATGTGTAAAGGATGAAAATTCCCTCTGAAGATTGTGTATGATTCATTGATGGGCAATGTATTTTCTGCTTTATCCCATGTTCTCCTTCTAGAGACCCTGCCTGTAGGTATAGAAATATTCATTATCTTGGTTTAGGCTGATCTAATGCACATTTCTCTTAATGTGAACTGAAGCAAAGATAAACTATTGGCAGATGCATGTGACCTTTTCATCACAATGAATTACTTAAGGATGTTAAGTTCTACTGTTAATCTTGGAATCCTGCCAAAGTCAAGGCCACTATGTTGCAGTTATAATTTCATAAACCTGAATAGAGAAACACTTAATAGAAGAGAAAACTTCTTTTTGATTAATAAAATATGTGATCTCTCCACACTGTTTTATATGTGTATTATATATTCTTGATAAATGTTATAAATACTCATATCTACAAAATTCATGTTCTGATGCCTCCAGTGTTTGTCAGTACCTGGAGGCATATAGTCCCTTAGTTTTGTAGCTGTGGTGATCTGACAGGAGACCCATATTATAATTATTCCATAACCAAGGGAAAAAAAATAGAGAATGCCATTTTCTCTGATTTGAATATGTCCCCCAAAGTTAATGTGTTGGAAACTTACAACCCAATGCAATAGTGTTGAGAGGTGGAAACCTTAATTAGGTCATGAGGCTTCTGCCCTCATGCATGGATTAGTGCCTTTAATGTGGAAGCTTGCTTTTATTGTGCGAGTGGGTTTTTGATAGGAAGGATGAGTTGGGCCCCCTTCCTCTCTCTTGCTCTTGCATGCTCTCTTGCCATGTGATACTGTCTGCTATGTTACGATGCAGCAAGAAGGCCCTCACCAGATGCAGTCTCTCAGTCTGGGATTTCCCAGCCTCCAGAAGCATAAGCCTAATAAAATTCTACTGTTTATGAATTACCAGTCTCAGGTATGCTTTTATAGCAGCACAAAACAGACTATGCCATCATTTAAAGGAAAAAAAAAATTTAGAACCAAAACGCTAACCTGATAAATTCATAAACGGTGTGCTGATGCTTCTAGAAACTGAAATATATTTGAAAGTTTTTGGTATCTTGTAGTAAAGTGTAATTGAAACTGACAAAAATATAAAGTGAAAAGTTTTCTAATGGTAACTCATTCTCCACAAGTTTATTCTACAACAATGAATGCAGACAAAATTTTAATTATTATAGGCCACCCTCTTATTCGATGTTCACTGAAAAAGGGGACATGATTTTCTCCCTTAAAGTATCACCAGATTTTAATAATAATGCTTATTAACATTATTAATATTAGCATATTAATAATGGTGATTAACACTTTTGATGTCTGTCTTGTAGATTTTCATATTTAAAAATCTTTATTTTAAAATGAAAAGCCCAAGTCTATATGAAAAAATACAAATGTTTAACAGATTTTTATTTGGCATTTAAAAGGCTTTGTCATAGTTGGGCTAACTTACAAATACATCTATCTGTATATTTTAAGGTGATTTGGTAGAAATAGGCATTATACAAGTGGATGCGAACCTACTTATATAGCATCATCGATAGAACCTTTAAAATTAGTCTGGAGGCAAAACTTTATGAGAATATGAAGCTGCCCCCTTAATAACATTTATTATGTTTATTTTTTAAAAAATGAAAACGTTTTCTCTTGGCCTAACGAGTCTAGAAAATCAAGTAGAATTTGAGTCAAATTGTGCTAAATAGGTTCAGCATAGGATATACAGAACCTCAGGTTTTGGATATAATTCAATGTTTTACTTAAATGTAGTAATTAATTAGTAACTTACGTGTTCTTTGAGTCTAAGGATTAACTAATTTAGTTTTGTATTCTGAAAAAAGCCTGCAATTTTGGGTTGTCTTCAGACTATAAATAAATGCTTCAAAGAAATGACCACCAACCTAGACTCAGGTGGGCAAAATCTTACCAGGTATTATGAAATGAAACCTCCAAATGGCATTAAAAGGTAAATGGACAACCAGATTTATGCCCAGGAAAAGGAAACACAAGTATTATTGAATATAAAACTTTAAAAAAACTGTTTAATTTTAAACACATGTAAATCATATTTGCCTCTAACAATAATACTAACAATATATTCAAATATCTAAATAATTCTTTCATTTTACCCATTATAGAAAACTCAGATACTTTTTTCTTTCCTTCCTTCCTTCCTTCCTTCCTTCCTTCCTTCCTTCCTTCCTTCCTTCCTTCCTTCCTTCCTTCCTTCCTTCCTTCCTTCCTTCCTTCCTCCCTCCCTTCCTCCCTCCCTCCCTCCCTCCCTTCTTCCCTCCCTCCCTCCCTTCCTTCCTTCCTCTCTCTCTTTCTTTCTTCTTTCACAAATTCATTACCCTGTAGGTTATAGTTAGTTAATATGGGAAGGATTCTGTTTTAAGTCATAGAAAAGACATGAATATGTTTATAAACCTAGATAGATATCCCAGCGGACGAAGAATGAAACCAAAATCTGATAAAATCTGTTCACAGCCCTGGAGAAGATGAACAATAAAGACGGGGGAATTGGATGTTAAAATTATATCATCTGCAACTGGGCAAAGAAGTCATCTTAAATTCAGAAATTTGCTTTTTAAATGGTATGAACACATTGCTTCTCTAATGTATTCCTAGGGCATGCCCAATTAGCCTACTTTTTATGATGTTTATAGAAATGTATAATTGGTGAAATGCATTTCTGGGAGTTGAAAACAACTTTGTATATTGATGTATTAATCTTTGGGTTTACTTTTCTGCACTTCTTTGTGCATGGCTTTTCTCTTTCCACATTGGCTCCAGAGTTAGAAATTGGCAGGAAAACAAAGAGCAAGTATTGACCATTGGTTGGTTTTCTTTTCTTCTGTTTTCAAACTTTCAAATAGGCTCTGGAAGTGCTCGTTAGAAATGACTGGAGGTGAAGGGGAGCAATGTCTTCGTTGTCAGGCTGTGGAGCAGCAATTATTGCTAGTAGCAGAGAGCAAAGAGAGAGCAGAGCCAGTGCCCCAGACCAGCTGTTGCCCTTCCAGTCACAGAAGGGCTGTGGGTCTGGACCAGCACTTATTACAGCTGGGAGGTGTTGCCCAACAAGAGCTCCTTGACTGTTTTTTGTGGATCATCCTACAATACTGATGGCTACATTTCCCTTTCCATTGTGTGGTCTAGAACAGTTATTAACACCTGTATTGGGAAAATGAATAATTTAATCAGCCCCCGCCTTAGGTCTGGTTGGGGGTGGTGCAGTGCATTCTTTGTAAACGAGTTGTGTGTGGGTGGAGTTAGTATGAATGTGCCGCACTGCAGCTTGGCTGGTGTCTACTGCCTTTGGTGTCTGCCCAGCATGGCCATGCTCTCTACCTATGGCTCCAAGGACCTTTTAGCTGGTTACCTAGCTCATAGACCTGCATGTGAGGGGTCTGGTGACCCAACCTGGCATGCGAGGGGCCTGGAGACCCAGCCTGGTGTGTGAGGGGTCTGGGGACCCAGCCTGGCATGTGAAGGGTTTGTGACTCAGTCTGGACAATGGGCTTGAGGGGTCTGTGAACTCCAGACCCAGCCCTAGTTCAACATCCTGGTACCTAAGTGCAGTCCTTTTCTCTTGGCCTTCAAGAGCTTGGAAAGTGGTGACAACTCAGCTGCTTTACACAAGTACACACTGGGGATAGATGGAGTCAGTGCTGTCTTGAAAAGAAATACAAAAATGGCAAGCCTTCATAATTAGGCAGTATGTTACAATTATCGAAGCCCTTTCATACCTTCAGTATTAAATTGAGTGTTCCAATCATAGTAAATGGTACTACCAAGGTTACTTTTTGAGGCCTGAGACTTATATAGTTTTGGGAACTTTCATGAAGAAAAATAATAAAAAGTTAAAAATTCAAAATCAGCTAAGAAAGTGACTATTTCTTTAGAATGAGAAGTCATAACAGATTACAAAAATTTAAAAAGCTGAAAAATAATACAAGATTTAAAAATTTTTTAAAAAATTGTACTTTTAAGAATCAACTGCCTAAAACATTTCTCTCTATATATATTTTTGTACTTTTGGCTGCATATTTTTGATGACTTCTATATAACACCAGTCTATAATATTTCCTACAGAGAAAATACAAAGATAATTCACTGTTGCCTCTAGCATGATTAATCTTTTCTTAAAAAATTAAACATTTAAACATTTAAATAAAAATAAATTTTAAATAAATTTAAATTTTTGACAGAAAATTTAAAATAAATTTAGAAAGTTTATCTCAGGTTTAGAGTCATCACTGATAATACCACGGAAATCTTAAAATTGTGATCACATTTAGAAACTGTGGTCACATAGGGAATATTTCTATGGGGTGTTTTTCAAACATGAGCCCTCTCAGATATACCTGCTTTTTGTATTTCTGATATAGGTTTGTATCCTGCGAGCACAGAGTTTCTGACAAATTGCATGGTGTGCAATTCTCATTAAAAAATACATGGTCAAGTTATAATTTATATACTATATTTTCAATACATCCCGTTTTGATCAGACATCAATAAGAACCTAATGCTTTGCTTAGAATCTTACACAACTAGTTTTTGGAAGAATTTTCCCACATTTATTCTGGCTCTGTACATGTTAGCGTTGTTTTTCTTCCAATGTTCATACGCTTCATTTGCCAGACATCACAGGACACATTCAATTTGCAGTAGCATCTCTGGCCCTATGTATTCGGTGTCATGATGCCAGGATAGTCAGCACCATGGGAGGAAGAAGCATTCCTGGAGCTCAGTCCTAACCAGATATTAAAGCGACTGCAGACCACAG
The DNA here is from genome assembly GCF_027409185.1 of Cynocephalus volans. Taxonomy (NCBI): domain Eukaryota; kingdom Metazoa; phylum Chordata; class Mammalia; order Dermoptera; family Cynocephalidae; genus Cynocephalus; species Cynocephalus volans. The sequence goes on from NC_084464.1 coordinate 139,968,413, forward strand.
AAATATATTCTACTGAATCAAACTAAATTACTCTTATACACAGTTATCTACTGTGTAAAAAAAAAATGTCCCACGACATTGTGGCTTAAAACAGAAATCTTTTTATTGCTTGCAGTTCTGTTAGTTGGGTATTTGGGGCTCAGCGGGGATGGTTCGTTTCTGCTCCATGTGATGTCAGCTGGGGTGGCTTGCCGGGTGCTAGAAGACCAAAGATAGCCTCACTCTCAATATCTGGGACTTTGCTGTAACTGTCAAACTGGGCCACCTTGGTTCTCTTCCATGTGACTTCTCTCTCCATATGGTATCTCATTTTCTATGATCTTTCTTTCTACATGTCCTCTGTGCCCCCAGAATAGCCTGGACCTCTTTATATGGAGGCTAGATTTTTCTGGGCATACTATAACAGAATGTGTTGAGTTCTTTACCTATTGGTAAAGAGCATTTAGGCATGAATTCTACACCAAACCCATTGTTCTCTCTCCAGAGTTAAAGCTTATGAGACAATTTGAAAGTAATGTGGTAGTTGATTTTGTATTTTCAGACAGCTCTCCTCTCAGGAATGAGGAATGAGTGACTTTTTATTCAGTTCTAGAAAAGAAATCACAGACTGTCTTTGAGAAAGCCAGCATCTCCTTTTCATTTGCTGTATGGGGCATAGGACTTGGCAGTACATACTCAGCATCCTATAACAGCAGACCTTCCAGATCTCCTTATCGTGTTGGGTAACACATGGTTAAACTCTGTTACTCTTTTAATTGGTTTTACAGAGGCCATTTAGAAATAGAGTTGATGGAGAGATGTGTGGAAAAAACGAGAGGAGAGTGGGAACAAAGGAGAGATAACTTAAAGACTTCCATGTCATAGCATCCTGGTTACAGAGGCTGTTGATTATGTTCAATGTCAGTTTTTCTCCGTGTAGGATATGGACGGTGAAGTTTCTCAGCTATCCTAGGGAGTCAGAGCATAGATTGAAACAAGCCGCCTCAGGCTCCAGGCAGGGGGAAGAAAAACAAGGACAAATTTCCTTGCTTTAAAAAAGATACAGTAAGCAAATAAGTAGTAGGTTTAATAAAAATCTAGTAGAAATTTTAAAATATTTTAATGAACATTTCTAACCATACATCAGGTTTATCCTCAAGATACACTTAACTTGTATCATGAGTCACATTTTCTCTAGAGCTCTATTAGGTATGCCAACTAATTCCTTTATAAGCTTTGGAAATTAACTTATTCCTTAATAAGTCCTTAAAAAATGAGCAACTGACATATTTATCAGGTAAGCAATACATGCTGGGTAAACATAGTATGTATATGATTTACTTAGGGCATTGCACTGATCTTTTATGAATACGGTTTGGTGGTTGGAAAAGAAATACATATGTCTCTTCTTCTTCATATTTCTTAAGCCAAAGGCAGGATTTCTACTTCCACTGAAGATTTATTAAATTCAAAAATAAGGAAATTGCATGTAAAAAAATAAATAAGCTAGCCTTCTCTTTAGGCCTTCCACATTAAAATAACATTAAAAAGGATGAAAACAAAGCAAATTTAATTTGTTTCCCTGATTTCTCACTTCTTTATTCATACTCTTCTGTCTTCTATTAATTTTCTCCTGAGCCAGATTGGGTTTTCTCTTAATTCTCAAATTCCCTCACTTTTGTTGGTTTAAGCGATACCCACAGGGGACATTTTTCAAAGTGGTATGCTAGGATTTAGCTGTGGGAGGCCCATTAATACACCACATAGAATTTTACTCCCCATAATGGCATTTAAAAAGAGCTATTTGTTTTGACTGTGTTCTTTGTGCAGGCCTGAAGGTTACCATAGTAAAATCCCTTTGGCAACTGTGCAGTCAGAAATTTCTGGGTTAAAGTGGTAGGGGGTAAGGAAGAGGATAATTCCAAAATATTTTATGAGCAAAATCCTGATAAAAGAGAGGGTCTCTGGGGTCTGGTTTTTTTTCCCATTTCCTTCGCTGAGAAACAAGAGCCAATGACTCCCGTTCCCTGCTCCTCAGTCCTCAAAACCTTATACCTCAAAAGCCTCCAATTTCTAACCTTTCTGATTCTTGCTACAAATTGGATTTTGTGATATTGTCAGGTCAATTTTTGTTTATAAATATTCAGTTTCTTGGCTGTGGTAACAAATGATCATGAAACTTAAAGCTTCAGAGGTAATAAACAAGGAAGGACTTTGAAGTTAGTCAGCATAAAAATTCTTAATTTGCTACTTACTGGTCAGCTGTATGAACTTGGTCCGTCACTTCTCTGAGCTGCTTTTTCCACATCTGTAAAAGTGGTATAATACTACACATTCTAGCAGAGTTGCCATGAAAATCATTTGAGAGAAAGAAAAAATTTCTGACATAATTCTTGGTCCACAGTAAGCAGAGATAAATATTAACATCTCATCTCTTTTTAAATTTGCTACCATTTTGGATAAAATAATCAAAGAGAGATGTGCATTCTCTTTTATCATGACAAATGTTTTGTAAAGTCCTATAAAGACAAGAAAACAATAAACATCGCAGGTGCTGTAGATTTGCAGTTAAGGAGGTTTCATTTGACCCCGCTCAATCTGTTCTGTCTAAATTCTATCAGGTACATCCAAATAATGTAACATCCTCTTCCATTGTGGCTGAATGTTCACATTATGTCTTGATGATTCATGCGTTTGAAGGGAAATTGAATTAACCAAGGAGGGAAATAAAAAATTTAAGAATAAGCTTAACAAGATCAATTCTTTTATAATTGGAACGCTTGCTCTCAGCCTTGAAAAATAGCATTTAAAAAGGTGTTCATGGTCTGTGACTATCATTTGTAACGTGAAAACTAAGTTTCTTGCCCAAAGGCGCAGTTGACAATGGTGTCTTTGAAGGGCCTTTTTTATTCTAATGAATCTCACAGCACCTTTGTAGCATGTTTCCCCCTAGATGATTATTCTTGTCCCTACCCTGCTTTAAACTAAGTGTATAGAAATGTATTATACATTCAACTCCTTGCCTTTACCTTGTTGCTATCAAAATTGGTGGTGTTTTTATTTCTACAAAGTAGCATAATGTGCTATAGCTTTTTGGAGTTTGACAAGCCTTATGCTCCTACTTGTTAACTGTGTGACTTTAGCCAAACCATTTAACATTCCTCAGCCTCAGTTTCTTCATCTGTCAAATGGGATAATAATTCATTCCTCCTATGTTTTCCTGAAGCATCGATAGGCTAATGTTTACTGAAAATTTCCTATGTGCTGGTGTGGCAGTTAGACCCCAGAGCCAGACACAGTGAACAACGCCTTCTGAAACTGACCTGCCTGAGTAATACTCTCCTATATTGAATATGTATGGCCCTTATGATACCCTTTGACACCACTAATATTTTAAAAGGTGAATGGTAGTTAAAAGCACATTTTAGGAAACATAAAAATGATAAACAAATGCAACAGTGTAATTTCAAACATGTTTCTGAGATAATAAGAAGACCAACTGGCAAGAGAAAGCTTGCTAGGAAATAAGAAAAAAAAAAAAAAAAAAAAGATTTAATGGACAAATACAGCAGAAGAGATGCTGTACCACGTCTGGGCCTAAACCTTAAGAAGGCCTGGATGCACTGGCTTTTGTGCTTTGAGAAACCCTGAGCTGCCGTGTAAAAAGTCTGGCCTACTCTGCTGGAGAGATCATCTGTAGGGATGATGGAGAGAGGTCACAGGAGGAGAGGTCCTGGGAGTATGTGGAAAGAGAGAGAGAGAGGCCATCCTGATAGCTGTGCCAATGTTCCAGCTAGCCTAGCCTTCCAGCCGTCTTCACCGAAGTCCTAAATATGTGAACCTCATCTGCTATTTGACTGTGGCTTCGTCATAGACCCCAAGCAAGACCAGCAGGGAAACCATGGAGCTGAGCACCAGTCAACCCATAAAATTGTGAGAATAAGAGAAATAAGAGAAATAAGGTTTTTGTGTGGACACAGGTTTTCAACTCTTTTGAGTAAACACTAAGGGTGCTATTGATGGATCATATACTGAGGGTGTATTTCATTTTGTAAGAAACTTTCAAGTTGTCTTCCAAAATACTATTGCATTTCCATCAGCAATGAACAAATGTTCCTCTTGCTCCACATCCTCACCAGCATTTGATGTTGTCTGTGTTCTAGATTTTGTTCATTCTATTAGATTAGTAGTGGTATCGCATTGTTGTTTTACTTTACATTTCCCAGCTGACATACAATGTCATATGTCATATACTTATTTATCATCTATATCTGCTTTGATTAGATATCTGTTAAGATCTTTGGCCCATTTTTTAATCGGTAGTTCATTTTCTTGTTGAGTTTTACGAGTTCTTTGTCTATTTTGAATAACAGTTCTTTATCAGATGTCTTTTGTAAATACTTTCAGCCTGTGGCTTGTTTTCTTGCTTTCTCGACATAATCTTTCATAGATCAGAAGTTTTTGATTTTAACAAAGTCCAGCTTATCAGTTATTTCTTTCATGGATCATGCCATTAGTGTTCTGTCTAAAAAGTCATTGCCATACCCAAGGTCATCTAGGTTTTCTCCAGTTTTATCTTCTAGGGGTTTTGTAGTTTTATATTCTACATTTAGGTCTATGGTCCACTTTCACCTAATTTTTGTGAAGGGTGTAAGATCTGTGTTTACATTTAATTTTATTGCATGTGGATGTTCAATTTTTCTAGCACCTTTGTTGAAAAGATTATCTTTGCTCCATTGTGTTGTCTTCGTTCCTTTGTTATAGATCAGTTGATTATATATATATTTTTGAACACTTGTTTATTCTCTTAAAGGACATATAACAAAAATATTATCATATCAAAAACCATGATTTTTTTCACTCATGGCCTAATGAGCAACATTTTGCCTTATCAAAGACAAATTAAGAAACAAACATAAGCCTGGGCATTTAAACAATAATTCTCAGGAAACAAACTCAAAGACTTGATATATGAGAAGGTATTTTTCAATATGTCAGAGCATGCTCAAGAATATGGCACTTGGCTAGAATCCTATCCTGGAGAAATATTTTTCACAGTAAGGGTCTAGGGAATAGCTTAAATGACATGTGATCAGAAGATGAAGAATAGGGAGAAACAGACAAATGGTATGGGTGACAAAACATTACTTTTGTTGTATTTATTCTCACAACATTTGAAGATAATCCAATTGAGTATATTTATATGAATATATTTCTTGGTTCTCTATTCTGCTCCATTGATCTATTTTGTATTTGCCAATACCACATTCTTATGATTACTGTAGCTTTATAATGAAACTTGATCTTAGGTAGTGTCAGCCCTTCAGCTTTGGTCTTCAATGTTTTGATGGCTATTGTGAGTCTTTTGTCTCTCTATATAAACTTTAGGGTCAGCTTGTTGACATCCAGAAAATAACTTGCTGGGATTTTGATCTGGATTGCATTGAATCTATAAATCAATTTGGGAAGAAATGATTTTTTGATGATATTGAGTTTTCTTATTTATTGACATAGAATATCTCTCCGTGTATTTGGTTCTTTTTTATTTCACTGATTGGGTATTTGTAGTTCTCAAATAGTTCTTGCACGTATTTTGTTAGATTTATACTTAAGTTTTTCATTTTGGGGACTGTTAATGTACATGGTATTATATTTTTAATTTCAAATTCCACCTGTTCATTGCTGGTATATAGGAAAGATATTTACTTATTTATATTAACCTCGTATCTTGCAACCCTGCTACAATTGTGTATTAGTTCCACAAGTTCTTTTTTCAGTCCTTTCACATTTTCTATACCAACAATCATGTCATGTGAGAATAAAGACAGTTTTATTTCTTTCTTCCTAATCTGTATACCTTTTATTTCTTTTTCTTGTCTTATTGCAAGAGCTAGCACTTCAGTACAATGTTGAAAAGGAGTAGTGAGAGGGGACATCTTTGCTTTGTATCTGACCTTAGCAGGAAAGCTTTGAGTTTCTTACCACTAAGTATGATGTTTGCTGTAGGTATCTTGTAGATGTTCTTTACCAATTTGAGGAAGTTCCCTTCTTTTCCTAGTTTACTGAGAGTTTTTTTCATGAATAAGTGTTAGATTTTTTTTCAAATGCTTGTTCTGCATCTATTGATATGATCATGTGATTTTTCTTTTTAGCCTGTTGATGTGGTAGATTACATTAATTGATTTTCTAGTGTTGGAACAGTCTTGCATAACTGGGGTGAATCCCATTTGGTTCTGGTGTATAATTCCTTTTATACATTGCTTGATTCAATTTGTTAATATTTTGTTGAGGATTTTTGTATCTATGTTCATGTGAGATATTGGTCTACAGTTTTCTTTTCTTGCAATGTCCTTGTCTGGTTTTAGTATTAGGGTAATGTTGACCTCATAGAATGAGTTGGGAAGTATTCCCTTTGCTCTATCCACTGAAAAAGATTGTGGATAATTGCTATAATTTCTTCATTAAATGTATGGAAGAGTTTACCAGTGAGCTTATCAGAGCTCAGTGCATTCTATTTTGAAAGGTTACTAATTATTGATTAAAATTTTAGAATAGATATAGACCTTGTTAGATTGTCTATTTCTTTATGCATAAGTTTTGACAGCTGTGTCTTTCAAGAAATTGATCCATTTCATCTAGGTAATCAAGATTGTGGGCATAGAGTTGATAATAGTATTCCTTTATTATTCTTTTAATGACCATGGAATCTTTATGAAAGCCTCCTCTTTCCTTTCGTTTCTGATTTGTGTCCTTTCATTTTTTTTTTTCTTAGTTAGACTGAATGGAGTTTTATCAATTTTATTGGTCTTTTTGAAGAACTGGCTTTTGGTTTACTTGATTTTCTCTATTGAGTTCCTGATTTCAGTTTTATTAAGTTTTGCTCTAATTCTTATTATTTCTTTTCCTCAGCTTACTTTGGATTTAATTTGTTCTTCTTTCCTAGTTATATACTTAGACTTTGATTTTAGATCTTTCTTTTATCTAAAATATGCATTCAATGGTATAAATTTTCATGTAGGCACTGCTTTTGCTGCATTTCACAAATTTTGATGTTGTGTTTTTGGTTTTCAATTAGTTCAAAATATTTTTTAATTTACCTTGAGATTCATTCTTTGACCCATGTGTTATTTAAAAGCATTTTGTTTAATATCTAAATATTTTGGGATTTTCCAACTATCTTTCTTTTATTGATTTATAGTTTAATTCCATCATGGTCTGAGAGCAGAAATTTTATGACTTCTATTTTAAAAAATTTGTTAAGTTGTGTTGTATGGCTAAGAATGTGGTCTCTATTGGTGAGCTTGAAAAGAATGTTTATTTTGCTGTTGTTGGATAAAGGAGTTGATAAATATCAATTATTGTTTGTTGAATGATGTTGTTAAATTCAACTATATCTTTACTGTTTTTCTGCTTGCTGGATCTGTTCAATTCTGATAAAAAGGTGTTAAAGCCTCCAACTATCAATTTCTCCTTGTAGTTCTATCAGTATTTGCCTCATGTAGTTTGGTGACCTGTTGTTAGGCACATATGTGTTAAGGATTGTTATATCTTATTGGATAATTGACCTCTTTATTACTACATAATGCCCTTCTTTATCTCTGATAACTTTTCTTGCTTTGAAGTCTGCTTCATCAGGAATTAATATACCTATTCCTGTTTTCTATTGATTAGTGTTAACATGGTGTACCTTTATCCACCTATTTTCTTTCAATATATATCTGTATTTATATTTAAAGTGGGTGTCTGGTAGATAAAATATAGTTGGGTGTTATTTTTTGATCTACTCTGACAATATCTGTCTTTTTTTTGGTACACTTAGACCACACATGTTCAAATTGATTATTGATATAGTTTTACTAATATCTACCATATTTGTTAGTTTTCTATTTGTTGCTTTTGTTCTTTGTTGCAGTCTTCCACTCTTTTTCTGCCTTTTGAGGTATTAATTGAGCATTTTATGTGATTCTATCTTCTCTTCTTTCTTCAAATGTCAGTTATACTTTATCACATTTTTTAGTGATTGCCCCCAAATTGGCAGTTTACAAGTACATTTATAAGTAATCCAAGTTTAATTTCAGATGACACTATGTAATCTTGCAGGTGTGAGTACCTTATAAAAACAGGATAATCTTCATATCTTCCTACAATATTTTGTATCATTATTATTACTCATTTTGCTTATATATAAGCATGCATAAGCATATATATATGAAAGCTTTATATGTGATATACATATTCACATTCATAATTTTTTTCTTACTGAAACATAATTGATTTTACATGTTTATGGGGTACAGAGTTGATCAGTATTTTTGTACAAGATGTGATAATGAAATCAGGATACTTGGCATATTAATCATTACAAAATATATTCATTCTTTGTGTCCTTTAATCAATTTTTCCCTAACCTCTCTTCCCATCCCACTTTCCCACCTCTAATAACAGTTATTTTCTCTCCATTGAAAAGTTCAATGTATTATCATGCTTGTTTGTTTGTTTGTTTCTCTCTCTCTCTCTTAGCTCCCACTTATGAGTGAGGACATGCAGTATTTCTCTTTCTTTACCTGGCTTATTTTACTTAACATAATTTTCTCCAACTTCACCCATGTTGCTGCAAATGGCAGAATTTCATTCTTTTCTATGGCTGAGTAGTATTCCGTCATGTATATTTACCACGTTTTCCTTATACAGTTGTCCTTTGATAGAAATTTAGGTTGGTCTCATATCTTGATTATCATAAATAGAGCTGCAGTAAACAGGGGAGTACAGATTTCCCTGGGACATGATGATTTCCATTCCTTTTGGTGTATACCCAATAGTGGGATTGCTGAATTGTATGGTAGGTCTATCAGAAGTAGCTTGGGAAACTTCCATACTGTTTTCCATAAAAGCTGCATTAATTTACAGTCCCAGCAGTAGTGTAGAAGGATTTCTCTTTTTCCACATCCTTACCCACATTTGTCATACTCTGTCTATTCAATAATAGCCAATCTAACTGGATTGAGATGTTATCTCAAAGCAGTTTTGATTTGCATTTCCCTGATAATTAGTGATGTTGTAGCATTTTTTCAATGTACCTAATGGCCATTTGTATGTTTTCCTTTGAGAATTGTCAATTCAGCTCCTATGCCCATTTTTTAATTGGATTATTTGTTTTTTGCTGTAAAGTTGTTTGAGCTCTTGGTATATTCTGGATATTAATCACTTGTCAGATACATAGCTTGCAAATATTTCTCCCATTCTGTAGGTTGCCTTTTCACTCTGTTGATTGTTTCTTTTGCTGTGCAGAAGACTTTTAGTTTGATACAATCTAATTTGTTTATTTCTTCTTTTCTTGCTTGTTCTTTTGGGGTCTTATTCATAAAGTCTTTGCCTATTGCTATATTCTGAAGTGTTGCCCCTATATTTCTTTCTAGTAATTTTATAGTTCTATGTTATATATTTAAGACCTTAATCATTTTGAGTTGATTTTGGTATATGGTGAGAGGTACAGGTAGGTCTAATTTCATTCTTCTGCATATGGATATCCAGTTTTTCCAGCACCATTTATTGAAGAGAATATCCTTTCCCAATGTATGTTATTGATGCCTTTGTCAAAGATTAGTTGGTTGTACATATGTGGATTGATTTCTGGGTTTTCTATTCTATTGCATTGGTCCCGGTGTCTGCTTTTATGCAGTACAATGCTGTTTTGTTTACTATGGCTTTGTAGTATAATTTGAATTCCGGTAGTTTAATGCCTCTGGCTTTATTATTATCATTTTTTTTGTTGTTGTTGTTCAGCATTGCTTTGGCTATTCAGGGTCTTTTGTTGTTCCATATGAATATTAGGATTGTTTTTTCTATTGCTGAGTAAAATGTCATTGGTATCTTGATGAGGATTGTATTGAATGTACAGATTGCTTTGGGTAGTATGGACATTTTCCTAATATTAATTCTTCTAAACCATGAATATGGACTCTTTCCATCATTTGTTTCCTCTTTAAATTCTTTCCACAGTGATTTGTAATTCTAATTGTAGAGATCTTTCACCTCCCTGGTTAAACTTATTCCTAGGTATTTTATTTCTTTGGTGACTATTGTAAATTGACTTGCTTTCTTGAATTTTTTTCAGCTAGTTTGTTGTTGGAGTCTAAAAATGAAGCAGATTTTTGTATATTGATTTTGAATCCTGAAAGTTTATTGAATCAATTTATCAGCTGTAGGAATTTTTTGGTAAAGTCTTCAGGTTTTTCTACATATATGATCATGTCATCTGCAAGCAGGGACAATTTGATTTCATCTCTTGTTCTTAAAGGAAAAGCTTTCAGGTTTTCCCCATTCAGAATGCTATTGGTGGTGGATTTGTCATATATGGCTTTTATTGTGTAGAGATACTTTCCTTCTATACCTAATTTATTGACAGTTTTTACCATGAAGGGATGCTTAATGTTGTCAAGTGCTTTTCTTTCTTTTATTTTTTGATAATCAAATAAATATTATTAGCATATTCATTATTGCAAATCATAGTTAGTCTTTGTGCCTCTTACACAATTTTCCCCTCATTCCCCCATCAAATGCTCTTCTGCATCTATTGAGATGATAATATGGTTTTTGTCTTTCATTTGGTTGATGTGGTGTATCAGATTTATTGATTTGTGTATGTTGAACCATCCTTACATTCCTGGGATGAATCCCACTTGATCATGATATATAATTTTTTAGAAGTGCTGCTGTATTTTGTTTCCTAATATTTTGTTGAGGATTTTTACATCTATGTTCATCAAGGATATTGGCCTGTATTCCTGGAGAATGTTCCATGTGCTGATCAGAAAAACATATATTTTGTAGTTGTTGGATGAAATATTCTGTAGATTTCTGCCAAGTCCAATTGGTCTAAAGTGTAGTTAAAATTTTGTGTTTGTCTGTTGAATTGTTGTCTGTATGACATGTCCAGTGTTGAGAGAAGGATGTGGAGGTCCCCAACTATTATTCTATTGGTGTCTATGCTTCTCTTTAGGTCTAATAGTGTTTGCTTTATAGATCTGGATGCTCTGGTGGTAGGTGCTTATGCGTTTATGATGACTATGTTCTCTTTCTGGATAGATCCATTTATCATTACATAATGACCTTCTTTGTCTTTTTTTTTTTTACTTTTAGTTTAAAGTTTGTTTTATCCTGCTCATTTTCAGTTTTGGTTTGCATGGTATATCTTGTTCCATTCCATCACTATTAGTCTGTGTGAGTGTTTAAAGTGGAGGTGAGTTTCTTGTAGATGGGATATAGTTGAGTATTGTTTTTTAATTCATTAAGCCAGTCTATGTATTTTGAGTGGAGAATTCAATCCATTTACATTTATGATTATTCTTGACATGGATTGTCTTACTCCTGGCATTTTATTGATTTTTGTATGATAGGACCTTTTTGGATTGAATCTGTTTGGGAATCTTTGAGCCTCTTGGATCAGGAAGTTTATATCTCTCCCAATACCTGAGAGGTTTTCCACTATTATTTCATTAAATAGGTTTTCAGTGCCTTTTCCTTTTTCCTCTCCTTCTGTAACACCCATGATTCAGACACTTGTGTACTTAGGGTTATCTGGTAGCTCTTGTAGATTTTCTTTATTTTTTTGATTTTTTTTTTGTACACATGAGTTATTTCAGAAAGAATGTCTTCAAGATCAGAAATTATTTCTTCTGCTTACTCTATCCTGCTGCTTAAGCTCTCAGCTGTATTTTTTATTTTGTTGAATTAAGACTGCACTTCCATCAGTTCTACTATGTTCTTTTTTGAGGTATTTAACCCTTTATAAATTTATTCCTTTATATCCTGAGTTGTTTTTCTCATTTCATTGTCATTTATCTGAGTCTTCTTGTATCTCATTGAGTTTCCTTAAGATTGTTGTCTGGAATTCCTTTTCAGTCATTTCAAAAGTTTCCTGTGGTTGGTGGTCTGGGATTGTATTCCTTTAGTGGCATCGTATTTTCTCATTTTTCCACCCTCATATTTCTAATATCCCTACATTGATGTCTGGTTATCTAGAGGAGTAGTTTCTTCTTCTGTTACTCTAGAGTGGCTTTTGAGGATAAAGACTCCCTCCTGTAGATGTGTTTTATATTGACTGTTGGCCCTGGGCAGACATGCTGCACCCCAGCTAGTGTCTTGTGCCCCTAATGGGTGCACTGGGGTGTGCTGAAGGCACTCAGCTTGAATAGATGGCCCTTTGTGAGGTTTCTCTTTCCTCTTTCCTACAAGCAGAGGCTTCTCCTAGGTCCTTGCCTAGCCCTCTTTCCTCTTCTCTGGTAAAATGTGGGAATATCTGGATCTAGGTGAGGTGGAGCTGGTGGTGCCCAGGTTGGGCATCAGTGGGGAGTGGGACTGACTGCTGTGCAGGGAGAAGGGAGGCTGTGGTGGTAGTGCTCTGGAGTCACAGATTGGTGACAGTAGTGGCTGCGAGGTCAGGTTGCATTTTCTTTTGCAGTTTGGGTGCTGGACTGCAAACAGTGAGGCTGCTGAGCCACTTCTCAGGAGGTGGGTGTGGTTACTGTGCTAGCCCTTGGTGGAACACCACATTCCATTGCTTGTGAGCGGTGGGTGGTGCCACTGCATGGTCCTTCTGTGGAGTGCCTGGTCCAGCCACCTATGGGTGCTGAGTGGGGCTGCTGGGTCAGCATGCATCAGGGAGGCCAGTCAGGCTACTTGTTGGCAGTGGGGAAGGCTGCTTGGCAGTCCTGCAGTGAAGAAGCCAGTGGCATTCATTCTGGGTCTATGGGCAAAGTTGCTAGGTGGGATTGTTCAGGGTGGAGATTCCAGGTGTCTCTCTGAGAGGGCCAGTTGCAGTTTATTTCCACTGGCCCAAGGGTATATTTGTTATGGTAGATACCTGTGAGCTGTTTTTCAGATTTGGGGGCTCAGGCACATATAACTTCAGTCAGCTGGTAGGGATGGGGGTGGGGTGGAATTGGGGTGTGGTCTACCTGAAGTTCTGCCTGTCTTATCTCTGGCTGGGGACCTGAGGGTGTGTCAGTTCAGCAGGACTAGGGTTGACTTCCCAGACTACAGAACAGTCGTAGCTGCTGTGAGCCCAGGCTTCTAGCTGCTGGGATTGGGGTATTGCAGCCTCTCCTGTGAGCATGCCAGGTGGTAGGTGAAGCCTTAAGGCTGGGTAGGCACTGTGGATACTAGCCCCGGGGCTGGGTGTGCTCCTGTAATAGCTCCTGTTTCAAGATGGCACCAATCTATATTGGCCTGGATCCTGAGGGTGGGGGTGGGGAGTGCACCATCTGTGCTAATGTCCTAGGGCTCTAGTTTTACAAGGCTCTGTCCACAGTTGGCTCCAGATTTGTCCTGCCAAAGGATCTTGGGTCTATGTGGTGAGGATGGAGGGTGGTGTGGGTCCTCTGCCTACCTTTTAGCTGCCAGGGAAATTCTCCCTGCTTCGATCCTGTTGTCAGAGGCATGGTGACTGAGGCATATTTCTCTCTTCTCTATGTTCTCTCCTGGGTTTTCATTTTCCACAGCAATACCACCAGTCTCCTGTTATACTCCCACACTCCCCACCAATGCTCACAGCAGGTATTTAGCTGTCTGTTATTTGTCAAGGTCTTTTTCTGTGAGAGGAACATGCTCTGGGTACCTCTAGTCTGCCATTTTCCTCTCACTCCAGCATTCATAATTAAATATGCTGTTGCTATTATTATTTTGAACAAAATGTTATCTGTTAGACCAATTAAGAATAAAAATAAATAAAGTTTTAATTTTACCTTCACTTATTCCTTCTTCTATGCTTTTTCTTCATGTAGTTCTGGGTTTCTGATCTTATTATTTTTCTTCTTTTAAAATAACATTTTAGCATATTTCTTGCAAACCACATCTATTGGTAACAATTGTTTGTCTGAGAAAGGTTTTTTTTTTTCTTCTTCACTCTTGAAAGATAATTTCACAGGGTACAGAATTCTAGGTTGTTTCTTTTTTTCCTCTCTCAAGACTTAAAATATTTTACTCCACTCTCTTCTTGGCTTACATGGTTTCTGAGGAGAAGTCAGATGTAATTCCTCTGTAATTAAGATTTTTTTTCCTTTGGCTTCCTTCAGGATTTTTTCTTTATCTTTGATTTTATGTATTTGGAAAATGGTATGTGTAGGTGTAATTTTTAATATTCATTGGCATTTATTTTAGTGTTCTCTGAGTTTCCTAGACTGGGGTTTGGTGTCTGATACTAATTTAGGAAAATTCTCAATCATTATTGTTTCAAATATTGCTTCTCTTCCTTTTTGTTTCCTCTTCTTTTTGTGTTCTCATTATGCATATGTTACACCTCTTGTAGTTGTCCCATAATCCCTGGATATCCTGTTCTGTTTTTTTCAGTCTTTGTTCTCTTTGCTGTTCAGTTTTTGAGGTTTCTTCTGAGATATCCTCAAGCTCAAAGAGTCTTTCCTCAGCTGTGTCCAGTTTACTAATAAACCCTTCAAAGACATTCTTCATTTCTGTTACAGTGTTTTTGATCTCTAACATTTCTTTTTCATTCTTTCTTAAAATTTCCTTCTCTGCTTACATTGCCCATCTGTTTTTAAATGCTGTCTGCTTTATCCACTAGAGTCCTTAGCATATTAATTAGAGTTGTTTAAATTTTTTGGTTTGATAATTCCAAAATCCCAGCCATTTCTGGTTCAGATATTTTCTCTGTCTTTTCAAATTGTGCTTTTTACCTTTTGGTATGTCTTGTAATTTTTTCTTGTTAGCCAGAAATAATGTACCAGGTAATAGAAATGCTGTAAATAACCCTTTAATAATGTGGTGGTGAGGTGTGGGGGAGGAAAAGGGTTCTACAGTTTTATGATTAGGACTCAGTCTTTTAGTGAGCCCATGCCTCTGGACTGTGAATTTCACAGGTGATTCTCAGCTTGTTTTGTTTTGTTTTTTTTTCTTCCCTTAGTTAACTAGAATTGGTTGGAGTTTGGTATTCTCCTTTTCCCACGTGGGAGGCTAGAGATGACTGATCTTGGGTATGTCCTTTCGCCTATGTTATTTGGGCTTTGTTAATACCCTAGCAGGTTAGGCTGTGGTTAACAAGCTTCTCCTGAGGACAGGCCTTGTTAAAAAGAACAGGGTGTTCTGCTGTATTTCAAGATGTTTTTTCCCCCTTCCCCTGCTGGAAACATAAGGGAATTTTTCTCTGATATTTACTGTGAGAACCTAGTCATGCCCATAGAGGTAAAACTCACAAAAGTGTGGGGCCCCACTGTTACTGGGTCCCCATGGAGTTTTTTTTTTTTTTTTTTTTTAACTCTCAGAGCTGTTTACACTAAGCCTCTAGCAATTCCTCAGTTACATTTACGTTTTCCTACTGAGACACTGGTTCTTGCAGTTTCTGCTCATGAGCCTCTGCTCAGCCAAGCCACCACTCCCTGTGTTCACCTGTTTGTCTCTCCAGTCTTGGGGGTAGTATTTTGCTCTGTGTCCTCACCTCTTTCATGGATCCTAGAACAGTTGTTGATTTTTCAGTCTGGTCAGCTTTTAACTTGTCAACAGGATGGTGGAAATTTTCATGTTCCTTGAGTGTACAACCAGAAACTGGAAGCTCCCATTCAGCGACTATTTTTGCAGCATTATTTAAATTAAAAAAAAATTTTTTTTTACATTATCATTTGCCTAATGATATACTATTTTTTTGGACCTCAGCTTGTCCTTTATTTGTCTTACTATTATTTGTTGCGTTAAGATTTTCTCATTTATCAGTTTCGTTTGGGGAAATATTTTGCACTCTTCTATCCTGTGGTCGTAGCCTCTTCTAAGACTTTTCTTCATTTGTCTTAATAAATTCATGTTTCTAAGTTTGTCTGTTTTATTGCTATTTTAAAGTATTTATATCTAGCCTTATTTATTATTTAAAAATAATTTCTCATATATTATTAATTTCTCTTTCCTGTTCCTCTTATATTTATTTTGTCTTTCTTGACTGTATTGAATTTTTTTTAGGTAATTGAATAATTAATTTTATTTTACTTTTTCTTGTTTAATACTGAAGGCATTTTGAATTATGAGAAATGTTATATATAATACTCTTTCTAATTATAAATACTTAGACTTGATTTTTGCTCTGACCCTAGGATTTTATATAAAAATTAAAGAAATAAAATCTGCCATGCTGGTTTTTTTGTTTTGTAGTTGATGTTGTTGTTTTTGTTGTTATTTTGCTACTTTATTGCATTTTGGACAAAAATTATTGTCAGCGTTATGTCTACTTTCTGTGTGTTTGTTTTGTAGGTTTCTTTGTAACTTATTAGGAGATTAGTTTTTATAAATATTTCAAAGGCTGCTTTAAGAGAAGGTGTTGTCTTAGAACATAGGGCTTAAAAAATCTGTTCAATCAAACTTTTTAACTATTCAGATCATTATATTTTTATTTTCTTGTTTTAGCCTTTCTTATCATGTCTCTTTCCCTTATGAATTTCTACTGCTCATTCAGGCATCTCGTTTTTAATCTCATTTCATCATTCGTATTTTGTTTCATGAAGTCTATATTTTATTGAATTTTAGCAGTCAGATTAATTACATTATATTAGAAAATTATTTAGTGAGTTATATTCTCATTCTCTGCCTGTTGAGCACTATTATTTTCTCCTTCTGGCTCACACAGGCATTTTTTTGTCTTCTCATGTTTGAATGCTAATACTTGCACTGTGCACCTGAAGTGTTCTACAATATATTGTTCAGATTCTCCCTGAATTCTCACACTGGTCACCTGGGTTATGCTAGAGTCGCCTTCTCAAATTCCACGTCGAATGGCTGATTCGTAATACCAATTCAAGATTCTTCATTCTGAAAGAAATGAAGGGACAGTTAGGGTAATGAACACATCTGGCAAGTCTGAGCCTTGCTGTCATTTTTTTTTTTCTTAGTTATAGAATTCTTTTCATTTTACTGCAGAGACCTTGGAAGCCTAGTCTGTATATGTTCCCTAGGCTAGAATTATGTGGCTTTAAGTACAGCTTCAACTGAGCCCTTTAACAGTAAATTCTTCCTGTGGTAAATATTCAACGCAGTAAAATTCCTTTCTTACTTAGGGTGACATGGCTTGAGGGTCCCATTAATCTGACTTTGTTAGACTCTCCCCAAATCTATTACATATGCTTCATATATCTGAACTTTAGTTGTGGGTAGAGTTTTAATTTTCCCTGTAGTAACTTACTCCTTTAGCAGAGTATCCCCTATACATCTGTACATCTGTTGTAAATATTTATAAATGTTCTGCTATAATTAACAAATTCAGGTGACTTCAGTGATTGACTTACTGATGAATATTCAACCCATGATTGGGTGATTAAATCTTTTTCTAGGATTCTTGGAATTTGAGATGGCTAAAACTACAAGAAAATGAGGCAAAACTCCTGGAGCTCAAGTCTTGTGCGTGTGGAAAAATTTCTCCAAATATGATCACAAATGGGCACAGGGTGCTCCTGGCTATTAGGTTGCTCCCTAATACTTATTCATCCCTTCTCCCATGTATATACATCAACCAAGTAACTTCTATGATTACCAAGAGCCAGTTGGATTTTCTCCCCACAAATACGCCAACAGTTTTACATTTTTAATGATGAAATATAATTGAATATTGTGCAAATTACAGAAATTAATGTCATGTCATGTATGTTACTGTTCTTAGTCATTGTTTTATTTTGTTCTGAGTTAGTAACAATTCTTCCTAATTATGCAAATTTATCCACATTGTTAGTTGTAACCTGCCTCTGTGGGCTGAAGTTTTCTTTGTCTATTCTTGCCTGCACTGTATCAACTATGTTGCAAACTCTAGCTCTACACATTAGGTTCTTTGCATTAATAAATCTTTCTTAACACATGCTCATTTGAGTTAGGTGTTTGATATGAACATAGAAATACATGACAAATACATAGTTAAGTAACCTCATGATACTCAGAGAGTGATATTATGAGTGTTTAAACATCAAGAGATGACATTATTCTAAACATAAAATATTCAATAATTAAATGGTTATTTTTTTCCCAAGGGTTTTGTATATACAGGGGAAACTCTTAACTGACCTGCATTTAACAGGCTTTTTTGATTCTCCAAAAATCTCCATTCCCTTTGTAACTCCTGCAACTGAGTGATGCCTATAGCTATAGTGTACTGGTGCTCATGGCTAGTAAGCTACTCTACTGTCTAGCCTCCATGTGTATAAATCTACTAAGTATTAATCTGTTTCTTTTTTTCCCACAAACATGCCAATATCCTGATATTTCTAATTATAATATTTAATTGAATATTAGTCAAGTTGTAGAAATATAAGTGTGAAAATATATGTTGTTTTGATAAAAATTAAATTGACTACTTTGTAAAAGTTGGTAAATGCAAGTTAAATTCAGTGAAATTAAAACCACTGTATTAGTCTGTTTCTGTTGCTCATAACAAAATACATGAAACTGAGTATTTTATAAAGAAAACAAAATTTATTGCTTACAGTTTCAGAGGCTAGGAAGTCCGAAGTCTAGGGAATAGGTCTGGTGAAAGCTTTCTTTAGTGATGACTTCAGTGACAGCAGAAATGCAAAAATGACAGAAAAGTGAGAGCAAGAAAGAGCAGAGAGAGGAGAGAGCAAGAGAGAGACAGAGACAGACTCTTCTCTCTCTCCTTTTAAAGCCCTCAGAACGATGCCCCTGACAACCATTTTTAATCCATTCACCATGGCATGGTCCTACAATCTAATCACTTCTTCAAGTCACCACCTTTCAATTAGCATTGTGTGGAAAATAGAATAATTTAGTCAGGCTCTCAGGGCTCAGGTCTGGTTGGGGGGTGAGCATCACATTTATTGTAAGCAAGTTGTGTGGGTGGAGTTGGTGCGCATGTGTGCCAATGTATCTTTTAGTTTTGTAGCTAGTGTGTGTTATTCAGTTCGTGAAGCAGAGCTGGCCAGCAGAGCTCGCGTCTAAAAATAGAGCATGTTTACTCTGCTGGCAGCTGCTCTGTTTCAGTTCTTGCTTTGGACCTTGCTGGTAGCAGTTGAGTTTCTGAATTTCTCCTTTGTACTGCCTAGCTCCTAGTATTGTGTGTGTTGAATAAAGACTATTCCCACTTCAACGAAGGCTCCAAGGGCCTTTTTGCTGGTTACCTAGCTCATAGACCTACGTGTGAAGGGTTTGTGAA
This sequence comes from Cynocephalus volans, assembly GCF_027409185.1. NCBI lineage: Eukaryota > Metazoa > Chordata > Mammalia > Dermoptera > Cynocephalidae > Cynocephalus > Cynocephalus volans. The sequence goes on from NC_084464.1 coordinate 139,987,536, forward strand.
TGGGCTCAAGGGGTCTGTGAGCTCCAGACCCAGCACTAGCTCTACAACAATAATAGAATTTCCCACCCTCAACATTTATAGTGGGGATTAAGCTTCTAATATATGAAACTTGGGGACACGATTCAAGCTTCAGTGAGTTTTGGGAAGACATAATTCAATCCATTACAACCATTGTAAACGGTGGGAAAAAATTTTGAGAAATTCCAGAAGGTTTTGCATTCAGATAAAACACATTTTTTTTTTTGAGCAGGTTTGATTATGCAGGAAAGATGACTAGAATCCCAATCAGCAGACTCACACTTAAAAAAGGGCTTGTCCTATTGTCAAAATGTTGATGAAAGAATGTAGATTTATTTACATGTTCTAAATTAAGTTCTATGTCTGTCATTTTTTATGATTCTCAATTCTAAATAACTTTTTATTTTTTAAATTGATTGAGCAACTTTTGCCCAATACCATTTTGCTACATTTTCTAAAAAACATCATTAATCTTAATAGAGTTCCATTCAATTGCTCGATTTATTTTTCTCACAGATTTTCTGTCTTCTTTATTCCCTATTGAAACTCTCCTAGCCTTCTAATTTTCAAAGTTCAGAAGTGGACAAATTATTCCAATGATAAATATTACTATGTACCATGAACCCCTATGATTCTTCTTTGTTTAAGTTAATTGAGTAAATAGAAGGAATTTTACTCCACAGGAGAGGCAGGGTAGAGTAGATAAGAGAATATGCTGAAAATCAGGTTATATGGATTCATATTCTGACTGTGTCATTTTCAAAAATCAGTGAATTTGGTCAATTTATTGTAGTTCTCTGTGCCTCAGTTTCTTCTGGGCTATATTGCCTACTTTATATGGCTCTTGTGAATACTAAATAAGTTAATACAGGCAAATCCTTTTATAACTCTCATTATTAGCCAACTGCAACTTATAAATGTCCCAGCACACTTAATAAATTCTCAGATTATGAGAGTTACACCTAAAACTTACAGAATTCAAATTGTTTCTTCTTTTGTATATGTAATTAACAATACCCACATTTTTGATAAGATTTTAATAATTTCTTTGAAAGTCACAAATGTGTATGTCTGTGTGTGTGTTAAATATAGGAGCAAATTAATTAGAAATAAGTACTTTTGTATGAAAAAAGCTGACTGGTAGACTGAAACATCTTCAGGAGGGAAAAAAAAAAAAACTCAAAGGCTGGATTATCAAACGTAGCAGTTCACTGGTTCAATTCATACCTGACAGGCTTCAAAGACTCTCTATGCAAATTGATCTCACAGCTGCAAGGGTAATTAACATGGGTTTGTTGCAAGGATCTGTTCTTCTATCCATTCTTCTTCATGATTATTTTAGTAGCTTAACAATCGTCTGTAACTACTTAATCCACTCAGCACAGATATAAAATTACCTCACTCTTGCGTGTAAAATAAGACTTCTACCCTCTTCAAAATGTATTCTGCTACTTGATATGCTAAGGTTGGCACACCAGGTGGAGATGCAGGAAAAATGGATGCAGGCAAAACAGTTCTTTTCATTCAGATGTTTATTTGAACTGATCCTTTTTGATCTTGTTGGTGTTGCATACTTATTAGTGGATTTATTATTAATACTACTTCTTGGTTCATTAACAATTAGAATGTGTGTGTGTGTGCACCTGTGCGTCATGGTGGGGGTTGGGAGGAGAGCAATCGATCCATCATTTAAACCATCGGGCATAACTGGACTTCTCTCTAGCCAGAGACAGCTACACAAGCTCTTAGTTATGTTAAATATGACTCGATAATTAAGTCACATTCCGTGTTACTCATAGACTCATGTAAATTCCTTATGAGCTTACAGGATCTGATTCAAAGGGCATGTTCACATAATGTTGCCCATTCAACACTTGAATAGGGGCATCTCTGTGAAAAGGGTTTGTGGTAGCTTAGTACTTCAACAACAATGAAAAATAGCTCTGCTGAGTATGGTTATGGACAACGTTGCCTACTTAAAATCTAATAAAGTAAGAAATAAATTATACAGACTTGACTTCAATACTGTATCTATTTAGAAACTGAACAAATTATTTTAAAAGTCAGTGGCTTCCTACAACAATCCTATATTCACTCTTAGATATCCCTGATATACAGTATTCCATTGTTTGACTATTCCATGGTTTATTTTTCCTTTTTATTCTTAATGGAGATAGTTATTTCCATTATTTTAAAAAAAAATTTTTAATAATACTTCTATATCTCTTTGTGCATATTTGTGAAAATTTTCTCCTGGGTTAACTGCTTGGTTGCTAGATGTGTTTTTTCAACTTTACCAAATATTGTCAATTGCAACCAAAGTGGTTAAACACATGTACGGGCTAAGGACTTAATTGAGTCTCCCCAATATTCACATGTTGAGGCTCATGATGAGATTAGTGCCTTATAAGATGAGGAAGAAACACTAGTGTTCTCTCTCTGCCTTGTGAGGACACAGCGGGAGGCTGTTCTACAAGCCAGGAAGAGGGGTCTACTAGGAGCCAGTCAGTTGGCACCTTGGTCTTAGATTTCCCAGCCTCTTGAACTGTGAGAAATAAATGTCTGTTGTTTAAGCCACCCAATTTATGGTATCAGGTCATAGCAGCCAAAGCTTACTAATACAGTACACTGTCACCAACGGTGTGAATTCTTCTTGGATGTACTCACCATCTTTTGGTAGTGTCTGATGTTTAAAAGGTTGTCAATATAATTGCATATGAAATAATATCTTGCTATTTTAATTTGTATTTTCATGATTACTGAGGTGGTTGGACATCTACACAACATTTGTTGGTTTTGCAAGATTTCTGTACCGTGAATTGTTCTATATAACATTTGCCCTATTTTCAATGAGCTGCTTTCACGCTTGCATAAATTTTTATATTGGATACCAATCCATTTTGGTCCACAGATTGTATTTTCATGTTTTAAGTGTTTATGGATGTATACAATTTTTATTTATATTGTAGACAAATTTGTCCATCTTTTTCTTTATGATTTTTGTTTTTGGGGAGTTCATTAAAAAATGCTTTTATACCATAGTGTCATAAATATATATTTTTTATTACCTTCTAAAAGTTTTAAAGTTTTACTTTTTAAAATTTATGTTCCCTAGAATTGATTTTTATACATGGTATGAGGTAGGGAATCAGGTTTTTTTTTTTTTGTTTTTTTTTTTCCCACTGTGAATAACCATTTGTCCCAGTATAACTTATTGAATAATTCATCCAAATCTGCAATACCATCTCTCATATAAATCAAATTTTCCGTTGTGTGTAGTTCTCTTTCAGGGTACTTTATTTTGTAATGCTAGTCTTTTTGTTTATTCCTTTACCAACTTCACAATCTTAATAACTTCTATAACTTTGAAATGTCTTGAAATCACCTTATTAATTTATCAAAAATTTTAAATTATTCAGATAAACTTTATTGGCACCACACTGTAACTAATTTAGCTAACTGGCCAGCCCTGTTCACATAATTTTTAAAATTGACATGTCAATCTCTAGTCAAAATCTTATTTGAACTTTGATCAGAATTGGATTGAATGTGTAAACTGACTTGGGGAAAACTGCATTGTTTTTCTTTTTTTTTTTTAACTAGGTCTTCTTATCTTGTTTACTCTACTACTTAAAGATTTTTGTGTCTTTCAAGAAAGTTTTGTACTCTATATTTCAATTAGGTTTCCTCAATGTACCCTATGTTTGCTTCTTCTAAACATCTAGGTAAAAATAGTGTTATTCTGTTAGAAGTATAGAAGTATACTTGATAAAGTAATTATAAACACACAATACTTTTTTCTGTTGTGAATCACACAAAATATAATTTATTAATCTCTGTGTTTTAGTGCACAATCTGTGTAGTAAGACTACAAAAGATAGTATGTTTGTGTGAGAATATGGATGTTTAATGTACCCCAAAATATTAGATTGCGTTTTAGCATATATAGCATATCTTGTCTTGTCTGTTAGACCTGAATAAAATGGAGTGTGAGATTGCCACACACAGTCAATTGACCTGAAGGTAAATGATGGCCCAAAATTCGTGTATACTTATTTGCTATGCAATGTAGTAAAAGAATAATTTGATTATACAGTCTTTAGATCAACACAATGTAGTGGTAATTTCAAAATGCATTTACATGGCCATTGTGTGTGCTTTAATTTCAGGTTTGATTAGTATGTATATTTTTGAAAATTATTGACCATAAAAAAATTCAAATTTAACAGAAAGCTAAAAATTCACTCCCCAAAAGAAAACTTGTTGCAGCTTTAAAATATCAAAAAAATTCTCTAATTTTCACAATGGGTGCTTATTATCCATAATAAATTTTGAAGCTGTAAGAAACTCTTCTCAAGTGATTTTTAAAAATGATCAACCTTTTAAGAAAAAAGATTAATTTATCTTTCTTTCCTCTCATAGAAAATTATAGAAAAAATTGTTAGATGATGAGGCAGTTAAAGAACATGACTGTAAAATATATAGGAAAAAGTATTACAGATACATATTAGATGGTTAATTATAAAACTATCATAGTATTTTTTTATCGTATCTGATTAATTTCACTTTCTAAATTTTCACTTTCATAACACTTCTGCATATTTAAATTATTTTTAAAATTTTGCTTTAAAAAAATTCAAAAATAAAGTTGTAATTAGAGCACAAAGAACTTGTTTTTCCTGAATCATTTGATTTGCTGACATTATGCTATATTATCCTCAAATATTTTAGTGTGCATTTCCTTCATAAGATGACATTCTCCTACATAGTCATGATGTAATGGTCAAGATCAGAAAATTGACATCATATATTACTAGCATCTAATCTTCAGACTTCTCTCAGTTCCTCCCATTATCCAGTAATGACCCTGATAGCAAAAGGATCTAGTTCAGGCTACCATGTTTCATTTATTTGTCAAATGTCCTTTAATCTCCTTCAATCTGTAACAGTTGCTGATTTTTTTTATTATTTAATTTTTTGTTACTTGAAGAATCTTGACACCTTTGAAGATCACAGGTTATTCATTCTGTAGAATGTTTCTCAAGTTGGGTTTGTCTGATGTTTCTTTTAATTAGATTATGGTTAATAGTTCTTGGCAGCTGTGTCACAGTAGTGATTCTATTCTCACTGGATCCTATCATGTGGACGTGATTATGTTCTGTCTCATTACTGGTGATATCAATGTTGATTACTGAAATTGGTGTCTTCCAGCCTCCGTCAGTGGAAAGCTAATCTTTTCCTTTCATAATTAGTAAATATTATTGAGGAGATAACGTAAGACCTATTCCTTATCAATATTTCAATTTATTAATTTGTTTATTTAACCTATATAAACTCATGATTTTCTATTTTGTATAATTGGCTATATTCCTATGTTATCATTATTTATTTTGATGCTTAAATTGTCTGAGATTTGGCCAGTGAAAGCTACTTTTCACTGGCTTCTTTTTATCTTTTCTGAATCTCCATTATTCCTTGAGCACTTGTTTAGTTTCTTATACGACACGATATTCCAGGCTTATTTTCTGTATTTCCCTGTGTCAGCCTTGAATCAGCCATTTCTTTAAGTAGCCCCAATTCCTTATAGGGAAGAAAGATATTTAGAAAGAAACATATATGCACTTGGTGTGCTCACTGCTTTTGGTACTACTCTCACCTCTCTCCCTACCCTACTCATCTTGTGCAATGATCATGGACCTTGCTCAGTTCTATAGTGATTTTAAACTAAATTATTCAGGAAAGGCAAGTAAGAGGGTAAGAAGCAGAAAAGGAGGAGTCATCAGTGTGAATTCTTTTTCTTAAAGAGGTTCTCCAAAATTGTATAACCATTAGGCCTCTCTAAAATCCATCCCTACTCACTAAATTATATTTACTCTTTCTTGTCTGTTTCTCCTCACTAGCATATCACTTCTAAGAGGGCAAGGATTATTGGTTTGTTTTGTTCACTGATTTATTTCAAGGAGATTTAGAGAGAAAGGACAGCATTTACTTCCTTCTGATGATCATGAGCGTCCTCTGCAACCCATGGTCATAGAAAAAGTAAAGAAAAGTAAGCTATAAATTCTCCTGCAGAGGATTTTCTCAAGATTTAAAAAAAATAAATTTTTAAATTTTTATTGACTTAATGTTTTTACTCCTTTTCTACTAAAGGGATCTTATTTTCTTCAATGGTTTTATAAGATTTTCAGAAAATTTTGTATTACTCGTTTGGGGAAGGATATTTATTTTATTTTGAAATTATTGTCAACATATACCCTAAAAAAGAGTGCTGGGTATATCTGATGCAATGATCTGTTTTTGGTCTGACATGACTAATTAATTATTAGGATTATAGTACAGGTTAATTCAAGAAGCATTTATTGAAAATCTGTTTTGTTATGAGCATTGTTCTGGAACCTGAAGATAGGTAAGCAGATAAGATACAGACTGCATGCAAAGATCTCTGATCTAGAAGGGAAATCAATCCATATATGAATAATTACTTTGTAGTATAATAAATGCTTATAGAAATGTGTCAGAATGCTGGGTGAACTCAGAACTAATTCATTCTTTTAACATATTGGGGTTATTTAGTTTGGAAGAAATATATACAGGTTTTCCAAGGTTTTATCTTGTTATCACTGCTACTGGGTAGCAGGAAAGATTTCTTCTATGATACCACACAGTGTAATGTGTGCTGTTTATATATAAATCTCAGAATGTACTGAAGGGTGACATTTAGGAATGTGGTTAAAGATTTTGGCCAATATATGAATATAATGAAGAAGTCAAAAATAGGATGAACTACAAATCATAGCAAGCTTTGGGAAGTTTTGTAATCATACAAAGCATATTCAGCATGAAAGCCTTAGAGCAGCATTTCTCCATCTCATACACATGTGAAAAACCTGTCTCACTCACAGTATTTCTAACGCTAAATACTATATGTTAACATAATGTTGCTTATGGGGAATATTTTAAAAGTTGTCCCTATTTTAAAGTATTTCATTTTATGTATAAATATATTTAAAGAAATAGCTTCTCCACTTTCTTATAATTCTTAGGAACAAAGTATATTCTGAAAACAAACTGTTTCTAAATTTTGATTCACTGGGTAGAGATAACAAAGGAAGTATCTGATGTTTGTCTCAGTAATTTTTCAAACGATAGCATCTTTTATCTTACCAATTTGATTACTTCAGAGAAAGAAAATGTCTATGCCAAACATTTTCCTGGAATCTCGACCAAGTGTCTAAGATGAATTGGAATGGGAGGGTTTGGAAATAAGGGTGGAATAGCAAATTTGTGGCTGTATTTGTGTATGCTTGTCTTTGAGCTCATGTAACAGATGAAGAAAATTAAAATTATCCACTTTTATAAAATCATGTTTAACTTAACCTGAGAGTAATACACATTTGGGGCCAAGTATTAAGCTTTACCAAGAGTTTAAAAAATCTTTTCATTCTCTCTCTCTTTCTTCCTTTCTTTATTTCACTTATTCATTCAAGTGTCAAAGTAAGTGATTCTCACTGTGCTTAGATCTAGAAATACAATGAACAGCCAAAAAGGCATAGTTATCTGACCATAGAGTTTAAAGTCTAGCAGGTAAGACAAACAAATAAACATGAAATAAGTGTAGTAAGTGCCTTGATGGGGGATGATATGGTGTCACGGGTGGGAAGACATAGCAGAGCATCACATCTGGTTTGTGTGTGTGCATTTGTGTGTGTTTGTGCACACATACATGCGTGAAGTTGTGTGTAAGGACTTTTCCCAGGAGGAATGATGTCTATACTGGTATCTTAAAAAGGAAAAGGAAATAGAATAAATAGAATATAGATTCCATCTCCATGGTGCTAGGGAGAGTATGGAACAATAAAAGAAACCATGGCTTTGCAACAATCATTGCTTGTGGGTTCTCAGGTCAGTAATTTAACACTCAGATGATGGGCAATTTAAGTTTCTTTTTAGCTTGAAATTCAAGATTTTTATAGAATTAATCCTGAGTGGTTAATTTTTTTTTCTGCTTTGCAAATTTTATGACTTCAGATTATCCAGACACTGCACAGCTACAACTTACCCATTTTCATTTAGAAGACTGTCCAACATTAAAATAAAATATCTATCTAGGGACAAATTGTAAATACTGATTGAACATAAAGCTAAAAATTAAATGGAAAGAGAGTTTTGACTTCTCAAAGATGTATTGGCTGAAAAAATATACTTCTGCAGTTTAGATTTCTTTTGTGCAGTAGAATAAATAGAGGGCATGAATTCCAAGATGATAGATGAAATGCTGTTTCTTTCAAGGTCTGAGGTGGAGAAGAGTTCAGTAAAAGAGCAAGCAATGGTGATATTGCAGTGAATTCTGATCATTGAAGTAAACCAATTGGCAGGGGATTTATTTCCGTCATGTTATGAGAAGCATATCCAGGAAAAGAAGAAAAATACTAAAATGTATACTTTCAGGCAACATTTGTTCCACAAATATTTACTGAGCATTTTCTGTTGGACAGATACCATGCTAGGCAACTAAGGAGTTCAAAGTCTAGTAGAACTGACAGATTAAAAAAAAAAATGAACGATTTCTTCAGTAATGATGGCAATGGCTAATGCTAAACAAGTACTTACTGGGTGCAAGACACTGTGCTAAGTCCTTCACATGGCTGCTCTCATTTAATCCTCACAAAAATTATCAGTGACGAGTACCATTATTAACCTAATTTTATAGAAAATTAAACTTAGGCCAGAGAAATGATGTCAATTCATACCTCAGATCATACAAGTAGTGTAGTATTTGCTATGAGACATGTGATGCAGGTTTGTTTTCTGTGAATAAATAAATAGTTTTTTTTTGGAACATGTTTAGATAATGAAAAGATAATGCAGGGAGTTCCCATATATCCCTCACTCAGTTTTAAGTGTAAGATCCCCTAATGATACTTTCTTGCATTTTTTTTGTTACCTTTGTCAAAACTAAGAAAGGTACATTGGTACATTGCTATTGACTAAACCCCAGAGTTTATTTGAATTTTACCAGTTTTTCCCTTGTTTATATTTCAGGATTCAATTCAGGACACCATATTATTTCAGCCTGTGTTTGAAGTCTTAAGATGCAGCACAGAGAAGTCTCACTAAGGAAGTATAAAAGTGGTAGGAAGAATGATGTGGGGAAAAGATAGGGGGAGACTTCCAAAGACAAGGTGGTGCTTGCACTTGGCCTTGAATGTTCAGGTAGAAGTATTCTAGCAAAAAGCAAGGGAAGAACATTAAACACAAAAACAAAAATACATTACAATATGATGTAATTGGGTGAATTATGAGTGGTTCAAAATGATTGGAGCAAATCATGTAGTTAGAAAAATGACAGGAAGTGAAGGGTAGAGAGTTAGGCCAGGATGAAAAGTTAAGGGACTTGATTATACCATGTTTAAGAACTTTCATTTTATGTTAAAGTGTTTAAAGCCATTGAAGGATTTGAGCAGAGGATTAACAGTCAGGCTATCATATTTGTAAGCTAAGTTTTATGGCATTTTGAAAGTACAGAGGTTGGATTGACTGAAAGAGGTTACTTAGGATCTATTGTCATAGTCTGGGTGAGAAATAATGAAGATGATGAAGGACTGAACAAAATCTATGTCTATAGATATGGAGGAGTCATAATCCAAAGGTGTAAGTGAGTTTAACATCACTTGAAGAGATTAAGGCTTCACGTGTGTCTATTTGGTTGTTTAAAGAATGGTGTGCTGTCCATCAAAATGGGAAATGAAGAAACATAAATAGAAATGGGAGTAAGATCATGAGTTCAATTTTTGGCATCTTTTTTCTAAAGGTTCTTTGGGACAACCATTAGCAAGAGCCCAACAGGCAGATAAAAATAATAATATGGGGATCACACCAGAGACAGTAATATAGACTGGGAATTCTGTGCATCATGTCCATGGTGCTAAAGCTAGGTTCAGTGAGATTGTACAGGGTGGCAGTAACTGAGAAACTACGAGCAAGGAATTCCGTCACAGAAAAATCAGGTGAAGGTGACAAGAAATACTGAGAATTAGCTGAAAAAGGAAGAAGCAGAAAGCTGCAATGAATGATAACAGAGAAGAAAGAAAGAAAAAGAATTCCAACAGGGAAATGTGGTCATCTTTGCCAATGTTTCACACCTGTTGAATAAAATAAGAAACGAAAATTAGGCACTTTCGGTTTCAGCGCCAACATGAGACCTTGGAAGTCATAACCTCCATCCTCATAACAATAACAAAAAAAGGCTGAACTGAAAATCACCAACTTTTTTTGGAACCATTAGAGGACTAAGGTTATAGGACAAATTGCCACCCCCAAATCTGGAGAGTCAGGTGAATACAGAAAGTGAAGGCTGACTTCTGTTACCTGGACCTGAACCAACTCGAGCCATAAACTGGTCAAAGGACTTAAATGGTAATTTTGACAAACTGTGGAAGCTAAGATTGGACAAGCCTGAGAGTAAGAAACTCGCGGGATGTCACAATTTCATGAGTTTTTACCTCTAGGAACATCACCAGTTTCTCAATGGAGAGAGTCAAGAAAGATCTCCTCTTGACTTTGTCAGGGGAGAGGAAAAGAAATCATTGTGAAATAAGCCCAGAACATTCTTCATAATAAAGGACTTCTCCAGGGGAAAATACCAGAGCCTTATCCCACCTGAAGTAGAGGTATTTCCTGAACTACTGTCCCCTCTAACTTTTTTTATCTCACATAAGTGTGAAGAAAAAGATAAGAAACACTTGTGAAGGCAAAAGCTCAGGGACACAAGTCTACTGTGAGAATGACGTTTAATTATTAGATTATAGAAAGTCCCCTCCACACACACACACACACACACACACACACACACACACACACACACACACACACAAACACATCTTACCATCAACAGCCTCCAAGAAATAATGGCGGATTATAGCTAAAGTTGCTGCAAGAAACAGACCCTGTCTGAGAACCAGTATAAAGAGAAGCCTAAAAGTCAAAAGAGACAAAAATAAAGATTCTGGAGAAATAGGAAAGCTCTGGCACCTACAGTGTACAGCAAATATTAAATACAACACAACTCCTAACCACATTAACATAAAACCTTAACATGAAAGACCAATTTACCTGAGCTCCTTTTACTTAATGCATCATGTTTGCATTTTTTAAAAAAAATTATAAGGTGACCTAAAATGCAGTAAACAAAACCAAAAACAAACAAAGAAATAACAAAATACAGTCTGAAGAGACAACACAAACATCAGAACTAGACTAACATAAGACTCAGATTTTTGAATTATCAGACAGGAATTTAAAATAACTATGATTGTACTATAGTTATTATAAAATGACTATGATTATATCTGAAAGAACACATAAGTAATGTAAGCAAGGAGATGGAAACTCTAATAAGAATAAAAAAGAAGTATAAAAAATAAAAACAACCCTTTAACAGAAATAAATGCCTTTGATGGGCTCATCAGTAGGTAGGATATGACCAAGGAAAGAATCAGGGAGCAAGACAAGAAGATATAAACTGCCCCAGATTAAGTTCAAATAGAAAAAAATAAATGAAAAAAAATAAAAATAAAAAAGAACAAAATATCCAAGAACTGTGGGACAATTTCAAAAGTTGTATCACAGTATAATTAAAATACCAGAAAGAGAAAGAGGAAAGAAAAAAAGAAGCAGAAGAAATATTTGACATAATAATGGCTGACTATTTTCCAAAATTAATGACAGACCAAACCACAGACTCAGGAAGTTCAGAGAACACTACGCAGGAAAAATATTGAAGTCTACACCTCGGCACATCATATTCAAATTGCAAAAGCCAAACACAAAGAAAAAATTTTGAAAGAATCCAGAAGTGGAGAAACAAAACAAAACAAAACAAATAAGTGGATCAAGGGTAAGAATTACAGTGAGCTTCTCACTGAAAACCACCAAACAATAAAAGAGTGACGCAAATTATTTAAACTGTGGGGGAAAAAAGTGCCTACCCATCTAGAATTCTATGTCTAGAGAAATTATCCTTCAAAAGGAAGGAGAAATCAAGACTTTCTCAGACAAACAACTGAAGGATTTCATCACAGCAGATCTGCCCTGCAAGAAACATTAGAAGTTATTCAGGGAGAAGGAAAATAAATTCTATGATCAAAAATGTTTATGTACATAGGGCTTCCAGTCAAGACGGTGGAATAGATGGTCCCCAGCATCACTCTCTCCCACAAATCAACCAATTTACAACTATTAAAAAGTAACAACAGCCAAGCTGGGACCGCTAGAGCTCAGGGGAAGAGGAGGAGAGACCTATGCGGTGCATGAAGGTGGGAGAAACCACAAAGAGAGAAAGAAATAACCACTCAGTCTCGAGCCCTGGCCACTTCCAGGCTGGAGCTGCTGAGCTCTGGAGCAAGAGCTGGCAAAAGCCACAGCTGTGTCCTCCCGATGAAGTTGCTTGGAAGCAGCAGTGGAGAGAGAGCCTTGGTGGCCCTCAGGACAGCAAGACAACTAACAGTATTCGTGTGGACCACATAGGAGTGAAGAGCCACAGACAACTGGGAAAAAAAGCTACTCAGAGGCTGGTAGGCTGGTTAGTCATAACAAGGGACTGGTGCACAGCCTGTCCCATGGGAAGTGTTTGGAGTGTGGGTGCTGAGGGAGACAGGCCCACCAGGAGAACACTGGGGCACAGCAAGGACAGCTGACCTGCCCCCCAATCAGTGTAGGCCATTCAGTGGAGACTGGTCAGGAATATAGAACTGCAGGGGTTCAGTTTGCTGAAAAGTCTCAGGCACAGACCAGAATTTCCACACAACTCAGGTGTACTGGAATTCAAAAAACCTTGAAGTACATATAAGGTCAGCAATTAAAAACTGAGCCGCACAAAAAGCCTTCCCCAGGGAATTAGCAGCAAAGCAGCTAACACAGGGCTCAAGTCCTGGTCCCCCAGGAAGTTCCCCCATTTTAGAAGTAAGCAAAGGACAACAAATTAGTTCAAATGCAGAGTTTAAGTGGTGGGAACGGAAAATAATCCAACACAAAACTGAGAGAATAAACAAAATACCCACAGATCAAAGACAAAGTTTGATATTAAGTAGTAAAGGTCTCACATCACCAAAGAACACCTATAATACCTAGAAGGACCAGAAGTTCCCTGGGCTCCAAAACCAGGGAGCGGAGAGGGCTGGGGGCCTCAGCCACGCCCCCAATATCCACAATCAGCCCAGCGATGACCACTGTGCTGCCCCAGGAATTGCGCTGGGCTCCTAAGCCAGGGCACTCGGGGTTCAAGGGCTTTAGCCATACCCCCCCGACATCTTCATCCAGACTGGCAATGACCAAGCCATCACCAGAAGTCCCCTGGTCTCCCTGCAGGAATGAGGGGGTACCAAGGGCCTGAGCCACACCCCCCTTCCTCCTTCTCCCACCCTATTTCCTTCCATGTTCCCATCTCCCCTTCCCCACAAACTGCTCCACAATAACATCTTAGAATGTAAAAAATTAATAATATTAATAAATAACTAAACTTTAAAAATTTTTATGTACATAAAGAAAGGGAGAAAGTTAGAGAAGGAATAAATGAAGGTAAAATAAAATATTTTATTTTTCTTACTCTTAATTGATCTAATAACCATTGGAAGTAATAGACATATGGGATAAGTAAAATGAATAATAACAATGTTACAAGGAATGGGAAAAGGAATGGGGAATACTCTGTTATAGGGTACCTGCTCTACATGCAAAGTGGTATAGGGTTACTTGCCATTGGATTTAAATTAGTCGTTAGTGTATATTACACACTCTAGGGCAACCACTAAAAAAGTTAAGAGTATGTATAATTGATATGCTAATAGAGAAAATAAAATGGAATCATATAAAATGTTCAGTTAAAACCAGCGGAGGCAGAAAAAGAGTGGGAGGAAAAAAGAAATAAAGAATAAGTGTAATGAAAACAATTACAAGCATGGTAGACATTGATACCATTGTAACAGTAGTGATATTAAATATGAATAGTCTAAATATGCTAATTAGAAGACCCAACTCTGTTGTCTGTAATAAATCTTTAACTATAAAGACTCCAGTAACTTAAATGTAAAATGATGAAGAAAGATATATTGTGCTAACACTAATCCAAAGAAAGCTGGAGTGTCTATTAATTTCAGTCAAAGTAGACTTCAGTACAAGAAAAATTATTAGTGACAAAGAGGGGTGTTACATAATGATAAGAGGTTGAACTTGCCAGGAAGACGTAATAATCCTTAGTATGTGTGCACCTAATAGCAAAGTATCAAAATAGGTGAGAAAAAACTGATAGAACTACAAGAGAAAAAGAAAAATTCGCTATTGTAGTTGAGACTATAACACCCCTCTTTCAGTAATGATAGATCCAGTAGACAGAAAATCAGTAAAGGCATAGTTGATCTGATCAGCACTATCGATCAATTGGATCTGCCTGACATTTACAGAATACTCAATCCAAAAGTAGCAGAATATGCTAGAATTCTCTAGCTCACATGATATAGTCACCAAGATAGAGCACTTTCTGGGCAATAAAACATACCTTAACAAATTTAAAAGAATAGAAATTATACAAAGTATGCACTGTGTCCACAATAGTATTAGACTAGAAACCAATATGTGATACTCAAATCAGGATAATTAGTATATTCAGAACCACACAATGTATTCATTTTTTTCTGGCCCTTTATCTTGCTAACCCCCCTTCACATATTGCACACAAATACTGATATTCAACACTGTGTGCCACAGATATGTACAATCAATTATGTTTCAATAAAAAATACCCCAAAACTAGAAACCAATCACACAAAGATAGATGGGAAATCCCAGATATATGGAGATTAAATAACACATTTCTAAATAACATATGAGTCAAAAAAGTCTCAAGAGAAATTAAAAAATTTTTAGACCTAAATGAAAATAAATATGTAATTTGTCAAATTATGTAGGATGCAGTACAAACAGTGCTTAGAGAGAAATTTATAGCATTATAATATGCATACATTAGAAAAGATAGGAGATCATAGATAAATTTAAGTAAGGAAATTTGGTCAGTTAATGGGTCCCGACAACAGATTACAGTGCATTGAAACAAAGTAGATGGAAAAGAATATATCCATGAATATAAACTAATCTCTTAGAAAAATGCCTGAAATATTCTTATTAGCTTCAGAATGTCCAGAATGTTATGATATGAGCTGGATCCAAATGCATTAAGGGTCTAAAATATCTATGCATTGGGTCCTTATAATGCCTTTGTCTTTTCTTCAGTTTAATTCTTGGAATGCTACTCCTAAAACTGAAGGAAAGACTTGGCAAATCAATAAATGTTTTTAGCATAAATGCAGTTAACTGGATTGCATATATGAATAGACTACCGAGGGAAGGATGCAGGACACCGAATGGCTAAAGTGGGCATGGCCATGAGAGAATGGAATAAGAAAGCAATCCAGGGGAAATCTGGAGACTGGGCCACTGGCCTGAGAAGCAAATGCTGAGTCTGACACCACACAGGAAGGGAGCTGCATTCAGCCGTGATTCCTGCTTCTCCCTAGTCCTGGTGGAATCCCCATTCTGGAGCACTATAGTGGCCTCCACACTGTTTTGCCCACTTTCCCTCTTTCTCCTATCTAATCCGTTCTCTACTCAGCAGCCAGATCGATAATTCGAAAAGTTCCCATTCAACATCATTTTCCAGTTGAAATATTCTCACCAGTTGCCATTGAAAAAAGAGTAAAATCAATAATCATTGCAATGGCCTATGAAATGCTGAGTTACCTGATGATTTTTTACAACTTCAACATCAATTTCAGCCACTCCACTTACTATTCATTTTGGGCTTGGCCCTCTCCTCATTCAGTGCATTTCCCACACTTTATTTCTTTTAAAACACTTCCCAATATTTGTAATTACGCATTTAACTGTTCGTTCACTTTCTTATTATTTCTCTCTGCACTAGTCGATAATCTTCATGAGGCCATAAATTGTATTTGTAGCCAAAACAGTGCTCAATAATTATTCACTGAGTAAATGTATGAACACCTGAGCTCAGTGGGCTTAGGGAGCAGGGAAAGGGAGTACTGAAATCTGTAACTCGACTGTTCACTGATGTCATTTGGAACCCATTCAAAGTCTTTCAGAGCTTTTGATAACTAGACAAACAAAAGACAGCCTAAGTAGAAACCATTTTTATTGATTATTCTTTTCTCTGTCTTTCCAAGTTATTGGCACAACATCATGTAGTATGAGTTTAACAGTATTAAATATTTGCTCAAGTGCATCCTACTTTTCATATAATAAAGGTAGGAAATTTTTATCCTCCTCAGTAATACATCTTAAAATTTGTTTGTTTGATTTTGTTGAGAAACTTGAACATATCTTAATGTCTTTTCAAAGCTGGAACACCTAATTGATTCAGTCAGATCACGCTCAGTGAAAAACAAAATGAACCATTGGAGTCAAAACATTACTCCATTGGAATTTCCTCACCTTGTTTTGGTAATGCCATTGCTATGTATTTTGGTTATAAAAAGATCTCTTTCCTTTCACCTTTCCAGATTTCAGCTCCTCCCTAAGTAGATGGCCCAGTTTAGGCTCTTTCCAACATGCTTGCTCTTGCCATGACTTGTTTGCTGTCTGTCTACCCCATTGCCAGCCCCACAGAAGCTGGGGACGACGTGTCTTTCTCTTAAGCTCACATCTCATTGTGGAATGTATACTTGGCTCTATGGCTCTAAGGCTGCTTTCTGTCCTAACAACAAAACCTACATTCAGACGTTGAGCCCGAGAGTGGCCTTTGTATCTTCACATACTGCAGCACTCACTCCAGGACATTTAGCTGCTCTGTTATCCATTTATGTGAAGTGACCTGAAGTCCCTCTAAGAATGGTAAGGGCAAGGTCAGAGCGCAGTGGGCACTGATCAGTTGGGGTTTTCCTGAGAACACAGCTCTCTCTCTTTTTGTCTCATCCCCCTTCACTTCGGTGATCATCAGCAGGCACTCTCATTTGTACTCCAAAGAGAATGGTTTTATTTCGGTCCTTAATAAAAGTTTAATAGCAGAGAGAGCACTTTGATGAGAATTCATGTTAGTGAGATTTTATTCCACCTAATATACTAGTGTATTATGCACTTGAGTAATCTATGGGCTGTTGTAAATAAAGTAAACAACATATATTTACAGAACTAAGCAAACTGCATTTTATGATGCTCTCCTAGCTTTCACACTCTCATCAGTAATAGCTCTCCCTCTCATTAGCGTGCATCAGCGAGACGCTCCTCTAATTAGCTATAAACTTACTGCCGAAGAGCAGTCATTTCAAGTACCGTTTGTTATTAAAACAAATACCTGAAAATTACACTATTAGTACAAAATTCAATCCAATTTTAAGCCCAACATTTAAAGCAAACTTAACACCCTCACTCCTGCATGCAACATGCTATCAGCAAGTTTTCTTTGTATTTGAGGACTTCTACCAAGCTGGGATCCACCAGGAATATACATGGAACCAGGAACAGAATGAAAGTATTTCCTCAATTTTTATAATTACTTTGAAAGAGAGGCATATTGACAACAATTCTCAGGAAAGTGGAAATGCTTATCTCAGTATCCCTGTTTGAATTCAGTTTAATATAATTAGTGAGTATTTGTGGGCACTTACCCTGTCAGGCATTGAAGCCACAGAGGTAAAGATACTTTCTTGGCACCATGTGGGGACGACCACGTGGGTGTCCAAAGTGGATTTAGCATAAGAGGAAAGGGCTTGAGAAAGAGAATACTTAGGTTTATTTGGATTTAATGTAACTGCTAGAATATACAGCATTTGAAAGGTAGCATGATGTAATTTAAAGGCAGTGGGAGTAAATCCTTGGTTTTAGTCTCATCTCTGCCATTTGTTAGCTATGTAATCATTTCTGCCATTTAATAGCTGGGTGACCGTGTGTCTTAGTCTTATAATTTTTAACATGGAGATGTTGTGAGTAATGAAATGATGTAAGTAAAACTTCAAGAACGATCCCCGGCAAGAGTAGGTTCTTACTTCTCTTGCGTTTTCCCATTTTCCTCTAAAGCTTTTCTAAAACTTTTTCCTTCTTTACCTCAGACACATTAATCTAGAATTCCAGGCCTTTTCGTTTCCCTCCAGTCTTACCACTTAATGTCCTTCTTTCTATGTTGAAGTTATTTCTTCTGCCAAGAATGCCCTTTTTTTTTTTTTTTAACCTTGCTTGGCATGGCAGAATTCGATTGTTTCCTTAAGCTGTACCATAAATACTACTTCCTCAACCAGGCCTGTCCTGATCTCTCCCACTGTACTTTTTCCTTCTTCTGAATTTTCATTGCATTTTGTATATCTTTCTTAATTCCCATCACATTAACTTGTACATTGTAGTTACCTAGATGCATATCTTATTTCTTTTAAGCACATTAGGATTGGCATTAAATGGTCTGGTAAATCTGTAAATTCAGCACCTAGCACAATGTCATAAATATGTAAAAGTTATTCCATATTTTTTAAAAAAAATAGTATACTTTCCTTCATAAGTTAAATAGAACCTTAAGTGTCCTTGGATTTGAAACACCTTTACATGAAATTTACC
Source organism: Cynocephalus volans (assembly GCF_027409185.1). Taxonomy (NCBI): domain Eukaryota; kingdom Metazoa; phylum Chordata; class Mammalia; order Dermoptera; family Cynocephalidae; genus Cynocephalus; species Cynocephalus volans. The sequence goes on from NC_084464.1 coordinate 140,006,163, forward strand.
TGGCAGAATAGTGTCAGAATCGGAAGACTGAAAGACTAGTTTGTACTGAATCACTATAGGACCGATAGGTTGACTCCATATATTCTTTCCTAAAAGAAGGCCATTGTTCAGAATCATTTTCTTATTAGACAAAGAGCTCATTATATCCATCCCCTGAAGTTTGACTTGGGCTCAGTAGAGTTTCCCTAAATTGAAAACAAAAAGAAAGAAAAAAAAAAAAAGAGAGAGAAAAGAATCTTGCTGTGCAATTGGACGCTATAAGCCATTTGAAACCGTATTTTAAAAGAATATTTAATGACAAGAAAATGCTCATATGGATTATTGAAAGAAAATTATAAGATGGCAAATTTTAATTTTAATATATGACTTAAATTTAATATCAGATAAAATAAAATGTACTGAAATATAACCAAATGTTTTAAGTAACTGTATCTGAATAAAATGAATTGCTGGTGTTTTTAATTTCTTCATTTTATTTTTTTGTATTTTTAGTAATTTTTTCAATAAGTGCTTATTAATTTTATAATCAGGAAAACAATAAAATGTGTTTTCAATAGATCAGTGGTTTCTCAGTAAGGGTGATTTTGTCTGCAAGGGGACATTTGGGAATTTCTGGAGGCGTTTCTGTCACAACTGGGGGCTGGGGGGGGTGCTATTGGCATTTGGTGGGTAGAGGTCAGGAATAATGCTCAGCTTCCTACAATGCACAGGACAGCCCCATAACAAAGGATTGTCTAGCCTCAAATGTCAATAGGGCTGAAGTTGAGAAACTCTATAATAAAGAGAAAGCAAACAAAAAATACTGAATGAGGAGTTGGCTTACCGAACCATGGTGCATCAATCAATATAGTAGACTATTTTGTAGGTCTTAAAACTTACACTGCCAAAACATTTACTGAGATCTCAATCCAACCAGTGCTTTCTCATCCTTAGTGGTCTATATTTCCTCATACAAAAACTTGTTGGTGTTTTTAAAATTATATTACCCTTCGTTGGATACATGTTCTTATGTTTCTAACAGTGGGAAGGATTCTTTGGGAGTAAGATCAGCATTTATTTACAACTTCCTTCAACATACCGTGTATAGAACTACTATGAGGAAGACACTCTAGTTGTCATGGTTAATCATTCATAACCTCTGAATCTAAAATACACTTTCACTTGTACATGCCTGAACTCGAACTTACACAGTTTTCCTTGATATTTTGTCAAATAGGGATATACACTATTTCTGTGTATCTACCTATCTGTCTGTCTATCTAGCTATCCATCTCTAAAAATACTACAATAGTTTATGGGCTAAGAGGAAAAACTGGATGATTGAGAGTAGCTCCTGAGATCTTAGGAACTCAGGGTACAACAGCAGCAGTCTCTTTATCTCTCACTTCTGTTTCTCCATGTGTGTCCATTTAATTCTTTCAGGCTTCCATACAAAATGAGCATTTGACTTTTGTCAGCTCTGGGGTCACATTTTATGTACTCATGATGATAGAGAAAGGAGAGATTCTTTCATGATTACTTAACATTCCAGTAGAAAGATCTTAAAGAAAATCATTGGCTCACCTTTGTTTTATACCTATCTTGAGACCAAACTATGGCCAGTGATATGAGTTATTATTAATGGCCCAGCCATGCCAATGTGGTAAGTAAGGTAAGGTCTATCATGAAAGGAAAAAAGAAGTGGCATTGGGTGGTCAAAGACATATTCAATATGAAATTGTACCGATGCTATTTCACTTAGCTTAATAATGGCTCTATACACTCTAGAGTTTAATGCCCACATAAAAAGCTATTCCCTCATTCCCTTGAAGATAATTGATTTCTTGAGAGAACATTTTTGCTTTTATTTTATCTATCAGTGTTTCAGGAAAAATTAAACTTTAATATCTTCTTGTTTTAGTTCCCCATTGATACTACACCAATAAAACATCAAACTTAATGTTTCAAGATTCTTTGTTCATCGAATATTATATAGGATTATCAGTATAAAACAAATGTGAACGGGAACACTCAGTTCCACTGCTCAATTATGTACTGAAATATTATAAAAGCAATTCCAGAATGTGTACCTGTCCCCTAGTATTTCAGGAGATTATGTGAATGTGCTGTACAGCCCCAAGTCGATTCAAGGGTTTCATGTGGAGGAAGAAGCTATATTTATCTTTAATAAACCCAGACCTTACCAAGATTGACATACAATTTTCTGAGATGTTTTCTTGGCATCATTACAAGTTATGCTTAGAGAAAAATGCCGGCAAGGATGATCAAAAAAGATGCTTTCATATAATACTCTATTCTAGCATTAAAGCGATATTCCTAGCAATGCAGCTCTCATTGGTGAGCTCAAGAACAGTAATAATGACAGGAAAAACTAAATAACTGCTGTGCTGAAGTGATATGGGGAGGAATCCTGTTATCCTGGAGGAAGAAATGCTTTCAAAAAAGGGCAGGAATCAGGCTAATCTGGAGAAAACCAGAAGTAGGGTCGATGAGGACAGAAAGATTCTTCTTGAGGAAGGGCATTGTGAAGCATATGCCCACTCTGTTGCCCCAGTTTATAATCCTAGTACACTTATGCCTGAAGTCCCCAGAGACACTTGAGCTGCAGCTCAGGAGTTCCTCCAGACCTCTACCAGGGTCTTTCATCTGCCTAATTGGGACCAATAATTCTTTTTCTTTTTTATTCTTTTAACAGCTTTATTGAAATATAATTCATATACTGTACTGTTTACCCATTTGAAATATATGAAGTATATTCATAGAGGTATGTAACCTTCACCAGTGTCAAATTTCAGAATATTTTCATTACCCACAAAGAAAACCCATGTGTATTAGATTTCACTCCCTATTTCTCTGCACGCCCTCGGCCCTAGGCAACCACTTATCTACTCAATGTCTTTAAAGATTGGCCTATTCTGTATATTTGATATAAATGAAATCATGTAATACATGGGCTTTGTGACTGGCTTCTTACACTTACAATAATGTCTTCAATATTCAACCATGTCATAGCATGTATTGGTATTTCATTTCTTTTAATGGCTAAATAATATTCCATTGTATTGATATGATACATTTTATTTATCTATTCACCAGTTGTTGGATGTCTGGGTTGCTTCTGCTTTTGGTTATTATGAATAATGCTATTGTGAACACTCATGTACAAGTTTTTGTGTGGATGTATATTTTCGTTTTCTTGAGTATATGCCTAGGAGTGAAACTGCTAGATAATGTCTTATGTTTAATATTTTGAGGAAATTCCAGACTGTTTTCCAAATTGACTTTACCATTTTATAATCCACCAGCAATGCATTGTGGGTTCCAATTTCTTCACATCATCACCAGAACTTTTCATTATGTCTTTTTTATTTGAGTCATCCTAGTGGGTGTGATTAATATCTCACTGTAGTTTTGATTTGCATTTCCCTAATTACTAGAGATATTTAGCATCATTTTATGTGCTTATTTGCCAATAGTATATCTTTTTTAGCAAAAGAACCTTTTTCTATTTCTAATTGAGTTAGTCATTTTTATTATTGAGTTACAAGAGTTCTTTGTATATTTTGAATACAAATCCCTTGTTGGACATATTTCAATAATATTTCCCCCCTTCTGTGGGTTGTCTTTTTCTTTCTTGGAATTAATCTTCTTTAAAATAAATATTGATAGATTGATGTATTTCATCAGATTTGGGAAGAATTTAGTTTTTCATCAAATTTGGGAAAATTCTTTGAAGATTTGGGAGAAAACCTTCAAAGGTTTTTTTCTGCTTCTTCCTCTTTATTCTTTCATTCCAGTATTCCCATATGTGCATTTTGTGCATTTAATGGAGTCCCACATTTCTCTAAGGCTCTGTTCAGATTTCATTCTTTTTTCTCTGTATTTAGATCACATAATCTTTATTGATATATCTGTAAATTAGGTTACTATTTCTTTTGCCAACTCAAATCTACCGTTGAGTCCCTGTAGTAAATTTTTCATCTGAATCATACTTTTCTACTTCAGGATTTCCACTTTTAAAAATAATCTCTATTACTTCATTGCTATTCTCTTCTTGATGAGACATTATTATCATACTTTCTCTTAATCCTTTAAACATACTTTCCCTTGGACCTTTGAACCTACTTGTAATAGATGCTTGGAAGGCTTTGTCTGCTATGTTAATTCCCTCAAAGGCAGTTTCTATTGACTGATTTTTTTCTTCTGTGTTTGGGTCATACTTTTCAGTTTCTTTGTATATTTCATAAGTATTTGTTGAAAACTGAATATTTTAGATACTGCCTTATAGCAGCTCTGGATATTGATATCCCCCTGAGGATTACTGTTTTTGTTTGTTTGGTTGATTATTTGTCTAGTGACTCAGCTATACTTGTTCATTTAAATCTATTCCCCACACAGTTTGGAGCTTCTCATGTCTCTTAGAGATCCCAGTCTTGGAGATACGGTTTTCATCACCACTAGGAATGACTGTGGATATAGCCAAGCTCTTTAACTGTCTCTTTCCCTGATCTACATGGTAAACTTCTGGATGGTCTACTTCTATTGGCATCACACAATAGAAGGCTCTGTTATCCTCTTCTAATTGCTAGATGATTGCTCTACTAATTTAGACAATGCTCCAGCACATACATTGCCCATATTTTGATCATATTGAAGTCAGTGCCCTTGGCAGGGGTAGAGTGTTGCAAGTTTTTGGAGCTATTTTGATTTTTAATTAGGCAGAACTTCTTGGCTATGGAGCTGAAACTGTGCATGGTGAGAAATAGGAAACTTGTTCTTCACTGACTGCCCCACCTAATTTCTCCCTATGGGGCAGGAACTGTGTACTGGAGTTGGCTAGAAGCTGCTGCTGCTGTTCAGCTCCTGCCACCATCCAGTATGACTCTTCCTTGGCTCAGATTGGGAAGATGGGGCTTGCTGATTTTGTTGGCTGCTGAATCTACCGAAATTAGCCATTCATTCTAGGAAGCTGGGGAAGACAGGAGCTGTCATTTAGCTATTGAGACTACTAAAGAATCTCTTCTGTAACATAGAGTTATATGGAAATGGGAAACTGCACTCTTCAATAGCTTCCTGGCCAAGATCTTTAGTAGGTAAGAATAATTGATGCTGCCTTAATTAAAAGGTATGGGGGGTTAAATTCAGTCTTTAGCACAAATGCCATGGTCTTGCATTGTTCTTACCAAATTTCCATTAATTTTGTTGAATAAATGCTTTCAATTTTTTTGTAAGTTATTTAATCAATCTCCAAAGTCCTGAATATTACTGTTGCTAATTTTGATCACTTAATAAATATCTCTCTGGGAGAAAGATTTCCCTGTGAGCTACTCACCATCATCTGGAAATCCCACTCCACTTCACATTCTTGACATCCAAGCTAGACCATTCTTTTTTGGACTATCTTGTTTGGATAGTACTTTCCAGGTCACAAACTCACATACTGATTTTCTTCCTGTTGGTTCTATCAATTATTGACAAAGGAGTACTGAATTCTCAAACATAATAGTGCATGTGTCTGTTTCATTTTGCAGTTCTATTAGTTCTTGTCTCACATATTTTGATGTTCTGTTGTTAGGTGCATATATGTTAAGGATTATTATGTCTTCTTCAAGAATTCACCACTTTATCATTACATAATTGTCCTGTTTATCCCTATTAGTTTCCATTTTTTCTGAAGTCTGCTTTGACTAAAATTAGTATCTGTACTCTAGATTTTTTGTGTTGTTATTTTTAATTTTAGCATTGCATGGCTTTCTCCATTCGTTTAACCTAGCTGTGTCTTTATATTTAAAATGAGTTTCTTAAAATAAGTAGACAACCTATGGTTAGGTCTTATTTTATTTGTCCACTCTGATAATCTCTGTTTTTTAATTGGTGTATTTAGGCTATTGTATTTAAAACAATTATTGATATAATTGGATTAATAGTTACTTTGTTTATAATCATTTTCTTTTTTTTATACATATTCTCTGGTTCTTTTTCTTTCTTTTTATTCTTTTTCCACCCACTCTGAGCATTTTAGATGATCCCATTTGTTCTCCTCTATTAAAATGTTAATTACGCTTCTTAAAAAATTTTAGTGGTTTTCCTAGAATTTGAAATATAATATAAGTAATCAAAGTTTGCTTTCAAATGCTAGATTGCCTTACATACACTGCAGTTATCATACAACAGAGTCTATACTAATTCCTACCTCCTGTGTTTTAGAACATTTCTTTCATTCATTTTACTTATCCACATGCTATAATCACTCTATACATTGTTACTATTATTACTTTGAACAAATAGTTATTTATTAGTTTGAATAAAAATAAGAAAAGCAAAAAATTTCATTAAATTTTTATTTATTCCTTCTCTGGTTCTTTTCCTTGGATTACATAGATCTAACTCTCTGACTTGTATCATTTTCCTTCTCTCCAAAGAACTTTTAACATTTCTTGCAGAACAAGTCTTATGCAACGGAATTCCTTAGTTTTTCTTTGCCTGAGAATGTCTTCATTTCTCCTTTACTTTTGAAGGATAATTTCACAGGACATAGAATTCTAGATCTACAGTACTTTTCTTTCAACACAACATATTTCAGTCATTGTGTTCTTGCTTGCATGCTTTTTGACCAGAAGCCCGTAAGAATATAATTCTTATCCATGTTCAACTATTTACAAAGTACTCTTATTCCCTCTGGCTTCTTTCAAGATTTTCTTTTTGTCTTTGTTTTGGCAGTTTGAATGGATTTGCCTAGGTTTAGATTTTTTAGCGTTTATCCTACTTGGAGTTCTCTAATCTTTCTGGGTCTATTGTTTGTTGTCTATCATTAATTTTAGAAAATTGCCAACTATTATCCACAGAGTATTTAAAACTGAGGTAATTAGGCATTTAGTATGAGGTTTTATGTTACTGCAGCTAAGAGTTTGGCTGTGTTTAAGGTTTGCTGTTCCTGTAGATGCCCAAGGTTTCAAATTTATCTGGCATTCTTATTTTTGTCTCCCCTTTTGACTTTGGACCTTCCCTTTATAGTGCTCCTCGGAGAGCATATGTTTCTTGCAGCTTTTTCAGCTGTGATCCACTATGATTTCTTTGAGACCTATTGATATGATGGTATGTTGTGAGGAAGAGGAAGAATTCTATAGTTTCATAATTAAATCTCATCCTTTCAGTGAGCCTGTGTCTCTAGTCTACGAACTTTGTAAATGTTTCTTGGTTCCCCCTCTACTCTCCTTAAGGTGATTTAGGAAGGTTAGATGCTGCAGGACAGGGAAGTGTGCCTCCTTTAGGTGGGTAAGGCTCTGATAAAGTCTGTTACCCTGGAGAGTAGGCTTATGTATGTTATGCAGAATACTCTGTATTTCAAAATGGTTACTTTTTCTTCCTCATCAGGAAAAACAGGGAGTTTTTTTCTTTGTTCTTTACTATGAAAACCTGTTGATGTTCTTGGAATTTAAACCTATGAAAGTGTAGGTATCCCCCTAAGTCTGCAGCCCCAAGCAGTTTCTTATATTAATTTGTGCACTCTTCAGTAATTTCTCAAAATTACCATTTACAGTTCTTACCAGTTTATGGCTCCATCTGCTTTTGCTCTATGCAAGCCCATCTCTGCTGTGATTCCCTCTGTGCACCTGACTCTCCGGATTTTGGGGTGTTAGTTTGCCTTGCTACTTCACCTTTAATGGGTCCAAATGAAATGACTGATTTCACTTTGTTCAGTTTGATTCTTGTAGGGATGAGAGTGACAACTTCCAAGCTCTTTACATGTCAGAAATGAAATCAGAAGTCCTAAATAATCATTAAAGGCATTTTAATGATTACTAGATGCTATTTTAATATCTGTTGAAATACAAATCATATATTGTACCCATGTTAATTCTTATTCTATTCTAAAGAATTCTTGAACATTTAAGAAAATGTTTGCTTAATAACAATGTTTATTTCTCTGTATGCAATCTCCAGAGAGCTATCAGACTCTTTTTGTGATTATTGTACCCATGGTAACTCTTATTCTATTCTCAGAAATCCTTAAGCATTCAAGAAAATGTTACTTAATAGTAACTTTATTCCCCAATATGAATGCAATCTCCAGGGAGCTATCAGCCTCTTTTTTTGAATAAAATTTTGATCACTGTTTATAAGGAGGATGAAATTAATAAACAAAAATCCTTTCATTAGTTGAGAATTTGAGATTTGAATCTTTCCATAGCTGAAAATAACTCTAAATAATAAACTTTCCTAAAATAATTTGTTTCGGTCCTCGCCAGGGCATCTGCTGTTCTACTTTCTTTATTTTACAAATTATTATATTACTAATTTTTATTGGCCTTTCATTTAAAAAGATGCCAATGGAACAAGTCAAATATAACTGAGAATGTGAGGATAAAGTGATGAAAAATAACTTCTGAAACAATTTGTTGAGATATATTGCCAATACAAAAGATTTTTTGCAATTTACCGTTCCAACTATGCTACTATTTGTATTTTTATAATAAATCTAAACTTACAGTTTGCTTTCTAAAATTTGTTTGCAATAACAATTTTCTGGCAATAGACTCATGGTAATTTTACTTTCCAACCATAGTGCAATGTATGATTTTCTGTTATTAATTGTCTAAAAGATAATCATATGAGATGATTCTATAATTTCAATTTTATACTCTTATCCTCAACATAAGGTTTAGCAGAGATACAACTATTAGAATTTATAGTACTTATGTTACAAGATTATACTAATTACTATATTATTTTTCTGCCATTTCTATTTTTTAAACAAATATTAAAAAATTAATAATTAAGCAGGGGCTGGCTGGTTAACTCAGTTGGTTAGAGTATGGTGCTGATAACACCAAGGTCCAAGGTTCAATCCCTGTATTAGCTGCCTGCCAATAAAAGAGAGGAAAAAAAGAAAAAATAATTAAGTGGAATATATCGTGTTAAATATTTTTGTAGATTATATTATTTAATTCTATTAATTCCTTCAAAACTATTTCCTGCCAAAAAGTATTGTGGATTGTACATATGATAAAACATTTTGTGTGTCTCTTTGTGTATTTTAAAATCCAATTCGATTTTTCTCTTATCGATATATTTTATGTATGAGGATACTTCAAAAAGTTCATGGAAAGGTTTATATAAATTTTCCATTCTGTTTTCCTATAAACTTTCTGATGTTTCCTTGAATATTAATTCTAAGCTTATATATCCTATCAAAATTACTTTGAAAGCTTGAGAAAAATTATACATTCTAATCAAATGAATACAGAGCATTTATCAATATAGTATATTCTGGGACATAAAATGAATTATCATGAATTTAAAAAGAGTCCATCAATACAAAAAATGTTTCCAGGCTATAGAATATTAAATTATAAATCAATAATAGAAAAAAATGTAAAATGGTGCAGCATCTATGGAAAATGGTATGGAGGTTCCTCAAACAATTGCAGATAGATCTACCATATAACCCAGCTATCCCACTGTTGGGAATATACCCAGAGGAATGGAAATCATCAAGTCGAAGGTATACCTGTTCCCCAATGTTCATTGCAGCACTTTTTACAATAGCCAAGAGTTGCAACCAGCCGAAATGTCCATCATCCGATGAGTGGATATGGAAAATGTGGTACATCTACACAATGGAATACTACTCAGCTATAAAAACGAATGAAATACTGCCATTTGCAACAACATGGATGGACCTTGAGAGAATTATATTAAGTGAAACGAGTCAGGCACAGAAAGAGAAATACCACATGTTCTCACTTATTGGTGGGAGCTAAAAATAAATAAATAAAATCACACAAACACACACAAAAAAAAACCGGGGGGGGGGGGGAGAAGATATAACAACTACAATTCCTTGAAGTTGATATGACAAGCAAACAGAAAGGACATTGTTGGGGGGGAGGGGGGAGGGAGGAGGGAGGGGGGTTTCGGTGATGGGCCACAATAATCAACCACATTGTATATCGACAAAATAAAAATTAAAAAAAAAAAAGAGAAAAAAGAAAAAATATCATGGAAATCCAGAAATATTTGGAAACTAAATAACAAACTTCCTCCTAAGAAGTATTTCAAAGAAGAAGAAGAAAAAAAAAAAAAGAACATTTTTAACTGGATGAACATGCAAACTCAACACATAAAAATTTATGGCATGCCAGTTATATAAGAATTAGAGGCAAATTATAACCTCTAACTGCTTATAGTAGAAATGGAAAAAATCTTAAACCAGTGTCCATAGCTTTTTTCTTAAGAAATTAAAAGAACAAATTGAACCTAAATTAATCAAAGAAAGAAAATAATAATAAGGGCAGAAATCGATGAAACAAAATGGTCTTAGATCTCCAACTTGAAAAAAACCACAGTAAAAACAACAGAGAAAAACAATGTAACCAAAAGCAGTTATATAGAATAATCAATAAAATTGGTAAACTTCTTGCCTGGCCAAGCAGCGAAAAAAAAAGAATGAAGACACAAATTAATAATACCAGGATTGAGAGAGGTGACATCATTACAAATTCTACAAGTTATTTGAAGTATGGTTAAAGAATGCTCTGAAAAACTTTATGGCAATAAGTTTAACAATTCAGATGAAGTGAACAATTTAGTTTCTTGAAAGATACAAATTCCCAATGCCCATTCAATAGATAACGTCTTTCCTAAATTAACAGATAATCTGAAGAGTGCTATATCTATTAGATTAAATTTGTAATTGCAAACTTTCCCCCAGGAAATTCCAGACCTAGATAACTTTATTGGTGAATTCTTCTAAATATTTAAGGAAGAAATAATATCTAAACAAATGTTTTCAGAAAATTTAACAACAGCAACTGCTTGTCAGTGTATTCTGTGAAGCCAGCATTATCCAAAATCCAAAAGCAGACAAAGACATCACCAGGAAAGGAAACTAAGGACTAATTTCTTTCATGAATATAGGTGCAACAATTCTTAACAAAAACTTAGCAATTAAACCCAGTAGTACGTAAACATATAAGATAGCATAACCATATAGGGTTTGTCCCAGAAATTCCAGGTTAGTTTTACATTAAAAAATCAGTCAATGTGTTAATGAACCATGTCAACAAACTAAAAAAGGAAAATGTGATTACCGTAATAGACACAGAAAAAACATTTAACACAACCCAAAATCTACAGGTGATAAAACTCATAGCAATCTAGGAAGAGATGGTAATTTCCTCAACCTGAAAAAAGACATCTGTGAAAAACCGTCAGCTAACATAATAATTAATATTGAAGAACATGAGTCAGAAGATCTGATATTGTTAAGATGTCAATTCTCCTCAAATTAATAGATTTAATGTAACCCTAATCAAAATCACAGTATGATATTTTTCAGAAATTGACAGATTCTAAAAATTAGAGTTTTGGACATAGAGTAGCCAAAACAAAGTTTAAAAAGAACAAAGTTGGATGGTTAATACCACTTGATCTCAAGATATTGTACAATTATGGTACTAAAACCTTTGGGTATTGGGTTAATAATAGGCAAATAGATCAGTGGAATGGATAGAATAGAGAGTCTAAACAGAATTACGTACAAGGGTGCTTCAAAAAATTCATGGAAAGACTCAAATTATCTTTTATTTCCATTCTTCCATGAACTTTTTGAAGTACCCTCATATATAGGTGACTGATCTTTATCAAAGCTGTAGAGGTAATTCACTGGAGAAATGATACTCTTCTTAGCAAATGGTGCTAAACAATTAGACATCCATATGCAAACAAACAAAATATAACAAACAAAAATCACTTCCATTACCTACCTAATACCATAGATAAAATTAACTCAAATTGGATCATATAAATATAAAACCTAAAACTATCATGCTTATAGAAGAAAATAGGAGAAATCTTTGTGAACTTGGGTTTGGCAAAAATTTCTTAGATAAGACCTCAAAAGCATGATTCATAAAGGAAAATAAAATGATAAATTGGATTTCATCTCATATAAAAACTTCTGCTCTTTGAGAAACACTGTTAAGAGAATGGAAAGACTATGCAAAGATTGGGAAAAAGTATTCCATTTATAATAAAGGACTGTGTCCAGAACATACAAAGAATTCTTAAAACAAATAATAAAATGGAGAAAATATTTGAACAGTCACTTTACTATAGCAGACATACTGATGGGATATATGCATATGAAAAGGTACTCAACCTCATTAGTCATTAAGGAAATGCAAATTAAAACTACAACAAGACAGCACTACACTTCTTTTAGTATGGCTGCAATGAAGAAAGACTGCCCTCACCAAACATCATCAAGTATGTGGAAAGACTGGAGAGCTGACATAAAAAATCAATTTTAAAAAATTGTCTTCTCAGAGCTTTCTTTATTTAAACTTTTAATTTTGGGATGGTGTGCCTAATTGAATAACGTGCTTTGTATACTGTGTTATTACTGACATTCATGTTCTTTTAGAAAGCCACCGGCAAACTGACATATTTAATGAATAATGAAGGTGGCAAAAAGAGTCAGTATCCAAAGATTAAGAACTTCTAAGTAAGGTAACTGACACTAATTTCTTCATTTGAAAAATCCAGCCTAAAATCACACACATTCTGCATATTGAAATTGCAGCATATTCTGCTTTTTGGTCTTGAGAATTGTAAAGGATTGAGAAATGGAGTTAGATCTTACCCATTGGAAGTTCCTAAATCTAGTGAGAAATTGACACTATTCAGATATGTGTCTTATTTAAAGTTATCAAAGATTTTAAAGAAATATTTTAACTTTTTTTGTAATTATAATGAAATAATAATCAGTGTGCTTTTGCAAATATCAAATCTGGGAAATATAATCACTAGATAGATCTAATCTATAATGACCTTAATAAATCTTTTGATATATTCTTGAAAGTTATACTTACCAATTAACTAGTATAATATCATATAGAGAATAACAAAACACAGAGCAATAATTTTAAAACAAATATTTTATTTTATTTTATAAGTAAGGACCCTTCTTGTCTCAGCACTGAGGATTTCATCCCTCTGTTTGCTTTGAGTAATTTCAGGTTGGAACCACTTGATTTTTCAAGAATCCCTTCAGTGCAGCGTGATTCCAGATCAGAATTTAGGGCAGCATCAAGAGCAATAATTTTGAAATCATGCTTTGAAGATCCTTTGAGTGTTTCTTGCCATCATGTTAATATCAGAAAGGTCAAGTGGGAAGAACCCTCTGTTAACTAGGGTAGTTCTTTTTTTTGATGGTTTTATATATTGGGTTTTTACATCAAATTTAATAGCACAAAGAGTTTTACAAGTAAAAAAATTAAATCTAAACTCACTGACAACACAGTGTCAACAAGAGCGATATTCATTAGGTTGGATGATCACAGTCAGAATGGACAAGAATTTCAGTTGTCTGATTTCTAGTCTGGAACTACAAGATTTTAGCATTAATAACATATATGAAAATAATATGTTTTGAAACAAAGTAGAATAGGTGATGGTCACTATGAAAAAAAAAAAACTAATACAATTAAGTCAGAGATATTTTTAAAATACCAAAGATATAAGGCTGTGTTTGGAAACATATGGTACTATGGGAGCATCTCTTCAAATTAGTTATAGTCAGTGATAGACTGTTGCCAAGTGTTATGACATCCTAAGCATTTAAAAGAAATCTTCTGTAATGTAAAGGTCTTAAATTTAAGCATGTTATTGTGCAATCTAAATGAAAAAATTAATAATGAACCCAAATTGACTAGGTGTCTGTCATGAATTATATTAATCATAGGTACCTTGGTTTTTTAATTTGAAAATTGAACACAGGCATGGAGAGGTAACTCTCTTATTGGCCTCAGCAGGGTATTAAGACACTGTATTCAATGATGGCATCTCACACATGATGAAGAGTCTCTAGTTAGAAATGATTTATTAGTTACTCATAGAATTAGCAGACGGGTAAATGACCTATGAGAAAAACAGTGAAGGATTTTTAAACAGAGGACCAAGTTTAGGAGTAATGCCACATAACTTGGTAGACAGAGAGGGATAAGTGGGTGCTAATTTTCTCCACTGAAAACAAAACTGACATATACAGAAACATACACTAAAACTGACACCCATATTCAGAAAAATTGTAGGATTTGAGTTAGACATCTAAAGAATAATGTGAAAATGAACTTTACCATACAATAGCCTGAAGTACCAAGAAGACATAAAATTTTGTTTTTCTAAATTTCATTGAGATTGAGATAAGTTGTTTTTCTGTGCTAAAAAATGGTATGAAATTGCATAATATTTCTTTAAATATTAATATTTTAGAAGTATTTCTCATAAAAAACATTTCAGAAAAAAAGGCAGAAGAGAAGAGAGCAAGAAAGACAACAACATATGAATAAATGAACTGAATTCGAGCTTAAAAATTGATGTAATTTCTAGTTAGTGGGCATTTTGAGCAGCTTTTGTTTGTGTCCTCAGGCCCCGCCACAGTCCGATTGGGCTAATATAAGAAATATGCCATAGACAGGGTGGCTTTAACAACAAATATTTCTTTCTTATAGTTCTAGAGGCTAGAAGGTCTAAGATCAAGGTGCCAGGAGATCTGATGTCTGGTGAGGGCCTGCTTGCTGCTTTGCAGATGACAGTCTTCTTATATCCTCACATGGCACAGAGCAGAGAGAAAGAAAGCATTTTCTCTCACGTATCTTCTTGTAAGGTTACTAGTCTCATTCGAGAGGGCTCTACCCTCATGACCTAACTACATCCCAAAGGCTACACTTCCAAATACCATCGCTTTGGGGATTAGACTACAAAGTAAGAATCTTTAGGGGACACAAGCATTCATTCAATAGCATTTCACCCTGACTCCCCCAATTCAAATTCATCTCACATACAAAATATAATTATTTTACTCCAGTAGCCCCCAAAAATCTTAAGTCGTTCCACCAAAAATTCAAGGTCTAAAGTTCAAAGTCTTGTCTATGTATTACATAAATCAGATATGAGTGACTCAAAGTATAATTTATCTTGAGGTAAAATTCCTCTCCAGTTGTGAACATGTGGAACGAAGCAAGGTATGTGCTTCCAAATGACAATAGTGGAACACATAAAGGACAGAAATTTCCATTCTAAAATAAAGAAATAAAAAGGAAGAAAGGGGTGACAGGTCTCAAGCGAGTCTAAAATCTAGTAAGGCAACTACATGAGATTTTAAGTCTCTTGCATAATTCTCTTTGGCTCAATGCTCTACCTTCGAGACCCACTGGGGTGGCAACATCACCCTCACTGGTTGGTGGGGTGCTGCCCATGCCAGGGCTGTCTGTGGTGGCCCTGTCGATGCTGCAGCTCTTTGTGGAGGCCCCATCCATAACACAATTCTGCCATCAAAGGTGGCATTCCTTACCACCAAGATCGAGGGTTTGGGTTGCCATACCAGCTAGCTTCAAAAAGTAAAAATAAAAAGGCATTCCCACCCACCTGCATTGTTTCTGTTGGAGGCCGTCTGTCCTATTTAAACCTAGGTGGGATAATGATGATCTCTGAATCACCATCAAGGTCGTTCTTTTTTCTTGAAGGAAAACACACATAGAATATACCCAGAGGAATGGAAATCATCAAGTCGAAGGTATACCTGTTCCCCAATGTTCATCGCAGCACTCTTTACAATAGCCAAGAGTTGGAACCAGCCCAAATGTCCATCATCAGATGAGTGGATACGGAAAATGTGGTACATCTACACAATGGAATACTACTCAGCTATAAAAACGAATGAAATACTGCCATTTGCAACAACATGGATGGACCTTGAGAGAATTATATTAAGTGAAACAAGTCAGGCACAGAAAGAGAAATACCACATGTTCTCACTTATTGGTGGGAGCTAAAAATTAATACATAAATTCACACACACACACACAAACCGGGGGGGGGGGGAGAAGATATAACAACCACAACTACTTGAAGTTGATACGACAAGCAAACAGAAAGGACATTGTTGGGGGGGAGGGGGGGAGGGAGAAGGGAGGGAGGTTTTGGTGATGGGGAGCAATAATCAGCCACAATGTTTATTGACAAAATAAAATTAAAAAAAAAAAAAAGACTTCCTTCATTCCACCACATTTACTCTGTTCCCTTTAGTTCCGGTTGGCAGTGTTTCTGCTGGTAATACCATCTCTGTCCTTGGCTTCTGTTGAGATGGCTGATTAAATCTATGGTTCACACCCACACTAATCTGCTTATCAAATTGTCAGTCCATCATTAATGCTCCATCCATTAATTAATTAGTCCATCCATTAATGCTTTCTTTTATACACCCTTTCTCTTCTGACCACACTTTCTCATTGTTTGTAATATGGTCAGGCTGAGAATTTTTCAAATCTGACTTCTGCTTCTTTTTTCTTTTTTGCTTTATACTTCTGTCTTCCTTTCTCTGTTCCCTCATTTCACTATAAGCAATCAGGAGAAACAAAGTCACTCTTTCAATATTTTGCTTAGAAATCTCCCCTTCTAAATATCTAATTTCCTTGCTCACAAGTTTTACTTTCCACAAAATACTACAACACAAACACAATTCAGCCAAATTTTTTGCCACTTTATAACAAATATTGCCTTTTCTCCATTGTCTAATAGCATGTTCCTCATTTCCCTCTGAAACCTCATCAGAATTACCTTTAAAAGTCTCTTGAGAGCAAATGGGGTTTTTCTTGCATAAACCTCAAAACTTATCCAGCCTCTACCCATTATCCAGTTCCAAAGCTGCTTTACATTGTAGGTGTTTGTTGTGGTAGCTCCTCTTTTCAATACTAATTTCTGTCTTAGTCTGTTTGGGTTGCTGTAACAAATATACTATAGAGTGGATGATTGAAACGACAAACCTTTATTTCTCTTGGTTCTGGAGGCTGAGAAGTTCAAGATCAAGGTGCCTGCGGAGCTAACATCTGGTGAGGGCCCACTTCCTGGTTTGCAGAAGGCCATCTCCTCATTGTGTCCTCACGTGGCAGAGAGCAGAGAGGAAAGGATGATGGACTGACAGTTTGATAAGCAGATTAGTGTTTCTTCTTCATGTGTCTAATCCCATTCAAGAGGACTCCACTCTCATGAACTAATTACCTTCCAAAGGCCCCACCTCCGAATGCTATCACATTGGGGATTTGGCTTCAGCATTTGAATTTTGGTGGGGACACAAACATTTAGTTTCTAGCAGGCCCAGAACTCTGCATCTGGGCTACCCTTCTCAATTTAATATCTTTATGGTTAGTGGTGACTTAGAGTCCTTTCCAGAGGAAAAGAATGCATCCCCCATACATGGCACAAATCTTTTCATATTTTTCTTTTTATTGAGTACATAAATTAGGCTTTTATTAATTGGCTACTTGGTATTAGGCACTATGCTAAATCCTTTATTCATGTTTTTTCATTAAATTTTACAACTGTCAGATCCATCTAGTTGTCCTTTTAGGCATGCAAATAAGGTTTTCCCACACCAAAATGGAGACTTCTTGAAAAGAACCTTGCCTATTTCATTCACTATTTTATCCTCTATACTTAGAGCATCACCTGATTCATAGTAGAAATTTAATAAATAATTATTGAAAGAATTAATGAGGAAACCAAAGCTAATGAAAGTTCAATAATTTCTTCAAAATCTTTTAGTATGTGGTAGAATTGGAATTTCATGCAGAGGTGCCATTTAGATCCTCTGCATATTCTGGGGTTAGATATTAACATTACTAATAACAAAATAAAGATTAAGAAACAACAAAATTAAGCAAAGAGAATAATGCTTTATAGATGATGGAAATATGATGTTAATCACATCAAGGATAGAATGAAAAGACAGAAACGGTAGAGTTTATAACATATGTGGTAGTCCAGATAGATGATGAAGCTTGGATTTTGTAAGTCTAGGAATAGAAAAGATGTAAGACTGTGGGGCAAGAATTGGAAAGTGGATGTTTACGTGTATGGGGATGAGCACACGTGCAGCAGGAGGCTAGAGTCATGCAGGGAGATGTGGAGGCAAATGACCTTAAGACTTTGAGTTTGGATGGCTGGGATATGGATAGAACTAGTCTCTATGTATCAGTTACAGACTACCCTAGAAAAATGGGGTTGAAATACGGTCTTAAATCTTACTTTGCCAGTTAATCCCTTGAGAATGTATAAATCCTATTTATAGAAAATTCATTGTCTTCCATTGGAGGCCACTGTCCCTTGAGAATTATACAAGAATAACTGTACTTATTCAGTCCTAGAAGGATGGAGTGGGTAATAGCTAGTTCTGCTTCCAAAAGAACCTGGAGTCTTTTTATTCCATTCCCACTGCTTCTTGCTGCCATATGTTCCTGCTGAGGCTTTTTATTCACACTTTGTGGAGATTCGTCTGCTCTAAAATTAAGTACTTACTAGAATATATCTCTACATGGGCAGCAGTGGTCTCCCATGCTTGAATTTCAAGATCATAACTCTCTTATTTTAAAAGTGCATGTGGGGCATTTTTTTATGTGCCTGAATGGCTGGATTCTGAAGGCCTTCTAGCTGCATGTTGCACCAGAAGAGCTTCTCTTCTACCCCCACCACCTCACCTCTAAAATATTAAGGACCTTATGTTGAACAAGCTAATGCTCTTTTTTGTTTTTTCTCCCGGGGATTATTTAATTTTAGGGATACCTTTCCCTTTTCTATCATTGAGCCTTCATTGAGCTACTATTATTGACATCAGTTATGTTAAGTTTCTGGGCATGAGAATTGGGACATTGGTCTTTTCTTACCCAGAAGTCCTGGACACCTATTCACCTATTCCTTAGTGACTAACTATACATACTACGGGGAGAGGCATTTTTTGCTAAAGTGCTAAAAACCCAGGTGTGTTTTCCCCTAGAATGATAGATTTCTCCTTACAATTTGCCTGAGAGGGTCTTTCTAGGAGGTCTGTTCCAAGTTGACCTATATTCTTCATTCTTAGACTTCGGATAGTATCATTTCTAAGGACTCTTTTCAAAGAATTGCTTAATTTCATTGAATCTGCATTAATAGACATACCATCACAGCAACATCTCCAGTAGGGGAAGCACACACATACACATGCTTAATATTTGGCTATAGGATGTTGTATTGGTGACTTTTTCTGAGGATTCTCTGCTTGACTTTTAGGTGGCCACCTTTCTGCTGTGCATTGACATGGTCATCTCTGCGTGTGTGCAAGTTTCTGGTCTCTGTCTCTATCTCTTTTTCTCTCTCTCTCTCCCACTATGTGTGTATGTGTCCTAATCTCTTCTTATAAAGACACCAGTCGTATTAAATTAGGGCCCACCCTGATGACTTCATTTGAATTTAATCGTCTCTTTAGGACCTTGTCACCAAGTTTAGTTATATTCTGAGGCACTGGGGGTTAGCACTTCAACATAGGAATTTTTGGGGGGTATGGGAGTGTAATTCAGCCCCTATAAGAGATAACAGAAAGTATGACCATGAAAGGGAGAATGTGAGGTGAGGACCTTAAACTACAATCTTACAATGAGAGTTTTCAAAGATGATGTGTGAAAAACCATTCTATAAGTTGAGATGATAAAACAATACACTTCCTGGAAGATTTCATTATTGTATACCGATGCTGGAATTGTCTTGGTCATATTGTCTCATTGTGGATTTGATGCAATGATTTTTTTGAGGGCTCTTATTAGTTCGTGAATATATATGAAGGGAAAAAGAGTTAGGAGGTAATGGGAAGAATAGAGTGACTTAATTTTGTATTCAGCTTGATCCACTTGCTGAACTGACTATTATTGTCTTTCGCTACCAAATTATTTGCCTTTCTCATTTCCTCTTGAGAGTTTATTCACATATACACGTCGAATGATAGTATGAAATATCCAGAACACTCCTACAATGAAATCAATTTGCTCTTTTACTGACTGTTAAAGATAGACATGTGTGGGTGGAATTATGGTATATCACTATTTTAGTCATTTTATATTATAATATATGCCTTTAACTTTTTAATGTTAATTCTTTACTTGTGCTTGTGCAGGGTTTTTATGACATGCAATTTAATTACCTGTCATTGTGATATAGCAATAAAAAGAGAAAAGACAAAATGTAAGGTCATTTACTCCAGAAATACAGTAAGCTTCGAAGCCTCGGCAGTTGCAACTACTTATGATCAGTCTTGAAAATGAGCGCATGTAGAGTATTTGGTATAAGGAGAGTTTCATGCCTCCCATATTCCACTGTTTGGACATGGCCACCTTCCTCTGCACTCAGTTATTTGTCTAAATAAAGTAGGTGTTAAAGATTTTATCTACATTCTCTGTGAAAAACACTATCTTCTACTTGTATTTATTTAGAATCAGAACATATTGGGTCACATGCTGTGCAATTTCATGTAATAAATGAAAATAAAAAAGTATTTTGATGGGTGTTTATAGCTTAAGTAATCTAGTTTAAAATATGCTCTAGTTTGGGGATGCTTTTTTCTTTCTTTTTTTTTCCTTTTTTTCCTTTTCAACTTGGAAGGACAGAATGAGGGATGGAATTTATAATGAGATATTATTCCCAAGCATTAAAAAAAAATTTTTTTTTCTTCAGTAATTTGACAGAGCTCAAAGAATGCACAAATTATAGAAAAAATGAAGTGTCTTTTGGGTGGTTTGGTTAACTTCATAAATGAATGAAATTTTAGCATGGATACAGTTTTTACATATAACCATCTCCTGCATAAATCTGTCATTGAGAAAAGTATCAACCAAAATATTAATAGAATTTATAGCAATGACAATAAAAATGTGTGTTTGTTTTTGTCTTTTATTTGCTTCCGAAAAAGCTCAATGTCCTTTATGAATCAATGTTTTAAATCTCTATGGTCAGTAGATTAATCTGAAACAGTTATCAGTCATCATTGTATAAGTCACAAAGACTGCTGAGAGGAGTCTTGTCTGAGATCATATAGGAAACCCACAGAACTAAAAGGATTCAGAAT